>NC_136860.1:25752577-26393565 GCF_951799975.1 Gobius niger
GATGGCGGTTCGTTCTGATGGAAGCAAGAGGAAGTTGGACACGGTGATCAAAAAAACATGTACAGTATGTGGCGAGGAACTGCATAGGCGACTATCGGGGTGGGAACCTCTGGGTACCTCACGATTCGATATGATACGTGACACATGGCTTGCGACAACGCTAATCTCAGAATATGCTGCGATAATCAAAATATTGCACAAAAATAACCAACGATACATCACGATTTTAACTTTAACATACTACATATTATTCATCATTTACATTTCTTTCCATGTGCTTTTTTTCTTACCACTTTCTGTGTGAATAAATGATCCCTGAAGATGGGTCTACTCACTTCATTTACATTTGAATAAAGTAGAAACAGTCCTATTTCAAAAGGAATAAATCAACGAAATTAATCATCTTTATAATAATAAAAACTATCATTAAAGGGACTATACAGAGTTTAAAAATGGTAAAATTATCTAATTTCCTCTCCCTAAATGTTCCAACAATGTCCTAATGTGTAGAATGAGCCCAGACCTGTTCACCACAACTGCCTCTAAAATCCTGCACTGTCACTCAAAAAGGTGTCACTTCGGGTCTGAAGTGCCGTCATGCACGAGCTTAATATAGAAGGTGCAGTTACATGTATGACCTGAGGTGGCAGTAGTGAGTATAAAATGGCAAACTTGCATCTAGCCCCTTTTAAAAGTAATATATTTGTGTGGGTGATTGGTCCAATGCTTAAAATTGTAGTACTGCCCTCTACTGGCAGCACTCTGAATTCTTGATCACTATTGGCCTCTGTTGACTGTGAAAACACTGCTGCCTCATTAAAAGGAACAGGCCACCGTTTTTCCATACTGAGATATGTTCTTACCTGAGCTTAGACGAGTGCGTGCTCTTAGTCACGCAAAACAACCAAAGATGTTGTTAGCATTTGGCCTCTCCCAGCATATTCCTATAGCTCCAAACGGGGGTGAAGTTGGAAGCTACCAAGCTCTTCCACAGGCACACACAAAGCCCAGACAGGTACGTATATCAACTCGTCTAAGCTCAGGTAAGAACATATCTCAGTATGGAAAAACGGTGCCCTATACCTTTAATATGCATGACGCTGCTCATTAATATGCATGACGTCATCAAACATACTGATATCGGAATAAAAAGTATAGGTATCGTATTGTCCCGCAAAATATCGCGATATATCAGAAAATCGATATATATTGTCACACTCCTAATTACAACCTTCCGTTATTTTTGTTTAGCATCAACTGGTCCAGGAAATACAGGTATGAATTAGGATGTGTTCAAAACGTCTTCCGACACACCACCATTGATGAAGTAATTTTAGTCACTCTTTGTCTGAGAGTATTAGAATTATCTTGACATTTGTTTAACTGTAATGTTTGTTTGCGTTTCTTTGCAGTTTGCAGGCAATTTGTTATACAATTGCTCCCCTAAAAAGCAAAAGTGCTAATGGACCGCGAGCAAATAATTACACCCAGCTACAACGCCAACAATTTATGGCAGGTTTTATGGGGTGAGTGCAGAGCCAGACTTCTGAGAGCTGCTTCAGTTTAAGAAGTAGCAATAAAGGGTCTATTGGTTGAAACTGTGAATGTTGTTATACTAATAATTCCTAATGAAGTTTATGTGGGATACAGAGTTACTGTGTGGACCAAAAGTGCATGAAGATCTCAAAAGCAGAACGGCAGCAGGCAGAATAAACAATGTCAAATACATGAAAGGATTGCAAACAAGATGATAATTATCAACGACAAAACAGCCATTGAAGAGGTAGATTAAGTCATTATTATAGATCTAGAGCTTTGTCTGGTCAGATGATCAGACCAAAAAAAGTGCAAAGAGCAAAACACACCAATTACTTTTTATCTGTCTCCGGAATAAATGCTTATTGGCAATTATTCTCATGTTTGGATATTTTTGCAAGGCCAGACTAAGACAAAGCAATTGCAAGTTCTATCTTATTTTTCTTGGATTACTTGAGTGTAGATTTCGTAACCTGATTGTGGAGAGTTTCTGGAGAAGAATGGACATCGTTTCCAAAAGCGACAGCTCCAAATGAGGACTCTTCAGGACTTGGGACGCAGTGTGGAAAAACTCGTCACAGCTACAGGCCTCCATGAAGCTCTTGAGGTAGCCTACGAGCACAAAAAACACTTGCTATGAACGGCATGTAAACAGAGAGATTTTTCTCCTAAGGCACAATTTGTCAAAGTTTCCAAATACATGCAGGAAAGGGAACAAACAAGCCATGAAAACGTTTTACAAATCAGACACAAAGTAGCAGGGAAGCAGATGCTGAATAGTTGAGTCCTGGGACGATTTTCTGTAAAAAAAAAAAGAGGAAAAAAAAGAAGAGCTTCCATAGTGTCACTGTTGACTTTGACCTTTGCAATAAAACTTAACCACACACAAACATATGGAGATGAAACAGAGCACATGGAGCAAACAGTTCTTCGATTAATAAAAATAAACGCAGACCTTATGAGGTCCTAAAATTAGTCGGTTCCGGGTAAATAAACATTTGTTTCTGCTAAAGTCACATTCCACTTCCTTCAAAAGCGAACTTCCTGCTGTTGGGAAAACCGCAACATGAGGGTAAAAGAATCAGATCTGAGGAGGGAGAGGGGCTCACAGGCTGAAGTGGCGTGTAGTGGTCACGCTGGCATCCAATCACAGTGCAAGATCGCAAAGGAAAGAGATTAGGTTCCAATGATAACATACACACATCATATGAGGGATAAACCAGAGAGTTGATAAGCAAAAAAATGCTTCATAATTTGATCAAATATTTATATATCGCTTGAAGTTCAATTTAGGCATTTCAAGCACGAGTCGCTTGAACACATCTTGATAGAGTAAAGACAAAGTAAAAGGCTACATTTGTGCAGCAGATACTTTAGTGCAGGGGGAGGCCAAAGTGCGGCCCGAAGCCAAATGTGGCCCTGAGAGCAATTTTGAGAGAACCTCAGGCTTCTACGTGATTTCCCACAGAATTAAAAGCACAAAAACATACTTTTTTTGTGAGACAGAGCTGGCAATATTGTTCCAAGCCTAAATAAATGCATGGAGAAAGGTTCAAACCTCTATTAAATGCACTCAGTTGAATGTTTGTGGCCCTCCATGCTTTAAACATGTGGCCCTCGATAAAAAAGGTTTGGACGCCTCTCGTCTGGTGGTTAAGGCTCCTGCACACACTGTATGTCGAGTCCTGACACCAACAATTTGCTGAATGTCTCTCCTCACTCTTCACCCCGCGCTCCCCTGACTAATGGAGCCCATGTCCAAACCCCTTCAGCTAAATCTCGATGTTTCCTGTCATTCTGCATATAAACCCCCGAATACTATAGCATATGATGAACAGCTGCTTCTTGCATTCTACACAGTCCATAAAAGTTGCATGGTTTATAGAAAGCCCTGAGTTAGTGCTGTTTTCACACCATTAACGGACATCGTTCCAGCTGCGGACGTGTTCCTAATGCATTTGCCTATTCACAGAAATAACCAGGGCCATTAGCAGCACACGCAGGAGCCGTGGGAGCTGTCAAACACTAATGAAGGTGAATAATTTGTTGAAAGGCATTTACGGAGGTCACTGGGGACTGTTCTTCATTGCAACACCATAAAGAAATAACGACTCACTGTGCGACTGTGAAAAGGTAACAAGGTGAGAACGGGGAAAACACAAGACTCTGTGAAAGCAGGTCCATGTGTCGCCTTCGAACTTGAAAATTTACAATAAAATGGTCTGAAGGAAATGCAAGCCAGCTGTTTTCAATATGGACACCACTGCATGTTTGAGTATGACACAATTTAGTAGTCGAGTGATTGATCATTTTAGATTTTTTCTTATTTATGCATGTATATTGAGTATCCAAAATAAGGCTATATTAAACCAATGCACTACTTGTATTATAATTTTGTGGATTTTAACTGTAGTTAGTGAATGAATGAGCCTTCTTCTAGGTACAGTAGGTGAAAGGGTGTTACTGGTATCGGATATCGGAGCCGATACTGGAAAAAATACGATATCACGTATCGACTACAAATATATCTATATAAATAATATATCTGATACTGAACCGATACCAGTTTTGACTCTCCACGCCTTAATTTTTTTCATTTTATTATTATATTATATCAAAAGATATAATAATAATATATATATATAAAAGAAAAAAAAAAAAAACTCTTCCTCACCCTCCGCGGGCGGTCTCTCTTTTTTTTTTTTTTTCCTCCTGCTTGGGTCCTCTACCAGAGGCCTGGGAGCTTGAGGGTTCTGCGCAGTATCTTTGCTGTTCCTAGAACTGCACTTTTCTGGACCGAGATGTCTGATGTATTTCCTGGGATCTGCTGGAGCCACTCCTCCAGTTTGGGGGTCACTGCCCCGAGTGCCCCAACGACCACGGGCACCACTGATGCCTTCACCCTCCAGGTTTTCTCCAGCTCTTCTCTGAGCCCCTGGTATTTCTCTAGTTTCTCGTGATCCTTTTTCCTGATGTTGAAGTCGCTTGGTATTGCTATGTCGACCACAACGGCTTTCCTCTGCTCTTTGTCCACCACCACAATGTCCGGTTGGTTCGCCATTACCATTTTGTCCGTCTGTATCTGGAAGTCCCACAGAATCTTGGCTCGGTCATTCTCTACCACCTTTGGAGGCGTTTACCACTTTGACCTAGGGGTTTCCAGCCCATACTCTGCACAGATGTTCCTGTACACTATACCAGCCACTTGGTTATGGCGCTCCATGTAAGCTTTCCCTGCCAGCATCTTACACCCTGCAGTTATGTGCTGGATTGTCTCATTGGCCTCTTTGCACAGTCTACACCTGGGGTCTTGTCTGGTGTGGTAGATCTGGGCCTTTTTTGCTCTGGTGCTCAAGGCCTGCTCCTGTGCAGCCACGATGAGTGCCTCTGTGCTGTCCTTTAGTCCGGCTCTGTCTAGCCATTGGTAGGATTTCTGTATATCCGCCACTTCAGTTATGTTTCGGTGGTACATGCCGTGTAGGGGCTTGTCCTCCCATGACGGGACCTCCAGCACCTCATCTTCTGTTCCCCATTGTCTGAGACATTCACTGAGCACGTCATCTGTTGGAGCCTTGTCCTTGATGTACTTATGGATCTTGGATGTTTCATCCTGGATAGTGGCTCTCACACTCACTAGTCCTCGGCCTCCTTCCTTACGGCTAGCGTACAGTCTCAGGGTGCTGGATTTGGGGTGGAACCCTCCGTGCATGGTTAGGAGCTTTCGCGTCTTAACACATATACATACATATATATATATATATATATATATATATATATATATATATATATATATATATATATATATATATATCTTATCTTATGTTATATCTGTAACATAAAAATAAAATATGATTTTATTGATCTTACAATGGAGTCAATATAATGTTTCACTCAGAGAAAGCCACTTTTAATAAAGTCTCTTGGTACCTGAACGAGTTTAAAAGTAAAATTAAACAGTGGCTCAAACTTAAACTCAAACCCCGGTATCAGTAGCAAAAAAGCTGGATCGGTGCATTGCTACTTAAAAACCTTATAACCACTACTTTGAGTTAACTAATACATTTTTTATGGACCTTTTTGAAATGAAGATCGCTTCACTTTTATATCAGTAACTTTGTGAAGTAGCCTATACTTCATCTTAAAGTTTAAACTCAGTACCACACAATATCATGCTCTGTGCTACTATGTTTTCAAGATTTAATTCACTGTCAACCTTTAGGTGTAAGCCTCTCCGATGTCTCCACTCATTTCACCTTCAGCTTGTAAAACGCAGTAATTAGCCGGGCTTACATTCCCACTGAAAGCCACTGAATGCACACACAGCGCTAAGCTAACCCCCACTGCCACCATCACGGCGCGCTGTTGTGGATTAGCATTTTGCAGTCGCCAATGACACGCCTCATAACCGCACCATACTGCCAGGGGATATTTAAGTTTTTTTTATGGGCACAACTTTAAAAATGCACAGCCTGACCACTGCTTATGATTGACGAGAGTGGAGACCTAACTCCCCCTTTCACATATGTTAGCTATAAGGGGAAGATACGGCGTGATAGGGCAGAAAAGACTGGTGTAAATCAAATTAAATGGTGATAGTAAAAGGCAGTCTATAAATCAGAGCTAGAAGAGAGATCATAAGCACTTTCGGGTCTACGTCAGGCTAGAACACTTCGGCAGGAGAGTTATGAAGCTAAAAGTACGTTTATCAATCTCAAGGTTGAGATTGAGGTGATGTGGGATAATCAGCCTGTAGGGGGGACCATGGTCTACTCTTTTAATGAGAAACACTGAATGATCTATTGAGTAGTTCGGTTTTAATGTACTAACAGAGATTACTTGATTGATAAGACACTAAAGGCATTGGACTGCACTTTGCCACCAACTGATTGAAATCATTTCTCAAAAACATGACTCTTTTGTCCAATCACAATTCCCACAACTCTCCTCTCTCTTTGTCAAAGCAATTGTGATTTCAACAAGTGGAGTGCTTTGTGGATAGGGAAGTCTGGGCACCTCGGCTCAGACTGCAGCCTCCGCGACACAGCCCCGGATAAAGTGGAAAAAAATGGATGGATGGATTGACTTCACCTTCCGTGGACCCACCACCTGCAGGAGGCCATAAGGGGCTGGTGCAATGTGATTTGGGCAGCTCCAACAGCCCCCACGACCCGGCAACGGACAAGTGGAAGATGGATGGACGGATGGATGGATGGATGGATGGATGGATTGACTTCAGTGTTATAGGGGAATGTGAGTGAGGTTTAGAATAGAGGCTGACTGATATTTTTCTAAGGCTGATGCCGATTTTTGGGAATTTTGATGCAAAGCCAATATTTTTGACAGATTTTTCCAAATATCACGTCTATAATCCTGTGTATGATGTTCCTAAACTGTACAATGTGTCAGTGTTGAATTGTGACAGCAGGTGGCGCTTTATTAGAAGCAAAGGGCTGAATTATTAAAAACATTCCTATCTAGTAGGTAGTTCTTTAAAGACAAAAATCAGCAGATTCCAACACTAAAAACAGCAAGCCTCTATCTCTTAAAATTTCCAAATTCTAAGCAAAAGTCCGCCACATTAAATATAAAAAACTTAACAAACTTAATGTAACCGATTTTCATAGCGTTTCACAGCATGTCTAGTAATTTCAAGCTCTGAATTAGCTCTTTTCAAGCAAAAAAAAAAAAAAAAACGGGAATATCCTATTGCTTTTGGTTCTGGAGATATTGATCATTTATCGGCATTAGATATCTTATCTAATTATCTAATTATCTAATATCTTATCTCATTAAAATATCTGTCGCACTTTAGTTTAGAATAATCCAAAGTTTGACCAAGAGACAAGCCCTGCACTCGATAACGTGATGTCAGAGATTGAGGTCCAACTATTCACTGTCGAGGTGCCACAAGACAGACAGGTAGAAAAGTTTTTCAAAAGTGAGAAGTATGGGATACTCACTGGACTGCTGTGTGAGCTGCATCAGTATATCTATAACAGGAGCCTGCAGTCCTCCTCGTCCGGTCCTCAGCACTGACAAAAGTTCACTCACTCCTCCATAATGCAACAGCAGGCCTCTGTTCTCCTCATGCGTCAGGTCTGAGCACAGGGAGTCCAACGCCCGGGCCAGAGCATCAGCTGTGGATGACACACACAGAAAGCACATTTATTCAAGATATCTATTTTTATCAAACAAATCCTTATTGTGGTTACTGAGTGGGTGGACTGCCAGGTTTGCAAAACAGGGCATCTGAGCTGACAGGAAAAAACTAATCAAATCCTTGAGCGACCAGTTCTTTGAGGCAACACCAAAGAATAAAGGGAGAGGCTAAAAAGGCTTGTATTAAAATATCAAAATGCAATTCAAAAAGATCTCATTTTATCTACCTATCTAAGCCTTCATCTTTGTCTATTTAGCGACCCAAAACATATATTTCAAATCTGTGATCTATCTTTCTCATTATGTGCCTGTGGAAAAATAAACCTATGCTTTCTGTGGATCAAAAAGAACAATTGACACGAGATAAAAGATTTGTTTGGATTTTTTTTGAAGTCTCTAAATGTTACCTGCCTTCACTGAAGAGGCTAAATATGTCTTTATTACGAACAATTTGGTTTTACATAAATAACGCGCCCCTGGTTTGGACGCTGACAGTAAATAGACTGAGTGTGGGAGCAGCAGGAGCTTTAGGAGCAGCAGGAGCCAGGTCATTTAAGAAGAAAGCTTCATAAATCATGTCAGTGTAGTAGACACAAGAGATTTACTCATTGAGAGGCCATAAGGAACAGTCTGGATGCAGCTGAAAGGAAGTTTGTGCACTTTGTGAATGAGGTAATAGAAACAAACTGAAGACTTCTATGATAGACTTCATATGTGGGTTAAATGAAGGCAGAGGTCATATTATGTCACGAGATCTGGCCAACAGACTGATAGTTCATTTCAGGGTTTATACAGGCAGAAGTTAAATGTGATGATATTTAAGTAAGTAAGTGCTTTATTTGTCATTGTGCACCGCCTCCTGGGTTTGTTCCGTTTCAGAGCGTGGTGTCCTGCACTGGTCAGCTCCTTTCTCTTCCTCCTCCACAGCTCCCTCCGCTCCCCCCACTCCACAACAGTCTTTCACCATCTTCTGGCAAGATCTTAGCAGTTAATCTGTTTTATTCTCCAGTAAACGTCCATGAACAATAGGAGGCATGTGGGGCTTAGGTGCAGGGGCGCAGATAGGTTTTTGAAACTGGGGGGGACAAAGCTGCTCAGGCATGACAACCTATCAAACTTAATTGCCCATCATTGCAAGACAATAATGCGTATTGGTACGGTTTCTAATCACTCACCAAGCATGCCACATGACGTATGAAAAAGCAGTCCTGACGTAGGCTACACTGTCTGATAACCAAGTAAACCAACAGCTCGCGTTTCGCATTTTGACACACGCACAGCCCAGTCAACACAAACACATGAGCGCAATACCGTTTCTCGCCGCATATCAAAGTGAATGGTCAAGGGAGGCGCTGTTTCGCACATTGCAAAATGCTTGCAAGATATTTTTCTTCATAAAAGTGAGGGGGACGGATCCAGGTGAATGAAAATCTGGGTACGTCATGTCCCCCCCGTCCCCCCCGCTATCTGCGCCCATGCTTAGGTGTGAGTCTTGCCTGGATACCTCCTCGTTTGTCCCTTTTTTGCTTCGTGTAATGCCCAGATACTATATTTTATTGCCATAAACGCAAAGAAAAAATAAAAAATCTGGGCATTTTTAATTTCTCAAGATTTGCCAAACATTTCATCAAACAGGAAAAAAAATGTAACAAGATGGGCAACTTATGGGCAAAAAAAAATTCTGCCAACGAAGGAACTGAATATGTTTTCTGACATAATTTTGGAATTTTCAATGAACTTATTCAGAGATTTAGATTAATGTTTTTTAATGATATTTAAGGCCTTGATTTTGACACAATTTATTCAGTGACTTTTAATGCTTTATAATGCCCCATGGAAGCCCTGAAGAAGATCAAGTCTTGTCAAGTTTTGATAACTAGTACATACAGTCTTCGTTAAACAGAACCATTTCTACATTCACAAGGCTACATTTTGAATTGTATCACAAGAGATTAACTTAAGTATATTTTACGACTTTGTTTTACTTCATTGCATTTTAGGGCAGGTGTGTACTTTCTAAACTACTACATTTTTGTGTTGGATTCAAGTATTTTGAAAACCTGTGACCTCTTTATGACAAACAGTCGGTGAATCTAAAGTAAAAGCCAATAAAGTTCGCTTCGGGTATTGACAACTTTTTAAAATCGTGAATGCTTTTTGAAACAATAGACCAAAGAGAAAATAGTGAATGAGGATTTGAAAGTGATGAATGAGGGGAAAACTCAGCTTAGAAAGATGTTTGGGTGGATAAGGTCATATTTTGAAGCGTGTGACATTTTCAACAAACAAAGTCACAGCTAAACTTTGATTTAAATGTCAACAGAGGAAGCAAGGCCTCCAAAAAGTGCACATAGGGCAATTCGATTTGTTTTCGTAGAGCAGTCACCTCACGGGGCTCTACGGAGAAGTGCCTACTTGATCAAACAGAGAAGCAGTTTGAAAAATCAACCTTGACGCAGATTCAGGCAGTCTGGATTTATAGCAAACAGAACCTTTCATCATTAAGGGCAAAATGGAATTAGTGACTTTGTGAAGAAGTTTCATTACAATTGTCTCCCACAGTGTCTCATGGAACGAGAAGGGAAGGAAGAGAGTTCAGCTTAATGACAGCCTGGTGGATGAAGACCTGGACCTGGCCTGTAGGCTCTGCAGTCGACTTAACTTTAACAACTTTCTTGTCCCTGCAAAGACATTTTCCCACTGCATTTGACTGATTAACCTCTCCCAGCTTTACCCAAATCTAAAGGCTTCTCGACTGGAGCTTACAGCCTATAGGCAAAGTGAAACGCCTCATTTGAAAGCTAAGACCTACAAAACAGATCTTTTTGCTTGCGTTGTTGCTGTGTCGTCGTCACTTTTTTCACATTTCTTTTTTTCTTTTTTGTTGCACTTTCATCGCTTTTTTTTGGGTCGCTTTTATGTTGCTCTTTTCTTGCTTTTGTGTGGCTTTTTTTATTGAGTTTTTGTCACATTTTTGCCACTTTTTTGTCACTTCTGTCACCCTCGTGTTCGTTTTGTTTTTGTTGCTATTTTGAGCCATTTTGGGTGGATGGGGGAAAGTCTGGAGGACACCCACAGAAACAAGGGAGGACAAGCACATCTGGCCTTGGAATTGAACCCTTCTTTCTGCCCTGATATTGAGGAGTCCTCGATGGAAAACCTCCTGGTCTTATAACTCTACCAGTTTGTTAAAAAAAAGAAGTCATTGCTATTGCTACATATTTGTTCATGTAAAATACCAACTGTCAGTGATTTTGTTATTTTTTCAAGCAAAAGACACAATGCTGGAACAATGCTAATAGTTGTACGTGCCAATATCACTGGCAGGACACGCTCATTATAACCCATCTCTTGCAAAACATGCCCCATGTCTTCCTGCTTGTTACCTTGAGAGACTGTGCGGAGTATGATGAGTACAGAGAGGATGCGTGTCTCGGGACAAGGGCTTTGGTAAAGGGCCCGTTTCCTGCAGGGTCCAGGCTCCTCCGCTGGGTCAGTGTCAAACTGAAGATGGCTCCGAGCCTTGGACATTTCCTCTCCGATCCGCCGCACTGTTGCTGATAACACCACATGCTGTTCACAGTAAACACAAACAAACGGCAAATAACAAGCCTGCATCCAGTTACGTTTGTTATGCAACTTCGGGAAACAAAAACAATGTGCCTACAGTGATCTGCATCAAAGGCAGTGTATAAAACCCAAGGTCACTCTGTAAAGAGGCCAAATCCTGTAAATAACTCATGGAGCCAATTAATCAGTCAAGTAAACCACCACAACTTTCCACAATTTATAACCAATGAAACGGCCATATGCTCTTCGTGACATCTGCCCCTTTAAACTCTTAGGCCACAATCTTTCACTTTGCGGGAAACTGGCCACTGCTGTCCATCAAGTGACAACTGAGAAACCAAAGATCCAAGCTTTGAAGCACAGAGTCAGCATTTTCTTGACTGATATTTTTGGCTAAGTCCTTCTTAATAAACACACATACAAAGCTGTTCCCTTCTTGCACAATAGTTCAGCCTGCAGCTAATGATGATTCGTTGTGGACGTTGCCTCTTGAGGTGAGAAGCGAAAGGTCGTCACTGTATTTCTAAAGCAACCTAGTACACATGATGATATGTAAACCTCTCTTTGTAAAGTCTTCATTTGGTAAAAGGTATGCCAGCAGTTTTGGAAAATGAAAACGATAGCCAGACAGACAGCTCTTTAGTCCTAGCCAATTTTCTTTTTAACTTATTCAGAGGTTTATAGCCATTCAAGCTTTATGTAACTCCTCCTGATTCAAATGACAGTCAAATGTTTCATTTAGTTTATGTGCAGCAGACCTACCTTTGTCCTGAATTAGCTTGTTTGAAATGATACTTTGATATATATAGGATATATTGCAATATCACTTAATTTTAATGAAAAAAAATCATAACGTATGGTCCACTACAATTGCAAGCAGTTGTTTTTTTCATCCAGTTAACTTCTTAAGCAGCCCTAAGTAACTTGTTTACCTTAATATATCTTTTCGCAGTCCCTCTGGGGATAATACAAGTGTTAAAGGGATGATTGGGGGGTCTTTCATCTCCCCCTGGTGTTTCTGGCCAGAAAACCACAATTGCAACTTCGCTGCCTTTGGGTCGGAGCACCGATACACACTAATGGAATCACGAAGAAGAAGCTAACAGGCTAACAGGCAAAGATAACTGCGGGCTAGCAGGACTTTGGCTGGATTTACAGCTAAGTTTAAGTGAAAAAAATTATCTCCATTGTGTAATTGGATGCACAATATCCCTCTCTCCCTTGGTCTTTTTTGTCAGCGCAGTATTTACTCTCACTGACAATTAATGAGCAAAAAAACTGCAACACCTGCAGTGACGCTTATGGCCTCTAGGGACATGAGTTACTTAGTACTGCTTTAACCGAGCACATTTTCTCCAGTTTGGCTTCACCCAAATCTAAAAGCTTCTTGACTGGAGCTTACAGCCTTCAGGCCAGTGTAACTCCTCCTTTGAAAGCTAAGACCCACAAAACTTATATAAATGGATCTTTTTCCATTCGTGTTGCCATCACTTTTTGAGGGGTTTTATTCATTGGTTTTCTGTCACTATTTCTTAACATTTGAATTGTTTTTTGTTGTTGCATTTTTTGTGGTGTCTTTGTCACTCTTTTGTTTCACTCTTTTAGTTCTTAAATTTGTTGCGTTTTAATCTTCGTTTTCGTCACTCTTTTGATGCTTTTTTTTCCAAGAAGCTTTTAGATTTGGGTAAAGCCGAAGAAAATGCACTAGGTTAAAGTGGGGTTAAAAAACTGAACAGAAAGCAAATTAAGGCTAAAATGGAGCTGGATTAGGGAAACCCTGATTAAAACAGAACCTTTGGCAGATACTGTATATTGTGCAACCCTATACCTACTGTTATCAGATATCTTTGAGTCTTTAAGCTACCGATGATGCACAAATGAGTTCATAGTTTCCATGTTACGTTTTTATTTGGCCAACACTCAAATCAAAGGTCAGTGACAGTATCACATGTTTAAAACTTTGATATCAAAATGCATAAAGAAGCATAAATCATTCCCCATTTTCTATCCAAGAGGAAATCAACACCTTGTCACAATAGTAAGTCTTTTCCTTACTGTATGGACATGATACCGCACTGTGGCCACTTTCACATGCCTCCCTCAAAGCCAAACGTAATATTTCATTCTTCTTACCTGTGCGCTATTGTCCAGGTGTCTCAGAGCGCTGTGGACGAGGCGAAGGAGGCCGCGCACAAGCACCAGCTCTGACAAAGGAGTGAGAGCAAGTTGATCTGCTATTACTGGCAGCGCCTGGGGGACACCAACACAACTTACTGTAGATAATTTATCACTTCTGTCTTCAATAAAAACTGCTTTATGCGGCATCGAGTGTCACTCATTGTGGTCAGGACACCGAGCTGTTAAAAAATAAAAGGCCTCGCAATAAAGTAAGAGCAATGCTGCATTGAGGTGACGAACCTTGAGGCATCTCTCGTTAAGTAAGATCTCTGGGGGTAAACGGTGGCCTACATCTTTAACAGTCGGGGCTTTAGTTGACGAGTTCAGCTGTCCATCATGTACCCAGTCCAGTAATAGAGAGAGCAGCTTTGCAGTCGGGGCGCCCTGAAGGAAGCAAAAACAAACTGCAATGATATAAGACTCAAATAACAACAATTAATGCAAAAAAGTAGGATAGGAGGCTCACTCAGAAGATTGATTATTCAGTTAGGGATCGTCAACGTATTCTGACACCAGAGGGAGCCTTTGTCAGGGCTTAAACCCTGTCGTATCCTTTTTTTCATATGATTTTGTTCTTTTGAGATTACGAAGAGCGGCAGATTTCATTCGATCGGGTAAGTGCTCCAAGCAATTATAATCTAATAATAATCTAACATGGAAGATTGCTTTGGTAAATCTAAATGATTTATTATCAATGGTAGTTACATGCTGACAAGCTTCAGTAATGGGCATGAAATATGTACCATGTATTTAAATAAGTATTGTTGTATACATGAGGCTTAAGGCTTAACACAAACACAAACACTGGGTGGACATAGTAGGAGTTTATATTAAGCTTTTGGATTCATGTTGATGTCCACTATCAAACCAGTCCACTTGTTACTCAATAGGAGCTGATTTGTCGATATAGGTGTAGTAGATTCCAAGATTTTGTTTGAACAATGGTGGGTAAAGACGGAAGGGACAAGATCACGGATACAGGCGGCCAATATAAGCTTCCTTCGCAGGGTGGCTGGGCGCATAGATGGGGTGAGCACCTCAGTCATCCGCGAGGACCTGGGAGTAGAGCCGCTGCTCCTTTACGTTGAGAGGAGCCAGCTGAGGTGGCTCGGGCATCTGTTTCAGGTGCCTCCTGGTTGCCTCCCTCGAGAGATGTTCCAGGCATGTCCCATTAGGAGGAGGCCTCCGGTAAAACCCAGTACATGCTGGAGGGACTATGTCTCTAAGCTGGCCTAGGAATGCCTCGGGATCCCCCCAAAAGTGCTGGAAGAAGTGTGCGTGGATACTGGACAGGTAGCTTTTCTGCTCAGATTGCTGCCAGAAGAAAATGGATAGATGCATGGATGAAATGGCGAAAAAAATCCTGATATGACTGAGCAAGGGCTGCAGGTCCAGTAAACACTTTTATTCTGTCTATTTGTTGCATTATTTGTTGGAGCTGCATTTTTGGACTGTCTGACTCTAACACACACAAGGGGAGCTTCAAGGAAAAAAAAAGAAGGTTGGGAACCACTGTACTAGAGGATGCATACAATCATATTTGAAAGTACAGTATAAGTAGGCAATGGTTTAATAATAGAACAACGTATTTGCCATTTCCAGGAGTGACAATAATAACAAAACAAAAAAAACAATACCTTGTTGATGCTTTTCCTAGAGGAAATCATTGTGTCCTTTTTGGGAGACTTGACACTCTCCAGACTTTTGACATTCATTTTCTGACAATCTCTAAGTGAAACACCAAGCTCATATTTCCTCTGAAACAAAGCAATTAAATATAATTCTTCAGGATTGATGTTACAATGCACGTCATAAACATCAGAATTTGTTTAATGGAACAGCTTTAATGAAACACTGAAGTTTATTAGTCTCACCTGTAGGTTTTCAAGTCGTGCCTGCACTTTTCGTGATTGGTTCTCCAGCTTTTTGTTCTTCTCACTCAGGCCATGTATCTGGTATTGAACAAAATGTAAATCAATCCAGTTGTTTGTTAGTAAAGTGTAAAAAGGCAAGGGAAATGTTAATGTTATTGCAGACAAACTTGGAATGCCCAGGCAATGTTATAGTGCCCTCTTGTGGTCTGACGTTGCCAGTATCCAGAAAACAAATGATCTTGATGAGTAAAGGTAATCTAAATCTAACCTGTTTCTTCATGTTGTCATTCAGATCTTTCAGAGTCTCAAAGCTGCTCTTCAGTCTTTTGTTTTCTTTAGTTTTCTCCCGAAGAACGAGCTGCAGCTGGTGGACCTCTTGCTTATGTTTCTGATGGCAAAGGTAAGTTCAACAAGTATACTATATCAGCAAGTCGTGATTTTCTAAATGGTTGCATGCTTGACGTCTGCATTCTCCTTACCTCCTCAGCTGAGAGCATCTTTGAGTGAAGCATTTCCTCTAAACCCACGAGTTTCTGTAGAGCCTCCTCCTGTTGTTTAAGCGACTTCTCTCGCTCCTGAAGGTCCTGCTCCCACTGCAGCTGCTTCTGTTGCTCCGTCTGTGCACAAAGAGAAAAACACACTCACACGAACACATACACCCTTAGATAATTGCATAAATATATAAAATGACAAAAGTATACAGTTAAAGTTAAGAGGTTATCGTGAACAATAATCAGGAAATGTCCCTGATACCTTTATCTATAGTTTTCTCTTAAAAAATAAATCCAGAATTGACTCTGTGCATAACTTCAAATCATAACAACGTCGCCCAAGAACTGACTTCCTGTTTCGATCCAGCACGCCAAAATAAAAGCACCATATTATTAATTAGTTCAGCAGTTCATTAGTTCATCTCTCTTTCTTTCTAACTATAAACAGACACAGCACTTAAAATGTGTGCATTTAATTATATTCTTGTAATGTTGCAAGTACCTGCTGAACTAATCAATGAGACGAGCTATGTGCTTTAATTTTGGCGTGCTGGATCGAAACAGGAAGTCACTTCTTGGGCGGCGTTGTTATGATTTGAAGTTATGTGCAGAGTCAAATGTGAAATTTGCCAAACATCAATATGAATCATCTGTTGGCCCATGCCAGGGCTTTCTAACCGTAAACTTCCCTTCCCTCTCCTCTTCCCGGGCGGACTGTGTTTACCTTCAGTTGGTCATAGACGGTCTCCATCTTCTTAAGTATTTCGGCTGCTCCCGACGCAGACGAAGAGCAGAAGTGAGAGGGATGCCGAGGTCGATCCATCTCCCTGTCAGTTTCCTGAGACCCCAGGCTCCCGTTCAGGCAAGAAGGCAAGGTCACATCTGGACAAGAATAGAGACATAAAAGCCCCAGGAATAATCATTAAGTATTCATAACAGTAATAGATGGATAGAACAAAAGACATTAAAAAAAAGCAACAACAAAGGACTTATTTAGTAATGACAGTTCAACCTCATACTGGCAAAGTGAATGAAACGTCTTGCCCAAGAACACAATGATGAATTGCAAGGTAGCGAGGACATAACAAACCTATTTCAGATTGGCAGGCAAATACTCTTGTCAAAACAAACAAATTAATATAATAATTGCACCTGTTTCGGTAAAAAACAATGGTGAATCTGATCGGGGATGAGTTATGTGGTCTTCATCTCCTTCCTCATCATTGTCAGACCTAATAAAAGCAGATTTCTTTTGTTACATTAATAAATCATATAAATGTAGATACTGTACATGGATATTAACATACGGATCTGGTGGTGTGAGGATTATTCCTTTAAACAGTCCATGTAAAACTTTGCTGTGGCCTTTCAACTCCTTGCCAGCATATCTGTGCGCCATAATGAGCTTTTTAAGCACTTCTGTCAAGAAATGTGACAGCAAATATTTATATTATGGGTGAAAATAAATACTGTTTATTTAATGTAGACTCTTACCGTCGCTTATACCGGAAGTACGATCTTCCTTACGAGGCAACTAATAAAAGGGAGCGTAAAAAAGAGATTAGTTCTCGTAAAATATGTAAAACTGCTCTACTAAGCCCAAGGAAAGACAGACCTGTTGCCTTCTGCCTTCACAGTCCGCCATTGATTTTTTCTTTGCGGTTGCCATAGTCCACTCGTTTAAACTTATAGATTTTCAGCCAACATGTAGCCTCAATGCAACCTCGTTTAGGGACTCGTTTGCTACTCTTAAAGCTACCTAAAAATGTGTTTGTGAATTCGTAAACAAAACATCCGAATTTGGCGGATGTGTGACGTCAGGCGGTCACGTGACTTTCGTGTAACTTTTCTTCCCAACAGCGCCCTCTAATGGAAGAAAGAGCAAGTCTTGAACATCTGAACGCCGCAAAGTACGAACTGGGCCTTTTATGTTATTTAATCTGAGTTTTCTTCCTTTTTTTGTGTTGCATTTGGGGTAGAATCAGGCGTGCCTTGGCCGATACAAATTCAGAATGATCCCCCCGCCGTCTGTCCCTGTCAAAGAGAACCGCTGTGACAAAAGATGCAATCAGCCCCAAATCAGATTGCCACAACCGCCGAAGCAAAAGGCTGCTTTAACTTGACTTTTATAAATGGAGAACTTTACCCAATTTCAGTTTTTGGGTGTCCCGAGGCCTTTTTTCGTGATGACTGTCTTTGATGATCGATCGGCCCGACTCCACAAATCTAATGAGCAAAAGCGGCTTGTGATTTCCCCCATCGACCACAAGAGGGCAGTGTCTTACAGGACAGTAAGTGAATCTTTCATGTAACGACCCGGCATATTATCTTTCTGAAACAAACATATGAACTTTAACTTATATCGAGTCAATGGACCAAAGGATTCATAATTATACATTGGCAAAGCATACTTGATCACATCTGGTTAAAACAGGCTCAATCATAAACACTGAATGCTATTGCTTGATTATTAATAATATAGGATAATTCATAATAATAATAATAACAATGTTTTTTTGTAGTTGGCAATTGAATTAGTCAGAATTTCAAAACTATAGTGGTTTCTGGAAGTTTATTTGTAAAAAAAAATAAAAAAAATAAAAAAGGTGCCAAGACAGGTCTAAAACCATTTGGCCATTATAATACTAACACAATGCCAATTTCGTTTGATGGGCTTGTTTAAAATGATACAGTTTCATGATTAATGTTATTTCCCAAGCTTTTGGCTAATTAGCGTCCATGCAATATGCACCCAGTTCAATCACCTTGTCCCTGCAGGGGAAGAAATTAACCTATACTAATAGCACATATTGAGTTATAGGGAACTAAGTGCATTGTGAAAATGGCTGCTCTCTTATGGTAATTGGTCTCATTAGCCTACTTTCTTATTAAAAGATTTACAATGGATTTGTGCCAGAAAAGGGTCACGCATTTCCTATAACTGTAATGGTCCGACTAAACTACTGTCATTTCTGAGACAAAGATCAGGTAAAAGCCGAGGGAAGGTCACATCAAAATGTCTAAGCAAAGCCCTCAGTCAGCAGTACAACAGTTGGCTATTCAATGTTGTTCATACTCTTGTCTTGTGGATTTAAAGATAGTTTCACGATTAAGTGGAAAATAACGCAATGCTATGTTAGGATCTGTGAGCAGGTGTGGCTAAGGAAGGTTATGTCATAAGTCAAAGCTGGGGTTAAAGGTCAAATGTCAATAAGCCCCCCCAGGAAAAAAAGAGAAGTCAGTTGTACAGGCACCTGTGATTATGCAAGCATTTTCATTCCTTTGCTTTCGAAAAGTGTGATGATGAGAGGGATAATCGTTGCTGATTGTTGCAAAGCAGTGGGACATACAAAAAAAAAAAATCCTGTTCCCTTTTTACTGTAGCCATTTGAGTTACCCCCGGGGGTCCTGTTTGTAGCACTCAGCCAAATAACATGGTCCTACGTGCCTGTGCAATGCTAATGAAGTGTGTGTGTGTGTGTTTAGACAAAATGAGATGTTGCCACTAGTTATCACATGTACCTTCTGTCTTGTGGAAAAACTCCTATGCGCTGACAGAACACGCCCAGGGGACACTAGCATAAAACAAAGGCAATGAAATCCTATCATTGAATTAACAGCATACTGCTATCTTGAAGTGCTGGGTGCAATTATCTCCAGCCTCAAGATACAGGAGACGTTGGAATCTCTCAATTAAAGCAGAGATGGCAGTGCGGTGCTGGGGAAAATGATTGCGTTTCCACTGGTATGGCGGGATCGGAGCACGGGGCGGTATTATGTATGCTAATGCACGCTGTAAAGATGGGTCTGGGGTTCAAGAGGGCCCCATAGCAATTACACTGCCCGGGCAAGAAACACATATCCTGGACACATATAAAGCTCTTCTGTGGGTCGTTTCATCTGAAAATCTGGATTACAAAAGCTTGAGATTTGATACATCTGAACCTATGTGTATGTATAAGACAATGCAGACTTTGATGATACATGGGATTACACTATGATTGTTAATGTTGGAATAGACCGACTGTAGGTTTTATGTTTTCTTGCAGAGGTATGGCAAATAGAGGCAATAACCTCAACATGCCATTCTAATAGCAAGTGATAGTTTTATTTGTGTTTACTGCTTTGTGGTCTGTGTGATTCTTTAGTTATCGCAAATAACTGCCTTACTTAAATAAAACAACAACAACCATAAAACGAAATAGCAGCAATTATGCATTATTTTTCTTTATGTTAGTGAAAACCTTGGTTCACCCATTTTGAGCCCTTGCATGCTGTTGTGTTTTGTGGGCCAGACTGAAGTGGTCGACAGGTCGCATGTGGCACCTGAGCCTCGCTCCTCTGACCTCTAGATTATTGCTGATTTTTTTTGGTTGCATAGAAACATATTATTTATCCTCATGGGGATAGATAAAGTTTTTTTTTTTCTGTCTCTGGTGATGGATGTCACCGTTAAGAATTGTGGAGCCTCTGATCTCAGGTTCAGCTTCATGAGATAAAAGTTTGTCTGAGTTTCCCTAAAGCAGATTCTAAAGTGTTTTGATAGAAGCTATGTGATTCCATCCCGGACATAAATGTTAGTCACATGGCTGTCCCCCAGAGGTACTCTGAATGTCAGGGATTGTCCTCCAGAAGAAGGCGCTGTTCACATCAAACGTATCAAATATAAGAATTGCAAATCAAATCGCAATTGCATTTATCTGAAAAAATCGCATTTAGGTTGTTTGTCAAAACTGTGCCGCCCTACCTCAAAGTACAGACTATTAAAAGTACTGGAATAGTGCTAGCCAATAATTTAGCTCAATTATTTAGAGACAAATGTGTCCCTGTTACTGATCATTCTTATGAAACTTTAGGCGGAAAAAAAACAAAAAAACAAAACCTAATATCTATAAGCATTTCTAATGAAGTGACACTTTTTGCTCATAATCCTTTAAGTTCCATTACTGCACCATAGTTTCTAGTCTGATGTGACTATGCCCTGCAGGATTTATCCATTTAATTCTTTCTACTCTTTAAAAGCATTTCGTGTAATAACATTGTAACCTTTTATTTATTGGATTAATTCCAAAAGATTTAATTGACACATTAATATTTTAATGCTTTTTCTCTCACTGTACAAGGCCTTTGGGGCCATTTAACGCCGGGATAAGGAGGAGGCAGCATTCCTTATAAAACTCTGCAGTGATCCTTTTTTGTAATGGAAATGAGCTGAACTAAATATTTAATGCATTCGTGGTTTAATTTAGTTCTAGTCCTATTATTGCTCTACTGAAATATGAATATGATTTACTTAGAGAAAGTATTGGTAGTATTGTAGTGGTATACGTTGTTATAAGTTGTTATATTACACTGAGAAAAATAAAACATTGGCTTAATCTGCAAATTGTTTAGAAATCATTTACATCTGCATTTTACTAGTTGTTCATAATGATATATATTCATTAGTCCAACTATAAATGTTTCATCTGTAACTGTGAACATTTTAAATTGGTTCAACAAAAAAATGTTCCGGACTTGAATGTGCAAAGGTTAATTGAGTCAATTTAAAACTCTTCATTAGCAGATATGAGCCAATATACATTTTTTAATTGAACCAATGTACTTTTAATGGCTTAATCAATGCCATTTATTGATTTCATTTAAATTGATTAATTTCATTAAAACACATTTGGATTAATTTACTTTTTTATTGCCAAAGACATTGTATGTACAAATGCAAATTCCAATATTTTGTAATATGAGTAATGTAGGTACACAAACATTTCATACTTTCTAATTTTTCAATTCTTGGCTCAAGGTTCAAAAGCTGGTTAAACATTTTGAGAAAAAGTGTTAAAACTGTAGTATAATGTATTTAGCCACATTGTTATGCATTTTCAAACACTTGCACAGCAAAACTGGATGAACAAGAATTTTCCAAAAAAACAACAACTGTGCAGCCAAGGTACAGCATACTAATCACTGCATCAGTCTCCCTGTGATCCGTGTTCATTTCTTGTTATCCAGTCCCATGAGTACCTTCAGGATGAATTCAACTGTGCGTTCACATTTCTTTGGGTTCATGTTGAGGTGTTATGAGTCCAAATTGCAAAGTCTTGAACCATTGAATGCAGATCTGTCACAATCTTCACGATGGGTGTTACGACGACTGCCATCGGCTCTTCCTCCACACGGAAATCTTGCTGAATCTGCAAAACATGAGGGGAATAACACGTATTAGAATTTACAAATAATGCAATTATTTTCATGGTCGGGTCTAAACCCGGCTAAACTAAGCCTTAACCAGGTCAAACAGAGTCTGAATGAGCAACTGGTATTTTAACTTTGTAATTACAGTATGAGGGTTTTGTAAACAACATTACTGCAGCTGTAGATAACACTGAAAATACATGTATTAAAGGGGAGCTCTGAGAAAGTATGTAAGTAAGTATGTCCGCTCTCAAAATACCCAAATCAGTAATAAATCTGCACTTCATGTTAAACACAAACCAGAATCTTACAATATTTGAAATGTCGTTCATCTTCTCTTTCTATGAAAAAGCCTGATTTCCCCCATTTTGTAAAGTAAAGTTAGAAAATGATACATTCCTATGGTATTTCTTAATTAAAATATAAAGCAGCATATATATACACCAATTTTAGACAAAAGGACTGGCTCTTTAGCAAAATTTCAGGTATTGCACAGCACTACAAGAGAACTAATTTTAGTTTTTGGGTAAAATAAAACCATATTTCTCCTGCAACTCTAATATCTTCAGCTTTCAGTTCATTTTCTAATATTTGTTCAATACCCTTATTCATTTATTTGTTTCTTTGACAGGGACAGTTCAAGAAAACATTGCCAACTCAGTGGCCGATGTTATGTACATAACATCCAAAGGCTTATTTGCAGATTTTTTTCAAATGCATTATAGTACATGATTGGCTCTATATGAGGGACTTCTGACTAGATTCTCCGAGAGTTGCTGCTCTTCCTCTCCCGTTATTTCCTTGTCGGGGATTAGCAGTGTCTCGTCCAAATTAATGAAAAGCTCTAGATTCCATGGACAGTGAATTACCCATGAACAGTTGATGGTACATGTTAAAAACATTATGTTGGATGTAAATACTTGACCGAAGAAAAAAGTTAGCCCTTAGCTTGAGGACAAAAACATCAACCACGATGGAACAGTGTTGTGTCCTTCAGTGAAGCCTTTACATCCAGTATGATGTTTATAACACTGACTGTCAGTAACTTACAGCCTGCCATGTAGTCTAGAACTATTCATTTATTTGGATGAGACACTGTTAATCCTCCATAGGGAAATAATGGGAGAGGAGGAGCAGTGCCTCCCAGAGAGTCCAGTCTGAAGTCACGTGTCACTTGTGTGAATAGAGCCCATTGTAAGCTCGCACACTTGTCAAAAAAGATCCATTTATTGGCTCTGATCAATTGTTAAACTACAAGATGCACATATGTTATGTAGGCCATTGATCAGGAACCCAGAGAACCAATAAAGAACCGATCAAATAGAGAAATGATTAATAGCATTGATGTTGCTCAAATCTGAACAGTTAAGTTTTGTAAATTATGTAAAATTGGCGGTTGTTAATACCATACCTAATATAATAAGAGATTTTACAGTTAAGAGCACAAGCACTACAAAGACATGGTTATTTTCAAGCCCAGTCATACCTGATGTTCTTTAAATGCGCGTCCACTGGAACAGCATCACTAACTTCAGTACACATGGTGTGTACCTGCATCCAGTGTACCGCTCATGGAAGCCTGTAAGATAATTATTTAACTGTAAACAAGTATGTACAGACATTGTAGTAATTTAAATATATATATATATTCTTGAAAATGTGCTGGTACAATAAGGTTACATAACATTATGCCTTTCAAATAATGCATAGACCTACCTCCTCAAATGGAGATGACCAGCAAACAGGAGTCCTCGTCCTAGTACTGGTGTCGGGGACGGCTCCTGTGCAGATGAGACACAGAAAAATACATTACTTAACTGTAAATGGTCTCATTTTTTCAGCAAATTTAACACTAAAATGCATATAGTCTTGTGAATGTAATAAATAAGTTAAGAAAAAAAGTGCAACGCATATTCATGCTAAAATTACAAAAAGTACACAATAAAGAACAGCTGAACATTATTTACATTTGCTTGGTTCAGCTTTTTGAACAAATTATTTTACAAATGACTTTTTATGACTTTTTTATGACAGTCACTTTTGGAAGTTGGGTCAAACATTTTCTGTCCTTTAATTGTAATTACAGGTCATGTAATAGTGTTTCAACGCGATCTCCTCGTTTAGGGGCTCGTCTGCCCTAAACAGTTGTTTATTATTTCATTCATTCGTGCTCACTTTGCGCTCCCTGTGGGGGGGCAGCAGCGGAGGAGGTGACCGGGGCGGAGGAGGCAGTGGGCGCGGTGATGTCGCTGCCGTTCGGAGGCGGCCAAGAGCGGAGCTGAGCGAACAGGTGGAAGATGTTTCGTGTCGGGGCGCCTGTAGCCGCCGCATCACTCACCGACCCCGCGCACCTTTCCTCTCCCATGGCCCGGGAGAGCTGGCGCTGGGAACGTTCGGCCGCTCACTCGCTGTTTCCCCAGAGCCGCGCGCTTAAACCCTTTCCCTGCAGGCCGCGCTCACGTCCCGCGGTCTGTCCCTGTGTCACTCCTCTCTCCGCCCCACTCCAGCACTCACACTTGTTTCGCAAAATAAGCATGCACAACTTAAGCGCGAAGAGGAATAATAAAGAAAAGAGTTCATGTTCTCTACAGGGACTTGGCTCCGCTCGGCTCCCGTCGTTCTCAGTGAAGAGACGAACAAAGACTCGATTCGTTCGTGAACGTCACATCACTGGTTTAAGCGCTTGCAAAACACGTTAAGGAATAATATTCATGTCAGCTTAAAGCACAGTAAAGGTAGATAGTATTTATTTTATGCGAGTTGCATTTCAAAGTCCAGGCGATGTCACGACACAAAATGGCGGCTGCGCTTAACCCTCCTAAGTTAGTTTAATATCTAAATCATACGGGTGCAATTGGTCAAAAATAAAACCTTCAACCTAATACTCATAGCCTACAATATTTAAGAGATTTGATGCACAATCAATGTATTCAGTTTCAGTGCCAAAACATGTTCAATTCAAATTCAACTTCAGGAGAATTCTAGCTGACGCCTCTGTGCATACATACAGGACACATGTATTAAGTTTACAAGTCTAAATATGCTTTTAACTTACCTTTTCTCGCTGTAAAGTTCCAACAGTGGGTCTGGCCAGATCTTGAGTGAAAAGGTCTTGGCCACATTTGAAATCTGGAACACGTGGTGTGTCATCTTCTTCAGCGTTAATTGGTAGAGTCAAGTGCTGCGGTTGTCAGTGCTGCCCCCTGTGTTCGATGGCTCGACGAACGATTGTTCATTAGATCAATTAACTTTTATAAATAACTGTCAATTTCCAATAGACCATTGGATGTACATACAAAAATGTATCAAAACACAATGTTCAATCTATATGGTTTTAATTGGACTAACCAATTTGATTTTCTTTATTTAAGCCAATAGCAAAGAACATATTGAATCAACAACAGCAGTGTTTCACTTTTTTCAGTGTAGGTGACGCAATATAAGAAATGACAAGATGGCGTCCATCTGACTGAGAAAAATGCGTGGTCACCTAAAAATGTGCTACAGTTCAACTCTAATCATAATCTTCTTAATTTAGTTACATTTAGCCTTGTTTTGTCCTTATTTAGTATTTCAAAGTCTTGTTTCAACACATGAATGATGAAAAAAATACATGTGAGCTTTACAGTATAGTGTACTGTGTTGAAATGGTTTCATTAAATATGGCTGTAATGTTATCGCCGTATTAAAGACTTGACTTGAATTGGCAGCTGAAGGACACCAACATGTGAGCACATTGACACATGCTGCAGTAATCCATGATCAGAAGCATAGACCTCTCCATGAAACCATGAAATTTTGACACTAGTTGCGTCAAAGTCCCTGATTTTTTTTGATAGCTTTGGCCCTCTGTGTCCGTGCAATCAATTGACCCATTGTTGTGTCGATAGCCACTACAGGCGACCGCTATAGGAGCAGAATACATTAACGCAGTCCGTGATAGTCGAGACTGACCTCCACTCCTACGCACCACACATTCCTCTCCGCATTTCTGTTTCTGTGCGCAGATTTTTGTGCCAGTGTGGGTGCCAGCTTATTGGGCATTTTATTACACCTGAAAATAGAGCTCTTGTGTTCACCGGATGTAACCAAGAGAGCAGTGGTGGTGGTGTTCAAATAAATCATTGCTATTTGTTTTGTGTGATTCTAAGCAGTACAATGTGTGTCAGGTCCAACTGACTGAAGGACAGCTTCATCCAGCAGGCTGTCAGAAAGCTGAACCCCCTCCCTCTGCTGCCCCTTATGTGTCCATGTTACAGCACACGTGTATTTAAAAGTGCTTTACGGAGTGACAATGAAGCTATTGCTGAGCTGAAAACATTGAAATTCTTTCCAATAGAGTGAATTAGGGTCGATTCTCACCTGGACGTGGCCTTTCTGTGTGGAGTTTGCATGTTCTCCCCGTGTCTGTGTAGGTTTCCTCTGGGTACTCCGGTCTCTCCTGCCACGGAAAACATGTACAATAGGCCAGGATGTATGATGTGTGTGCGTGAATGAATGGTAGTGGTCAGAGAGACCATTGGCGCAGATGTGAGCAGTCGCGACAGCGCTTCGAAGCTGCAAAGGAATGTAGAATGTAAAATTGTCTCATGTAAAGCGCTTTGTGACCATGTCTGTTAAAGGTGCTATATAAATAAATGAATAAAGCTCTTCTTGTTCTCTCAACTATTTGAGTAATCGATTAATCGTTTGTGGTTTATACACTGACTCAGTGAGACCAAGACTTGCATAAGAAATCTTTATCTATGTTTCATAAAAAGAATATTGTATCTTAGGGGAGTGAATGTTCCAATCAGAAAATAGAATGAGCCCCTCACTTATTGTTGCCAAGTGTCACCAATCAAGTAAGCGCTAGTGCAGCCTCTAGAGGTTCTGAGCTTTCAAATGTCTTGTGTCTCATCTGCAGCTTTGTGCCTTCTTAAACCTACGAATGTTACTTTTGAACGAAACTCTATCAAGGTGTCATCAAATGGTGTCGCTTGAGCTTAATGTGGTCAAATGTTTGCCTTTCACAGATGATTGATTTATCGTAAAAATATTTGGTAGATTAATCCATTACCAACATAGTGGTTATCATTAAATTATCTCAACATTTGAAGTAAAAGATCACAATTTCACTCACTAAACTATCACAACAACCACTTGGAAGACTGCCTCATCTTCAGGAGACAGGCGCTGATAAGGCTGATGCTGTGGAGATGCATTTGAGCGGAGGACCTTGCTTAGCGACCCTGGCGGGGCTGTCATTCCTGCAGGCTTGAGTCATGTGGGATGTTTCTGGCTAGTCTCGGCCCCAGCGGCCCATTTTTGGCAATGTCATGTTTTAACAACTCCCGATGCCTTTTTAATTCCCGCTTCTGTAAGTCCTGTCTGGAAGTATCGGAATGCCGCATATGCGAGACTGGCCCAGACGCCGATGTTTGGAAATAAGCCGTGCGTGATTGGCCTCATTCTCAGGGACAAGGCAGCAGAGTAAGGGCTAAGAATGCTGTTTGAATTCAAGTGCACCTTACAAGAACTATTAGCCTCCTGTGCCGAGCAGAGGAGCTTGGGTGGCCAAAAGTGTTATAAGACCTGACATTTTGAAAAACGTTGATCTTTTGCAGAGATGAGAGTAATACAGAGTCAAGTTACAGTCATCTGGTCTGCAACAATATGCTTGCTGATGTTAATAGACTTTGCTATATCACATTACTTCCATAATAGTAGTACAGGGGTCTCCAGCCTTTTTTACCCATCGAGCTACTTTTACGCAACAAAAACGTCAGAGAGCTTCTTATGCTGCGAAGATACTTGTGTAAAATACGACTTAGGTGGAGTTCACCCTCGAGAATTAGTGGCTATTATATTTGAAAGGAACGACTTGAGTTCTGTCCTTATACTTAGTTATAATGACCCAAATGTTTGCATATTATCAGATATCAGATTTGCAGATAGTCGCATCACTATGGCTGGAAGTTTTTGAGCCAATTTGTAATTCCAATAACACAAGCGCTGCTATTGCAAATAAAATCACAATTTATGTTTTGAAGATTAAGATTCAGTTGTTAGTGCACTCTTTAAACAATTGTAGGTGCATCACTTAAAGAGAATTAGAGAAATATGCATACATTCTGCAGTGATGTGTTTAAGTTAAGTGTTTTCAAATGTATACCTGTTTTTTACACCCAGTTTAATAATAATAAGCACTTTACATGGAATCTCAAAGTGCTACAGCACAAGTAAAAACTGACAATAATAAAATAATAAAAGCATAATAAAAGCACACAAAAGTTGAAGTTAAAATGTTAAAAAGGGTACAGAAAAGTCAGAGTCCTCTTCTGAAAGTCTCCAGAGACTGTGGGGCCCTGAGGTGTGGTCTATATTTAGACATAATTTAATCCAATTTAGGTTTAATTTAGACCCCTTTTAGACTCGGTCAAGTCCTGATTTTAACTTGATCTAGGCCTGGTTATTCTTGGTAGGTTAAATGTTTTATGAGGTGGTGAAATGATTGAGAACCAGTGTCCTAAATAATTTAGCTAAAATATAGACCATTCAGATTGTAACTTTAATTAGATTGCAATTTGAAGCCCTAACACTTGGCCAAAAATGGGCAAACATATACCTGAACTTGTTCTAAACCATGACTAAACTGGGTGTAAACCAAATCTGAAGCAGGAGAAGACCAAACTTAAAGTAAATGAATGTAAAGGCATTAAAAATATTGAAATATAAAATGGCAGAGGACCCTGAGCACCACCGGAAGAGGCCAAAGTACTACCAGTGATGCACGTATGCCACATTTAGAGAAACACTAGCGTATTTTTGACCAGGGACTGATGTGTCCACGACAGAAATCTGCGTAGTGCCTGTTAAAGACAACGCAATAAAAGGGCTATTTTTTCATCATCATTATTATTACTCCCAGTGCTGGGCTGATGAAGGATGCAATTCAACAGTGGGAGACTTTGGGGAGACAGGCAGACTTAATAGACCATGCAAGCTCTTATTATTAGGCCCGCTTGTGTGTGTGTGTGTGTGTGTGTGTGTGTTTGATGTTGAAGAAGGAGGATCTTTAAGAATGTGATGAAATAAGCCACAACATGGGAGTCCAAATCGTTCCCCGAAGGCGTAGTGTAAGTGACAGTAATAATTCTGTCTATGTCTTTAGTAAAACTGCAGCCGTTTCAGGATTTCTCAGCTTGATAAACCAGTGAGGGCTTAAGGAAATTGATGTTTAGTATAAAGATATTTGCTGGATTTACTGAAAGTGTGGGCGTTAGACTTGCAGTAAACATTTCTCCAAACCTTCGGAGACATGTAAGAAATGGATGCCAGACATACTTTACACCTAGAGTAAAAACAGCTTTATAAATAGACCAGATAACACGGCGCTGAATTGTAGTGTCTTGTGCAAGAAACCGCATCAGGTCAGTCACAGCATTTTGTGAAGCCTACAAATGTAAAAAAAAAAAAAAAAAAAAGACAATCTTTTCCAGTATAAGAACAGAACCTATCTATCCCCTTGTGTATTGAAAGATTTAAAGGGATATTTCAGGATTTTTGACATATAAGGCCTAATTTCCTAGTTATCATAGTGTTGTTGATTTCTGGAGATATATGTTTTTTTTGTAATTCCTTATATTTGAAGAGTTTAGTGTTGCTCGGCTAGTGCTAGGCTAGCGCATGTCTATGGTAACTAGTAGCCTGCATTGAAAACCTCTTCAAAATCATCGGGTAGTCCTCCAAATGTTACCATATCTGATTTGTAGAAAGCTCCTTTGTGAATTCCTCGTGTAGTAATGCCGGCTGCGGGAAAAACGTCTGTAGATCCGGTGACCTAGCAGATCACTCCACCCCTGCGTAGCTTACAACCAGGAAGCTGATGCTGCTCAAATAAAAGCTATTTTAAATGCAAATTTGTTATATTTCAAAAATTGTTCAGTCAACACAGACGTTTATATCGGTAGTCTGGTGTTATAAGTGATTTGCCTCAGGTGCACTGTGCTTGGGTCAGACTGTTTTTAATGCAGGCTACTAGTTACCATAGACATGCACTAGCCTAGCACTAGCTTAGCGTAAACTCTTCAAATATAAAGACTGCATGAATTAAAAAAAAAAAAAAAAAGAACTCCAGAAATCAACACTCTGGATAACTAGGAAATGAGGCCCTATGTCAAAAATCCTGAAATATCCCTTTAATGTTTAGCTAGTCTAATGGTTATAATTACCAAAAGGTGTTTTATTGTGTGTTTCTTTCCGTATAAAAAAATGGGTTAAGGAAAATGTAACTCTCACACAGCTGTTTTCAACCTGTTTGGATCTATGACACCTGCCAGGGCAATAACCCTTCCATTTTTTTCCTCACCTCACCCCAGTTTTTTAACAGCGATAAACGTTTGAAGAATACATTGAAATTCACATAATGTCAGGTCAAAAAATATCTATCCCCGAAGCAGTTTGACTTTGGAAAGCTATTCTCATGATTCAAATGTTTTGTAAGGCCCACTGCGATTCATAAACAACAACCTGGCACCAAACACTCTGGCCCAGCTGTGTTATACTGCAAGCCTCCTCTTTCACACATGTGGGCACCGAAAAAAAAACAAAAAAAACCCTGGCATCTGCTGTGTTAGCGTGAGAGCTAATCTGACCTGAGCAGAAAGACAAAAACGAGGCTGTAAGCATCGGGCTCATTCGCAGTTTAGCTTTTTGACGTAAACACAGTGGTGAGGATATATGGGATGGAACAACAGGGGAAAAGAGCAACATATGGAGGAACATCGTGTTTTTGGTTGTGTCTGAAAGGCTGTTTCACAATAGCTGCTCCTTATTAACATTTTACTCATTATAGAAAAGAACAGAGGGCAGGGCGCGAGAGCTTTGGACGTCCTCTGAAAGCCCATATTAAGTTTCAACAAAATATTTATATCAATAGAAAACCTGAAAACACATCTGTAGGGTTTGTGTGAAACATATTTATTGACTAATTATTTATAAGTTATAAAATCAAATCTGGCAAAACAACACAGTGAAGAGTCATAGTAACAAATCATATCTCAAGGATTACATAAGTCCACTTCAGTGAAACAACTGCAGGGCTAAGGTTAATCAGAACACGGGGCCTCTTACGATCATGGACTCACGCGCACACCGGATCAAAACACTTGCAGTCAAACAAGGTTTACAACTCACTTTCAAGAATCAAGCTAGTTTTTCAAAAACAAATCTGCTTTTCATTTCAGGCGCTGTTTGTCTTTTGATGCTCATCAGGAGAGCACTTGCTGCTCTTAGCTCACTAAATGCAAATCGTAAAATTGAGGCAGTGCAAATTGTCTTGCAAACAACACAATATGCTGACAAAAGTGGCCTTAAGTTTAAAACATGCTAGTTTAGACTTCTACAAACATGTTCTGAAAGACAGTTTAAAGTGTGCAATAGTAAAAACAGAATCTTGATTTTAAAATTGAAATTGCAGATCTATTTGCAATTGCAGTACCATTGCAATGACTGAGAGAAATAACTCATGCCCCTAGTGCCATAGCATGTCGCGTTTTTTTTTACTCATTAATTGTCCGTGAGAGTAAATATTACGCTGACAGAAAAGACAAAGGGAGAGAGGGATATTGTTCATCCAATTACACAATGGAGATAATTTTTTTCACTCAAACTTGGCTGTAAATACTGCTAGAGTGGCGCTAGCTCGCAGTTAGCTTTGCCCGTTAGCCTGTTAGCTTCTTCTTCGTGATTCTATTAGTGTGTATTGGGGCCTTGTATTACCCCCAGAGGGACTACGAAAAGGATTTATTAAGGTAAACAAGTTACTCAGTTCTGCTTTAAGTTGATGGCTCAAGAGGTGGAAGCCACTTAATTTACTCTCTTGGCTTTTATAGGGCTAAATATGACTTATTAAATACACTGACAGGTATTTTGGGAGATCCAGGGTTTAGTTTTATCACTTGGTTTTTTGTTACTCCCCTCCATCCAAGCAGAGCTGGGTCGTAACACTTGAACGCTGACGGTCTGACACAGGCCCGTCACTAAAGACTGTTTAAAAAATCGATCCACTTGTGAGGGTTGTTACACACAGTGGCTCCATTCTCCCTCACACTCCTGCTTCATTTGCATTTAGCAGCAGCTCTCCACAAACTCTCTTCCACACCCCAGCGCGGGGCGACTGAGTGAGAAGAGAGGGGAGTGTGCGTGGGCCGACAGAATGGAGAGGAATCCCTGATAAGCCCCTGTTAGCCTGGCCCAGGGCACACTCACAGGAATGGCTGCTATGCCCGGCATTCACAACACTGTGTGGTGTCACCAAACAAAGGCGTCCCTTCTCCCCCCCGTCAAAGACACTATTGTGGCGGAGCAGAGTGCAGGGCCTTTATATCACATACACATTCCACCCCCCCACTGCCACTCACAGACCAATATAGAGGGAAATGGACAAATACTGATATTAAATGATGCATCAGATAGTAGACACGTAAGCAAGAAAACCTTTTGCATATATAGGGAATGCAAGTGATGTCACAGCATGGCGACAGATGCCAAACCAGTGTCAAGTGAGCACTAGTATTGTTTGTTTTGACAATCAGTCCGGAATATTGAGGCTTCTGTTTAGAATGAAAATGTTGTATCTGAATCCATTCTTTACCCCCAAATAATAAAGTGTTATGGAGAGTTGGAAATTATATGCAGTGTTTCTATTGCAACCATAAATATCAATCAATCAATCAATCAATCAATCAATCAAAGTTTATTTGTATAGCACCTTACAACAACACAAGGAAGACCAAAGTGCTTCACAGACAGATAAAACAATATTAAATAATCAATCAATCAAATAAGTGCGATCTAAGTCTTAAAAGCTAGTTTGAAGAGATGTGTCTTCAATCTAGACTTAAAGAGGGACAGTTCTGTGAGAACACGCAGACTGAGGGGCAGGCTGTTCCACAGTTTTGGAGCTACAACCCTGAAAGAACGATCGCCCCACTGTTTGTACCGGGACCTGGGCACGTCCAGAACCATTTGATCGGCAGACCGGAGAGCTCTGCTGGGGCGATGTACGGTCACCAACTCAGTCAGATATAACGGAGCGAGACCGTGGAGGGCTTTATTGGAATTTAGATTTGATTGCAATTAACAGTTGAGCACTATACTACACTGGCACCGATAGTGTCCAATAATAGCACATTTCTAAAACTCCATTGTGACGATATTGAACATTAACATGGAATAATTGTAGTTTTGTTTGTGATTTTTATCTAAGTCACCCTATAGTTGTTCTTATAAGTTTGAATGTTCACTTCTTATAACATTTCCTCTTTATAATTAATTCTATAAATTCCAGATGGGGCTTCACAGCAGGCAGCCCGAGTGAGCTTCACCTGCCAGCCCTGAGAGGAAACCCCCCTCTCACAGCGGAGGTTATTGTCAGCTGACTCTCTCCGAGGGGCCCGACAGCGACAGTGTCCCGGGACAGTAATGGTGTGACAGGACACTTCGCTGGCTTCTTCCTGCTGCTGTGACAAGCCCCTGGCTTCTCCCGCCAGCCCTTTCCCCACCACAAAGAGCTCATGGCAGGTGGACGTGACAGGAGGGCGGGGGTGCACATATGCCCCATGTCTGACTGTCCCGAGTGGTTCAGCAAACACCTGTCAATCACTACAAGGACAGACCTGCGGTACAGTAAGCAGGAATGTGTTTGTGTTGGGACGTCCCAAAACAGTCAAAGCAAACCAACTTGTTTAACTTGAAATTTTGGTTTTCGCGGTCTGAGGGTGCCAACATTTTTAATGTTGTTGTAACTTGTTCATGGGTGAATTTGATTGAGCAAAACCACATGCTCCTAAAGTTAATGACTCAGGCAGTTGGTTGATGCTTTACAACTATGTGGCCGATAACAATTAACAGCCTTTTAATCATCATTTACTTTCACTTTACAGGACTTCATGCCTATCTGTCTTTGTATGTGTGTTTGTTTGTGTAGGAGGGGTGGGTGGGTATCAGTGCTGACAGGTTTCACCCTTTAGGGCTGGGCTCCTGTCAGACTGCACTGAGCTCTCAGCAGGGACATCCCCATCCACTTCCCCTTGGTCCTAGAGAGGACTTTGAAAGCACCATGCCTGAATGCAGTTTAGTAAATATTTGCACTTTATTTGTAGTTTATTTAGAACATAGTGATTTGGAAAATCAGAACCGAAGCTTAAAGGTTTTGTACACTGCCATTTCCCCTTATTCACTGAAACAACCCTGCAGGGAATGTGTGTCATTGAAGGTGACAGAATGGAGGCCATGTCCATCAGGATACTTAATCATCATTTTTCCTAAACTTTTTCAGAAGCCTGTGCCTATCTGTCTTTGTATGTGTGTTCGTTTGTGTGTAGGATGAGTGGGAGGGTATCGGAGCTGACAGGTTCAAACTCTTATGGGCCGGGCTCCTGTCAGACTGCACTGAGCTCTCAGCAGGGACATCCCCAGTCTGGAGGAAGCTGCAGTCCACTTCCCCTTGGACTGCAGTGACAGCACAGGACAGGCGCCCCGGCCCAAACAAGGTGTCCCGCTGAGTGGATGTGAGGCCACGGGGTACCCGGGCAGGAGGGAGTCAGCAGGGGCTAAGTACAGGGACAATAGAGGGACAGTAGGACAGTAAGGAATTAGCTGACAATTAGGCCGAGTTTGTGTGAAGAATGATGGATGAGGAGCTGTCGGGACCCAGGGAGCTGAGGATGATCTGGATAAGTCCATGTTATCCTGAGATTACACTGGCTCTGACACACATGCACGCACACACACAGAGGGGACAGGGCACTGAACTGTGGGGAATCTGATGGTACAGGCCTATATCTACATCAACACTAACTTGATTATCAGCTTTAATCAACATGCGATTAAGGCTGCGGCAACAATTAGTCCCTCTGTGTAAACAGGAAAAAATATATTAAGCAATGTATTTAGTTGTTTCATAAAATACAGCAACAATAGGAAATATTGTAATACAACGAGAGACTTAGACACATTCCACTATAAGATTATTAGTTCACTTGACTTAAAGCTACATTGTGTAACATTTCACAGAATAAATAGAATAAAATGCAAGCATTTACAGTATTATAAATATGTTTTATCTTTGAAATATACCTTAAAAAATGACCAAACATGTCTTTGCTGTGAGCGCCTCACCTCTCCTAAGACCTGACTGTAACTTTATTGGGAGATGACATCTCCAGCTCGTCTTCATGGAGATGTTGACTAAAGGCAGGAAAATATGAGATTTAAATGGGTTATTACTTACTCACTGCAGTAATAACATTATCTGTGTCTAGCTGGTCATTATAGGCACATGTTTGTAATGCTGGTGACAGTATGCTTCAAAATGTTACTCAGTGTGCCTTTAATTGCATATTATTCAGCTCAAAATGCATTATGTCCCATTCGTTCATTAAGAATTCAGAAATCATTTAATTTATGTCAGTTTGGAACATTGTACAAACAAAGGAAAACACACAATATATTTGATATATTCACAGATATCCTCCCGTTCATATAGCATTAAAAACAGGTATCCAATATTAAAAAATGTACATCAAAACAATGAAACACATTTGCAAAACCGAACACGCTCCTATAAAGATTAGCTTAACACAGCCATATTTGCGGTAGATGATCTAGATAAAGTTTAAAGAGGATTTAATGTAAATACACCTAATGCTTGTGTTCAGAGCAAACAGCAACATCTCTGAAACAAGCTGGTGATGTGTCAGAGGTGTGCCCACTCCCAACACAAACACGTGTTTATTGGAGTATTTTCAGTGACAGCCATAAAGAAATTACACAATTCTATTTATTGGACAACATGTTTCCTTGTGAGACTTTCTTTTATAATTATTATTAAAAAATTTACAAAGCAGAATTGAATAAATGATGGTCAATTCAAATTGCTAAAGCTGTGCACATTTACGCATAGCAAATATATACAAAAATAAAACATTTTGTACATCCATACAGTGTATTCATATATCAATTAAAGATGGAAATGGAAGAATATAATTACAGTAGAGCACTGCACTGTTTAGATGTATAATTCACAAGTGCCAGTCTTCAAACTTCCATCAATCAATGCAGCTGTCACTCCTCGAGTACTGCTGCATTCACAGCACGTGCCCCCCATTTCCTCTTGTCACAATAGTTTGTAAGTTGTTTTTCTCCTAAACAGCCGATACAGTCCCAGTGACAGCTCCTGTAAAGTAAAGAGGATGTGCTGAATGCTGCAGGAATGTCCCTTTGTGGCCCGGTATGTGTGGTATGGTCAGCATGGTCAGTATGGGACAGTAACAGCAGGTAGGGTCATGTCTCTAAGGGCAGTGATTGACAGGCAGGTGGCCCAACTGAGCTTCTGGCCAGAGCAGGTGGAAGACTTTTCAAAACTGATTTTTTCCGGACAATTTTCTTTTCTAAATAACAATCACATTATCAACTTTTTAAAACTTTTATCCATGATATAGAGTCATTCCCGCTGAAAAAAAAAGGAGCAGTATTTTACTTCATTCACAATTTTGTTGTTCATTATGTTTCGTTGTAGATGGCACTGTTTCCCACTAGTACGTGAGAGCTTAGCAGGGGATACTTGGATTTTTTTTTTTTTTCAAATAAGACAAAACTTCATTCTATATTAGAGCATAAAGCTATTTTAAACATTTACCATCAAGAAAATGAGATTGAGAGCACTTATCTGTCTTTTTTGTTTATAAGCAAGAGAGTAATAAGCAAACCCTCGTGGCAGGGGGGTGTACTTGGAGTGTAAATGAAAGGCCCAGGGGGTATGTGTGACAATAAAGGCTGGGAACCACTGAGGAACACTACATTTTTTAGCTCAAAATCCAGTACCCATTCTGTGCTCAAAGTGTGTTCATCTCTGCACCATCGATTTGCTAGTGTGCCCAAAGTGAAAGCTTGTTTTCACTGTTTTGTACCGTGACATTCCCACTACTGTCTTCAGGGAGTGCCCAAGGCCAATTCAAAATCCTGACCAGCCCAGTCTTTCACTCCTTGCTCTCCTAAAAATACATTATTTGACATTTTAATAGGAAAAATATCAACGCTTTTAATCCTCAGTTATTCATATGTCAACTTTAAAATTAGGCTTAAGCTTGACCCACTTTTGCTATATAGTGTCCGGGGCCGTGAAGCAAATTGTTGATGTAAAAATAGCCCTATTACATTCCTGCAATAGCCGTGCATAAAGTGGAGGAGCTGTGTGTGTGTGTGTTGGGTCGGACTACAGTAGAGAATGAGCAGGGGAAACAGGTGCTGGTGTCTAAATGCTTTCAGCGAGCGCAGGAATGACAGCTATGCACTGGGCTGTGGTTACTGGCACTGCCCCAGAGTGGAGCTCACAGAACCACTGCTGCAGCCACTACAGGCCTTTATGAATGGAGCAAACTAGGAATACAGAGCAGTGACTCTTCTTGTAGCATGAGGAATGTATTTGCATAGGAATTAACAATATCACTGACACATTTTGCCTGCTTTGTTATTTTGTCGGGAAATAACTCCTGGCGGCATGGTGACTGAGTGGTTAGTGCTTTTGCCTCACAACAGGATGGTCTGAAGTGGTTTTATCCGAGAGCTCCGGTTTCCCCCATTATCAAAAAAACATGCACAATAGAGTAAATCCTACAGCTACGTCATCCAGGCCGAGCCTATTGATCTGGATTACAGAGACCCCAGCCAGGCGTTGCACTGCGATTGGTCAGTCACAGCGCCTGACATGAAAAACCCCAGTATAAGGTGAACTTTTTTTTGGTTTTGTTTTGTGTAATATGTTGTGAGCGAAACGGTTCACAACGCCACTGCAGTGTGTGTGTGTGTGTGTGTGTGTGTGTGTGTGTGCGTGGGGGCAGGCCAGGAATGTGGCTGCTTTCTGTAACCGTTGGAGGTTTCGCTGCAGATTGTAAACAGCTATAAACGTGGATCTTTCACTGAGGTAGATGTGTGTATTTAATTTTGATTTAGCCGTCCGCCCTTGGCCTCATCCACTCTTCATCGAGCTGCGCTGTCTTCCATTTGGACACAAACACCAGCCATGTTGATACGGAATCAAATGCTTACAGTATGTGTTTCTGCCCACTGTCCTCTAATGAAACTGATAAAGCTCAGGCCTGTTGGTTTATTCCCCCCATCCAAATAATGTCAGCAATTTGTTTCATTACATCGTCGGGCAGAATAAACAAAATGAAGATGGCAAAGCTATTATGGTCCAGGGAAGTGAAACAAACAGTAGTCTATCCAGAATATATTAGAGTAGTGCTACTACCAGACATTGTTTGGCTTTAACTCTGGTAGAGTAGTCAAAAGTAAATATTTATCAGCCAACAGGATAAGGTTTGCTAATATTTTGCTCTTTAGGTAAATTAAAACTTTATTTTAAAACATAAAAATAAATTCTGCTGCGTGTTATTGAAAACATACATACCTAGACCTTGACTATTTATTCAGAGGAAAAAGATACAAGCTTAAAATATATTCAGTGTTCTGTAGTGTTTGTCATTTACTCTTAAAACAATACAAAAGAGTGTTGTGTAGTGTAGTGTGTTACGACTTTTACTTGTTTCACCTCAGCTTCATTAAATTGGACACAATTAAATGATCTTAACCGATCTAATTAAATTAACTCCGATCTGTTTACATCCCTATTACATGTTCATCAGCTGAGCATCATTAGCTTTTGTCGAAGGTTAGCTGCAACAACACAAAGGCGTTAAGGACTTGTAATCGTGTGGGTCAACCTCGTCCTGGGTGTTCCACTTGGTGTTTTTGAAACAGTGGAGAGTTTGGCTGAATGGTGCACCATCAGCAGGACGAGAGCGGTGTGACGCTCCCAGCATGCATCATTAGGCGGCCCTGTTGACACAAAGCGTGCAGAAATCTGAGATGTTCACTAATGCCGCTAATACTCTACTCGCACTCGCGCACGGGCGGCAAATTAGCTCTTAATTACCTCTGTGGATTGTGGGAATGAAACTAGTCAAGCCTGAAAGGAAAAATGTGTGAAAGGGGAAAAGAGAGAGGTATGATTAGAAGTATGTCTGCGTGAGGTGCAAGTGCTTTATTTGTCATTACGTGTGTACAAAGAAATTGGCTGTCAGTCGTACAGTCAGTCCTGAGCCACCATGATCGTGTACATCCAGAGGAAACCTATACATGCACGGGATTAACCTGACCTGTCCGGTTTGCAAATTGAGCCCTGGAGGCAAGAGTGATAACCAGACTGGTGGCAAACACACAACAACATGCTGCATATTTCCATCCACATAAACCGGAAAAATTAAACAAGGGCATGTTCACTCCTGGTCTAAGACATGAACTTTACCGCACTTCATGGACATTTGCTTTTATGCAGTTTGTCTGACCTCTCGTTTGCCCCAATGGACTAATGGGAGAAAATTGTGAGATATGTGCATGATCTCATTTATTTCATGCCTTTTGAAATTGTGATATTTAGTCAGCCTGCTTAAATTACTCAATAAGTTGGTCCATAAGCATGTGTGCAAACCAGGATTGGCTGGAACCATTTTTCCCCTGGGGGCACATCATAGTTGAGTGAACACGCCCTTAGTTTTGAGTCCTATCTATAGGCCCTTTGGACATTGGGAGTGGACAATAAACCTTTTGCAAATCTTTTACATGTAAACAGAGTTCCATGTATTGTTACAGGACCACTGCCGTGTTATGGATGCTTTCATACTGTACCCAGGACTCTTAAAAACTGTAAATTATATGCTGCACCCTTCACCATGACAGCTCCTCTCTCTGGATCAGTCTGTGTGTGTGTTTTGTTTTGGGGCAGGTGTTATGTGCCGATTATTAGACTAATCCTCCACTCAATTACGGAGGAATGTGTGGTCGGCCTGTGTTACGATTCATCAGCGCTGTCTATGTCGCCTCAACTAACGCCAGATCTGCTACTCAGTCTAGTGTTTTCTCTTTTTGAGTATCATGCAGACTAATTCTTGGGTTAATTGCATATCCAGTTTGTTGCATTCGCTTTGGAATATGAATGAATGGAACGGATTAAATGGAAAGATTTTGTGTTTTTCAATTTGGACAGGAAATACAAATGGTTGTTGAAGCTTGAGTGACTAGTGCAGTGGGTAAATTGCATCAGGAAATGTCAGTAGATGAAGTGCTTTTGAGTTGGTCTGCTTTGCAATGGGAGGTAATGATTTCCAGCAATGAGTCCCAGTCATGAGGGGAACTAGGGTCAGTGCCACATGTGGATTTTAAGAGAACTGAAGAGAAAAAGTATTTCATCCCAGTTCTTCAAATTAATGAATTCTACATCTCAAACAGGGAGGCAATATGGTTCACAAAAGAAGCAATCAGTGCAATAAGGAAATTAGTGTCCTGAACTCCAGACCCCAGAGTTCAGCCTTAATGTTTGTGTTGTATGTGCGCATTAGTCACTCCCAACCAACCACCTTATGAGAGTGTATACATTACAATTAAACAACCTGTTTCTCCAAACTTCATCAAAAGCTAATAGTGCAATTTGAACATTTCCTATGCCATTTTGCCCCTTTGGCTAAAACTAAATTAATGCACGAGGTCTGTTTCTCTCTTCCTGCACCGGAAGTGCCTGGGGTGCTTCTCCAGCGCTGCCTGTGGGATGCCTTTTAGCATGTAGATGTGCAACATGCACAACCTACATGCTAATGCTAATTATGTTAATGTGAAGGAAAACAGATGCTGTATGTTTCACCCTTTGATTATTTCTGCTGTAATTTATTATGAAGTTGACCAAAACTACATGTATTCATTTATAACTGTAGCCTACAGTTACTAACGTTCCCTTGTTTTCTGTGATGCCATGATATCTTTGACTGATGGATTGGTGTCAACTCAATGCTCAGATAAATGAAGAGCTCCTGCATGTATTTGATTCCTATAGGCTATGTACCCATCCTTATACATGAGATGCAGATTATTTTCTCTTGCAACCTCTGATCATTAAGAAAGTTGAAACTAAATTGGCATAAACTAAAACCAAGGTATGAAAAGAAAGTTCCAAGACACCGTAGCATTGGTGAGTCTCCAGTGCTAATGTCTATGGATATGCACCTGACTGTTGAATCTTTAACATGTCCAAAAAGATGCCTTTAAATGTTGTACGTCTGTCCCATTATAGTGTATTGATATTGTGGACAGAGACGCAGCTGCTCGGTGGAGAAGATGGAGAGAGGGAGAGGAGGCAGGAATGCTGGTGGGTTGTTATTGCTGATCTACCACCACCTGGTCCAAGCACTCACACACACACACACACACACACACACACACACACACACACACACACACACACACACACACGAACACACATATACACTGGGTTCTGACAGGCCTCGCCAGCTGTGGATTATGTCGGGAGAGACACAAATAATGTTCATCTTGGAACTGAACCAAGAAAGATATGCACCTCGAGTGTGATACTTATGTTATTTAATTCATTCCACCAACAACGTGGACTCTGGGACGGTCGCTGATCACCCATTCACTCAAACTTAAACTCAATTATCAAACTAATTCAACTCAGCGCTATGGAGCAAGGGATGATCACTTCAATAAATGAAAAACTGTATTGGACAAATTGCAAGTGCACTGTTTTCGACTAACATTGCTTGTTTGTCCTCTACGTTTGACCCACCATTCTACTTTCCTTAAGGTTTCAACTCCACATTAAATGGCAAGACTGGAGCTGGGAATTGAACCCTTGACCATGAGGAGAGAACATCTACACTGAGTAAAAACCTCCAGTTACTTCCCATATCCAAAACATTCACTATGGATTTTAAGCATTTTGTATGTCTGTGAACAAGTTTTGGGACTCGGGGGCTAACTTCCTGTCCAGACAGGAAGTACATTCTTTAGTGTGGGTCTGCGTCTGGGCCATGTGTGTAGTTTATGGATGTTTACGTGGGACAGGGATCAGAAATGTCACGGTATCTTACAATAACTGTCTGAGGAATGTAATGCACTTCCCCTGGCACCATGTGCACCTTTAATTCAACAGGACTAAGCAACAACAGGGACACTTCTATTCGAACTGGTGAAGACTTGTTAGGTACTTTTACTCAAATAACTATGTGAACGTGCTTTCTAATGATAGAACTTTCCCTTTAGACCATTTCAAGGGGTACAATGTACTTTCATCGCCATTTTGACTATGACCAACTTTTGAGGTTCATGGTTTGGTCTCTTCAACGCACCATGACAAGCCATGACCCGATAAAAACTATAAAACTATACTTATAGTCGCCCTGTAAACAAATCAAAAACAGTATATCCCCAAAGTGCTGTTGATTCAAGCTTTGATCATGAGGGTGACAATCAAAAAGTATCTTAACAGTTTATGTCCACACCCATCAGTTGAAAACCACTGATCGGATGCTTACAGTATTTCACTCTCTTGTAAATCTTTAATCTGACACGGAAAGATGGGTCTGTTTAAAACATAAGCCCAAAGGAATGTCAAAAATGTTGGACATGAGTTTCCCTGGACTCATAAAACCAGCTGAGTGATAATAGTTGATCTAGATATTGGCAGCGTTTTCCAATGACGTAATCCCTATGTTATGCATGATGAGTTACACAACGCATGGTCCTCCTCCATGGCAGGAATCTCAATGAATTAGGTCTTTAAAAATAGCAAGGAATTCACTTGGAAGTCGGTTTTGCCTGCATACTTTTGGAGTGAAGTCATCATACCACTGTCCAGTTTAGTTCAACAATTTATTTCCGAGACGTACTGTTACAATATGTACAAATTCTTCAAATGCAAAACGGGAAAAAGAAAAAATAATCAAATCGACATTTTTAGCAGAGATACTCCAGCAATGTCCTTTAGCACATAAACACTTACCATAACAAACAAACAAATTCAGGCTCTTAAACGACTTATTCACACAATACATTAAAAAATAAATTTGGTTGTAAAATTAGTAGCTTTCTAGACAGTCAACAGTTCAGATCAAAAAAGCCTGAGTTTTTTTTTTCCCCCGTAAAAAAAAAATTGTGTGGACAGTGCAATACTTTTGAGTCTGCAGAAAGCTAGCATCTACTTGTACATTACAGTGCTGGTGCTGCAGCCATTTAAAGCCTCATAGGAGCCCCCTTTGGTATCATTTATGAAATTGTCTGGTCAATGTCCGTTTAAAACCAGATTTAGCTTTGGCTTGAGCTGCGAAAAAAAAAAAAAAAAAATTGAAAACAACATCCATTTTGGTATTCTTAAGGGAGTAGTCGAGAGGTTGACGACAGCTGTGGCATTCTGGCGTATGGGCTCGAATCGTACATCTCGAGCGATCCGTGCGCGCTGGCGGGAGCCCATGAAATAGGCGTGGAAGGGCTGCTGCTCTCCAATTCAGTTTTCACTCCTTCGCTGAGGGGACTTGAACTGGCGGAAGGTTGACTTTGGTTCCTCGAGCCGGGCAGCAACAACGGGCTGAACCTCGCGTCGAGCGTTGAGCACTGAGCGGGATAGGAATGGAGCATGGGGTGGTGGTGTGGGTGTCGTGGGTGCATGCCGCTGTGGCTGTGGGGATGGTAGACGTCGTGGACATTGGGGTAAGAGGGACTGGTTTGCGGGCTGTAGCTCCAGGAGTCGGAGAGAGTGGTGGAAGGAGGTGGTGGCGGTGGAGGAGGGAGGCCGGTTTGGGAGAAGACGTGTCCGGTCCAGAGTGAGCCTTCTGGCGGGAAGGAGACGGGGCTGGCGGAGAAGTCTGGGTGCACCGGGACCCTGGGCTGGGAGGAACAAGAAGAGGTGGTCCAACCGGAGTGGCTTTGGGACTCGATGGGAGAAGAATCATCTGAAAAGACGGGAAAGACTCACTTAGCTTCATCACTTTAGCTTATAATGTCAACTACAACTATTTTTCTCTCTCCAGGGGTTAGATCACAAGTCTATTGTATATTAATTGGACATACTGTATAAATCCAAGTATCAAGGCTTGGGATGGAATTCACTAAGGAACCTTGAGACAGGATACTGCCATGTTAGTGTACTGCAGTATTTCTGGAATTCTCTCGACATTACATGAGCTTGGAGTAGAGAAATGACACTTTCTTTCACACTCTTTGTGCTGTATCATGCAAATTATGGATGGAAGATGATGCTCTGGCACTCCCTTCGTACAAAAGCCAACAGGAATCTTAATCGTACTTTTATAAGATTTCAGTTTTCCCCACGTCAACTATTTTTTCTTGGCCCACTCTTGCATCATGTACAGCCAGAAAGTGAAACGCTTACCTTTCCAGGCTCCAGCAGATGTGGACCCCGTTGGCTGTGTGACTCTGAGTGGCTTGCTCTCACTGTTGAAGCTGCTGGCCTGACTCAGAGCTCTGGAGAAGTGTTCATCCACAACGTCCCCGATTTCCCCTCTGAAATAAGTGAACAACACGCAGCGGGCGCTGAGGTACTCCGCCTCCGCCGGCTGGCTACTGTCCTTTAAGTCGTTATCGGAGGGAAATCTTCGAATGTGGCCCGGTGCTGCAGTCTGACGATGAAGGTTCTGTGGCAGCATCCCTCTAGATCCAATGGACTGCTGCTCCATACACTCCTGCATCTTGGTGTAGACACTTAGCTTCCTCTGCAAAGAAATAACACAATTCAAGTTTCAGAACACAACAATTAAGTCTGGAAGAGGATTGAAATTTCAAATAGTTGTAGCCTATACCAAAAAAGAAGCGGGCGCAAACTTCAGTTTTCATTTTAAATTAACCTTTTACCACAGTTGGATTCACCAGTGACCCTAAAGGTATTGATACGTATTGTTTCCCTCCTGCCACATTCCTATCTCTTGTAAAGCTCCCTGTGCACATTCCTCAGTGACGGGCCGGTTGTCATTACATCACTGTTTGACTGCGGGATTAATAGTTCAGTGTCATTACGCCTGACCTGAGGCCAATACGAGACTTCAGACTGGAATCTAGAAGTGGACAAGTTAAGTGATTGGGGGTGTGTACCACATACCAAAGTCAGCCATTATGGAAAATTATCTGTCTATTTATTATTAGAAAAAATAACGTATGAGAACTTTTTGCTGTATTATTTTTGCTGCGTCATACAGGCATATGTTTCATTGTTATGTGAAGGGGGAAATGTTGGATGAAACATAAGTTATAGGATTTATCAAAGGTAAGCATCTATTCACTAAAAAACATATTGTTTTATACGTTATTGTCTTTAGTTTGTTGAAAGTTGGTCGACATCGCAGCATCAAAAAGACAAATTAAATGATAAATGGACACAAGCATATCAGCTTTGAATATAAGTTTTGGTTTCATTGAATAGGTAAGTCAAAGCCATAATGGTCAGTAAAGTTTTTGGGAAAGTTTTCTAAAATATTCTTTCATTATCGCATCAATGACGCTGGATTGAATGAGATTATAATAATAAAGTCATTGTAAATCCCAATTCTCTTCTATAGAAACTTAATACAAAGTTTTCAGTGGGTGCGTCTCACCTGTTGCTGCTGTTGGTTGTAGTACGTCGCCTTGTACGCAGCGGCTGGGAGGTAGTGCGCTCCATAGCTTTGGTGGTACATCACATCCAGGCAGCTCATAGCGGAGAGCGAGAGAGAGGCAGTGAGAAAGTCCGGACGAGGGAAACGCGCGCAACACGAGCGAGGGCGACTCTCTAGACTTCACACGGGCTGTACCCTCGGGCCCGCCGCTGCATCCATATATGCCCAAGCGCATACAATGGCCATGTCGCGCAGTTTGCATAGAGACAATGCGCCTCCAGCTGTGCGCTCCACCGCGCACCACCCCGGGCCTCAGAATGGGCCTGTGCGCAATGGTGTATCCAAAAAAAAAAAAGAAAAAAAAATCTACACGGACAAGTTTTGAGACAGACTCTGATTGGATAAGGATTGTTTCCCCCTGTTTTTGAGGCGAGTTATATTTAGAGAGGGATGCGGACAGTTAGCGCACGCCCACTGGGGAAGGGCCTGCAAAGTGGAACAGTTTAGGCACAATTTTAGCGTGCCAAAAAAAGTTTTCGGTTATGATTTTTAAATATGTGTTCCGTTCCCCAATTCAGACTATGTGTAATAGGTCTAAACAGATTTACTGTACTTTTTGTGAAGTTTTAAAGTCTGACAGGTGCACTTAAGACATAATTAGATGTTATGCATGACTTAAAACTGGTGAGTTGTGTGCTATGTGCTATGTGCAGAACACCTTCATTTGTTTTTGTGTAAATTAAAATGATTTGCTGATTCCACTAGGTCTTGAGTGCAGTTCATTCAGCCAACGATCCTCATATTCTTTGTCACACACGTCTGCACAGTTCCAGATTGAAGCTGAGCTGTTTGCTGCCACCTGTTGGAGACTTTTTACACTCACACTTCAAAACAAAACAACAATCAATACATTTCCAGGCCACAACACACATCTATTAACCTCTTACCACCCGCCTTAACTGAGCACATTTTCTCCAGTTCAGCTTTACCCAAATCTAAAAGCTTCTTGCTTGGAGCTTACAGCCTATAGGCCAGTGTAACGGCTCATTTGAAAGCTAAGACTGGAGGGTTTTTTCCATTGTTTTTTTGCCCCTTTTTTGTCACACGCTCATCGCTTTATTTTATTATGGTTTCGAAGCTTTTAGATTTGGGTAAAGTCGACTGGAGAAAATGCACTCGGTTAAAGTGGAGGGTTAAGAGGTTAAACATATAGTTCCTTCCAGCTGATGTCTTCAACTGTTTTTAGGTTGATTCTGACAGTGTGAAGCATAAAAGTGGGCCAACATTAAAGCATACACAACTTGCCTTCAGCCGAACTTGTACAGAACGATATTTGAACAAAGTTTGCCTCGGCATAAATCACTTAAATCTTGTGTCCTGAATTTCCTGCGGTGACAGGCGCCTTTACACTCGGACAGCATCAGCAGTCGTTCGGGTGAGTGATGAAGATGGCAGTATCTCCATCTAGTGTTGTCTCTGAGCAAATCCACTGTCTCCAAACTCTCTTCACAGCGGCTGGGAAAGTGGGCCAGTGGAGCACTCACTGATGCCCAGAGACACACAGGAAGGATAACAGCAGTATGGCTCCTCTGGCATCTTCAAATACACCCACAAAGCAAAGCATGTAATGCAGAGAGTGGCAGCGGCTGGACCTGCAGGGCTGGAGACATCTGGAACAGTCTGCGCCTCTTCTGCTCACTGTCTTAATGAGGCAAAGACACTGGTTAATAGTGAATGTTTAAAAAGAGGGAATTGAGAGTGAGGGGAGATGGGAAAGGAGTGAGAAAATGTTTGCTCGGAAGTCCCTCAAAAAATTCAAAATCTTAAATGTTTATGCCTCCAAGTTCTATAAAAGTTTTTTTGTTGATTTATATGGATCCCATTCGCTGAGAGCAATAAACAGTCAGCTAGTCTTCCTGGGTCCATTCCAAACAGCATTACATACGTATTCATACAAAAATGTATATATGCTGTATTAAAATATTAGTAATGATAATAATAACATATATTTGGCATAAACATGTGCATAGATTTTTGTGATACAAGAAAACATTCATCATGCTTTTAGGAGCAAACAAACTCATATCAGAGTCGACACATAAGCATGACACTGCAGATTATTTTTAAATAATACCTTATTACTAAATTCACGAATTCCAACTGGAATGCGGTTCCAGGTGGATAGACAACCGTTTTCTTTTTCGTTTTAGGATGTTGTGATCATTGGATGCCATTCTAGTGTTTTGCTTATGCACACAGAGTTTGAAAGATCAATTTGATTGAATATAAAAACTGGTATTTTGACTGATATTATATATATTAAAAAGACTAGATGCAAGTTGGTTATTTTATGCTCACTACTGCCACCTCAGGTCTTGTGCATAACTGTAGTGTTAAGCTCGTGCATGACGGAACTTAGGACCCGAAGTGCAGGATTTTAGAGGCAGTTGTGGTGAACAGGTCTGGGCTCATTCTACACACTAGGTCATGGCTGGGACATGTAGGGGGATGAAAATACTTAATTCTAACATTTTTAAACTCCGTATAGTCCCTTTAAGGTGCCCAATGTGACTTGTGTTCTTTGGCTTGGATTGAGCCATGACAGAGTAGAATACATGTGCTCTCCATTAGTTTTAATTGAGCATCCAAGACCACAGAGAACCAGAGAACCACACTTCAGAACAATATGACAAGTGGCATAAAGTTAAAGACTTGGTAATCATTTCCAAAGTGTCACGTTTCATATAACAATAACTTTTTTTTGAAACACCAATGGCACGTAGGTCACAAAGTAAATAGTTAATATTATAGAGGCCTACCAAGTACAAGTAAGAAAGACAACTATAGAACCTTTACAATAGTCAACCTAGTTTTCTTAAATTATTATTAAAAAGTTCATCATGTACATGTGTTTTTCTACAATATCATCTCACAGGAACAAAGTAGGTTTTCCATGCATCGCTGCTGTAAAATAATCCATATAATAGAGGCGGATATTATATTAAACCTGTAACACAATCACTTTTACATAGATTGTTTCATACAACGATTTCCTATGATACTATTGTACATCTAGAATTGGCTTAAATAATTGCAAAGATTAGAACTTGCTCCTGAAATACACCCAAAATAAATGGTCTTGTTATAAATCAAAATATATACCTGTAATCATCTTTCCAGAGTGCTCGATCCCTCCGTGTTACTAATTAAAGTATGCTAATTCACGCCTGCGTTGCATCTTGCTGGGGCAGGTGTGCTGATGATGTGGGTGCACATTAGGCGGTGTGCAGCATCAGGAGATCAGGGAGGGTTATGTTGAGGTCTTTAGAGGACCACACACCTGTCCTCAGCATGTCCCTGGACTCAAGTGATGGGAATTAGCAGCACGAAGACAATGAGACTGAGACTTCTGCAGGTGCAAAACGAAATGCAAGCGAGGATAAATGAAAGTCTGCATGTTTTGTTTTTGTCATAATGAATCATGCTTACACAGCTTGTCCAGTTTCAATTGGCAAAGGCTGATCTTCCCTGTCTTGTAGCTCCTTGTGGCAGGTGCAAGGAAGATGATGCCATTTTAGGCCAGTGGTTCACAAACGTATCACAACTGGTAACACCTAAAACAAAACATTTGACCAGTGAACACCAAATTAAGTCTATAACATAACAATACCTTAGGACAAGGACAAGCAAGGACTAATCCAAAAGAGAGCAGGAATAGAATTTAATTATAAAAACACCTAATAAATAACACCGGCTTACACTGCGCTTCATCAGCCTGTGTCACATGTTTCTCACAATGCTACATAAAGTCATTAATCATTCACTCCTCACTCAATGTAATGTATGTTTTGTGTAAAGCACTTTGGTCGACTATGTTGTTTTTAAAGCGCTCTATAAATAAAGTTGGATTGGATTGGATGGCAATATGTTATTAATGTAGCCACAGCCGCCCTGGTGCAGAATGACCATTTACCACATGACTATAATATGCTGTTTATATCCTAATCTCTTATTATGTCAGTGCCCTCTGCCAGACATGTGTGGAATTCTTTCCTTTTTAAATTTCAGCTGCCCCCTTGTGGCTGGAGTGAGCATTCTGGTTATTCCTTTAAACATCGATAACTCCGCACAGGAATGGACTAGAGAAGTTTTTTTTTCACATACTCAGAAAATCATATGCTAAAAAGGGCCACATTGAATCACGGCCGCATGTGGCCCGCGGGCCTTGTGTTTGACACATGTGCACTAGACCTTCAGGAGACTTCATGTACCATCTGAGGAAGCCTGTTCCACAGTTTGAGAATAAGTGTAGTTTCTCCAGCCACTACAGTCTAAAACAGTGCATTCTTTACATCATATACATCTGTAATAATGTAACCACTGCATGATCAGTGTTCTCAATATTCATCTTATAAGAAAGTAGAATGCATTTATGAATTTACAAATACTACAGATTTGCAATGTAACATTTTTCCATCATTCGAAAAATCCTAATGAAACCCATAAATATTGTGACAGTCATGCAAAGGATCATCTGCACATTGCACTGACACTTGGATAATCAATTTCTTGCCATCATTTTATCAAATACTTGTTACTCATTTTAATTGTCAATCTTCTGAACAGAGTCATTTGACATGCTTTACAGTCAACCAGGTCACAACAATCAGTTATTATAATTGACATAAAATACCATGCGTTTTCCATGAGTCATTTAACTTTTCCCATTTACCTGAAGTGACTGAAAAATATCGCATCTTGATTATTTTCTACCCGGTAGATGATTTGTGCACAATTTCCCGTATCCTCCATCTATTTGAGTGTTTAGTGAGAGGAGATGGCGGGGGAGGGGTCTGCACATTAACGCCTAATTAAAGTGACATTAGTGCTTCTTCTGTGTGAGGCAACGTAAACACATTTTTTTTACACTGTTTCCACGTACAAAAATACAACCTGGCCTTAATTTAAAAGTAAGACACTTGAAGTGACTTGATGCACTGTTCGTTTCAGTGGGGCAGAAACACGGATGGTGGATTCATTTGCTGTGCATGCTGCCGGTCTAATGAAACAAAGACACTCATTTGTGAGTTAATGGGCAAATTTCCATGTCAGCCACAACGAAGCAGCGATTTGCTAAAACAAGTGATCTCACATCTTCACTTGTAATTGCCAGTCTATGATTATACACGTAATAAGACTAGACTGAGAAAAGGACTATGCAAATGTTTTAGATAAGAAAATGTCAGCTAAGGGTACTAACTATTGTGGGACACTTTGAAATACAGACCCCAAAAGACAGTCAACTGCTCAAATATTGTATGTGTTTTCTGTAGAACCACATCGTACACCTGACCTAGTGAAGATGGACATGCGCTTCATTGTCCCCATGGGAACATTTGTCCTCTCTTGACCCATCCTTGAGTGCTCTGGGGCAAGGAGCTGTGAAGACCCACCACAAAATGGCCAGAAGTGCCGTAAACAGCTAGTTTTGCATGTTTTTTAGAAAGATGAAGAACCCCTAAACACTAAACTCAACTAGAACATGCAAACTCCATGTCATCATCTGAGAATCACACCCGGGAGATCCTTTTGAGGATAAAATGCCTACCCTGCTCTGTAACATTCATCATTGCGAGATATCGGACAGTGCCTTGGCTGATGTCTTTGCAATTTTTGTCTTTTGTTTGTGGACTTTCTTTAAAACTACTTTAAGCCTTATCCACTGCACTTAAAATGTGCGAGTGACCGATTCACCCTCTAATTTGCTTCCTGACCTTATTCAAAAGCATATAATTACTGCTGAAATGCCTGGGTTTTAGCTCTGCACGCTGCTCTGTCAAAGATAATGAAATACGTACTGGTCCAGCACTGAGAGTTAATGATTTGACCAATGCTCAAAGACGTGGTCATTTAGACTTATAAGAAACCACTTACAGCTCCTACTTTTGGGGGTCAAATAGGGGGGGGGGGGGGGGGGGACAAATTTGGTTTAAAACAAAAAAACAGGTTTAAATTGGATTCTTAATACCCACAGATAATCAGGGAAAATTAGACACTTCTATTGTTAACGCGGTGTGGTTATGATGGGATTCAGTTGTGCGGCACAGAAAAAAGTCGGATGTAATACTGTTATCTACAGCAGGAGTAAAACCAAATCATATCATGTTTCATTTTTATGGAAGTGCTACAATATGAATAAGATGATAAAAGAGACGTGCAGTGTCTCCTGAATCCCATCCGCCGTCGAGCAATAAAATATTGCATCGGTGCCTGTGTCCCTCTCATGACACGGATTATACTTTTCAGCAGGAAAAACACAGTGAGGGCCATTACAGTGGGTGAGTGCAACTTTTGCCAAACAACAAGAAGGTCCTGGGTTTGATGCAAGCTGTTCTTTTATTTGGGTTTCTGTCAATGCCCTGCTCAAGGCAATATATCCAATTTAATCAAAATCCATCAATACATTTAGATATTCTGTGTATGACATCCATCAAAAATAGGTGATTATTCTTACAAATCTATGTAGAATCCATTACAGACTCATGAGTTTCCATAATACTGGCCTGTGCCTAAACTTAACCCTCTCATGATAATGGCAATCAGAAGATATAATGAACTGTATGATTGTGCCCTTGCTCTACACATGATGTTTTACAAGCGTCTGATTAAAACATGTCTGTGATTGATCTGATTCGCCCCTAAAGCTCGTCCCTCCTCTGCCCGGCGAAGGACTCGTCCTCCGATGCCCTTCTATTGTAATGACTCTAATTCCCCCATGTTAAAGTGAGTGCGCCGCTCCCCTGCTGGGACCACCCGTCCAGTGCAGTGGTCACAGCTGCCCCGGGGCGAACGGGACAGAGCCACAGACACACTCGGCGTTCTGCTCCGGCGCGTGGACGATGTGCTGCAGACAGATTGGTGTCCTCAGGCAAAAAGGAACCTGTGGATAAAACACAGTGTCATTGAAGCGTGTGGGAGCGTCTGCCTCGCTCAAAATTGGCGCCAGCAGCAGATTTAAACAACAGCATATTGCTTTGTGACCTTAGAACCGACTGTGTGTAGAGCGAACACCTGCCTGTGAGCTTCATCTGCATGCGGATATGAAAGAGGTCTCTGAGAGCGTGCCAGTACGGTACATGTGTGTATGGTTTTGTCTATGAGTGCCTGCTGGTGGAGACTGGGGAGCCGTGGATGGCAGTGATGATGAGCAAACACTACGGGGTAGAATAATCTCCCATTACCCGCAATTCCCCGGTGCTGCGCTTGCCGGTGAGTGTGACAGGATTCGTCCCGTGGGCAGAAGTCACTCAGTCGATTTATTGGTCTGCCCCAGTGCAGTCCCGGCTCCTCCTGCTGCTCTCACCCACCGTCAAGTCTCTCAGTCCTGCTGCTCCCATATGTCGTCTGGAAGACAGAAGACTCCCAGTAAAGAAAAGCTCGCAGAACTTCATACAATGCTATCTCAAAAGTGTGTTTTGTTTTTGGTAAGGGGGCATTCACTATCTTCTATTGTTGGGCCTTCACAACAAATAACCTGCAATATTGGAACTATTGGACTTGCTTTTATGTCTCTTTTACTCACAGATTCTCAAAGTATAGGCTTCCTCTGCTAACTCAGTACATCAATTCTATTCTGATATGTCATTTTTCATCTTTCCTGTCACTTTCCTCTCATCACCTGATCCTTGTCTTTCATCCATATATTTTAGGCATCCATACGGCATCCCTCTATCTATCTCTCTCCATCTGCGCCGCTCTGAAGTATTCATCCATCAGACCAAAGAGGGCTGTTGAAATCCCTGCTCTCCCATCACAGCCTCTTCACTTCACTGTGTTTTTTTGTTTGCATACACACATATTTCAGCCTGGTTACGCGTCAGGGCTGAAGCCTGGATCATCATATATCCTATTATATTAGACAGATTTATGCTATATACATAAGCATGGCAACAGATTGGGCCTAAGGGGCTTGCATATGATATTATTTCTACTGGTGTCAATGTGGGAAACTATAATGTCAGCTACCTAAATTATGCATTAACAGATCCTGAAAAGCAAGTAAATGAGTGAAGCACCAATAATACTATCTATCCCGGCCCCCCCTCCCATCCGGAGAGTGTTGCAGATTCAAACCAAATTCTTTTTTCCTTATCTGGCACAATGCTGACCTTTTCGATACCTCCACCAAGCCAATGCCAACCCATTCTTCCCTCCTTGCAATTATGAGCAAATGTGAAACATGCCAACTCAGTCCCTTCCCGTGCCCTCTGTCCGGCGGTCTGTGAAGTGTAGGAGTGGAACAGTTGCTACATTGAGGATAAGTGTTGGGATTAGTGCGATTTGAGGGGGGAGATATACCTTTTAAGCTGAGCGACTCCATGTGTTTTTATGGCCAGGACTCCCACTGATCGAGCCCCAAACTCATTTCACACATGATCGTCCCGCTCAGCTCCAGTCTGTATTTAGTGCCCTAACATTAGACAGCCACACGCCCCGGGACATGAGAGGAGTGCAGGGATGGAAAAAGAGAGATGTGTTAGAAATGCGGGGTGAGAGTGATGAAGATGAAGCAAAGATAGTAACTTTTATATGTCTGCAGAAAAAGCTATTATTATTTGTATGTTTTGGGGATATTTTACCGTCTATTGGTGAAGCTTCAGGACATTCCGGTCTGCATTTGAACATTTTTCAACCCTTTCATTGTGGAATTTGTGGGTATCTTACTCCAGGATGCCCCACATTTCTCCACCAGCGTCTTAACATGATGGTTTAATGGTTTTGTATAGCCTATTGTTGTATAACATGATAAATGCCTATTAAACCACAGTCTGCTGCCCCTATTAGAATATGCATGCTTCAGACGCACTAACATAGACAGACCTGGTACCTGCTCTCCCAGTGGGTGCTTCAGGCCAGATTTATCACCGCGGGGGCTCCAGTGATGATGAGACCGTTTAGTGGGGGTCCCTCCGGTGCTCCACTGATTAGTGCCAAACATCTTCCCTAATAACCTTAACAAGAACTACGCCTCAGGACGGCGCACACTCCTCTCTATGGAGAAGACACGGTGCTACAGGCAACCCATCCTCAAAGTCACCTCCTTGCATCTTTTCCGAACTTCTAATGTGAGGTTATTTTGGGGGGGGCGACAAGACTCTCCCTGTCTCTCAATGCACATATAAATTGAGTTGGTCACGGTTCGCCACTTAAAGTCGGCAGCAAGATGGAATAAGACAATGCTAATGTATGAACAATGATAGACAATAAAACACACAGCCTCCTGGGAAGAAGCCACGGGGAGGAACTAGTGGAGAAGGGAATGATATTAAGAGCCAAGGAGGGAATTTATAGAGTGCTATTTGTTACAGGAAGCAATACAACAAGCGAACATCTGCTCTCATATCAAACATATTTCTGTGCCTATAAAAATACAATCACCAGCGGATGTCATCAAGTACTGAGACCATAAAACCATATGCAAAATGTCTTGTTCTCCCGACTTTTTGTGTTTGCTGAAGCCGTGACAGCATTGAAGCAAATGCAGACGTTTGAAAGACACAAGCACACTCGGTGAAGTGCAATATTGTGGATCTCCAAAGATTTACACATAAAAGAATAATTAATATTGTTGAATAAAGTGCAAATTGTATTAAACTATGATGCATAATCCGCTCTCATTACAAGTAGGCTATAATCATTGAAAGTATGTTTTAGTTTTAGTGTAAAGTTCTGAAGTTTATTATTATTTTCCCCTACACTATTCTAATTTCTAAAAGTGTTGCTGTGTACATTTAGCTACATTGTACTTTCATTTGCTAAGTCTTACAAACTAAAGACAGGAATAATTGCACACTTTTATTTCCACTTTTAAATTTGCCATGTAAGGCTCAGCCCCTTTGCCTTAGAAAAAAAAAATACATCGTGATATTCATATTTTAACATACAATAAATACATTTCTTCATTTAAGTTCAAGGAATGTAATTTCTTGGTAGTTTTGAGCCGAGCCAACTGTCTTCTTTGTCTACTTTTTTTATTACTCCTTTTCTTTCGTGTGATGCTTTTACGCGGACTAAGTCAAAATATGTTGTAATTTAAAACGCCTGATGATGAGACCGCATAATAATTTTTTTGGCACGGCATTAAAATAAAACAAAATAGTATTCTTCCACACATACAGCCATACTACTAAAACGCCAACATAAATAATTTTAATTCTCATTTTATGCAGACGGTTATATTATTTACCGCGTTTGACGAATGCTCCGTGAAAGCGCCTTGGTGACGTCAGCTCAGTCAGCTGAGGGAAGAAGGCGACAGGAGTGAACCAGGAAACCGCAGCTAAAGCGACTACTGTCCGGCTCCGAGGGCTAAACAACTGCTTTTACCTCAATCTGCGCACATTTTTTTATATTCATCCACCAGGTTTATATAGATTAGCGCCATGGCCTCCCTTTTCAAGAAGAAGACGGTTGACGGTAAGTTTGATACGTGTGACGAAAAAAAGCTAGCTCGAGTTGTTTTTAGCATTATGGATGGAATTCTCTGCTGTTCCCATGATTGAAATGTTGCTTTATATAACTTGTCTGACCTGTTTTAGCTCGTGTTTGCTTTAGCTGTCACAAGCCTTTTATTAAAACGAGGCTGACACTTATTTCAGATCGTTGTTAAACATAATAGATCTTGTTATACATGTTGTTTTGGCTTGGCTACGCACTGAAAACCCTAAAATAGATTATAAAGATGTCGATCATGGTGTTGCTTTGTCTCCCGACCTGAAGAGGGCTATTGGGAGTGATATAAGGTTAAGTAATAGGGTTTAAATGTTGATTATTTTACTGGCAAAACGTGACCTAAAGTATTGGCAGTGTTAAGTATACTTTATTTGACCCAGTGGCTTAAATTGGGATAACATTAAATGGTAAAAGTTGTCAAGATTGTTTTGCCCATAGCTATCATGCACCTTGAATGACTGTCCACTTTGTGATCATAAGATTGACCAACTGACTGACTCATATTTTCCTCTTGCTGTCAGCCAAGAACAAGTACCTGTTAATTTAGGTAATTTCAGCACTGTCAAAATGCTAAAAGACCTGCCCAAATCTTTTCTCTCTGTCTCCAGGCTAAGTCATCACCATTACAAGGTCAAAGCAGAGCACTTAATAAATGGCTGAAGTGTAGATTAACTCCTGAAGCAGTTTTTCCGCAGACAAGGGAAGAAAGATGGCCGGCCCCTTAAGTAGATTGTCAAGTGAAATTTTGAATATTCCCAATGCTTTGTTTGAGCTCAGTCTTTCCACAGCTCCTGCCTGCTCCTCCCATCATTGTCATTCACAGTTTCGCTCATACGAACTTACTGTGTGCTCCAAAAGCGGCAGCCTCTCCTCTCCAGAGCGATTGGCATCCTTTGACATCCCCGTCTGGTCTCCATCACCATCATCATTTCTCGTATTGATTTTGAATTTGATCCTGGAGTCTGCTGGACGTAGTGATTCAGCAGGTTGTAGTGGTTATTCGGCAAAAAAAGGAAGACGGGGGGTTTTCGAGATCACACTTATTTGTAGGACGGTATCCCTCCCACTTTGAAACGTTGGCGTCACGTCACCATATACGTATAACTATCGTCATACTTAGATATTTTTAATGTTTTGGATGTTTAGGATGGACTTATTTTTCAGTATGTTCAAACCGGTGATAAGCTTTTAGTAACTTTTTGATTTGTTGTTCAGATTGGTTTCCTAGTCTTCTCTTATGCCTCTTTTTCCACTTCAAATGATAATATTTTCCGTATTTCTTTGGCAATTTTTGTTTCTGTTTTGAGTTTTTAAGTAGATATTTCTTTTATTTCTTTTTTTTCCTTTTTTTTTTTACAGCTTGTGCCATATTGGAGTTTTTTTTCTTCTTTTCTTCAATTTCACACAAGTTTTCTGGACTTTTAATTGGACTTCTTGCTTCATCATTTTTTATTCTCCTTCTTTGACCATCTTTCGACATTGTTAACGCAACCTGGATTTTAATTCAACATTATCCTTTTTTTTTCTTTCCTTTTTCAACAGCTGTATAGATTTGACATAGAAAACACATTTTCTTTATAGAGTAATTTTTGCTGCTTAGTCGTTCCCTTGTTTATCCTATGTTGTTTTTTGTGTATAGTTAGTCATCATTATTGAAATCTCTCTCTCACATGATGCAGATGTTTGGGCGTCTCAGAGCAGACTCTATTTTCCCCAACTCTTGGACAAAGCTGTGTCTGAATGCGTGTTAGTGTTGACTCTGTGGTATTTTTTTTTTAACTCTCCCTATTAAACCCTGGAGTAGACAGTTGAAGTCATGTGTGGTAGGTTTCATTCATTTATTTCCAGCTGCTTGTGCACAGGAGCCTAATTGAATCAGATCTCTGTGGATTTTATCGGGACATCGGCGCCACCTGTTTTAACACGCTCATTTTGTTCGTCCCACACCAATTAACCATCAATTACTGGTTTTGTCATAAAATGCTGCTAAAGTGCATGCATTTTAGGTCTACGTTGTCAGTAAAGTGTATCATATCTTTTTATTTACTTATTTTTTTAGCATTAATCTGTTTGAATTTTTGGCAGATTAATTTACAAGTTTAGATTTTTTTCTTTTTTTTATGTATACATTCTGAAATTGTTGCTGTAAATATTGTGTAACCTCTCAGTTGTGCAGGAATATTCCAATGTAGAAAAGGTTTTCAAGTCTGTGCTGGGTTGTTGCGGTCACACTTCACCCCACTCCTTTTTTATATTTCATGTTTTGTCTCTGTTGTTTGTGCATTTTTTAAATTCAAAATACTTTTTTCTCATTTTTTTCCCCCCTCCCCTTGCCCTTCTCCTCAGACGTCATAAAGGAGCAGTCGAAGGAGCTGCGCGGCACTCAGCGACAGATCACCAGAGACAGAACGGCGCTCGAGAGGCAGGAGAAGCAATTGGTGAGGGACAGACACCAACACGGCTCACACACTCACACACTCACACACTCACACACTCTCACGCTTGGACTTTGGGCATTTCCCCCTGATTTACCACTTATTGCATCAATGGTTCTCCAAACTCCCTCTACTTCCCGCTTCTCGGGCTGGTGGGCTAAATGGGACTAACTGAGTATAGATGATATACAGTATCTAGCTGGGTGGTTTAGCTTGAGGCCAGAGCTTCTCCTTTCTAGTGTCCTGGCATAGACACTAAAAAAGAGGTGCATTTCCCCCTCAGTGTGAGATGAAAGCGCTGCCGTGTCCTCTAGCCTTTGTCGTAGTAAGTAAATACAATACAGGACATAATTACCTCCCCGGGGATAACCATTTTATTCCTCATTAATGCTTTCCGCTAATTAGTTGACTTTTTTTTTTCTCTTCTCTCCGAGCTTTGTTGCACATTTCGAAGAGAAAAAAAAAAGTCCTTTCGCTATGAATTGGAAATGACCTAATTTCGCAGTTTGGCACAATCGTAGCTGTCGGGGCATGCTTCAATCTGAGTGAACAATGAGGCACTCGCATAAACTGCATTAAAATGAGGGAAGAGGCCGCGGTGCCGAGACATTGAAGTGAAGTGGGTAATTTTACAGATTATTGGCTGCATTGTCACACGGCAAAATGTTGTGAAGTGGTAGCTTTTTGCCAATGTCCATTAAAAGCATGTTTTCAAAGGAGTCTATTATCGGTATAAAGTTAAATATCTTATGCTGAAACACAACAAACAAATAATTCAAGGTTCACTTTATGATTGATGAGAAATTATAATATAGCAGGTGTCCACACATGATACAGTGAAATAACAATGGTTTGTAAACAAAAATCATACAGTCATCCTCAGTTCATCCTCAGATTTATTTTTTACCTTGAGCGGTGGTAAATTCTTGCAGGATGATTTCAGGGGGTTGCCAGATCATATTGAAGGCGTAGGTGATAACGTGCACTGTGGGGGTCCCTAAACACCATCAGTTGTCATAATCAAAAAGTTGAGAACCACTGCCCTCCTGTCTCCATCTTTATCTCAACAATAAATGATTAACATATTGTGATTTTTTTCTGATTTTTACATTGTTTCGGAATGTTTATTTGAGGGCTAGGTAGATTAATTAGCATCATCATCATTATACAGTAGGTTGAAGTAATACAACTATCCCCAATTATCACTTGTGTGTTTTGTTGCTGCACTTTGTAACTGGACACTCATTGTATACGAATGAAAAACAAGCAAAAAAGAATTAAAATAATTGATTGAAATGTCTCATTATGTCGATGGCTTCTGCTATCATTGACTTTATATTCACTTTATATTTCTACATTTATTATTATCCCGTGTGCTGCATCCTTGCTTTGCTTCATGTTTGCACAGCTCTCACTCCCTCAAACCCTATTTTCTCTCTCCCTCTCTCTGACAGCGCTGTAAATAAGACATTACTCCACATCAGCAGAAGTCCCTCCGCTCTCATCCTCCCTGCCTTTTCTTCTTTATTGCAAACATTGTTTTCCCAAACATGCATTAATATTGTCAGTCCACGATCTTGCCCCTTTGTCATCACCGTTGTTAGCATTAGAGGAACTGTATGTTTGCGCAGAAACCTCACATAAGTACAAAGTAGTGCACACCTATAGCTCCTCCACTCGAGGTATGAATATTTGATGTTATTTTCTGTAGATGCTTTCAGTGCGCAGACATAAACAACACGCGGAGGGGCTGTGGCGGTGGAGTTAGCGTCAGGGAGGCCTCAGTGCAACCTGCAGCTCATGCCTGGTCTCTGGGGAGGAACGGCTCCACTCAGGCCCACACTGCAGGAGATCCCCATAGGCACTTGTGTGTTTTCTGATGTTTACTAAACTAAAGGCTTGTTTCACCTCCTGCAAAGGGCAGCCTCAAACCAATGGCTGTGCTCAACGTTTTTAAGCCCCGTCTATGATCCAACCAAAATTCGATTATATTAAGCCATTATGATATGGTGCCAGTCCAAAGCCTAGCTACATATTGCTTGAAGATGGGCAAGGGGAAAGCAAGAACAACAGTGATCATTCTTACTCTGATGCTCACACATATTTTACATTCAAACACTCCTGACTTTGTTAACCAAATTTGCCGTTCACGTGACTCACTCTGTTCGATGTTTTCTTTTGTGCAGGAGGCGGAGATTAAGAAAATGGCAAAGACCGGGAATCGGGAAGCCTGCAAGATCCTGGCCAAGCAGCTGGTCCAGTGCAGGAAGCAGAAGAACCGCACGTACGCCGTCAGCTCCAAAGTCACCTCTATGTCCACGCAAACCAAACTCATGAACTCCCAAATGAAGATGGCTGGAGCTATGTCCTCCACAGCCAAGGTGAGGAAATGTCACCAGTCTGTTATACAATTTGATTTATTTATGTGATTTATATTATATTTACTTACGAAACCAAATATATACATTTTTAGTTCTATTTCATCATGTATTTGAGCAAGTGTGCCAAACAAAGAGATGCAGAAAAATACAAACAATATCGTGATGCTCGTAAAGAAGTAGATTTGTCTCATACCTCGTCGACAAACTATCCATTTTTGTGTTTGTGTTTAGTTATTTCCCCACACATGCAAAATCACATCCTCACTGACATTGACACAGGTTATAAAGATCATAGTCGTCAAGGAAGAGAATACATATGTTGTGATGAATAGACAAAAGAAAGTTCTTCACTAACAATACACCATGAAACTTTTGTGTGCAAGAAAGCACACAATCCTTTAAAACCCCATCTTTTGTAAGGAAATGTGCTGGTTGAATCCTCTTAGTTAGACACCATTGGTTCACTGTCTGAGCCAGTTTTACTCTGAAAGTTTCTAGACTTCTGCAGTACTGAAAGCATGTCAATATGAGTGTTGCTGTGATTTGAGTGTGTTTTACATTTGCCGACGGCCACAAGAACTTTCATGGACACTTTTTAACAACAGGATGATGCAGGGGGAAAAAAAGAGAGAGAAAAAACCCTGTGGTATGCTGCTACACTTTTAAAATTAGGTAATGTTTGTGAAGAAAATATGAAATGGATTTGCTGTTGAAGTTTGGGAATTTAAGAAGAATAAATCCTTTTCGTAGTCCCTTCTGGGGGTAATACAAGTGTTAATGGGATGACTGGGGGGTCTTTCTTCTCCCCTGGTGTCTTGGACCAGAAAACCACAATTGCAACTTTCCTGTGTCCGGGTCGGAGACGCAACACACACTTATAGAATCACGAAGAAGATGCTAGCAGGCTAACGAGCAAAGCTAACTGCAGGCTTGCACCACTTAAACAGTATTTACAGCCAAGTTTGAGTGAAAAAAATGATCTCCATTGTGTCATTGGGTTGTAGCACAATGTGCAATATCCCTCTCTCCCTTTTTTCTTTTCTTTCAGCGTGGTATTTACTTTCACTGACAATTAATGAGTAAACAAACCACGACATGCTATGACACATGCAGTGGCGCTCATGACATCTAGGGGCATGAGTTACTTAGTTCTGCTTTAATTCTTAATATCAATATTTTGTTTAATTGGACATGACAGTGTGGACCGGACAGTTTTCTCCAGTCCTGTGTTGCACCGTCAGATTAGAGTTAAGACAAAGACGTCATACACCATATTCTCCTGGAAACCCATGACACAAATGAGTCATCGCATGATTGCATTATGGTGCCCGGCTTTGTTGTTTATCAGTAACTTCCTGGGTTACGTAGCATATTAGGACTTTATTGTTGTGGCCACACTGATAATGACTTTTCTATTTGTGGTCAGTGCTGAGGCTTGTGGCAGAATTGTTAATGAAGTGTGAGGGGCCTTAAGCAATGTACAGTGAAGAGTCAAAGTCTGCAAACACAGACGGGTCAAATATAATTAGGCTTCAAATTAATGGAGTGGAGGAGATGCCTGTAATGAGACAGTATGCTTAGTGTTGTGTCTAACTACTGTATTCTGGCCAAACGTTGTAATGACTTGTCATTATTGTCTGGGAATGAATTTAGTGTGTACAGCGCAACAGAACAACCACATGCCAATTGGTTTATATAAATTGCCTTCATGAATGAATTTTAAAATGATAGCTGTCTGCTAGTAGGAATATCCAGGGGAAATTGGTTCTGGAATTTATTTTTTTGCTAATATTAAAGGGGCTAGATGCAAGTTAGCCATTTTATACACACTACTGCCACCTCAGGTCATACGTGTAACTGCACCTTCTATATTAAGCTGCATGACGGCACTTGACGGACCGATTTAACATCTTTTTGAGTGACAGTGCAGGATTTTAGCACCAGTTGTGGTGAACAGGTCTCGGCTCATTCTACGCCTTAGGACATTGTTGGAACATGTAAGGGGAGGAAAATACATACATTTAACATTTTTAATCTCTGTATAGTCCCTTTAAACAGTTCAAAATCTTTGTGTTGTACAATTCAGTAAAGATTTGGTACCATATGATGACTGTCTGAATTAACAGCAAGTAAACAATGACATTAAGCAAGTGTTATTTGTCTTTTGTGTGTTAAAAATGTCACTTCGTAATCATACCCCATGATAAAACCTGATAAAATACCATCTGGTTTGTAAAAAGGTAATGTAACATGAGTCAAGCCATTGGATAACTTTGGATAACTGTTCATTAATATCTACAAATACATCCGTAAAGAATGTGACTAATTTCTTCGTCCCAGCCAATGTCTACTGTCCAGGATGAACCCCTAACGCTCATAGTTGCTGTTATAGATCCAAGCCATTTCCTATCTTTGATCGGGAAATGCAGTGAGATGAAAGATGGAGTGAAGATACAGGGCATTTTGTCTGTGATGTCTGTGAAACTAGGCCATATTTCTGCTGACCCAAAGACAGGAAGGAGATTTATTATTTGTGAGACAGCCTCCGTTGTTATGCTAATGCACCAGTGGAAGCAGCCAAATGGGTTTTAGTCAAGAAAACTATGCATTTTAGTAACTTTATGTGGGGTTTTGTAACGGATGCGTAAAAACATGATGATGATGATGATGATTATAATGGAAGTAAAGAATATAGGCTAAAGCTGCCACATTTTTTTTTTTACTTATTTGAATTATTTTCTTTCCAGACGATGCAGGCAGTGAACAAAAAGATGGATCCACAGAAGACGCTGAAGACCATGCAGGACTTCCAGAAGGAGAACATGAAGATGGGCATGACCGAGGACATGAGTAAGAAACACCAACTACACAGCACAATGAATGTTCACACCTACTCGAGCAAAGGTATTTAAAGAACTGGACAAACCAGAGAGTCCAGGTTTCCTCCCCGTGACGTGTGGACCAGTGACGTATGCAGCAGCGTACCCAGGGATTAGGAGAGGCAACAATACAATACGACAGCACTCAGTTCAGCCACAAACATGGCTGCTAGTTTGATACGTGCTCTACCATTGTGCTCTTTAATAGAACACTTTATCCACCGTCTTTAAATATGAATGTGTTGTGTCCATGTTATTGGTGGTCATCAAAATCCAAAATATTATTTGCAGAAAGCATTGGCTAATACTTGCATGGAAAAGATTTAGACTTGTCTTTAACAAAAGGCATCAATGTAATGATCATGTTAATGTGAGAAAATAAGATGATGATTCACTGAGGAGGACACCATTAGAAGAAACAAAAAGCTTGGAGTTTGTGTTGATTTTTCACGAGAATATTACTTATTGTTCTCTTTTTTTCTCCTTCTCTCTTTAGTCAATGACACATTGGACGACATCTTTGACGAATCTGAAGATGAGGAGGAAAGTCAGGGAATTGTGGATCAGGTCCTGGATGAGATTGGCATCGAGATTTCAGGAAAGGTAAGATAAAGAGTTTAAAAGAAAAAGGTAAATACTGGTGGAACAAAATGGTGAAAATGGTGAGCGTTTTGTAGAGACCTAATCCATTATGAAAGTGTCACTATTTGCTATTCACTTTTTATCACAACATAAATAATACGATCAAATATGTTCACTTGAGAGCTATGTTTGACTACGGAAGCACAGTGGATAACGCTAATGGCCTCTCACGGACACGTTTTAATGTGCTGCAGCTGCCACACGGTGGGGCTCGCCTTCAGCTCTTGTGGCGCCATTAACAGCCATTCCTCCATCTGCCGCGTATCTGGCTCCCCCTGGGGGCCTGCATGAGTTATTACCTCTCACCACACAATATAGTGTGCCACAAATTGTCCCTTAAACACATGCACAGCTGGAGAGAGCACACACTCAGCGCAGTTTAACGTGAGAGTTAGGACCGAGTTTGACAATGCTTTACTTTATTTGACTGCATGCACTGGAAGAAACGATAATCTAAAAAAAGCCTAAAGCTAAATGAGATAATGGGCAACTATTGCTGGCTCCTCCATATGTTCCTTTTATTGTAGATATTTGAAGTAGCTTTTAAAACTGCATTTACTAGCTGCAATTCACCGTGTTAATGTCTATGGTTGGACTGCACCATATGCAAAGAAAAGAGATAATAATTGTTCATCTGCTCCTCTGTTAAAGTAGATTTTATGTATGTATAATGGCAGCAGTTTTATTTTCCTCTGACAATAAGTCTCTCATATTCTTGTGCCATATGCAAAACAGAGTGCGAGTTCTACTAACCTACTTCATCATTTATTTGCTCCTTTGTTTTTCTTTCCCCCCACAAATTTAGAATTCATAATAATCTTCCGAACAAATGAGCCCTATCTGAATTAATCAATTCTTGTCTTTGTTCTTATGTCGATCAAAACACCAAGGCGCCTGTTCACTCTTGAATACTTTCACCTTTTTTCTGTGTGTTTATTTGCGGAACAATAATTGTTATCTTGACAGCTTAATTTAGAAATATGTTGTAGTTGGGATTGTGTCAAGTTCAGTAGGTATTTGAGGATTAGTGGCACATTCTTTTTAAAGTGTAGTGACATCATAACTAAGCAACAGCTGTCTTGTTTAGTTTTTTATATTATTCTGTACTTCTAACACTTATTTTCTGTGTGCTGGCAGATGGCGCGAACTCCAGCCGCCGGAAAGAGCGTCCCGAGCGCCGCCTCGTCTTCCAAAGCCACGATCTCCGACGACGAGATCGAGAGACAGCTCCGAGCCCTGGGAGTGGACTAATTACCCCCCGTCACTGTATTAATGTGCAAACCATACAGGACATTAATACAAACTCAGACAGACTGTGTGAGACGCTCCTGATTTGTCGACATGGTGCAGGTTTAACCAAGGGTGCAACACAAAGAAACACTACGGCATGTTGACGTTTATGATATTTGACACACGGCGGTTGCAACACGTATATCCATGCAAAATATATATTTATTAGAAGATAAAGTGCCCAGATTTGGACTCGTATGAACCGTTCAGGGGTAAATGCTCTTTCCATTGATAAATCTGAAACTATCTGGCGGAACTGCCTTGACAAAAACTAATCATTTCTTCTTTTTGTGGAGTTATATGAACCGTGTCTCAAAATTGCCTTAAAACTGTTATCCATGATCTAAATGGGATCCATACCAAATTTTTGTTCGTAGCCCATCAGTGGCCTTTCTTATGGATTTTAAATAGGAAAACAAATTTTAAAAAAACAAGGCCATTGTGATATAGGACTCTCAATGCATCAGTGCATAAGTTGAAATCATAACAACGCCGCCCAACAAGTGACGCCAAAATAAAAGCACACAGCTCGTCTCATTGATTAGTTCAGCAGGTACTTGCAACATTACAAGGATATAATTAAATACACACATTTGAAGTGTTTTGTCTGTTAATAGTTAGGCAGGAAGAAAGTTGAACTAATGAACTGCTTAACTAATGAATAAGATGGCGCTTTTATTTTGGCGTGCTGGATCGAAACAGGAAGTCACTTCATGGGCACCATTGTTATGATTTGAAGTTATGCACAGAGTCAATTGGGACAACTTCAGTATAGAGATATTTATTGGAAGCTAAGAGTGACCACGGCCCGAAGCTGGACACACTTTGACCTCAAAAGTCCCAAACCACCCACACTGTTGTTTACCAAGCATCTCCATAAAGGGCTCCAGAGTCTGTGTAGCTGTCGATATAATGTCCCCATATGCTACTGTGATCTCTGGTCTGATTTTTCTGTTTTCTGCTTTTTGCAAAACTAAAACATCCACTTCTCTCCTGTGTGTATGGTAAACAAAGCGGCTAAGGCTTTAAAGCAGATGGAACCAGCAGCGTCACAGTGTGTTCCGACTTCGAGGGAAACTGTTCTTGGGGCTTTGTGTCGAGAAGTGCTGCGCCGTCTTGGGATAAAGTCTGAGAAAACATGAGTGGAGCTCTTAGGAATATCTCAGAATGTGTCTGTAACAAGTGGTAAAATTCACATCCGCAAATATTTATGTGGGTGCAGGTGCGCGGGGTGGTGAGATCAAAGTGGAACTGGCATTGGATTTAGTACCTCTGAAGTTAAACCTTGTACAGATTGTATGTAAATCGCAAATTAGGAATAATGCAATACCGTCATATCAAAGTCTTTGTTACTACTGAGTAATCTTGTTTTTCTTTTGGGTTGATGTGTTTCTGTTTCTTACATTAGACAAGGGATTTACATGGGGATTGTGGGATGTCCAGCAGTCCCTCTTCTATTTCAGCTGCTGTGCAGTTACCGGCAATTTTATTTTTTAGCTGCCTCACTCAATACACAAATGCACACTGTCTCTACAGTTGGATGTTTTTGCTAAAATGGACACTGTGATTTGACAGATTTTCTTCTCCTGAAAGCTGAAATTGTTTATTAAAATTGAATTGGCTTTTTAGGCTGTCAGAAAGTGCCACATTTCTGCTGTCTCTTCATTTTATTTGTCATTACCAAAAATACACAAATTAGGCATAACATTATGATGCAACAGAATGTGAAGCTTGAACTAATAATGGGATAGTTGATCACTTATATGACCTTGAAAAGGAAAAGTGTTCCTTCATTGCCTAATACTGTGTACGGTACAATGAGAAGAACTGCAGTGGTCATAATGTTATGCCTGGTACATTGGTTTTGCATGTACGGTTTGTCACGTGCAAAACTTTACAAACTAACTGGATCAGACCATCAAATTTGATTGATTGGTTGTTAACACGTTTTTCATTGTTTGATCGTTGTCATTGGAAAACTCTGTAAAGCGTGGGTGGCTTTTATAAGGAATAAAGTAAATTCAGGTACATTGTTACATGTTTCATTCATTCAGCTGTGTTAAGGACACACTGTGCTTGTAGTTACTGCAAACCCATTCAAACAGAGGCAGACCTTGGTTTAGATGTTAGATGCCAAATACAGCTTTGCTAGAACACTTACAGAAAAAAAACAATCTGTATTGCTTTTTGGATGCACACCAACTGGCGCCTCGGCTGCAACACTACAAGGACATTTTAATGTGTGGCTCTGCGCTGTGATAAGTGGCATCCGATGCAAAAATAAAACTCAGAAAATGAAATAAAAATATGCACCATCTTCAGAGACATTGCACATCAATCTTTGGTTTATGACACGACAGGAGTTACATTTGCATCTTGGAAAATGACAAATTGACAAAAACAGCACACATCAAAAGTCTCACACCTTGTATCATCAATCAGATCAAAACATAGATATATTATCTCAAATAAATAGGTTGACATGATGCATAATAAAAGGATTAACTGAAAATGTCACTAAAAGGTTCACTGCATGAGGGGCATAACAACCATCTCAAGGCAGTTACTGGCAATGATAAACTAAATTATAGAAAACATTTTTTTTTTATTGTGAACATTTACATTAAAGGGACTATACAGAGTTTAAAAATGGTAAAATTATCTCATTTCCTCTCCCTAAATGTTCCAACAATGTCCTAATGTGTAGAATGAGCCCAGACCTGTTCACCACAACTGCCTCTAAAATCCTGCACTGCGGTCCGAATTCATGCACGAGCTTAATATAAAAGGTGCAGTTACACATATGACCTGAGGTGGCAGTAGTGAGTATAAAATGGCAAACTTGCATCTAGCCCCTTTAACGTATTGGTTTCTTTTGTATGCTTTGGCTGAATTCAGTCAAACAAAGAAATACAATGTGTTATTTTAACACTGTGTATCAGAGATTCCCAAAGTTTTGAGGTCGTAAATAATACAAATAAATTACAGTTAGTTCGGTAACACTTTATAATAACTACACCTTATTTAGCCGTAATAAATGATGAGTTAACACTTCATCGTCATCAATTCACTCAAAACACTTAATAACTACTTAACTATTAGAGTTTATGCCTAACTCATAATGAATAGTTCTTCGCATACTTCACTTGTTCATTAAATAGCTATTAAGTGTTGGTCACAATTTACTAATAAATTGTTGATGATGAATTAAGTTCATCATTTATAAAGGCTAAAAAGGTGTAGTTATTATTAAGTGTTACTGTTAGTTCTTATTTGAAGATTTGAATTATTTAAAATGTGGTTTACCGGTAATATTATTTTAGTTGTTTATTGTTGATGTAATTTAATTAGATAAACCTTTTTGAATCACAAAACATATCCAAGCTACTGTACAAAATATCCTTATTTTTTGTCAATTATGTATTGAAATAACCCCACTTTGGTCACCTGTGCTGTTGATAAAGCCAAAGGTTTTTTTTATGACTTGATAAATCTTCATTCTCGTATACAGTAATCAATAATCTTCACATTTCACATAAATACGTCTAGAGATACTTCACTTGCATACAAAAAGCACATAAATAAAGTGTTTTTCTTTTAACTGAGCACTTGAAAAGAAACATTTAAAATTTTTGGTCATATCATCGTCGAGTACGCTGCTCACAAGAAAAGACAAAAGAGATGAGGCACTTTGTTGTTGTATTTTGAAGAACTTTAAATAGAAAAGTCCAATTTGAAAGCCAAGATATAGTTGCTGTACTTATTGCTGACCGTCCTCTTTGGTTATGTGATCAGCCGGGATGTCTTGCTCATCTGTGTGATGCAGTTGGAGCCGCTGATCTTCAGACTCAGGTTTAAGCTGGTTTTGACCCGTTTCTCTCTCTGGCGCCGGTTACAGAACCAGACCCGCACCACCTCCTTCTCCAGGTGCAGCCCTTTGGCGATTCGGGCAATCTCCTGAGACGAAGGTTTACTCTTCTCCACAAAACTACGCTCCAGAGCCTCCTTAGCGCCCAGACTGCAAGAGCAAGTGATATTCAATTCAAACTGCATAAACCAACCAATGTATTAGTAAATATTTGAGTCTGAGGGAATAAGTGAGTTTGAGGGAAAATTAAAAGCACACTGATATAGGTCTAAAATTAGAGCCACTGCAGAATATTCCTTCTTATGTCACAAGCTACTGTATAATAAAAGTAGCTTGTCTTCTATAGTATGCATTGTGTGAATTACATATGTACCTGATAGTCGTCCTTCTCTTCCTCTTCCTTTCATTCATCCCCACTTTGTCATTATACAGGGCTACAATAAAAAAAAAAGCAAAACAATCTTTATCACAGGAGTTTGTGCAGGGTAATGAAACAGTAATCTATACTGCACAAAACAAGCCAATAAAGTTGCTAATCTATGGGTTTAATAAGGTCTAAAGTGGGGTTGTCTGTTCATGTGTCTCACCACCAGCCAGCTCGGCCTCGTCCAGCCACTTCTCCAGGATGGCCTTGAGTTTGCACGCGTTCTTGAAGCTCAGCTGTAGGTTCTCGAAGCGGCAGATTGTGGTTTGGCTGAATTCAGAGCCGTGAACAGCAGCCAACGCCTCTCCCACGTTGGTCTGGGTGTAGCCTTGGAGAGTAAGAGTAAAATTCAAATTACGCTCCGTGAACCACTCTTTGACCACTTGAGCCCCATGAGGAGTCCCATCCTGGAAAAACCTGGTCACTTTGTTATATTCATATTGTCGGCTGACCTTACTTGCTCTTGTGGACTGTGTTGAATCCATTTAGTGAAAGTGCTTACCGAGTTTGATCCTCCTGATTTTAAAGTCATTGGCAAACATCTCCAGCTCGCGGATCTGCGGAGAGTCCATCGCCGGGGTGTCATCCTGCTCGCGGATGCTTTTTCTCGCGATGTCCGACTTCCCCTCCCCAACTCCCCCCACGGCGCAGGGGACCCCGAGGGTCTCATCAGGAGAGAGCAGCGCCGGCGGTAAAGTGGAGAAACCGTGGCTCAGAGCGCACGATCCACTGCTCAGGCCATGATCCGGAAACTTGTACAGGCAAGAGGTCAGCGATCCTGGAAGACAGAGGGAGAGAGAATGAGCTGGCAGGAGTTAGTCGAGAGGGACACTTACAGAGAGAATTAATAGACACTGTTCACATGAGTACTTTCCAGCCTAATTATGACAGTAGACTCCAAGACTTACAATACTATACAGTGGGTTGAGAAAGATATCAGACACCCAAGATACCTCAACCACCTTTCTCCATTACCATCCTAGATAACCATGCCGTTTTAATCAACATAGTTCATGTCTGCTAAACCACGTTCTTTACTTATATATCAACTTAATAAAAAGCATTTTGATATTTGATGCTTCCCACAACATCCCCATCCTCCACAGCTGCGGCAACAGATAACACCTAATTAATTTGAGTTTACAATGTAATCAGACATCTTCATTTTCCTAACGGAGCAGTCAGCCGACCACAGCTCAGAGAACAAGCCTTAGCCTTAGTCTTAATAGCTCTTTCTAATGATATAAACACATAAGGCTCGGGGATTCGTTGCATATTCCATTGCTCATAACCTCAAGAAACAGCTACAAATGTTTGGCTGATGATCAGTGTGTGAAAATTCTTTTGTCTTTATTCTTGAAACTTAAGTTAAATCATCTGTGGCTTCAGTGCATCTCATGAAGGGCAGTTTTCTTGCATATTTATCCTTCTAATATTTCTATCATTTCTGAGTGGTTGCTGCATGGAATTTCTCTTCAGTAACCACAATGTCTTCTCCTGCTACATTTATGAAGTGTTTTGAGCATACTTTAAAGTATGCCGGTTTAACCTTGAAAAAAAATCCATGTTGAACATCTTGCATCTTTTGCTTGGTCCACAGCGTGTGGGTTGTTGCGTTAGACTTACATGTAAAACAACTGAATTTTATCCCTGACTACAGTATATGTTTTAAAAGATAAAGTTAACACGGTGAACATTTTAGAGTGACTCGTTGCATTTGCATCAATCTCGACCAATTTAGATAACTGTGGTGATTTATACTGTAATTAAATAAATAAATGGCCCTATATGCACCTATATTTGTCACTTGCTGTTTAAATGGTGTCTATTACAGAGCAACACCTCCCCCTTGTGTCTGCCCCATGTAACAGATTCCACAAAGACTGCATTGTTCCGACTTTGCTAACAAACAACAGACTGCAGTCATTGGGTCAGTTTGGCATTCATGAACAAAATGCATTTGAAATTACATTTTTTTTTATTGGTTTATTTGGTCGGGACAGTGCATGTTAATGAACATACAGTACATGCATGTAAACAAGCCACAGATTGGAGCCACACTCGGACTCTCAAACACTCTCATTCATCCTGGCCTATTGTACATGTTTTTAGTGGTTGGTGAAATTGGCCGGTGACTGTTTAACCTCTTAACCCCCAGCTGAACCGGGCACATTTTTTCTAGTTCAGCTTTCCCCAAATCTAAGGTTTCTTGAAAAAAGCGTCAAAATAGAGTCAGAAACTTGAAACCGAAGATGAAATCACTACATACAAGGAGACAAAAATGTGTGCTTGGTATGAAGCCACAATCGATTGCACTGATATTTCTCGTCATTTCTTGGTACCAAAACAGAAAACTGGATCCACAATAACTGAGCACAAGAAATAAGCTATAGTCTATTAAGCAAAAAGAAGAATAAAAAAGGGACAAATGGTATCTATGTTTCTGACAACTCCTAATAGTGCTAGAATAGTTCTAAGTCTCCGGCTTTTCCACAGTGGTGGGAGTTGAGCATATCTCGGCTCTTTACAGTGACAGTGCATGTTGAATACAGCATGCTGCAGTGCTCAGTTTGTTTGTGTGTGGAGAGAGATAGGCACAACAACCCCTTTCCAAACAAACCCAGGCTAACACTGGGTTTATGAACTCAGAGCTTACAGGAACAGGGAGCTTTCAGCCGGAGGAAAGGCAAGTAACTCAAATTGGAATGTACTGTCCCAATCCACTGAGATATTAAATGATTACTATTTATCAAAATTTTGTACAATCTGCTTTGTAACAATCTGTAATAACTTATGTTACGTAGGTAATAACTTACCTATGTGGTACATACACTATGGAATGATGTGTATTAGTACTTGGGTTGTCTTGTGCATGAAATGTGCCACCTCCAAACTACAAACATATTATGTACAATTTTACATAGCACATTACTCAATTTGGCATGTTCAATGTATGAAGGGTAGTGTAAAACAAAGGGTTAAACTAAAAGGAGTGTTAATTAAAGTAATACTTTTACTACTCTTGAATTGTTTCAGTTCATTTACACATTTTCTGCCATGTCATGCACATTGTTGTTCCCCTATAGTGGGCATTTGTAGATTGTTTTAAGCAATATGGACATTTCAGCATCTAAAAGATAAGTAAACCTTTATTTGTCCGACAATGGGAAAATTGCATTCTAGCAACAGCCAGTGCAACATTAAGTAGGAAATAAGGACAATGGTAAAAAGGCAGCAATAATAAAACATCCAATTTGAATTATTTCACAATCTTACATACATTAGTGGTTTCATTTTCTGCTACAGCCAGTGCTGCACAACTTCAAAATATATCCTTTTTGCTCACACTGCCTTGTATACTACTTCTTGTATCTTGTGTTCAGCTGTGACCCAAAAGTTCTTTATGAAAACTGTTTTCCTTTCCTTTTGTTCAGTTAGTTCTGGGCCTAGATGCAGGATAGTTCACTGTCAGACAACATGAGACCTGAGCCATTTAAAACTTGAGATCAGATTTAGAAATTAAACATATGATACCTCTGACCTGCTCACAATTGCACACTCCTCTTGCTGTACTCCTTCTGGTCTGGACATCCCGAATACTTCATTACTGTCTTTAACTTGATTCTTTTATAGCCTCTTTTCAAAGGATTTATTTGTCCCGCATCAGCTTTACGTTATAGGACAGCTCAGAGGGAAAAGGGGTGAAGAGTGGAGGAGCAAGAGACTGAAACCCACGACGCAGGCTTATCCATCAGACCATAGGCTGCACAGTAGTCATTTTACTGTTATGACTATACTTTTCCTTCTTTCATTCTGCTATCTATAATCGCCTGTCCAAGCAGAGTCATTCTTCCACCCCTACTTATGCAAGGTGCCTCTACATGCTATTACTCCTGAGTAATAGCATTCAAAGGCATCTACATAACAGTAAGGCTGTTTAATTCCGAAGGAGCAGAGCCTCCGACACCTCAGTGCTTTATTAAAGCCTTTTACAACAGTGGGTCCATCGAGCCGGCTCTGTAATCCAAAGACTATTTCATTTAACAGGTGCAAATGTTAATTGGATCAAGCCAAGGCTGAATTAAAGGCTGCATTGATGGCAGGATGTGTTTTGTAGCACTTTGTAATAGCATATACGTGATGAGGAATGCAGATAATTTCACTTCACTGCCAAAGAGTAATCGTTTTTTGATCATTTTCAGGAAGAATCGACATTAGACTCGTGTTTCAAAGTGATTATTGGCTCCAGGGACAGAGGCCAGTTTTCTTCTACAGTTCATTATGTTTTTTCTCTATTGACTTATATAATTTCACACCCTACACAGCAACTGCAGACCCTTTTCATTGCCTATGATTATAGATCTGGTCAAATCAATTCTTGCCCATAATGCAGAAATTACAGCCTCTATATAGGCCTAACTTATTCTGACTTCAACATAAAACATAGACATAAATAGGTGTGTATGTGTGGGCTTTTTCTGGGTGTAAATGTACTCAACAAGTACCATTGTTCCTGACCACTCAATGTGTGGTCAGTGTGATTTCACAGAGAAGTGCTAGTCTATAAATCCGCAGTCTATAATATTACAGATACTTCACTTCTGTGTACTGGAGCCAAAAGAACACCTACAATATGATTCAATGTGACTCATTACCTCTTTGCTGACAGGATAAACTCTCACTAGACTCCAGCACAGGTTTAGTGTAGTGTAAAGACGGTGAATTTCATGGCGTCAGTGAAGAGATTATAAGACGGTGTAATGACCTGTGTCAGATGGCGCTATATTGCTTTCAAATGCAAGGTCGGTCAAGGAACAAAGTATTACATGTAGGAGCTCAGCAAAGATTGACCCCATAACTGCACAGAATCCATGATTTTTTATCTTGTAATCCTAAAAAGCGTGTCCATAAAAAAAGTGCCTCTAAAATAAGCCTAATTTGTCAGATATGTAGATATTTTTATGTTATTCAGAGCTATTTGGACTTGAGTACATACATTCATACTTCTTCCTACTCCATTTCAATCTAAAAGCTTCTCGACTGGCGCTTACAGCTATAGGCCAGTGTAACGCCTCATTTGAAAGATCTACAAAACAGTGGACCTTTTTCCTTGTGTTGTTGTTGTCAGTTTTTGAGGATTTTTTTTCATAGCTTTTTTCATTGTGTTTTTAAGTGTTTTCTCTCACAATTTCGTTGCATTTTTTTTTTCTTCTATTTTTTTGTTGCTTTAAAAAAAAAATCACTTTTTTTTTCATTTTTTTGTCAGTTTTTGTTCCATTTTTTGCCACTTTTTGTTTCATCTTTTGTCAGTTTTTGTTTCATTTTTTGTAATTTTTTGTTTCATTTTTTGTCGCTTTTTGTTGCATTTTTTTGTCAGTTTTTGTTTCATTTTTTTTGTCAGTTTTTGTTGCATTTTTTGTCAGTTTTTGTGCATTTTTTAACAGTTTTTGTTGCATATTTTTGACACTCATTTGTTGCTCTTTTTCTTTGCTTACATTCTTGCTTTTCTTGCTATTCTGCCGCTTTTTTTTCCCCAAGAAGCTGTTACATTTGGCCACAGGCAAACTGGAGAAAATGTGCTTGGCTCTAGTGGGGGTTCAGAGGTTAATGACCATGATTCATTAAGGACATGTCCAGTTCACATCTGAACTATTGCTAACGCTTATTAGACTGGACTTACTTGAGCACAAGCATCAGCCGGTTACTCACAAACACCTGCAAACGCATCAGCCCATATCCTCCCCACTCTTCAGGTCCAGATCATAATTCATTTCAAAACTGTGCTGTTTGTTTTTCGTTTTATCCCTGGCCTTGCACCTTCTTACATCAGTGACATTCTGACCCCCCCACCAGCCCTACGCTCCTCTCTGAACAACAACCACGATCGAGTTTAAGCATTGCTGAGTGATTACCTTGCAGTGGGTTGGTGGCGCTCATCATATTTGGGTGAGGGACTGCGCAGGTCTGCAGGATCCGTGTCTGGGAAATACTGGCCGACAGCATCTCCTGAGCTGAATGTACACAACCAGTTCAGGTCACATTGTTTTTAGAGGGCAAGCTGTGTCCATGTGCCTCACCTGTCATCATGCCGTAGGTGGCCTGCTGGTTGCCGTAGTGACAGGGGGTGACCGGGTAGTGCAGGCTCGGTGGGCCATTTCCGAGGTGCGTGGTGGAGAGGTGCATGTGAGGACGTTTGGCCGATTGACCCAGAGACAATCCAGAGGAGACTGAAGGAAAACAACCACAAATGAAGTGTAATACATATTTCTTTATGCATTCATGTGGTTGAATTAACAATAAAGCTATAATCAGGGCTAAACAAGGACTTAAATGGCATCTTCCTTTTGACGCATTTTCCTTGAACTTAGTTTTGATCTACTTTCAGATTTGACCTGCCAATGTCTATAGTAATCCTTACAGTAAATCACAACCTGCAGTACATCCTAAATCTAGCACATACCACACATTACCATATAAATTGTATGTACCTATGCATTTATATTTTATCCTTTATGCAAATGTTTGAAAAACACGGCTTCGCTCTTGGAAAACCCTCATTATGCTGAAGAGATGGCTGATGCTGGTATGGGAAGGATGGATAATTTATCTCGTATTGTAGCCTTGATCAAGCTAATATGACAGTGCAGTGAGATGTGTTTATAATGTCGATTCAAACACATTCATTTTTCTTAATCTGGGCACCGAGGAGGTGATGGCGTGCTTATATAGATCATAAATATTATCCAATGCAGAGTAAATATGCCATGTGATAATGAAAGGGAGTGAGGAATATATAATATCTTATAGACTTGCAGGTGGCAGAAGGATGAAAGAAATAATAAAAGCCAATTAGCTGAAAATGACACATTTAGGGTACACTGCTTTGCCATTTAACACTTGAAAGAAGAGTCTGCGCATGTCATTAGTTCTTTTGTGTATTTGTGTTTAATGGAGGCTAGCAAGGTTAATTCATTTTGCGAAGTTCAAAACACCAATGACATTTATGGAGGATATTAAGAAGAAACAGGCTTTTGCATCTAGGGCAAAACAACATTATTGCTAGTTTTCAGTAGGACAACGAGGACAGTGCATTTTCTAAATAGGGAAAAATATGCTTTGAGATAACTATGTGACTTTTCCAGATGGGTACTGATATAAGAAGAAATAAACAAAACATGTATTGCAAGTTTTCCACCATTTGATATTGTCATATTGTCAGCCATGACAACGGTACATAAAGCTGGCACAGGAAGTTTTACAATGCCTCATGATGAGAAGGACCTCAGGGAGCTTAATTATCCACTCCTCAGAGAGAGCGGAGCCAAACCAGATGATTACATGATGCATCTACATAATACAGTCTGCAGAAGGAAAAAAAAAAAATCTATTTTCAAATCCCTGGAAGGGAAGTTATCATCCAACACACACATTTACAAACTGCTGTACCACCAGATAACTACTGTCACCACCAGCACCAGCACTTCTACTTCTACCACTCAACTGGTTTGTTAGTTTTTCATTGTTTGTTTTAATGTAAACTGGGTCACAGTGCTACTCGAGAATAAATGCAACATTAATGAAACTATAAGCCTGGCTTTTACTTGTCATTATACAATTGAAGCAACAAACTGATTGTGCTATTGAAAAGAATAAATGTATACTTTCAATTTTCTCTTGGTGTAGAAGTGTTTTAGAAGAGCTACTTCAGTGCCATAAAAACATGTGATCAAATCCACATAGCTTTAATTTCTCAAGTGTCACCTGTACATTAAAAGAATCCTATATGTTTTTGATGAAAATTCAAAGCAGAGATACTTCAGAACCTATTTGCTGTAAGGCTTGCTAACTTTTCAATAGCCTTCTCACAAAACAGCACGACTGAAGAATTCCGTCTTCACATAAAAACAACAGCTGCAACAACTATCAAACATTTTGGATGGCATTTTTTTTTTTAAATTAAAATATTATCTTGAAGTCACATAGTTACAACATATTTGTAGCATACGAACCTTCTGTTACCGAAACCTAGTTCACAATTAAAACAGTTTAGAAACCCCTGACAAGTGAATTGAGATTGAATAAGAATATTCAGTCTTTAACATTCACCCAAGAGACATTTAACGTTAAAAACAAATAATGAAAAAATTAGTCATCTCCTCTGCCCTCAGCTTCCCACTTCTCATCTGCTTTTAATGAGACCAATACACAAGCTCGGCAGAAAATTAGCATATGAGCAGTGACAGCGCCTTTGTCATAGCCGCAGTGTAGTTGTTGTTTACCTGCAGACACCATGGAGTGGGCGTGAGAGCTGCTGGACAGGCAGTCGCTGGTGGACGCGTGGTGCATCAGGATGGGCAGCTCCGGAGCCAGCGAACTGAAGGAGTCTGCGCTGAAGGCCTGACATGCCATCCCTGCTGCCCTGACTTCACCCCCCCCCCGAGTCGCTTCCTCCTGATAAACCCGATCTAACACGGCTTCAGTGACTTGACTTGTCTCTATTCATTACATTAGGCCATAACACTAAAATTCCCCCCCAAAATTTGCATGAATTATCCCAATTCCTTGCCTTTCTTTATGAATCCTGTCTCTGCCCCCTTTAATAGTCTTTTCTGCCCCCTTTCTTGTGTTTCTTCCGTCAGTCAAGCATCGCCGCGGTTGGGTCCCAAGGGAATTTGCAGGTAGAAAAGTGCGCAAGAGGTTACCCACTTTTCAGGCTTTTTGTGTCAGAAGGAAATAAAATGGATGTCAGCATTTCAGCAGCAGGCGTTCTTCACAGTTTTAGGCACTGCTACGCTCAACCGAAACTTCCTCCCCAAAAATACAGCCGGTAAGTCAAGGGATTGTGTTGCTCTCATTAAATGTCTACTGCGCCACTGGGTTCTTCAACTTTTCTCATCTGACCGGCCATTCAGCAAACATCTGACTTATAGATGGACAACAATGAGATCCATAAACTCAATTACAGTTTTGATTGAAAAGTGAAGAAGAGCTTAACACTGACTGATTCCAAACTGAAACTGGACTAAAACACAGTCATATTTAAAACAAGACCAAAGCAAAGGGCCAAACCTGGAATACATCTGGACAAAACTAGGATTAAAGGCACATCTAAAACCATATCATAAACAAAGCCAGTTCTAAACAATTGGATGATTTATACATTTAAGACCTAACAAAACTAGCTCTTTGATCAAAAACAAAAGAGCCCCAAAACCTCTTGTGAAGCCAACATACCACAATCCACAGTTTGACCAACCTCGGCTTCAATCTGTCTATTTGCAGTCAACCCAGACCCCGTCACAGCCTCAGCATCCCGTGGCCCCGTCCACTGCAGGCATTTATATCCCACCTGCGCGCTCCAGTTTTCCCATCAGTCCTTGCTCTCACCAATCCCAGTCCAGAGCAGCCTTTGCGGGGTGTTTGTCCTGACCTGTGTGCCTCCTATCCCAACACCAAAGCCGGGATTAGGGAAGAGAGCCGCGGGGAAACTCGATCCACCGCGCTCTTCCTCCTGTTATCTCTGGCTCTGATTGTGGGGATGAACAGTGGCAGCAAACACTTAACAAGTCGCGGCCAAAACAAACTCTGTCTGACCCCAAAGTAACAGGATTTTTTTTTACACTTCTAGTTTCTGTTTTTCTTCTAGTTGTCTAGTTTTTTGTTTTGGAAAAAGCAACGTTAAATTCTAGTTCATGACGCTGGTGCAACGTACATGTGGAGCTCTTCATTACAGGTGGAAATAGGCCTATATCTCTCCATACTACTACAGGAGGAATAAAAAATATGTTTACATTTTAGTAGAGAGGTGCAGTTTACTTTCTTATTATCATTACTAGAGTAGTCTGGATGATTTGTAATTCATTCAAACTGAAATAAATGAAATGAAAATGAGGTTGGACTATCGAAAATGCAGTAAGCTAACTAATATTAGCATATTGTATGTGCTATTGCATGGAGGGGATAAATTGATAGTGCATGAACCGCTCTTCTCCTCCATTCTGACATGAAAATAAGTACATTTATTTATGTTGAAATGAATCAAATTAGACAAAAGCTTTTGCTGACCCTGACAATAAGTCAGTAGTATTGGCCTTTGTTTAACCAGGATAGTCCCACTGAGATTAAGAATCTCTTTTTCAGGGGAGTCCTGGCCCCAGAGGGGAATCTATTGTACATGTTTTTAGTGGTAGGGGAAGCCGGAGTACCCGGAGGAAACCTACGCAGACACGGGGAGAACATGACTCCCACCCCGTCCAGGTGGGAATCGAACCTAGGACCTTCTAGCTGTGAGGCATAAGCGCTAACCGTAGTAGTAGTAGTAGTTAATTCACAATTTTTTGATGTACCACATGGCAGTGCCCAAATACCAAAATACAGAAATTGATAACAATTTCAATAACCATCGACAATCACAGGCCAGCTCTGCCTGTTTTAAAGGGACTGAATGATAACCTGGGTGTAAATATCTGTATTGACTGAGTCACTACTGTGGTCCTCAAGATCACAACTTGACAATTATATTGACACAAGTTCAGTGCGAAAACACAGGGTTTGTCTGTGTAAATGTATGTCACTATGAACATGATGGATAGCAACTGGTGTTAAGGGGAGGCGCTACAGGCAAAACTCAATTTGTTAGGCCAAAATATACCTAATCATCACAATACCGTGTTTAAATATTGCGCTTTTTCAATATTTCCCCATAGATTTATATGGGAATATAATATAATATAATATAATATATATTTATATATATATATATACAAGGGCCATTTTCTCAAAGTCTCATTTTCTCTCATTGTCTTGTCTCATCTCCATGTCAGTCGCTCCTCCAGTCTTCAAATTTCCAGGCTTGGACTGAACAATATTTTGAAGATTTTTTAACAATTAATTTAATAATCTATTTCTTAACCTGATTTATTGAGTTTTGAATGTCAAAAAATAAGGCAAAAATATCTATTTTGACTGATTTTTCCACAAAAAAACAGCTTAATTTAAAACTAAACAAGATATCCAAAATCCCCTCGGAAAAGTCTTGATAACTCATTTATCAATAAGATAAAACCATAAATTTGAATGTAGCTTAATCCGTTATTCAGGTTTTGTTGCCGAAAAGATGGGACATTTTGGGTAATCTACAGCAAAAGTTTCAAATTGCTACCTGTACATTTAAAAATGTTCCCTCTTCACCTGCAGTGTCTTGCCTAAATGATTTGTCTTGACTTAATAGGTTTTACTATACACTCTTGGTACCGACCTACATGTCAGCCTGGGGTTTTGAGCACTGCCTCTTCACTTCCTGACATGCACCTTCTAAATCTCCCACGGCTTTACCTCACAAAGAGACCGAGCGGGGCTGAGTATTGTTTCAGAGGAGTCCGTAAAGTGCCGTTCAGCTGAAGGTGAACGCAGCTCAACAGGGAGACCACGGGTTAATCTGGCGGCCGCGTGTGCACTGTTGTGTCTGTTTTGAGATTTGTTTATCTCAGGCTTTGCCACACTTTTGGAGATGTTGGTGGGCAGCAGCTGGGTGAGAGAGTAATAGAGGAGTGGTGGGTGGAAGGCACGACTCAACTCGCTTTAGCACACTCTGACAATAGCTGTTTGTGTTTGTCTATCTTCCTTCACTTTAGTTTTACAAGTTACCGAGTGTATAGAACCCCTACCAGCTGCGTGCAGGGAAAACATGATATTTAATGATGCCCCAGAGACATCAAAGACAGTCTGTTCTAATGTTTTTTCCCCGAGCAGAAATTATGGCTTTCAAATTAAAGATCCCATGCTGTGAACATTTTACATCTATGGATACATGCTACTGTATATCTTCTTACTGTATATGATTTACTGACAAAACAGATTAGTTACTAGTAGAAACATATAATATGGAATATTCCGCAATGTGGCTTGAAATGTTGCCCTATAAATGCATGGAAACTTGGACTTTTTTCATTGGGGTAGCCGCCCAGTGAGAGCACTTTAATATCCGAGGGTGGGACCAGAATTCACAGAATCACTGTATAGAGAAATAAAGGTATTCTTATCTTATCTTCAGCATTTCCTTTCTACATGTAAAAGTTTGTGTTTGCTATTATATGGCAATGCATTGTTTAAACTGTTATCGATCACTCGTTGGATTCACAACTGGGGGTCACAATCACATTCATGTAGTCCACTATACCCCCCTGGCCACCCCATAGACACGCCCATGTTTTGGAGATTTCCTATCCCTTGTGCAGTTCTTCATCAACCCTTGTCCAATTTATTTCTTTTTATGTGTGTTTACAGCTACCTTACCTTACCTTGAAACAGCCTTTATCCAACATATTGTTCCTATTGTCTAATTGATTTGAATTTGTTTGACCTCATGATATAATTACACAAGCCCGAACATTCGGTCCTCGGTTGACGCTGAGTGAAAACAATCTCACACCAGAATGGCAGTAGAAATCCTAAAATATATTTTTCTCTCTCCTTTCATGGAGCTACACCCACTCAGGGTAAAGACCATCCTCCCATCTGGTGCAGACTGCAGTATTTTTGAATGCACCAAACCATTTCTTTTACTACATTTCCGCACAACTGTCAGCGACACTGTCAGCGACACTGTCAATCCCCTGGTAAAATTAGCAGTAATAAAATGACATGGGACATCTGTTAGAATTGGCCGCTAAATTATTTTCATTGTCAAAAAATTATAGTGGTTGTAATAAATACAGCATGTGTGTGGTGTGCCTCAAAGCATTATCTCTTATTTTGTGTTTGGTGTAATTTTCTCTTCATCTTTGTCTAAATTGGTTTTAGTGGTTCTGTAAGAGAGCAAATGTAGAAATCTAAATATAAACAGTAAACCAGTGGAAGGGACTGGAGCTGTGGAGATGAGTCAACAGCGAAAAGAACAGCAACAATTTCTACGAAATGTTCCGATATTATGAAACCATAACACTGCATAATATTTACTAACAGGAAGCAGAAAGAGACCATTGTCTTCAATGCAGTGGCAACAGCGGCATGGAGCTGTTATCATCATTAGGCTGTTTATTATCTGTTTATTTTGTCAGAACTGCGGGATATTGAACATATACAAGACTCATGCATGTAAACTCGCCACGCTGGACTGCAGTCATGGGCAATCTGCACCCGCTGTTATTATTTTATTCTACTGCACTGTAAAAACATGGTAATAGGATGGAAGTATGGTATCTAAAGTGTAATAACACAGTATGTATTGTAGCAAACATAATTGTTATGTGTTATTGTAATTAATCACCTTCAGCTCCTCCTCAGCATCATGTGACAGTGTATGAGACAATTCAAGATGACACACACAGCTCTGGGCTCCATGAAAAATCTTAATTAAATGTGTGTCTCCTTAGACTTTGGGACCTGGTACGAGGGGCCAGAGAAGTTTAGCGAGCAGGTTTAGGCATGTGCGGAGGGAAACGCATCTTGTGTAGAAAGCAATCTGACTGATTGGATCATTGTTTACCCGATTGTAGTCGCAGTTGTCATGTACGTACAGTTGTGCTCAAAAGTTTACCCCGGCAGAATTTCGTTTTTTGGACTATTTTTCAAAGAACATGAAAGATACCACAAAAAGTTGTTTTTCACTCGTCGTTAGTGGTTGTGTGAAGCCATTTGTGGTGAAAAAAGAGTTTGCTCTTTTTAAATAAAGTTTAATGATCGACAGGAATGGGCCGCTTTACAATTAGGTTAGATACAGAACCTTCTGCACAACTACCACAAAAGACTCCAAGCTGTCATTAATGCTAAAGGGGGAAATACAAAGAACTTGGGGAATGTCAACTTTGGATCAAGGTCATTTTGGTTCTTTCTTTTTTCATTAAAAAAGAGCAAAGAGTTATTCTTCATGTTCTTAATTGACAAAAAATGGTCAAAGATTCTGCCAGGGTAGCTGAGCACAACTGTATGTCATGGAAAACAACAGAGAAAATAAAGATCGGAGTCTCATTTTTGGCAAGTTTCAGTAGAGATCCCATTTAATAAAACAGATGCATTCCGAAATGTCCACGTAAGAATGAAATGGTGTCCTGATTAAAGTCAGCCTGAACAATGGATTTGCCCTTGGCTCTGGATTGTACAAGATTAATGAACAACTCTGTTCAAAGTTTTGGTCCCACTTTTACCAAACTGCCAGAAAAATCCTTGACTCCTTTCTTGTTGGACATTTAACATTTCAGATGTATTGAATGAGACAAGGCCATTACAGACAGGTTCAAAGTTTAAAATCAATATTATGTTGCAGCCATGAGGTGAGAGAGTTCAGACGGGAAAAATGTTTTAAGCTGCATTGGCCCTGCGCTCTATGTCCTCAGGTGCTGACCATGATGCATATTAATCCTTTTTGCGTTGCGTGAGGATCAACTTTATCAGATCCTATTGGACTTAAAATGAACAGTATATACTGATAAAGAACCATGTTGAAACAGATGACTCAAAAACTTATCTGTACCTTATGTTTTATCATTTCATCATCAATGTGTGCATGAAAAATACATTTGATGACTGCCCTTTTTTAGCCTGGTAAACCACACCCACTTCTTTTCTGCCAGAAAGAAGGTGGGTCTGGACATACGCGGTAAACAAGTGACTGACTGGCGGCTGAGGCTGAATCAATCACGACTGTCACAGAGAATCGACCAGGTTACGTCACTCGCTGCGTCGCCATGTTGTAGTTCAATCAACAGTGACACGAGCAGAAGTTATTATCCAAAACTAATCATGGATGAAGGCGTCTCCCGTCAGTTTGTATTCAGTTCATATTTTGTGAATAGGACTACAGCTGTCGTCACGTCCGCTAAATGATGATTGGTTTATTTCACTGACATCATATCTGTGCACGTTAGGCCCGCCCGTTCAAACTGCTCCAAATGCTACATTACCAGACTAACTTCAGGGAGTGGACAGGGAATAGTATGGCAGCGCCAGGCAAGCCCTTTTTGGGATATCATATGTTGTTTGGAGCACCCTCTGTTGGCAGCAGAGGGCTGGGGAAGATGCAAGCCACCATAGCTAACAAATAGGGCTGGGCGATATATCGATATTTAAGATATATCGATATATTTTAAAATTAGATATGGAATTAGACCATATCGCGTATATCGAATTTGCGCTGTAATACTTGCCTCAGGGCAGTGGCATTAACATCGTGAAGCCAGATGCCGTTGACAGGTTGGTGTTTCTTGCTCAATATCTTTAAAGAAAGGAGGACACGCTCGTCTGTCTTCTAATGTCTACCTACTGTTTATCAAAGTAAAAAAAGAACATGTTCATTGAGTTGACAGTCTTTTTCTTGTGCAACTGGTTAAGACTGTTCAGACACGATATTAAGTTAACAAAAAGAAACAGGTAATCTCAAGCTGATGTTTAAAAAAAGTTTGTCTTAAACTGAGCGCTTTATTTTGTATTCTCTTTATATATAAATGCTGCCCTCAGAAAAAGATGGACCTATTTTATTTTTAATTAAGATTTTTTTATTTATTTAAATGTGCACCTACAGCGCTTTGTTATACAGTGCTTATGTTTACATTTTATAGTGAGTTTTCAATAAACGTTGAATTTGACTAAACATTTCATTTCACAGCTCTCACTTTGCGGAAAACATATCAGGATTGATATCGTATATCAATATTCAACCAAAATATATCGGGATATGACTTCTTGTCCATATCGCCCAGCCCTTGTAACAAATGACTACTTCCATGAAAAACACAGTGTGACCGCAGAATGGCTTAGAACTTGTCTGTTGATGGTTTATGGACTTTTAGAGCAGTGGTTCCCAAAGTGGGGGTCGCGTGACAACTGAACTGGGGGCCGCAAGATGATTTTATATATTTTTCTTATATTTCTGACATGGAATTTTATGTATTTTTGATTTGAAAACTGAATATTTTAGTGAAATGAGGCCAAATATCATAATACAGTATCCAAACTAACAAAGATATTAAACATGAACATTCTATGGCCGTGATGTTAATTGCATTGACGGTGAGCTCCAAAAGGTTTCACCATGTAAGATTGTATAGGATCACACGCGGCCGGGGGAATGGTGAATGTAAACCTTTCCCATGGTGCAGCTCTCACACAGACACACACATGAACAATACCAGCCTCATGTAATTAGAACAGAGAGCATCGTGAGGCAAAGACCAGAAGCACCTGCTCGGGACCAACACCCTACACCCCTCTCCTCCTCCTGCCTCCACTCAGTCACAACATATACCACTCATTTAATCTAAAGAGTCACTTACAGAAGCGGCAGTAGCCACAACAGGAGTCCAAACGATTGCTTCTGATTTTATACCCCTTTATACTATTAATATATTATACTGTTTACGCCTTTTACCCGAAACCCCATTCCTTAAATAATGTATAAAAACACAATGTGAATTAATTCCTAACTTGAACGTAAAATAAACTCTCCCTCTAAGGTTTGGGATGGTTAATAATTCACCATGAGTTACCTTTCTTAAATCAAATATGAAACAAGTCAAGCTAATAAGAATCAAAAAGGCAGAATATTTGTTTCCTCGAGATCAATGCCTCTCCTCACAGCGATGCACAGCTGCTGCAGTATGGGAACTGGGAGAGGAGGCATTCACACAGGTATCACAGCGGAGACAGCAGCTGGACTGAGGCTGCTGCTGAGACGGAGCAACAGGCTGTGCTTGGAACAAGAGGCTGATATTTCTCTATAGATTTGGATGGTAAAAATGTGTTTCTGAGCTTGAGTGTTTGCGTTCTTATAAATGGCCTGAAGTGTTGTGACCTGAAAACCACAAGAAGCTGCAACAACAAACGAGCACCTTTGACTGTATTTATGCCGTACATGCTGCTAATTGGAAGAGCTGTATGGATCAAAAGTAACAGAAAAGAACATGTTGTACATTAATTGACTGGACTGACTTGAACATTTAATGAGTGCATTTATTATTGTGTTGAAGGACATTTTGCTACTAGAAGAAGAAGATCTTTATTTATATACTAATTGAATATATTATATATATATTAATACTAATTTGGAACATGCACAGCACTTTGGGCAGTGTCGACTGTATTTTAATTGTGTCTTATAAATAAACTTTGACCTTCACTAATTAGGAAGTTATTCCTTCATTAATTTAATACACTGCATGTCAAATTATTATGCAAATTGTATTTCAGTGTCATAAAAGTGTGAAAAAATAAGTTATTCAATGAAACTCATGGTAAATGGTAAATGGTCTTAACTTATATAAAATGGTAAATGGTCTCAACTTATATAGGGAAAAGGGAAAAACTACTGAAAAAGTACGTTCACCATTATTAAGCAGACCACCATTTTCAAGCAATATGGGAAAGAAAAAGGATCTCTCTGCTAATGAAAAGCATGAAGTTAAATGCCTTGGACTAGGTATGAAAACCTTCGATATTTCAAAAAAGATCAAGCATAATCATCGTACTGTGAAGAGATTTGTGGCAGATTCATACAGAGCACACACGGGATTAACACAGATTAAGAGAACAGCTGCTACAAAGTTGAGCATCAAACTGTAGGACCCTCCAGAGGCTCAGAAATACATGAAGACTCATTTTCAAACAGTAGTGGATGGTTGATGAATGGCCACCATGTCCCAGCAAGGCTGCGACGTCAGCAAGGAGGGGGCGGAGTCATGTTTTGGCCTGGAATCATGATCGTGATTTGGACAGTTTTCTTATTCTTTTGAGTTGGTGCTGGTTTAGAACTACTTTTGTCTTTATTTTAGATCTGGCTTTGCCCACATTTAGTCCTGTTTCAGTCTTAGGTTTGATCTGGTTTAATTCTGTCAAAACCGAACACATTTCTTCTTGAAAACAGCACAACAACAAAAAAGCGACAAAGAAGCAACAAAAGAGCAACAAAAACGTGCCGGAAAAGCAACAATAATACAATAAAAAACCTAAAAAAAACACGACTAAAAAGCATCAAAAGCAAGCAAAAAAGCGATGAAGAAAGCAACAAAAATGAGACAAATACATGGCAACATTCTAAGTTTGAGAACTGTAGATTTAATACATTTGAGTGGGGATGATGTACGATATACGGCACAAGCAAGACAACAGGCGCCATCTTCTCTGCTTTATACTCTCAGATAGTAGAAAATGATTTGGAAAGTATTTTCATGCTGCTGACTCACGCTGACAAGGTCAAACGATTGAATGGTTAAATAGCAAAACTATCAGAAGTTAGTTCCTGTGTGAAGCGTGTAGGAGCATGTCCTCAAAGAGCTTTTATCTGTGAGACTAAAACATTGAAGGGACAAAGAGACGGGCAGCTTCATGCACCAGGCTGTCAGGAAGCTGAACTCTCACCCTTCCTTACACTCCTTACCCTGCCTCACCCTCAGTATAGTTAGATTTGAGCTTTCTGCTCTTCACATTGTTTGCAGCGAGGGCTTGGAAACATTGTAATTTCAATTTACTGAAACATCACAATAACAAAGCCTTTAAACCTTTAAACTTAAAGATCTTATTTTCTTTGTGCTGAAGAGTTTTCCTGAGCTCCACTTGAAACAGATCAGCCGGTTGTGCGTGGGCTTGTGCAATTTCTTGAAACACTTTTGATACTTGTGAATCTTTTTCAAAATAACCTTGACTAAAAATCTCTCAAGACCTCTTTTCCTTTCACTGTGTTTACATCAACACTAAGGAGCTATTTGTTTTGCAGCCTTAAAAACCAATCAGGGCAAATAAGGATGATCGAGCCGAGCTTTTGTGCGCTGCTGAATTAGTGCGTCAACGGGGAGAGCCAGTGGTTGGATGTTTGAAAGCAGGGAGCCAGAGGTCAGATCTCCTGTTGAATATAAAACGCAATGTACTCCGTGCCATCTGCCAAGAACTGCCTGACTCACCGGACAAGCAGCAAGCCAAACCCGTAGCACATGCGGCTACACGGCTAATTTCATTAACATATTCAAGAAAGATACATGGAACAGCAAAGGTTAGTCAGGTACTGGGAAATTGGAGTCGCTGATACGCACTCTCGATCCCACCTCATTATGTAAATGTCACAAATAAACCAGTACATACAGTATTATGGCCACCTGCCTTATGGTGGTTTAGACGCTATGTATCATCCAAAATCAGAGGGCATACGCAACAGACAATAGTAAAGTGCTTTATTTGACAGATTATACCCTAAAACTGAGCAAAATATAATAAGAACGTCTTTATTGGTCCCACAACGGGGAATTTACATTGTTGCAACAGCAAAGTACAAAAGGGCAGCATTTGAATACAAGAGGCAGAAAGTAGCAAAAATATTTGAAGGAACGTATGCGGAATTGCCGTTTATGAGCCCCTGTCCATTTGAGTTTGGCTGCCCAGACTGGTATCCCTGTGTATAAACAATACAGGCCAGGGGTATCATTCTGGACTTGCCAGGCTATTCCTGAGCACCTTGGAGGGAACAGCCACATTTAAAAACTTAGAATGTTAAAGGGATATTTCAGGATTTTTGACATAGGGCCTAATTTCCTAGTTATCCAGAGTGTTGCTGATTTCTGGAGATATATTTTTTTTTTGTAATTCAAGCAGTTCTTAAATTTGAAGAGTTGTGTGGCGCTAGGCTAGTGCAAGGCTAGCGCATTTCTACGATATCAGCTAGCCTGCATTAAAAGCAGTCTGGCGTTATAAGTGATTTGCCTCGGGTGCACAGTGGAGCGGGTCAGACTGTTTTTAATGCAGGCTAGCTGATACCATAGAAATGCGCTAGCCTACCACAAGCCTAGCTACGTAGCTCTTCAAATATAAGACCTGCATGAATTACAAAAACAAAAAAAATATCTCCAGAAATCAGCAACACTCTGGATAACTCGGGAATGAGGCCCTATGTTAAAAATCCTGAAATATCCCTTTAAAATGTTAATGAAATGTTAATAATTATTGCTTTATTTACAAAAACATTTTAACATCTAAATCTTAGGCTTTAGAGAAATAGCCTGCTGTCTGTGATTCATGTTTTCAAGGGAAACAAAAAAAACAAAACAAATATTCATGCCCTCCACGCACTCATCCAGCACCTCCTCGAAAGCAAATTTTCAAACAGGAAAACAGGACAGCACATTAGAGACTACACAGAACAGGTGAAAAGCATAAGAAGTTGCGCCTGCTGTATCACTACAGAGCCGTGCACAGACTCTGCAGTCCTTAAAAGACCTCCAAAAGGACATGGGACAGACGCCTAAAAGCTGTTTGATGGACAGCTGCTGTGAGCCGCCCCAGTTCGGTGTCAGCATGTGTTTTCTGCATAACACTGTACACGGCCAAAACTTTGTAAATGAGTCGTATACAAACATTTGAGAACATTTTTAACCTCCCATTGGTGCACAAGCTGTATTATCCATCCTATACGTGCTTCCCAAACGTGCACATTTTTCATGCAGAAAGAATGAAAAAGAAAGAAATAATTTGGTTCATCTCCGCCTCATATTTTGAGCATTGTGGCAAAATCGCCCTGTTGAGCATATTCATTAGGCTCCATGGGCTAAATTTGCTGTGGCCTTTTGCCGTTCGTGAGGAATACAATTCTCAACTGCACTTTTTGCTCTACCTTAGTACTCAGTGAATCAGGCCCCATAACGTTATTTTTGCCTCATTCAGTCTTTTTGTTTTATTTTCATGTTGTCCGTTACTCCCACACACATTATTTATAAGCAACAGTTTCGTCCAGTTTAGGAAAAGATAGACTGAAGATATGAATCAATGGAGTGAATGGACAACGGGCTTACAAATGCACATCTTTAAAATGTATGGTGAGAGCATTGTATCAGAACCTCATCTCTCGACCCCAGAGTGCAATCGATTTTTAATGGATACAACAGACCATTCACCAACATTCCCGACCCACAAACAGGTGATGTTCTGTAGCAGCAAATCACCTATTAACTTCACCTGTCAGTCAATTGTGTTCTGACTAATCCGTATATTATTTGCAAGCATAATTACACCAAACCGAAAGGAAACGCTGTTATCCTTTGTGGAAACAGAAAGCACACGCACGGTTTTGCTGTTTCTGAGCAAGCCGCTTTCTATTGATAAATTTCTGCGCAGACGCAAAATATGATGTGAAGGCTAGAAAGAACAAGATGTCAAAATTAATTTCACCTCGAGCTTATCCAAACAAAGCATACAGCCCTGCACGTACTGTTGGCTTCCTCTCCTCATCACCATCCTACACACTTTTCAACACAAAGCAAGTGAAAAAGCTATTAGCTACATCTCAACATGCTTTTAAAAGACTTTATGGACAGAGTATTTCAATATATTAGAACTGAAGTAGAAATATATGAAGAACTTATTTAAATATGGGAGTTTTAAGGCGAGACACTATACCTTGCCTTAAAATGTAGCTTTCACGCATTAGTAAACTGAAAAGTACAGCAACTATAGGTGTTACTTACATCTACATACTTTCTCCTTCTGATCCTCCGCACAAATAATAAACATCTCTAGATTCATCGTTGCTACTGGCTAAAAACGTGGGGGAAATTTGGACCTACTGTGAGATCTGCCGGTTTCATTATTCCTTCGCAAAGCCACAACCGAGTCACCGATCTGAAGCTCCTCGCACGCTGGCTCTGGGCTCCGTCAGCACAAGACACAAACATTATTGGACTTGTAAATATATTTATTTCACAGTGTGCTGAATGTTTAAAGAGAGTTTTTCTTTTTTTTTTGGTGGCATCCATATACAACCGTGGTTCGGCTGGTCCTTTTGTCTTTACATAGTCAACGTTACGGCTCACTGTTGCTCTGTAGAGGGGGAAAATAGCTATACTTTTGATACACTTTCTCACTGAAGATTTTGGAAACCAGACAGATATTTGTCTGTTTTAATATATTGCATTTTTTACTGCATAGGATTAAAATAATACATGGTGAAGAGTAGTTTAGATGTGTGGAGTATGAGCAGAGGCGTAACATACTGTTATTTATTTACAGAGTTAAGTTATGGCAGGGGTGACAAAAATCAGGTGATGCGATTAAAACCTTTGTTACTAATGCCTTACATATTTAATACAGTGGCACAGTGTCTGAGTAAGTTTGGGGTATAAGGTCTTGGGTTTGAGTCCCAGTGGCTTATCTTTGTAGAGTGAATTTCTCCTTTGTGAGATCAATAAAGGATTATCTTATTTTATCTTATCTTATCTTATCTTATCTTATCTTATCTTATCTTATCTTATCTTATCTTATCTTATCTTATCTTATCTTATCTTATCTTATCTTATCTTATATGATAAATGAATTAATTTATTTAAGAATTTGACAGACAGAACCATTTCTCTATATCTAGTTTGAATAATAAGAAATACATTTAAAGCAAATCCGGACTTTACACTTTGCTGATTCGAGGAAGGATTTTTTGTGCGGTTTCCAGTTCATTCATTCTACATTTACATACATGTGGCTTCACCCCAAGCTGTTTACTGTACTACAAAACAAAAGTAATCTTGAGCTTGCACTGCAGCTCCTTCATTATGCAGGACTTATTTGAATGTAATGTGTTTCGTGTCACCCACCTTGACATTTGGAAATCTATCTCACATTGTTTTCTGCATCAGCAAACAAATAAAAGGAGTGACTGTCCCCATATGTAAAGTTCATTAGAACTAACCTAAAGGGCCTAAAGACTAAAAAAGAAAGTCAAAGATCCAGAGTAAGATGAGAGGGCTCCAGTGAGATATAGAAGAACAATAGAATGAAGAACATGTGCAATCTAATTCATTCAACTCATCTCTTGCCTTCTTGCCTCTGTCAGAAAATACGAGAAAAAAAAAAGAAGAAGAAGAAAGAAACCCAGAATGGTAGAGGATGGATGTGGGTGGTAACCAAGCAACAAGGCACTAAAGGCAGGTCCACGTCTTTGTGAATAAAAAAAAATTCTCCATGCTTTCAGAGTTTACATCCATTAGTTTGCTGAGTAAGAGCTAGGTCTGGCAAAAATGTTGATTCTCAAATTTTTGCTTTATGGAAACTTTAAAGAACTTTTGGATGTCTAAACATTTGTGTTTTATGTTGTCGTTGGTTCATCCCTGTCAGATCACCTTTGACAGAGACCAGTAGATCAGAAACTCACCATTTTTTGGATAACACTGTATTGGACACATTGCAGATTGGTCATTGTTAAACTGAACATTTTCGTATTTGCCAAATTCTCCTGTTTCAAACACATCAACATACAGTAAGTACTAAAAGTACTAAATCCAAGTCTGGATGCATGAAAAGGTCACTTCGGGAGGGCCTGTTAACTAATATCATATAAAAACTATTTTAGAGTCACTGCAAATGTAGCCTATAGATAACTTGCTAACATCAGAAAAAGGAATCCCACAGGAAATTATATACAAGTATATGATACAAATTAGTACAGCCACCGAGAAAGTTATTTGTTGCACCTAAAGCTTCATGAATTTCCAATCTTACCTTTATTATTTGTGGTCGGAGCTAAGTCCTATGGGTGTCCTGCAAATTCCTGCAACTGCAGTCCCGCCACACACAATTAAGGAGATAGTTCTGCCTGAGCAAAAAAGCCATTTCTATGTAAAATGTAAACATAATTTGCTTTGAGTGATGGTAATATCCACTGGCTTTATGAAATCCCAAGAGATGTTTTACAAGTATGTTGGCACTTTAGCTTTTTATTCATTCTACCTGCGTTCAATTGAAAAGACATTGGTGCACAGAGGCTGCGGGCTTTCTGTGGCGACTCTGTGATTGCACTATGTCCATTACTGCGGCTAAGATAGCAACATATTATTGAAGTTAGATTTAAAAAGACATTTATTGCATGGTACAAATATGCAAGTCATTTGTTTCAATATAACTGCTATATAAAATGTAGCAGCCTTTTACAGCATTCACTATTCGTATGTATGTGCAACAGCAGTTATATAACCACTATGTGAGAAACACTCGTCCATCAGGGCAGTTAATGGATTTTGGTCCTGGGGTTGATTAAGTTTCTGAATCTATATTTGTTATTCTCAGTGTTGGTATTCAAATAGTCATTTGCCGTGGGCGATACAAACCTCCTCTTCGGACAGAGAGCTGCATTAATCAACATCTGATAGCCAAAAGTCAAAATCCATGTGACCTTAACTGCTTTGTTTTTGCATTAGAGCAGAGTTTTATTACGCTTAAGTACACAACGACAAACCATGGCTTGAATTTCAGCACAGCCATATTCATTATTCACCATAAGGCATGAGAAAAGATACAATCAATAACTGATTGGGTTGTTTAGAATTGAAGAGATTTAGCTTCTTATCCAACAAGCTTCCAAAATTTCTTTTCATACCGGTCTGGAAGCAGGATTCATGTTCTTGTTCAGAGTGGAGAAGTTGGAACTCTGAACAACCCAGTCCAGATGAAATTCCGGTATGACTGAGATTTCATAAACCAATCAAATAACAATAAAACAAAATAAAACAAAACATGATGATTGTAAATGAAAATGTAAATCCTCCTGTTCTGGGTTAGGAGTAGAATGGACCCAACAGTGGATCATTGTGTGCTATTGTCCCACCTGACCACCAGGGGGCTGGCAACAACCTGGAACCATCTTTAAGGGACCAAGCAGCACAGACAAGAGTGCAGCTTTAAAGAGGACAGGTGTTGAAAATTAGCACATGTGCTATAACACTTTAAACAATGCATCTGGTTCGTCCAATGTAATTGCTATGTCCATATTAAATAAATAAATAAATGAAAATAAATAAATAAAATAAACATGGAAAAGTTGTACTTCTGATCATGGATTTTCCTAAAACAGAAGAAAAATAGTATACAATTCAAACAACTCAATAACAATTAATAGCCTGAGTTAATAAAACTGACACTTCTTTCTATAGAGGAATAACATTTTATTGTCTACCAAGGTAGAAATGAATCATTGGCTCACCAACACATAAAAACACAAGACTAGAGACAATACAAACATGCCCAGTAAAAAGAATACATAAGAAGAAGAAATGTAGAAAAACAACACAGACAAAAAACAAACAGAACAGCTCAGTCCATTTCTGTGGCGACCATGTTTAGGTCGCTGCTTCATTCAGAATTCCCACAGCACGGGGACAAAAGATTTGTTTAACACAGCCTTTAGAGTTCAGAAGCTCAAACTGAGGGTTCAGAGGATGAGCTGAGTCAGAGGCAATAGCTCAAGCTTTAGTCAATGTCCTCTCCTTGTACAGCTCACTTAAAGTTCTCTGAGGTCTCCCCACAATCTTAGAGCCCATCGACACCACCCTGTTCAGTTTGTTCACCCTGTCTATCATTGTATTTCTGTTGCTTTGGCTATAATATACAACATAATACTATACAAAATAATCTTAAATAAAAGTGTTAAAAGCTACTATAATTGGCCCCATAATAAAATGTTACCTTAATGACTGTATGCACAAAAAAAAACTATTTGCGTCATGAAAATCACATGTAAAAAATAACCATATATCCATAAAAATCAGTTTTTATTCATATATTTTTAGTAGTTTTTTAAGACACATTTCCCTTCCTGCTCAGAACTCAACTAGTGTCATCTCCTCTCTCTTGTGCTACTCTCTTCATTACACACAGAAATGATAGCAGCAGCTGCAAATCCCAGGGATCAATCCCCAGCATCAGAGCGTGTACGATATATGACAGGAGTAATATAGCTCTGTGTATCTGTGCGGCTCCTGACTGTCGGCCTGACAACATTGAACCTGAAAGTTTGCTCACGCACCTGTGACCATCCGACAGCTGTTCACATACTGTAAAAGATAACCCCTGGCTGGTTCAAGCATGTTTGACGGCGATACAGTCAACGAACATGTGTGAAACATCTGGATCCCCTTAAAATGTGGTGTCTCCAATGCATTCACGATGTATGAATAAAACATGCACCACTCACTGTGCCTTTAATGATCAGGATTTTGTGGCTCGATTTAAAAGAACAGCCCACATCTATACTGAGATGTTCTTACCTGAGGTTAGACAAGTTGATGCGTACCTTTCTGGTCTTTGCGCGTGGCCCTCAGTCACGCAAAACGACAAAAGATGTTGTTTGCATTTGGCCTCTCCCAATTTATTCCTATGGCCCCAAACGGGGTGAAGTTAGAAGTGGCCACACTCTTCCTCGGGCACGCACAAAGACCAGACAGGTACGTATCAACTCGTCTAAGCATACGTGAGAACATATCTCAGTATGGAAAAACGGTGGCCTGTTCCTTTAAAGTGATAATCTGTAAGTTTGCAAAGTGAGGAGAGATAAGAGGGAAATTTGAAAGTAAACAATCAAATTCCTCCCCTATTTAACCATAAAGCCCGTCTTAGTTTGCAAAACGAGGAGAGCAGGAACAGGATTTTCAAAAGTAAACGATCAAGCTCCTCCCCTCCCTCATGATTGGACCAGACAGGCTGCTCCACAGGAAAAGCTTGTCTCATTGGTCAACGCAGGAGGATACTAGACTCTGACTAGTTGCTGAGATCCAGGAATCAGGGACAAAAAACAATATTTATATATTATATACTTATACTTTACATCAAAATGCAAGACCAGGTGATCGAATTTGCACATTTTGTAAAATTTGTAAAACATTTTGACTTCCAGACTATCACTTTAAAGCCAGGTTTTGAGAATTTTGTCAAGTTCTTACTATTTGGCTAATAAAAAGTGGCTCAAAAGTGGCTCTACTGTGGTACATAAACCACAATAGTTAATGTGTGACTTACCACTGTGTGCTTAAGGTCTATTTGATCCTGTTTATCTGAAGCCATAATAAAATGTTAAAATTTAACCCGGCCATAATAAAATTTAACCCGCCCATAAAAACTATGAGCATAATATACAATTTGTCTCGCCTCATGATAGCAGCATTTTACTGTCTGTGGCAAATAATGATGTATACGCTAAAAAAAGCCCTTCCCTTTAGACAGACAGCGGATTATGTGTGCCACTCATCCCCACTCAGAGCATCTGACCGCTTTCATTTAATTCAGCCTGAGGACTCTTATCAGGCCATTTCCTGCAGCTGAAGCATTATCCCGTCTATTAGCTGTGCTCCACACCCGCTCGGCTCAGACCTTAACCACGGTTCAGTTCAAATGTCACCTGCCTCGATGAGAAGGTGCAGATATAAATATTTACACAATTCAAAGCTTGCTGACGGAAATATGAACCACAAATCACTACAAAGGTATACACCGAATGACAGACAAAAACATGTTGATTTATTTTGTAGTCATTGACTTTCCTTGTAGGGAAATTTGTCTGGATTCCTCCAACTAGTGTTTCTGAGTTACTACTTAGCAATTCAGCATCTCCTTGACTCTTGAGGCATGTATCTTGGCCAGGTCAAGAGTATTTAGCTGGACGATTTGGGTAAAATAAACACACAAGGAAACATTTAGTCAATAAATAGATAAAGTTTTGGTTAAAGGGGTGTAACTTGTATGGAGAGCCATTTGGTCGGGACAATCTTTTCGCTTATTTTTTTTGCACAGAAGTAACTCTTTTATGTAAATATACTAAAATATCAAAATGACCGACCAAAAGCACAGAGAAAGGGAAAATCCGAGGTAAAAGCTGCAGTGAATTTCCTGTCTTTGCACAAACATACCCGACTGTCTGTCTGTGTTCAGATTGAACGCCTGCTTTTATATCTCGGAATGGAAAGTGTCGCAGCCCAGTAAACAGGAACGGACTGCAGACTCACAGGTAGATCCGTGCAGTCCGGGGGCTTAACTAATATAACACTAAAGCAACCTGACAAAGAAGTAACCCAAGTCTCGATGGGAACGGTGGGCGGCAGATTCAGTTAAACAGAAACCGACTGCAGGAAAAAAAAAACAATTCTCAGAAGATATAGGAAAGTCAGAACAACTCAATTTTCAAGTTTTGGGCGAGTTTGTTCTCTTCAACTTTAAGCATCAGATTGTAAACAAAACAAACCAAAAAAGTCTACGCAATACGCCCTACTGTTTTATTATTTAACTGTATCAACATCCCTCAATAGATTTATATGGAAACTTGTAACTTCAGACCACAGAGTAGCATGTAGTCAGCAGAAATTAAAGAGGGGATATTATTAACCTCAAATCCAAATCCAGTAGTTTCACTTCCTGATCCTTCAAGCAAGTTAAAATACGCCCCTCCCTCTCTTCCTTTTTCTTCCGATTTGCTGCGCAATTATTTTCAATATAAAGAAAAGTAAAAATGCTCAGCACGTGTGGCTGTAGTGAAGCAATGAAGAATGCTTTCACTTTCAGAGGATTAAGCTTCGTAAGTGATCGAGAGGTGAGGGAAGCATTTCCTGGACACGTTAGACATTAGGAGTTTAGGAACAAGCAGAGCTTTTTGGGAGCTGTCGCTGCGGTACAAAGCCACTGGAGAAGATTCAAAGATTGCTCAAAGATGCGATACTGGCACAGTATCGCATCGAGACACAGATGATGAGAGAACAAGATGGCAATGATTTCAGTATTCGTTTCTCCAAGAATATCAAATCAGATGTCCAAAATCCTATCTTAAAGCAGAAATATGTAACTCATGTTCCTAGAGGCCATAAGCGCCACTGCAGGTGTTGTAGCATGTTGCGTTTTGTTTACAGATTAATTGTCCGTGAGAGTAAATACTACGCTGACAGAAAACTTGGCTCAGTCACACAAATGTTGTTAGCGTTTAACCACTCTCAGCAAAAGGCATCTGCGCTGTAATATTGTCAAAGTAGTGTTATTACGCCTCACAATATAGTGCCCCTTTTTATCCACTCAGAAAATTGACAGTTATCCATCAACTTGTATAAGCTAAGGTAAGAACATATCTCAATATGTAAAAACTGTGGCCTATTCCTTTAAGGTAAACAAATTACTTAGTTCTGCTTTAAAGCTCGAAAAATAAATACATTTTTGGCATTTTTTAAGAATCAAGATAAGACTTAATTGACCTTACAATGAAGAAATTCACATAAAATGTATTAAATAGATCAACAGAACTTTTTAAAATATTTTTCAAAATATATTCAAGCACCTAGCACTTAACATATTCTTACTTGTCTTCTTGAGGTGGGATTGACATTGGAAGCTCTCCTCCTGGTGTCTGGAATGGTGCCATTGGGCTAACATGGAGCTCTATACTCTCTGTGACAGTGATGGGCACAAGGCGTTCGGCTGCGGCTCTGACAAGAGCCAGACAAAGCTGTGGATGGATAGAGACTTTTAATATGCAGCTCCGCTCTTTCAGTAGCGACAGAGGCACAGACAGCACAAGACAGCAGCGCTTCTCACTTCCACGGCTTTCCTCTCATCATTTCAAATACCCGGCGGGATCACTCAGACCCGCAAAGATCACCTGCAGGAGAGGACAGGGCATGCTTCTTTAATAAATACAGGCTAAAGAGATCAACTTTCACCTACGTTTCTGCGGTGGTTTTGGCAGGAGACAATCGCAAATCGTCATTATGTAACTTTCCCGTATATATCCAGCACAGAATAAAAGAGGAAATGTGCTCAGACTGAACTTTAACTCGTACAAATGCAGAAATGTTCACATCATGTACAGTTGGGTCTTAAAAGCATTGTACAACTGTGTATTGATATTTTACTTGAGATTGTAAAGAAAGACTATAAGGCGTGAGAAACTTGGCTGGTCAGAATTTCAAACTGACCTGGAGTGCCCTTTGCAGAACCCTGAAAACTTTCCGTTTTAGCTAATGGTGATGAACACGCTGGATGAACCTTGGTGATGGATTATGGGTTTTAAAACAAGCAGAAGAGGAGAAAACAACCAAAGTGAACAGGATTACTCAAAACTGCAATAATGAGTAATTGGACTAACACGGAGCTCATCAAAAACACACATGCTCCAAACAAGGAACAATACAAAAACATGGTTAAAATCTCAGTTTCACACAATTATGTCTCCTTCAAAACACTGGGTTTCACAATAATTAAATCTTTGGACAATTTCTCTTTGACTGTTTTGTCTGTTTCATTTTAAAAAGCTGATCAAACAGTGGGGCTGATGAATCGGGCCTGTTTTTCAGAGCGGACAGATGGAAAGAGGATGAGAGGTTGGATCACAGACAGGCACTCAATGCAGCCTCATTCATCCGATCATTCACACTGAAGGGAAAGGCCTCAGACAGCACGGTGTGAACTAGATCAGCGGTCACAATTAGTCAGCGGAGTTCATTATGTTAAGAGAACAGACCGAAAGCGAAGATAAAAGTATCTAAGGGGGGATGATTTGAATTTGGAAATGATTCACCTTGACTTTTGTATATTTTCAATAAGTTCTGATCTACTTTTACATATATTTGATTAGATTTCAGTTGTCACGTTACTTGAATTCACATCACCCCTTTGACAATTGAATCATTTAATGTTTTTTTTTTTTGTGAGATGCCCGTCCAAAGAATGTTTTGTGAGGCAATATATAGGGTTATTTTGGCTTCACTCCAATCCATACCACTTTTTCCCCCACATTTTCAAACTACGACGATTCAAATTGAATCAATTCTACCTTATTCAGCCATCAAGAGGAACTGTTTTAAAGAAAACATTAAAGATGCGCCTAATCTTTTGACATATGATGTGACATAAAGTGACATAACAGATATATCTGTTATATCTTTATTTTTTAAGGTCTTGACCAAATGGTAGATTTGACAGTTTAACATTTTAGACACATAGCTCATAACAGCTGTTGGGTAAGAATTTCGTGAACTATTTTCCAAACAAATCGATTCTCCATTGGGATTTTGTTTGGGCATTTCACAACTTTCAGAGCTGTTATGCAGTAAAAACATCATAGTCTGCACTTACAGATTCATGATTGCAAAAAAGTTAAACGTACATAATACGGCACACACAGCACACTCTTTTCAAAATGTTAAGTCTAGCCTACCTTTGCAGTACTTTCACATTAGTCACAGTCAGTTCCTCCTTTTAGTTTCCTGAAGGCCACCTCCGCAGTGCTGCCTTTGAAAAAAACTCAATTGATAGTTTATACTTGAGCTGCTGCAAACTGCTGGAGCCTGTTGATCCTCACTAACTTTGATCTGTGGCTGTGGAAATTGGATCAATCCAATAGTGAATATGCAAACATCCAGGCCTAATATAAACAGAAAGTGTCTTTGTTATGTTACGGAAACTATGAGTGTGCTCAAAGGAGCATCTGCATAGAAAGGCGAACGTATTTATCAGTTTTATTATCATTGCATGGGTGGACCAAGACAAGGCTCAACAATTGTAATTGTGAGATGCAGATTGGTTCTCTGTCATCTATGCAGATTGGATTTTGTTGATATACTGAGCTATGGTGACATAATGGAAGCATTCCTTCGATATGAATCAATTTGGAGTTTAGACCACACTAACTGGCTCGTTGAGGGGTGAATTTTCTTGCCCCTCATTTCTGAAGTTGTCTCTGCGTCCTTTTGAGGAAATGTACCCCTTCCACATGATTAAAAGCGCCTATTTGTTCAATATTTAACGCAGTGGAGAACAGATAGCAGATCCCTATGGTGGTATTCTCCAACTAAAGCCACGTTGTTGAAGATTCAAGGTTTTGTGTTACTACGTATCAAAAGAAGCTTGAGTGTAATGCGGATATTGTTCCGACTGGCTCAGTGTTAAGACAAGGAAACACATTCTGGCATAAGGCTGCCTCTTCTCTGTTGAAAGGTCTTTAAGTCAAGACTAATAACAAGACTGGGGCTCCTATCTCTAACCAGACAGTTAAAAGCTGAAGTACATTTTTAGGACATTTCTTAAATCTTAGGTGACAAATTATGGAAAATCTATGAGAATGTCCTATTGAGCTACCGCGGTGACTCTCAGAACACTGTCCACATTGATCCAACACAACAGAATTTAACGGGCGGATAAACAGCCTTTTACATTTCTAAATCTGACTTAACGGATTCCTCCTGTTACTCACAGTGCCCGTCAAAGACAAGGCTGGCTCTCTACTGTATACATTTCCATTCATTTTGTCTATTCTTTGCAGACCTGCATTTCCATGGTTACATCACTGAATTATTAAAATGAAATGTCATTATCAGCTGTCATTATGACTAAGAATATGCCAATAGTCTCCCCACCCCTCAGGGCAATGGCTCGACACATGTGGCAGAAAGTGAAGGCATTTTGTTGATGTTAGAAGGATACATAGGAAAGCAAGTGGGACAGGATTGACAACTGATTTGAACTATCTTTGCAAAAGGTTCATACTGTCTTCTTAGAATAAACTATTAACGATTGTTCTTTTAACAAACCTTCTGTCTTAGAACAATCGTTAATAATTGATTTGAACTATGTTGAAAACTGCAACAGGAGATTGTTGTGGACTTTCGGAGAGCGCGCATCCAGCATGCTCCTCTGACCATCAAGCTCCCAGGTGTTCGCATCGCAGATAACCTACAGATGACCTACAAACACACACCTCACTGGCCAAGGAAGGACTTCAGCGTCACTACTCACTCCACAAACCGGGAAGAGCCACAGTCCCAGGCCCAACATGTGTCGCCTTCAACAGAGGGACCATAGGATCTCAAGGTTCAAGGTTCAAAGAGTCTTTATTATCCCCGAAGGGCAATTTGATTTGCAGCAGCATTAACCATGCATCCAACACATTCACAACAATGAGGAAAGTTCAGTTACAATCGAATTATAAATCATCATTTAAACGACCAATCATTTTGGCCGGACGGGAGCAACTTCAACTCAGAGAGGATGGCTAGAATCTGAGGAGATCTGCTCTGCCCATGTCAAGATCTGTGCCTTGTGCATCCTGAAGGTTGTTAAATGTGTCCTGCAATTTTCCAACAAGTGTGCACAATTCTCTGCAAGTGCTTCATATTTTTCAAGGATAGTGCACAAAGCCAACATGTAAAAGAAAAGGTCAAAGCAGACTCAATGAAACATTCTTATAAAAGTCTTAACAACATTGAAATTCTGGAGTTTCCGAAAGAAGGACGTCCGCTGATGAGCTTTAGGACAGAGAGCGTCAACCTGAGCCTCAAAAGTCAGTTTCAGAAAAGCCCAGATATTTATACTGTGCAAACTTCCAAATGTGAGTCCAAAGACAGAGGTGAGAATAAAGGAGGAGACTTCCTGAAATCAACGTGCATCTATTTTGTTTTTGAAACCTTGATTTAAAAAAAAAAGAAGAGGATTCAGATACCACAGGACCATGGTCAGTGTCAGAGCCTTTTAAAAGTGAAACAATCCACAGTGTCATCAGCAAGTTTTCTTCCACTGTCGACATGTACTTAGATGTGAGTTAAACCGAGGCTCCTATTGTTACTGCTCTCACAAACAATCCCAGTACATCCTGAATTCTTCATATCAACTATAAGTGCGCATCTTTTTCAGACAGTGATGTGTATGAGGGACTCTTTCTTCTGGGTTTGTTTAACAACATAAGACAAAGATAATGTGGGTCCTCATGCAAAGATACTAGAAAAGCACATTGTTCATTGTAATTTGTACTGGGCTGCAGTCCATGAACTTACGATTGTATTGTTTGCGTTATGTTCAGAATTTTCTGGTATTACACTAAGGACAGACGTGTGTTGATTTTGCTCCAGGCACATGGAAAATATTCTTGGACAAGTCACTATTTTCCTCTCCATTTGTTTTGATTTTTTTTCCCCGCAAAAAAAAAGAAGAAATAAGCCCATCTGGGGGATGCAGATGTCAGGAGTGGTCTCAGTCTATTTTTTTTTTTAGCTGCAGTAGAAATATTCTCAGTGTGTTGCGATCCTTTGATAGCCCACTCGAGCAGTTACTGGTGGGTGCTTTGGCTCATGCTGACCGTCTGTGCTAGTGTCACACAGGGAATCAACGGTCCATCACTTTGTGCATTGATATATTCAAAAGTAAGGTTCATGTTTGGAAGCAATTTGGAAACCGTTTTGGTTCTCAAAATATGCCGTATAAATAAACTAAATGAGATTTCTCTCTAAGTGGGTGTAAATAATGGAAACTTTCTTCCACTTCCTTGTTATTTTATTGTGATTCCATATATGCACATTAAGTAATTATGAAATCATTCAGCTGCTGTCTTTTTTGCCTTTAGACCATTGCTCTGCGGCTTCCCCCGTTAGGGCAGTGTAGTCCTTTTCACTGCGGAGGTCTATTAAAAATGAGCTGTATAATTTACTGATGTTTTTGGTTCCTCCACTGGTTATAATTACATTCTTTAATTGCCATAACAACAAACAACAAGCACAAGGGACTCCCTCCTACACAGCGCTGCTCCACACGAATGTCTAAAAATGGGCAGTGGGAAGAAAGTAATGCTTAATTGTCTGGCAGAGAGCAGAGGAGGATGAATCTGGCTAATGCGCTGTGCTGCTTCACCACGTTTTAGAAATGTATACAATTTTGAACAAAGTGTATCCTCCATTGGGGGTATTATAGCATTCAGTATTTGGGGCATTTTCTGTTATCAATTAGAATAAGTAATATTTGCGTCTTTGCCCAGTCAAAGTTAAGGTCCAAGCAAAATGGGTAAATAGAAAATGAAGTGTCTCCCCTAAAATACAAAATGTTCCTGAGTGAAATTGAGGGAGAAAATGGACTAGATGAAATTGTCAAAAACATAACCAGGTGTCCCCGTGTGTAAAATAGTGGAGTTGTTGCAGTAATTTGACTGCAGTGTTTTGTAAAATCAAACATTTGTGAGAAAAGAAGTTGCATCTAACTGTAAAGCTTAGATCGTTCGTTGTTTAATTGTTAGGTTAGTTGTAGGTTAGGTTAGTAGTCACTCCACTCCAGAGCCGGTGCTGGCCCTTCTGGGGCCCTAAGCAAAAATCCACATGGGGGGCCCTACAGTACACGTGCCATGGTTTTTTGACAAAGAGCAAATCCATTTATTGTCAAAAACGGTTCCACTGTGCATTAGTGCAGGGCAGAAGTGGAAAATAATGACCTCAATTCAGGCCCTGCCCCTCTGTGTGAGAACCACTAACCACCTAGCTACTGTGAGACTGGGATTTAGGACTACTACTTGTCTATTTCCCAACTTTTTAAAATGGTTAATGGCAAAAGGTCACATTCTCTCATATCTGGTCCCTGCCCCAAAGTTTGGGAACCGCTGATTTAACACCTGCACCTGACGGTTATTTCTGTCTGACCACTGAGAATTAGTCTGTGCATAGCCCAATTCGTTTAAGACTGTGAACATTCAGAGAACCAGAGTTACTGTAAGTAACTGCGTGCATGAGAACCGTGTGGATTCAAGTCATCTTTGAGACAAAATAGGCCTGTAACAATGCCTTGATTAATCAGTGAAACAACACCGGAGTTTAACTGAGATGCGGGGCCCTTACGGCTGCGGGGACCCTATGCAACTTGCATAGTTTGCCTATAGGAAAAACCGGCTCTGGTCCACTCCACTCTTTTAATTGTTTGAGCTCATGAAAGCAAACGGACTATTTCTGCATTTATTGGGGTAGAAGTAATAAAAAAAAGTCTGCTCAAAGGTTTTATGTAGTTTTGCAAATTAATGACTGTTGAAGTTGATTATCTTATTTGCAATACTTATTCTGTATCTCATTAGAAACATTTACTACTGCATTTTAAATCATGCCCTCAGATGAAATGAGAACTGTGCTGTCTTACTTTATTGATTAGGAATCAATCAAGTAGCTAATCGAATTTACTTGACTTGAAAAGACAAATTCATAATTTTCTCCAAATCAGTGGGTTGTAATGGCTGCCCGTAATGCATGGGCAGGATTAAGAAAGGATTGAATGTAGCGATATTTATAAGGGTTGGCTTTTACATTGCACTTTAAATTCAAAGCTCCTAAATGTGCTGCACAAGGCTATTTGTCATTCACTCCACCAAGGACAAACTTACAGCGCGTGTCACAACTTGAAGAGAAGCATAAGGACTGCTGAACAACACCGAGCCCACAAGAAGTCATATATTATCAACAGAAGGGGAAGGGGGAAGTGAACATTTTTATGAAGCGCTTTTCACAGATATGGACACATTCATTTGAGTTTTATTCAACAGTCCCACTGAGATTTTTTAGTGGATAAGCCAGGGCTGGCTTGCCCAAGGACACAACGAAAAGATAGTGTTAAGACTTAACGTTTCACAAGTTGCGTAGCCTTTTTTTGCTGAAGAGATTGCGCAGTGATATTATTTAGGGAAACAAAACATAGTGTTATTGTCGCTTACTTTGAATTTCGACAGTCATGCACAATTTGAAATGACTTTGTGAAGACTTTTTATTTTTTTCTCAAGATATGATGGATATATACACTGTTGCATTTTCTTTTTACTCTGCTGCTCTTAATAACTTACATTATACATTGGCAGCACAAGCCACATTTCTGAACCATAACCTCTGCTCAACCTGAGTGGGTCAAATAATGTCACTGCGTGTAGTGTGTTGGCCGAGCACTTCCCTGCTCATGAATCTTGTGTGACCTGAAATGTACTTTTGCACTCAGCTGTGACTGGTGTGGGGCATTCTTCAAAGTGACACTGACAAATAAAAGTACCTTTCAATGGCTGCAGGTGCCAAAGGCTTGGATTAATGTGTCTTATGTTTTGTGAGGTTTGGCTTTGAACTGGGAGGGCAGGAGAGAAACCCAGTAGGGTTTTTAAATAGCTAAACGTCCTCTTTGATGTCTAAAAATGTGTTTGAAATCCAAGATGTGTTTACGTTAATTATTTCATTATTCAGAAAACTGAATAATGTTTATGACGTAATGATAATAATGATATGAGAATTCAAATGGGATCCTGTTGCTTCAAATGTCAAGAGACACAGAATAATTACAAAAAAATTGCAACAACTTCACTTTGTTCTTTCTTGTTTTGCTTTATAGTCATATCTATCTCAGTGGGAATAATTACATCAGGAAATGCTTTACTGTGGAATACAATCATCTTTTGAGCTTTATAATTACCCTCTTTTACTTTTTAAAGTAATTCTCTGGGGCCATTAACTAATTTTGTTCCACTGAGCCTAGATTGTTTGTGTTTTGTATGAGCATTTTCCATTTAAAGATCCAAATTTCATACAATGAAGGATTATGAAGTTAAAGCATCTGAAAGTGTATTTTTTGTTAAACTTAAAGAAAACATCTAGCGTACGGTTGGTCGGCTTCCAAGTATACAAACTAAAACGTTATCGTTCCCAGAAGTGCAATTCATTTAGGGTTGATTTTAAGGCAAGTGGACAGCAAAAGAAAAATGTGGGAAAACGAAAATGGTGATGTTTTTTTACAAAGACAAACAAGACTCCAGTAAAATCAGATCCAGTGTCCAGGAATGTGGACAGAACACCAATCAGTTCAATAACATAACATAACATAACATAACATAACATAACATAACATAACATAACATAACATAACATAACATAACATAACATAACATAACATAACATAACATAACATAACATAACATAACATAACATAACATAACATAACATAACATATTCCAACAAAAGATGTGTGTCTTACAAAAAAGTTAACTGCAGTAATTAGTTAATTACTACACTGTTAACTGTAGTAATAGTAAACTGCTGAAATTAAGACATTGGGAAAAAGCTGAGAATGAAAAAGCTGAGACAGAAATGATGTAGCATTTTTTTTATTGCAGTATCATAGCAGCTTTAATGTCTCTCTCCGGTGTGTGCAACAAAACAGGGGGAAAGGAAGAACTGCAAGGAAGAACTGCAACAAAACAGGGGAAAGAAGAACTGCAACGAAACAGGGAGAAAGGAAGAACCGAGACAAAACTAGGAGAAAGGAAGAACTGCAACGATGCGAGGGGAAAGAAGAACTGAGACCAAAAAAAAAGAACAGTGACGAAACAGGGAGAAAGGGAGGACTGAAGAAACAAGGGGTTAGGAAGAACTGCAACAAAAGAAGAAGAAGTGCGACGAAACGGGGGATGAATAGAACTGCAACAAAACAAGACAGAAAGAACTGCGACAAAACGACATAAAGAGCTGTGACAAAACAAGACAAAAACTGAAAAAAGCGACAAAAAGCAAGGGAAAAAAGCAATGAAGAAGGCAACAATGAAAATGAAAAAAAAAAAGACGAAAACAGAACTGCGAGAGACAAAACAAGACAAAAAAGCAACACAAAAAAGCAGCCAAAATTAGACGAGTTCCAATTTGTAAAAGACAGGCGTTCTAACTTGCATGATTTTTTTTTTTCCCGGTTAGTTTTGCATCAGAAAGCACAATGGGCTTCACACTTTGGGTTGCCAGATCTTATACAGTATCTAAAACCAGTATATTAAAACTATGCTCACTGAAGTATGGTGCAGGGAAAAATGAATTCACAAGTTTATCAAGATATTTTACATTTCACAACAGTGTGGAATAAGTAAGAGAACCATTTCATTAAATAGCAGAAATGTACGAAAGTCCAAATGGTGTACCTCCCACCATAGAGTGAATTCTAAAAATATGACCTTTAAATTAGAAATAACAGCCAAAACATTTTCCATCAATGGACTTCTTCTTCCCTGATGGCACGGGCATATTCCAAGTGGTTCAGGAAGCATGTGCCATCATTTTCCACACATGGATTGGCCTCCACATAGTCCAGATCTTAACCCTGTTGAGAATCTTTGGGATGTGCTGGAGAAGGCTTTGTGCAGTGGTCATACTTTCCCATCATCAATACAACATCTTGGTAGAAAACTGAACGCAACACCGGATCTTTTGACACCTATTGAAACAATGCCACAGTGAATGTGCAAAAGGGAGTCCAAGAAATGAGACCTTGTTTTTTTTTGTGGCAAGTTAAATTATGCTAATGAGGCCAAAATAACAGTTTAACAAAATCAAACAGACTAAAATGTAAAGGTATTTCAGACTCAAACATTAACAGCAGCTAAATCTACTGGAAGCCCCTTCCTTCTTACTACGGTGATCTACATTGAACCTGTCACATACAGTTGTGACTGTTTACCCTCAACACCTCTAAGCAAACAGTCTTTTATGCAAATATGCCTGTCCTCTGTAATGAAGCGGCGTCTAATAATAAACAGAGCAGGAGTCAGTCATGAGTTGCTTTGTGCTTATCTGTGACAATGACAAACACAGAAGAACGCTCAATATACAAAATGAGAATAAGCCACTGGGAGCGAGTGGCCTTTGAAGTGCAAAAGAAGTCAGCGGAGGACACACAGAGGTATTTGGATGTTGGACAGATTTGTTGGAGAAAGGAATGAGCTGATGAAACACAAGGAGGAAGCGAGTCGGCGAAATGGAAGGACAGATAATCATGTCGAGGTTTGATCAAAGTCTCGGAGTTAAGTGAAAAGGTTGCCACTCAGGCTCACGGCGATAATTTAGGAGTGACGAGAAAACTCTCTTCTGATATAATTTTTGTGTTTATGTGATGAGAAGAGCAAAGTATCACCAAACTCTGAAACAGGTGACTGACATAAAATCAATTTGGAATTTGGAAGTAAAATACCGTCACCCCATTTGCACCTATAAGATTTAAAATTCCATCACAACTTGAATAAAGTTTTGACGGTGTTATGAAGCACGTTGCACATCTAAGGAGAGGTTGGAGAAAGTTAACTTTTGAGCAAGTTTTAGAGCAGATTTGAAATGTTTTTAATGAGGTATAATGATGAAACTGAATCAGAGTTTGAGGAGGAGAAGACACAGACATAGATGAAGAGGAATGTCTGCCTAATCGAGGTCTTTCTTCTCTCGTGCCCCAAAGAGGTTAGTTATATCAACGTTGTTATAGTTGCAAAAGGTTGTATCTATTAGTTAGAATAAACCATGCATCATTCCCTGCCAGTTTTTTTGTAGAGCAGAGGTGTCCAAACTTTTTTCATTGAGGGCCTCATGTTTAACTCTATTCATTGTGCAGAGCCATAGATCGGTGGTCAATGCAGTCAAAATTTTGAGTTTACGTAAGCTGTTTGCTAATGTAAAATGTTAGTTTTTGATGTCATAATTGTGTAGAATTAGGAAACTTGTCGTAAAAAGTCATCTCTGGCATTGTGTGCCAATTCAAAAAGAAGCCTGAGGGCCACCCGAAATGGTCTGAGGGCTGCACTTTGGGCAACTCTTCTTTAGAGGCTTAATGTTATGAAATAATAGGGGTAATTTAAGTGTTTGCTCATGTGCAAAATGAGTAGCACATGCAAAAATGGAAAAGAATGAATGATTTACACAGTTTTTGTTTTTATTTATTGACATGTATATTAGTTTTGGCGATCAGACCCCGGCGGTAGACATCGATGTATGAAAGTCAGTATGGATGAACAGCTTGGAGTTAGGGATGCCTTCCCTGGAGCCTGGACAGTGGTGGTGGTATGGAAGACCCGTGAAGATGCAGGAGGGAGAAGCCGTGGATGGAAGAGGCGGAGATGGGGTGGAGGCGGGTCGCAGCGCAGCTGGGAAGCGAACAAACCATAATGGCTGATGGCTGAGGTGGAGGTGTGGCCCTCTTGGAAGCGATCATTGGCTGGAGTTGGTGATGCTGAAATTAATCTACCAGGTTGAATTAACGCTTAGGCTTAATTTCTCTCATTTACATATCAGATTTGGGGCCTTAAAGCTATAATACTCAAAATTTCAAATGGGAAATTAGGCACAACATGCTTACAAATAGCTATGTCCTATTTTCCAGCTTGCACTCGCTATTTGGCACCTGTCGTGATAGATGATCCCAAATGTTTCCAAACCATTTCACAAAGGTTTCAATCATAATCATACAACAAAATGTTTTTTTTTTTTAAATCACAGTATACAGTTGAATTTTGGGGATTTTCTTAAGGACTGTAAAGATCAGTGCAAATTAGAAAAATTCTGGCAATCTAGAAATCACATTAAAGAGAAGTGGAGGAAGGTATTTAGTCACATTGTGTAATACCACATTGTACAGGTGCCAGAGTTTTTTTCAATTAAATATTTCAGTGGTGAACGATTTCAAATGATGATTAATTATTTCTAGTGGTGAGTCATTAAGTGACAGACATTACCAGACCCCACTCCTTGCATCGACCAGATATGTGAATGAGTAATCCTCTACACCTCTGTGAGACATACGCACACCACTTGCCTACAGTAAATCTGCTCACGTCACAGGAGCCTGTTATAGCTGCACCTCAAGTGAAACATGGAGGTGCAAATGAGTACTGTGGTGCGAACCAAGAGTAGAAGCCTAGTTTGGGAATAAGGCAGCAGCTCAGATTGTGACCTTTGTGTCTGTGGGAGTGATGTAGGTGGCGGGTGTGATCATCAGGAGTAGCTAAGGACTAGCTGCATTTCAAGAGGTCCCCCTGCTAACAATGGTACACAGTGCATAAGCAAGCGACGGAAATACGGAGAGTGCTGTCATCTGGCATTCCTATCTCCTTCTCGCTCCATTCCCTTTACTCGCCCTTGAAAAATCTGCTTCTCACTTTCGACAGAATCATCTACTGTACCTGCCTCTCATCACTGTGCACAATGTGGATTCAAGATAAGTACGCGGTTTCTTCCTCTGATCCTTCCGTGTGTCACCAACAGATTCTGGGCTTACAACAAATTCCCGAAAAATGAATCATTTTGACGAAAAATATTTAGATTTACAGAAGATTGAAGACATCCATTCAGTGCTGACAGTGTGATGATGAATCACTGTTGATAATTTGGGCTTTTACTGTTTTGACAATGGGAATTAAGCAGGATGCAGTTCATTCATCACGCAAGGTGACTTTGGCGAGTGGCAGCTGTTTTATGTCTGCTGTCAGTGTGGGCTTCTTGCATTTGAGATCAGCTAAGTGTTTGTTTGCAATGTGCAGTATTGGTTTAACACATGCAACACTGTTTAACAATCTGAACAGTTATAAAAGCACTGCCACAGGGCAACAACAAAGCACAGAGACACTGATAATTATAGAAACACCGTTTTCTGGAGCTGACAGTTATTTGTGTCACATCTATAAGGACACTCGAAACGGTGATGCCAGTCCATATAAAGGTATGGCATGTTGATTTCATGACATTTATAATTTATGTGGTCGCACAATCATCATACATTAGAAAGTGAAGGTCTTGTGGCCACTCCAAAATCAAATCCCACCAAAAAAAAACAGAAAACTGAACTCAGATGCAACTTTTACAATTAGTATCTGAAGTAAAATCTCATTTTAGCAAGTCATTGAAATCATGTAAATGTGGTAGATGGCTTAACAACAGTGAGGAAGTTATTGATTACTTACAATTTGCAAAGATTGACGGTAATGCTAATACCTAGAACAAGTGTTCTGAAAGGTTTCGGCTTCAGAAAGTAGTCGACTTAATATATCAGTCAGTCAAGGCATGATTCCAGGAAAAAAACACTTTTTGGGAAAATGTTAATTGGCTGCTTTTAAATGATACTGAGCAATCACATCTGAATTTCTGGTGAAAATTGTATTAAATTTAAGAGCTTTCTCTCAGAACTCTGTCCAGTTTCTGTGTTATTTGATGAAGGGGCAACATTTTCTGGGTTTACAGAACCATGGAATAGCATGAATTTTACTCAAGTGTATTCATGAAAAATGTGAACAATCATTGGCAGAAGCTCAGTCTGCATTATTGACAAGAAAGCAACTTCTTTTTTCCTGGTCTATTTCCATCAAACTTTGCCATTGTGTCAGTTTCCTCTGAATTCCTTCCAGGTCAGGCGCTTATGAGAGGAAAGCCTATTTATTCTGGAGTCAGGTGACCCCTTGCCAGCTTCACGGCACGTAAATTGCTCACAGTTTGCACTAAAAACATGGCCGGTTTGGCGACGGGCACCAACTGAGCCGATGGCATGCCAGCTATTCCCATCCCAGCTGGAGCAGGAACACATGCACAAAGTCACGCTGTTCACTGAGGCGTCTGTAGCCTCAATTCAAATGTGACAATAAGGGAAAGTGTCACTCCAACACTATAGTTTCCTCCACTATTTCTAATGCTTCACTGTCTTCTGCGCGCCACTCTCAGTAGGGATATTATTTCTTATTTAATCTCACGATCTGAGCCTGGGCCATCTGCTGGAGGCCATCTGCATATAAGCCTGGAGACACAAGGGCTATTTACATTCAGACATACATTTACAATTATTCTCCTTGTGCAACCACCACTCAATTACATTTCTGGAGAAGTGGACATTTTCTTCCCTGACAAGTTGATTTAGTATTTAGTAATTATGGCCCTATATTTTTAATGTCAGATCTGGGTAAAGCCATTGACATTAAGAAGCTCAATCTCAGTTGTTTAATCATCTAAAATCCATCCGGGATTCACTTTATCATAAGGGTGTAATCACTTTGTACGATCTTATGTACCACAGCTTAAGTATGGCCTCCCTTAAACATGGTCGATGGGTTGACAACAGCTGAAAACATCTGACTCGTTCATAATTTCACATGTTTGGTTGCTAATGCTAACGCTATAGGAAAAATACATTCAGCAGGCTAACAGGATCTAGCCTCTTTGCTAACTGTCCACATGCGCAAGGATTGAACAACGCTTCTCCTTTTCATTTCTATGATCTCGTCTTCTGTTACTGCTTTGGTTTGAAATAGTGACCAACATAGGCCTGTATAATATGTCCTCTGGCTAAGCCCCGCCCACCACCTCCAACATTGAAAGGGCCCAAAGTAACGACTGAGACATTACATCAGATAGAACTAGCTTTACCACAGAAACCGACCAATAGAACACTGGTAAGCTCTATTCCATTCTGATGTCATGTCCTAACGACAGATGACAGAGCATAGATCCAGTGAGAGGCTGGAGCAGACCACAGTTTGAGACTGCTACAGGTGGACACAGAGGGAGGGAGTGCAGGGAAGGGTTAATATTTCCAACAAGCAGAGTAGACAAAGCTGTTCTTCAGTGAGCCAGACCTTTGGAGACATCCAGCCTGCTGTTCTCTACGTTAAATAGTGGAAATTTGGCTTTGCCTTGATGAAAATCACAAATTGAAATGACAAAACTCAAATTCATGCTTTCAGAGCTGCTTTTAAAGTGAGAAAGGGAGAACAGGTTGGTCCCACATTATCAGAGGAACACAGTGGCTTGAAATCACATCGGAAAGTCAAGCCACGCCTTGTGTCTGCGGACTGTTTTTTCAGGTTTCAGCAGGTTTGACAGACTTGACAGCCCTGCTGTACAGGCCGAGGTCCCCCGTCAATATTTTGGCGGATAGAACCGGTTTGGGCAGGGGTCAGGCCTTTACGTGTGGGCCGTACATGTAATGTGTTTGATATAGGCCAATTGACTTTGCATGTGCTTGTGCCCCGTACCTGTAAAAGGCCCGTGTGTGCGGCCTGTACCGCACGGCTGTGTTCACAGGTCGGTCATTAAACAGTGGAATAAGACGTCTTTTTAAGCCTTACTGTGGGTGACAGGAGCTTTCTGCGGGCTTTGGCGATGCTGTTTCTGATGGAAAATAGTTTTGATCAAACATTAGCCAAATATACCATTTGAAATTATGAAAACAAGCCTCTAATTGTATTTGATTTGAGATTTGAATTCTTTCCACAGGTGAATAAAGCTCTGACCGTGTCCCACTGGGAGGAGGCCCCGGAGGAAGACCTAGGACATGCTGGAGGGACAATTTCCTGGGGCCTGGGCACACATCTGGATCCTCCAGAACAGCAGGAGGAAGTGTGCGTCGAGAAGGAAATCTCCTCCACATTTTTCCCGTGCTGTTTATACTTGTATGAAATTGGATATTTGGCTTATTTTTTGATAAAAAAGTCCCTATTTCAAGAAACAGAGACTTGAGCCCTGCTGTACCGGCTGAGGTTCCCCGTCCATTAGACGGATGGGCTGGTTTGGGCAGTTGGGTTCAGGCCTGTATTTGTGGGCTGTTCGTGTGGGCCCTATGTGTTTGTTATCTTCACTTGGCATGTGCTTGTGCCCCTGTAAAAGGCCTGTAAAAGGCCCTTCTGCGTGGCCTGTACTGCACGGCTGTGTTCACAGGTCTGTAGTTAAGCGGTGGAATAAGGCATATTTTTAAACTTTACTGTGGGTGAAAAGAGCTTTCCGTGGGCTTTGGCTATGCTGTTTCCGATGGAAAATAGTTTTGATCAAACATAAGCCAAATGAAATGCTGAATAATACAGTTGTATTCTTTTTAAAGGTGAAATGTCACAAAGGTCACTTTTACAATAGTTATATGCAGCATAATTAGTCACGTACCTTCAAGCATCATATTTATTTCATCTATTTTTGCTCTTTGTGATTATACCACTTTTGATGAAGTACAAGTAAGTGTTAAACTTCATGCTTTAATTTAGTTGCTCTATTAAAACATTGATTTATATTTCTTTAAGTTATTAAAGCTGCAATGATTTAGTTTAAGGGGCACATTCATAATGAACTAATGATGAGCAGTCTGACCATGTGGTGCACACAGAACAATCTCTCTCTAAATATGGAGAAGACAAAAGAGATTGTGATGGGCTTTCGAAGAGCGCGGGTCCAGTATGCTCCTCTAACAATCAACGGTGCTGCAGTGGAGAGGGTGACCAGCACTAGGTTCCTGAGTGTGCACATCACAGAGAAGCTCTCCTGAGCCATGCACACTACATCAGTGGTCAAGAAGAGTAATCAGCGTCTCTACTTTCTCCAAAAGTTGAGAAGAGCCAGAGTCCCAGCCTCTGTTATGAGCAACTTCCACAGAGGAACGATAGAGAGCATCCTGACCAGCTCCATCACTGTGTGGCACGCCGCCAGCACTGCCTCCTGCCGAAGGAGCGTCCAGCGCATCGTGAGAGCAGCGGAGAAGATCTGCGGAGCCCCTCTCCCCTCTAGTAAGGAGATGTACTCGACCCGTCTCACCCGCAAAGCCATGAGAATCACCAGGGACCCTATGCACCTGTCACACAGTCTCTTCAAGGTAATGCCTTCAGGGAATCTACGGGTCACTTCCAGTCAACTGAAGAACAGTTTCATACACCCGACTGATCTCACAGGAAGCTGAACTCCCTGCCTTCCCTGCCCTCCCCGTGCCTCCACCCCTTACTCCAAACACCCTACTCCACAACAAGGACGAGAGAATGAACTATTTCGATTCATTGTCAAATTAATTGACAAATAAAATCTTTGAATTTGAATTGAAATAACGCATGAACTCACCATGAATTACGCATTCGTTCACACTTTTATTTTGAAGTGTTACGACATTGAGATTAAGTCTTCGTCCAAAGCCATTCTTTGATTACTCACTGTAAAAATGGCATTTTCTGTGTGTAACCGGTCATTATGTTTTGTAATCCACAATCTTACGCAAACTTTACAACATAAACATTTTTTTAATCTCTCTGTATAAAATGGGCACTGACTGAAAACTATAATTTGTATTTTCCACCATCATTACCCCATTATTAAGTTATCATTGGAAAAAACATTGCCGTATACAATTTAAGCAACAGGTTAATAACTAAACTGTAAGCATTAAAAAGCATATTTCCTACATCAAACAGTGATCAGAAACACTGTATATTACAGCTTACAACACAGACCTTCATCAGTGCAATGGCCCTACTTAGCAATGCTTAGAATTTCTAGCCATGGACTCATTTATCGAGTTAATAGGTGAGCTAGTGATGGTTGATATTTTTTACAGCACCCATTATGGCCAGAGCTTCCTTTATGCATTACAATTAGACACAGAATCCGTATGCTTTTGAAGTCTTTTGGCTGCCATTACTGTAAAGTGTTTGTACTGTTTCCCCAGGTCTCATTAGCACAAAAGCTGGATCTGTGCTCTTTCCCCAAAATGTGCCGAAAGGGAAAACACAGATTTATCCCCACTGTGAATCACGTTCTGTTCCTTTAACAAAAATACAACACTGTACCGCGTTTAATCAGCGTTTATTGATGAATTTTGTTGTACACCATTTCACACAGAAAAGTCCCCAAATCTCCAAACAAAGCCGAGGACCTACACTTGCTGCGCCTTGGACACGTTTTTGTTACAAATCAGCATCTGTGCGGAGATTTGTCTTGGCACTTCTCAGCGGGCGCCATCACACCCAGCTGTTTCATGTTTCACACCGACTCTAACTTTGAACGTCTCTGTCTCTTACGGTGTTTACACTCTTTAGAATGTGCACGCTGCATTTTGCTTTGTGTGCGTATTCCTTTGGGTTGAAGCTCATAATGTCATCTGTGTATTTATAGCTTGCTTAATGTCGTATGGTGCAACCGCCCAGCCGGCAGTATTGAGTTATGCCTAAATGTGAATGTCAGCTGGACGTGGCAGAAGAAAGCGCTGGCGGTTTTCTCCATGGGGCTGAGTCAAATGAGGTAGACGCTTCGCTGCACAGGTCAAGTGTGGTCGAGTCAGTTTGTGTTTGCTTCCCAATTTCAGACATTGACTCCTGTTAGGAGATGGAGAAACGTAGGTTGTTCTTTACTGTGTTTTAAAGCCTTATTGTATTTGCTGTTTTCTGCAGTTTTGGGGTTTATAAAAAACTTTAGTATTTTAATATTTAACTTAACTTCTGTTCACAGCGTGTTCTTTATTAGCTTTATATGCACGGTGTGTCCAGATAGTCCTACTATGCTGACGTTTTGCATAACTACACCTGAAATCAGACATGTTTCTGATGTCTTTATATTGAATCTATGCCAACACTCATTATTTCATCAGTTCTGTTTTTCTTTTAATCCCGGATCTCGCAGGTGCAGTGTTGAAGTGAGTGGTTCTTGGGAGGGTTGTTGGCCACTGAGAGAGAATGAATAATCACTAGTGTAGCACTTTGAGAAACTTGTGATACAGGCTTGTAAATCTCAATACAAGTCTGCAGTTAAAATAATTTGAAATAATATTTTGTTTAAAGGCACAGATAAGTGTTGAACATGTTCCGATAGTTTAAGGGGCACATTCATAATAAACTCATGATGAACGGATGACAATTTCATTTTTGTGGTACGTTTATACAAACCTTAGTCCTCGTCCCTGTCTGCATTTTCTGCACACACACGCACACACACACACACACACGCACGTACACAAAAAAATGGATAATTCATATTTACTTAGCCCGATGAACTCTCATGTTATTTGATGATAATTATGCATTCACCAATTTATAAAGTGTTACCAGTATAGTACCAGATAGTAAAACTCCTGACACAATGGCAAAGATCCTTTGAAATATCTTCCTTAATCTGAATGTAAATAACTCTTATATTGTAACTAACTGATGTCTTAGTGTATTGGACTTTAACACAGATCCCTTGTTAAAGTCTGTTAAAATTGTTTTGCATGTGCTCATTTTGGACCAAACTTCCATATCTCTGAAGCCAGTGCCAGCAGCTGCTTTGGTTGGCGCCTTGTGAACATGCAGCTCTCCCCAAGTAAATGTTTGGAGCCATACGCAGATTCAACACAAATCCATGGCAACACACTTCAGAGGGGTCCAACCGGACCCGCATCAAACCCAACCACAGCTTGAACCACAGATGATTTGTCCAGATTACATCACCATGACAGTGGCTCAGAGAGTAGAGAGGTTGTCTTGTAACCAGAGGGTTACCGGTTTGGTCCCAGCTCTGATCAAGGACTTACTGGACAAGACACTTCACCCACCTCTCCACGGCATGAGTGAGGTTTGTGCAGATCATAGACTGTAGATGGTGGATGTGGTTTCGTCATTCAGACTCAGGGCATTTTAGCACCATCGACTGTTTAGAGGGAAAATTTCGCTTCTATCAATCAGCTTACAATCACAGAGTACGAATGAAAAATGCACTCAATTGTAAAACTACATTGAGTGTGTGAAAAAGAGGTACATGAGACTAATGCAGCATTATTATTATCAAAATGTTGATTTAGTTGTGTGGGACTGTGAATATCAATGTGCACCACAGAGACAACCATGTAAACAAACGACATTGAGTTGTAGTCAGGAGCTCATTTCAGTATAATTGCCACACTCCCAAACACCCTGTCTCACTCATCTGGTGGAGGACATCATTTTGTGCATGTTTTTAGTAGTAGGGAAATCTCTACAGACATGGGGAGAACATTTAAACTGCACACAGTTTGGTCTGGGACCTTCTTGCTGTGACGCCAGAGTACAAACCGTTGCACCACCGTGTATAATCAAACTGCATTGTCCTGCGGTGCCCAAGGTCAGTGTGAGACAGACATAACTGGTAGAGAAAAATGATGGCCTGCCTGTTTACTTCGCCAAAGCCGCTAATGCCAATGTATTGGACAAACAGAGGGATTATCTGACAATATGGGTCCATGTACGGCCTGCAGGACACTGTCAGAGCAGCCTGCTGTCAATATATAATTTGCTCAGTCCAAGCAGTGGGAGAACGTGGCATGCTGCAAGTAAAAGTACGTCAATTAAAACATATTTCATAATATTTGGTGAATTTAGGAAGCTTCCAAATCTCAATTGCTGAAAACATTAATGTATTGCCCCCCCAGATCTCAAATCATTGTATATTCATTTTATATAGATTTTTAGATACATATTCATATGTTTTGTTTTATTATTTATTATGTTATTTAAAATTGCATTGTGGTATAAAATCTAATCAAACAAAAGTAACACAACATTTACCCAATTATATGGGTTTCATTGTAAGCTATACAGTCCCATAAAGCTAGGTAAACATGTTTTGATTTGCTCCATATGGGCTCCAAACAAGAATCCTTTAGTTTAATTGCATATTAACCTTTAAACCTACCCTCTTACATAAATGCCAATAAGATGGTGCGAACATGGTTATTTGTCAGTACATGTTGCCAAGAGTTCCTCCCACCTCAACCCCCATATTTTCTGGCGTAAGCTCCACTTATCACCCATATAGACAATTGCTATATTTGAAGCCTTTCAATCCCTTTCTTAATATAAAGGAAGCCCGGCACTGTGGCTTATGTGGTTGCATTTGTCCAACATATTGTACGCTGTGGGTTTTTCTAATGAAGCTACACCGCACACTGTCAGAGCTAACAACGAGCCACGGCAACCATAGTTCACGCTCTAAGGCCTAACGCGCTACATGTTTTGTCCAATTAGTCTATTTCCTCGTAGCGGATTGCAACAAGACAATCTTTGTTTTCACATTGAATAGCCGCACATGCCAGACGAATCATTGCACTGAAAGGCAAACTTAAAATGTGTATAACTCATCAATTTAATCTTAATGGGGTTGCATTTTTGCAGGCTTGTATTGCAAAAAGCCAAAGAAACCTAAATTTGTATGTGCACCTTCTTTCCCTTTGGCATCCACCTGACATCATGAAATACCAAGCCGCACACTTGACATTTAGACCAGCTCCAAACCTGAATGTGCTTTTGTTGCTGGAACGATAATGAGACCAAGTAAAAGGAGCCAAATGCTAATAGTCGAGGTCGGGGCACACAGTTGGACTTGCAGCATCAATAGTGCAGTATAGTGTTCGCTTTCTTCACAACAAAAGGATTTTCTTATATTATATATAGGGATTGTCCAACAACTACACAAGGTCCCAAGCCTATGTATTCTTTGTGTCGGTTTCAAGTTATTATGAGAGGAAATATATTGCAAAAGGTAAAAAAGAATACAAAAGAATTACATATGAAATAATGTGGTGGCTGCTCATTATGCAAAGGGTCTGTATCCATTTGTGAACATATGGGACTCATGCATGTAAACACATGGGCTAATATCCATCCAGGATTTCAAAAACATATTTTTTTAGGAAGGCTTTTCTACCACAAGAGCAAAGCAATAGATCTTCAACAACTTGGTAAATGCATGTTTCGAAATCACTGGTGTTTGACAGAGATCTGGCCCAACTCTGAGAGAGTCACTGGGAAAAGCTGGTCAGATTTGAGAGCCAGATCAGTGGCACATTTTATCTTCATGTTTTAGTGTAATTCCACCGGGACGACGTTATCACCTGCCTATGATCAAAACTAATCGCCCTTCAAAATCATTTATCCCTTCTGCGATTAGATTTTCAAATTCAAACTTCGGGTTAATGTTCATAATTGGTCTCACTGAAACACTGTAAAGCCTTGTGTCGTAGCATACAGCAACTTGTTTGTTCTTCTGTGTTTGTTTGCCCGGGTCTCTTCAAAGAATTGCCCTACATGGGGTTCATAACATTTCTGATTCTGATTCAAAATCATTTTTATACTCGTCCCACATTCAAGGCGATGGGAAGTGAGCATAAAACTGGGGGTGTTTCATTGTCCTCTACACACTGCTGCATCTGGTGTCTAATTCGGCTACGTCCTCGGCCAATTAGAGGACATGTTACAATAACAACAAACTAGAGTCTATAAAGCAGCTACTAAAAACAATGTGTTAAAAACTTCAGATTACTTAAGGTGGATTACTGTGTGGCGACCCTAAAAAGCAGTAAGTAAAAGTAAATGTGTTCACCCACTAATAAGGCACATGAGTGTGTTAAACCATCGCAGATAGTCAGATAAGTAATAAGTGATCTGTTTTTGGAGTAATGTTGTTTCTATTGCAATAACTTTGCCAATACGGTTAATTCTGTACTTGACAAGATCCATTTTTACAGACAAATGAAATGTGTGAAAGTCACTTCTTAAGCTCATAACTACACATTATTTTCTGTAATTGTAGGTTCTTTTATTCCCTCCTGCTGGTAAATAGCGATGTGGGGAATTAATACCTGTGAAAGAATCTCTGGGAAAAATTGAATGATTTAGACACAGATAGATGATTCAACCGCAATGTATGAGTAAACAATATCATGCTATCTATCTAAAGAGAAGCAATTACTGACAATCAAACCTTCTTGTCTGCTCTCTTCGTTGATATGTCCGCGGAGTGACGGCCTTCTATTAGACAGAGACAGGTTTGTCAGCTCCTGTGAAGGACGATAATCCCTCCGCAATGCAGTGGCTCCGTGGTATTAAAGTTTGACAGGATTTGAAGAAAGCATTTGAGCATAGGCTGAACTGACAATGTCTGATGTTTGATAAGAATTTTGACAGAAACTATCCACCTGTGTTGCACATTGAAGCTGAAAGCCTTAAACTTGAATCATGATGGAATAATAAAGTGGCGTGAAAGACTCAAATCACTCATATAAATTAACATAAGAGATAAAATATGAGTCTCATGGGAGCTGCATGTGACAACGTCCAATCACCCTGTTTATCTTCTCGAAGAGGCATCTATAAGAGCAATGATGACATGTGTTTGCATTACCTTCGAGTGTCATTTTGATAGATTTTATATATTATTTACTGTAGGGTGCCAGGTATGATTATTTGTGAAGGATATGTCATTTATCTCCACCTATTCAGTATGAATCTATTCAAGTTTGCCAATTATCTGAACATAAAGGCAAAATGAATGCAGGCTTAAGGAGGGGACCCTGACTGTGGTAACTGTTAGCACAGCTGACAGTAACCACACACGGTAATAAAGCTTCTTTCACCTTACCTATTGGTTCAGTTCTAACACGTGCTTTTGAAGGACATTGCCCTTCACTTCCTTTGCATTACCGGCATGATTCACAAAGCTTCTTTATGGTACACTGGACCTTTTTCCATTGTTGTAAATATCATTTCAGCAAAGGTCACCGCTTCGTGGCTTTGGAAATGATGGTAACAATCGTTTGACCTTCAATTATACAAACAATAGAAATCATGGACCTGAAGTGATCATATGATAAATGATAGATGAAGTGAAATTATTTTACAAGCACAGATTTGATGTTAGATTTTCATATTTTAATAGAACACTTCACTGGTTTGTGTCTCAGTTTGAGTTTTCATTGTGTTCTAATGACCAGATGAGTCCTGGGTTCAATTCACTCGATTGACGATTTGTAGCACTCTGTAACACACTTCTGCAATGCATACCCACACTGTAAGTTTCATCATGTTCATCCATCCGTCCGTCCGTCCGTCCGTCCATTTTCTTTATCTGGGGCCGGGTCACGGGGGCAGCAGTCTTAGCAGAGATGCCCAGACTTCCCGATCCACACAGACCTCCTCCAGCTGTTCTGGGGGGACCCCAAGGTGACACCAGGCCAGCTTGGAGACATAGTGTGGGTCTTCCACGAGGTCTCCTCCCAATAGGACATGCCTGGAACACCTCCCGAGGGAGGCGGCCAGGAGGCATCCGGAACAGATGACCTAACCACCTCAGCCAACTCATTTCGGCCACTTGTATCCGTGATCTTGTTCTTTCGGTCATTACCCAGATCTCATGAGGGCAGGGGGAACGTAGATCGATCGGTAAATCGAGAGCTTTGCTCCCTGACTCAGCTCCCTCTTCACCACAACAGTCCGATACGGCGACTGCATTACTGCTGACGTCGCACTGATCCGTCTATCGATCTCACGCTGCATCCATCCCTCACTCATGAACAAGAACCTGAGATACTTAACAGAAATTAGAACAGGGAGCTTCTGGTATCCAGCAAAAAAATGGTGCTCATGGAAGGAGGCAATGGAATGTGCAGAGAACAATCAGGTCCAGGCACTCATATTTTACAAAAGAAGAAAAGGCTTTATTTAAGAACGCGAGATACTTGAACTCCTCCCCTTGAGGCAAGAACTCATCGACCTGAAGAGGGGATGCCTGGTGGAGAACCATGGCCTTGGATTTGGAGGTGCTGATCCTCTTTTTTTTTATCTAAAATTGTATTGTGCAATTTTGTAAATTAAATCTTTTAAAGGGCACCAGGAAGGCGAGCGGTCAATAAACGGGAAGCTGAAGGGGATACTAAGGACACAATAATAAACAATGGTCCTTGCATGATTTTAGGTTTCCTTCTCCAGTGTCCCCCCCCCCATACTGTCCCTCTGGACCAGGACCTGGATAAAAAAGAGATTCTAAAATCTCAGAGACTTCCCCTTTCAAATAAAGGTAAAATGTGAGGGGAAAAAAATATTAATGCTATATAATAATTCGTATAAGCAGGTTTTGCACTATTAAGCAAAGTTACAAAGAGTAAATCTTATGAATGCTTTCCAATCCCTGTTTTATTTGAGCTTTATTCAACCAAGGAAAATCCCACTGAGATTAGGAGTCCTGATCCCATTGGGGATGCTATTGTATATGTTTTAGTGGTAGGAGAGACTGGAGCAGACACAGGGAGAACACGCAAACTCCACATAGAAAGGCCCCACCCGGTCTGAGAATCGAACCTGGGACTTTTTACTATTCTTCACCATTTCTACACCACCAAAGTAATTATTTCCGTCTGCGATATCCCACAGTAATTATGCAAGTGTTAAAGCGAGTGTGCCTGGTGGTCACATTCGACTCTGCCCGAGGTATTGGACCAGCGCTGTTGAATTTGCCCACATCTATATGGAAAATAGCTGCCTTATCAATACGCAGGATCGATGAGCTTAGGGTAGGGTGCTGTGTGCTGTTATGGTGAAAGGTATAGCCGATGTCATGGGATTGTGAAGATTGTCTGACCAAGTTGTGTTGTGTTTTTTTTTTCTCTTTGCTCCAAGAAAGACTATTTCCAGTGAACAAAGCAAACTAATTACCTACCTCCCCCAAAGGCCTCTCTCACAATAGACATTATCTTTATTTGACAGCATGTATAAATGAAACCGGACAGGGGAATCATTTCGGTGTAATTCTGAGCTGACCCTTCCTCTATTTACAGATCACACAGCTGTCACAGGAAATGAGATGGTGTCCAAGACGTCTTCTGAACATACAGTTTAAATTGATCAAAGCAAATACTGAACAGATCGCCCTTAACAGTGTGACAAGAGAGCACAGCTTGGTAACTCTAAATTAAAGTTTGTCTCGCTGATGTGCCAGTCAAACTTGCATCCAGCGCAGTCAGCAATGGGAATTAAAAAGGTGTTGGCTAAGCCGCTCATTAGCCCTGCACTTACGCTGTAAATGAGTGTTAATCAAGGCATCAAACAGCGTTCAGAACATTTCAGACATGCAGGTGTTTAAAATACTTTATAAAGTTGTAAAACGCTGAAAATGGACAATCCGAACTGTTTTTACTCATACACTCTCTAAAGTATTGCCTTTACAAACACGCATGTACAGAAAGACAGGAAACAAATATGGTGCAAATGGTGCATTTGAATATCAGTGTTTAAAATGTCATGACCATAAAGAACATTTTACAGCTTTATTTTGCTAGTTGCTGCACTAATGCTGTAAACCACAAACTTTTTTGACATATGTACTGTACTCCTTAGAGGAAAATAGTCAACACCTGCAAATTGTGTGAGATATTTGTAAAAGGTAATTAGTTTAGTTAGTTTTAGTTTATCTATCACACACATGATTATACAGTATAACATGCAGTGACATTTTCTTTAGTACGGTCTAGCTGCATAGACAAGACACAATATATTCTACTACGGGAGGAAGTGCTGGGAGTCAGATATATTAAGCAGTCTAACAGCCTCAGGATAGAAGCTTCTCCTCATCCTCTCAGATGTGGTCTTGAGAAGGCGGGATCGTCTCCCTGATGGAGCAGGAAGAACAGGTTATTATTTCATTTGTTTATTTGACCTTTATTTAACCAGGAAAGTCCCACTGAGATTAAGAATCTCTTTTTCAGGAGAGTCCTGGCCCCAGAGGAGAATCGTACATGCTTTAGTGGTAGGGGCAACAGGATGGCTGGTGTCCCTTCTCGGCCCTGCGTCGGCATCTCTGAGTGTAAATGTCATCCAATTTAGGAAGACTGATCTTCAGGATCCTCTCTGCCAGTTAGGATGCTCTCAGTGGTGGAGCTGTAAAAGTTTTTCAGAACCTAGGGTGAGAGTCTAAAGTCTGAGATTGTACAGGCATTGTACATAAAAATGAGTGTGTGTTGTCCAGCTCAGGCCCGGGGATATGTGCACCCCCAGATATTTAAAACTGTTTACTCTCTCCTCTTAGTAATCCTGAGTATTGAGTTCCTTTAATTATTTGTTTTTGGCTTCTAATCTAGGATGTGCACGGTATGCCCGTGGACTGTGCAGTGTCGCCCAACACGACAAACAGTCATTCATTCACTTAAAATTTCTACAACAAAGTTTCTTTCTATCAAAGCATCAACGTCGGGCGCACGCTAACATCCAGCATCACACTCAAATAACTATTTTACAGATAAAAGTGAAAGAATGTTGAAAAAGATTGTTTTCTCTTCCCGACTTCCCTGACCAAGTTGCTCATTAGAAAAGAACAAGACATGATTCACCCCATTAAATATGACGAGAGGTGTTGGGATGAGTGTTGACGGGACGGGAATAGCAGAAACATCACTCATCAAATATATGCAGCAAAACAAAACAAACATCGTCCAATGTACAAAACAATGCAACAATATCAAGTGTTTTCTCTGCTGTTACATCATTAGAAAGTGCAGTGCCAAATCTAAATAAAGCATCTTGACTGAAAAAGTTAGTAAGTCAAGACCGAAAGGTAACACAAACAAAGTTCATGTATCTACTCACAGAAATGTGTTCGTAATATGCACCAAAATGACTTCAGTACCATTTAACCTTGTAACGCCGTAGGATACAACACAAGCATACATCTCCCCCAGAGTACAGAGATGTAATTTCAAAGTAGATTCACTTTCCTAATTCAATGACAAGCTCCAATGAGCAATTTAATCTATTTGCTGCAGGAAGACTGTTTGCCCAAGAGCCGGCTGAAGTTTGGCACCGATCTCAAGCACTCGGATCCTGTCAGAATAAAAACCCTTCCCAGTCCAATGGCCAGATAGGAACGAGAAGGGGCCAGGTGCTTGTAGGTAGTATAATTATAGCTATCCATCTCTCCTTGCGCCCCTCTTTGTTCGGACGTCCATTATGAAGAAATCAATGGTGAAAGATGGGCACATTTTGTCACTTAGGACACGAGCCAAGTGCCATGTAGCTTGTCACGGTTGTGTAGCAAAGTTGAAATATGCATACAGTGGGTTCAGAAGGCATTCATAAGCTGATTATTTAAATCACTGCGGCTTGTATATGAAGTAATGTTGGCAGTATCATGACCCTTTAATGGGTTTTACAGGTGGAAGATTCAAAAACTGCACATGCATGACTGAGAGGGTTTGATTTGCAAACGAATGTGTGTTTAAATAGGAAAATATATATATATATATTCATGCACAGTATAATGGGCAGAAGCAGAACGATTGTAAGCCCACACATGTAATAAACAGTGCAGGAAAGTCCAGGGTTTGATTCCCAAGGCAAGGCAAGGCAAGGCAACTTTCTTTAACGACTTTGACGACTGCTCCTGACGGTAAACCCTGAGGCACCGGTGTCAGTGGTAACATATATCGCCTTATAAATAAAACATATTCATTCATTTACATAGCTCTCAAACAATGTTTTATTTTTCTCTTCTTTTTCTTTCATTAACCAGGCCAAAGTTGAGATGAGTGACTGCTTTTCAAAGTGTGAATCATCCCTGTGCTGAAGTAGATTTGTATTTGTGGATGTGAAAAAGTTTGACGGCTGTGTGTGTGCTATCGGTATTTGAGTGCTCACCTTTGCAGGGGGAACTTTGCATCGGTGCTTTTATAAGCTGCGGCTGCGGAGAGGGAGGGATCAAAAGCCAAAGCCAGGGCCATCTGATGTAATGTGTCCACTGGCTTGGATATTTTGGTTTGATAAGTGCTTTTAGCCGCTTCATTCCCCGAACAATTATCCTGTCAATTTTTCAACACTAAAAAGAACCTATCGCTGTAAGAGATTATACATTCAGACATAATACATATCTACAACCACATCACTTGGCTTTATACAGCGCAGTAATGGAATAGGATGAATATAGCTTAGGACCTAAAAGTGTATAATAGTATAACTGTATTTACATGGAGACAGGACAGTCATTTAATCCTCGGTAACATGGTTAGTATGTAAAATGGAAACAGGGATGCAAAGTGCTAAAGTGTAACCAAAATATCAACTTGTGTTTTAACTGAATCAATAAATCAATGATTAAATAATTGAATAAATACACGAATAAATGAATAAATACATTAAGTTTGTTTGCAATCTCTCAGCAGTTTCTATAGTCTTTAAACTATTCCAGATATGGATCCTGCACACTGAAGCGGTGCCTCAGCAACATTAGATAGATAAAAGCTAGTGTGAAAGAAACCCCTTTACGGACCGCCAAATCGAATTCTTCAATAGAGTAGTAGACCCATCTTTAAAGGAACAGGTGCAAAAAGACCAAAGATGTTGTTTGCATTTGGCCTCTCCCAGTATATTCCTATAGCTAGTTGGAAGCTATCACGCCCTTCCATGGGCACGCACAAAGACCAGACAGGTACGTATCAACTCGTCTAAGCTCAGGTAAGAACATATCGTATGGAAAAACGGTGGCCTGTTCCTTTAAATGAATGTTTCTGGAAAATAAATGGGCGGGGATTTGTTCATTCTTCAGCCCAAAGCTATATCTTAAATATTTTACATTATGCTTCAATTTTGTTTTTTACAAATAAGTCACCTTCACGATAGTCATTTTGTCAGATCAAACAAATTAACCCCTCATTTAATATAGATTTTACAAAATGTTGTCATGCAAAACACCAGCAGAGGGCGCTCTCCTTCCCTGTTGCTCCAGTGACCAGTCCAGAATCGAATAACGTACTGCGGAGTGTGGGCGGGATACATGACAACAACAGAACAACGCTCCGCACCACAACACAGACTTTCTCCATAGATATTGTGTTTGTTGAAATCTTTTGAAATGATTACTTAAAGGGGCTAGATGCAAGTTAGTCATTTTATGTTCACTACTGACACCTCAGGTCGTATGTGTAACTGCAGCTTCTATATTAAGCTTGTGCATGACTGCACTTGTTGTGGTGAACAGGTAAGAGCTCATTCTACACATGAGGACATGGCTGGAACATGTAGGGGGAGGAAAATACTTAGTTTAATCATTTTTAAACTCCTTGTAGTCCCTTTAAATGTTTAAAGTGTTAAACTGTCATCCCATTGCCATTAATCGTGTATATGTACATACGGAAAGACAAACACAATGAAGAAAATGTTCAAGGTTGCTTTCAACCACCGCGGCACAATGCGTCCTCTACTGCCTTTACATTGACTGTATAGAGCTTATCTCAGACCCAACATCAAGACATACTGTATGCCTCATGTCGCTGAGTATGTGGAGGAGGCTGCCGAGGCTCTTATGCAGCCTCCTTATCTAGCTCCTGTACATGTTTCTGTGATACAATCTTAAATCCCGTTGTCGATTTTAACGGCATTGCAATGAACTGAAAACAGATCCATGCAGGTGAATCAGTGCTCAGAGAATTTTCTCACCCATCATGGTTTGCACTAAGAAAAATCTAAGAGATGTCATCAGCAATATGTAACAAGCAAGTCAACATTATCCTTGGTTGATGTAACCCTTACCATTTATCCTGCTTAACACTGCTTAACACTGACCTTTGAAATTTGTATTCATTTTAATTTTAATGGTAGACTATACTGATTTTGTTATTTCTAACATATGTGTATCTATCATACGTGTTTTTACATTTCTGTTACTAAAATAAACAGCTGTGAAAGGTAATCCCATGCCACTGTGCTGGAAACACTTCCACTGGGAAATTTAGAAGTCTCAACCCACAGAGCGGACACATTCAAAGTGTTTATTTACCTTGAGGATGCACAGGGTTGTCACAGATACTGTCACTAGGATTGCGGCTCGAGGCTCTAGTTGTTTGCTGGCTCTGAAGTGAGCAGTCTTCCTGTCTTCTTTTTCCTTCTTGCTAATGTGAATTATGCTTTTGAACAACAGAACATACAGTAGTTGTTAGTGAGTTTTGCTCGGTTAGAAATAAAAACAGCATCAGCCATTTGCTTATCTCAGATTCTCAGCTGACATGCTGCATTTGCAAAAAAACAACTTCTCATTGATGGAAAATGCTGGTAGGTGAAGTGATTGTCTCTTCATCATGAGTTTGTGTAAATATACACATATATGTTGTACAGGAGTTTTCTTTCATCGACAAAAGTTCTCAAACCGTGATCTGTACTGGTTTGTTTACTGTTTGGGCCGTTTTGCCTCTCGCCTCAGGAGGCTTTGTCAGCGACACCGATCTTTTTTTTGCAGAAGGCTGTATTTATACTTTACTATACATGCGTTTCCAATGACATCACGCATAGTTCTGTTGGCCATTTAGAATATCGAAGTAGAATTATGCAGTACTACAACATGTAACAATATCTCTATATGTACTTGTAATCATTGCTCAAGAAGATAAGAGTTAAAACACGGCCCCAGAGACGCACAATCTGCTTCACTCCACAGACTAAAGTAACCCATCAAAGAGGAAACAGAAAACCTTTCTCTGTGATTTTTTACAGAGTCTCAGTCTGAGACAGTGTTTAAGCTGCTCAAGACAATAGCATGCTACCGGTTAGCAACGTTCATCAATCATCATCAATCATCAATGGATTCAACACGCTCACATCTATGAACACTGAGGAAATACTACAGCAACAGCTCAGCTCTGACCTCTGTCACATGTTAGAGCCAAGGTTAGGAGTGTGGTTCAGGGCTTTCTCTTGGAGAGGTCAGAGCTGAGCTGTTGAAATACTAACCAGTAGCATGCTAACATCTTAAACACTGAATCACTGGTTTCTTCACATAAATGCTGTCTTTTAACTGTTGTCTTCTTGAGCAATCATTCTGAGTACATAAAAAAGCCCCTGTCAATCAGTTGTCTCTCATGTTCATCCTGAGTAGAGATATTGTTAGATGTTGTAGTATTTGATGATCCACACAAATCTGTGTTTGATGTATAAGATCTTCCATGACACCGCTGCTCCTCCACTTAAAGAATTCATCTCTCTGGGCTCTGAAACAACAGCTTGAACCACTAGATCTACAGTGCGAGGCGAATGCAGGATCCCTAAACGAAAGACAGCATTTGGAAACTCTGCTTTTTCTTGTGCGGCCGCTCGTCAGTAGAATAAGTTGCCTACAGAGCTGATAACAAGCACAAACTCTTACACATTCTCATGCCTGGCAAAGAAATGGCTCTTGTCAAATCAAACTTTCACCCACATGTGACCGGATGTATGCGTGTGTGTTTTATCTGATTGTTGTATATGTGAAGATTTGCTTTTACTATTATGAACGTGGTCAATGTAAATGCCATTATCCATGTATGCACGATGTTTTATGTATTTTACTATAACATCAGCCTGCCCAGGGACTACAGGTTGAAATTAGCATTTCATGGTTTATAAAGTTTTGGATACAAATTTAAATTACACTTGCATGTTTATAGTTATAGATTCATAGTTATCAATTACCACATATTTTTTTCTCAAGAAGTCTATGGGAAAATGAAGAGATTTTTTTTTCTTTTTAAGGCACTGTTGAGCTCTAATGAACAGGTGGTTTGCACTGCTTGCTCTGTGCAAACCCTTAGGACTGGGCTTGCAATTCACTACCAAGCAAGTAACTGTTCAGCAGCACAAGTCAAACTCAGCCTCCCCCTCTGCTCTTTCTGTCATGATCTCTGGCTCTCAACACCTGTACCGCACAGTGGAGCATTTTCATTTCCCAAAATTCCTACGTCCCGCTTTGATAATGATCTTGTTAAAAATGTCCTCAACAGCACCCGGTATCTCGCACCACTGACTAATAGCTCTCGGCATAAAACAGCTATTTTCTATTATGTAAAGTGTAAAGACTGTCTCCTGTTCACCACTGTTCCCACTCTCGATCGAACATTTGGTTTGAATTATGCGTGTTGCTCTTTATATGCAGCCATGTGGGCGGTCAAATTGCAAAATTTGATTTGGAAATGATAGCCATTGGTCAAGTGAAAATACTCATCTTAATTCTTAATTTTAAGTGTAGAATAGAAAAGGGGACGAGTAAAATGTGTGTAGATATACTGTTATTCAACCAATATAAAGTTGTTAAGTTTTTACTATTACTCGGCTTTGACAGACACGTGCTGATTATTCTAATGTGTCAATCATGAACGCGTGCTGTGACTCGGGGGAGGATGCCGTCTCTGCAGGAGTGTCATTAGTGTGAACACCTTCTACCGTTCTGCAATATGTTCTCAGCCTCCACACTCTGAATCTATGGGCTGGTTTCACAATAACTCTTTACAGTTCCCGGAGCAATTATAGGGTTTACGTGTGTGGTGCTCTAGACAATAGCCAGTTAGTTACATGGCAGACACTGCGGCATGCTGTACAATGGCAACCTGTCATAGGATCAATGTCCACAGTTGCTCATGCATTGCACATGTATTTCTCTTTTGAGGGGAGCAAGCTGCAGAACCATAAGAAGAAATGGAGGACTGGTTTGTGCACAGACTCTGCTCATAGAGATTAAGGTTGCTTAGACTATGTCGGTCACAGAAGACTAACTGTAACTTCCACTGTGCACCCACATGCGGTGATATTTTACAATAACGTTTTCTGAATGCACATGCAAGCCGCTCCTCAGTACTCCTTAAATGCACCCCAAATTTCCCCAGCTACATATTTAGATCAAACAAGCTCATTCATCTCTGCTGGTGTCTTTTCTCTTGCTTCTCTCTCTTTGATCTGTGTTTGTCCCTAAAGATCTACAAGGGAAGGGGTCTCCAGTCTGCCCCCATCCTGTGTCTCATCTTTCCTCGCTTTGGTAAATGGTCCCAACTCATTTAGGGTTTTTTCTACCTTCAGTCACTTACAGCAAGGAACCAGTCACCCATTCATACTGTCATTCATACACCAATGTACACAGACACTGTAGGCAAGGAGGGTGAAGTGTCTTGCCCAAGGACACAACGACAGTGTGCATCTTCAGGAGGTGGATTCGAACCCCCGACCTTCCAATCATGAGGCGACCCACTCTACCAACTGTCACCACATCACTGATCACTCCATCTCTCTGGACATTTGTGGACATCCATAAGTCGATTTTTGCACATGTCTTCTTTACCATATGGCCACTGAGAACCCTCTTATAAAAACAGTTGCTGAAAAAAAGGTCCAGTGTTGCATTCATTCATCGTCAAGACCTTGTATTGATGATGGGAGAGTGTGACCACTGTGCAAAGCCTTCTCCAGCACACCATAAAGAGTCTCCAATCGCACTTGAGCCTGATGAATCCTGACATTTCCATCTTGGAATATGCCCCTTTCCGTCAAGGAAGAAGAAATGGAAATTCAGGATGTTCATGTATGGTGGCGCAGTGGTTAACTCTCTGGTTTCCCCTACCAAAACACGTACAATAGTCCAGGATGAATGAGAGTGTGTTTGAGTGCGTGGTGGTGTGTCCATGAACATGCACAGTCCCTACCCAATAAACCACACTAACTGCAGATCATAAGAGTTAGTTAAATCCAGGTGGCGACCTTTTTTTCCAGGCAGTGCCGTATAGTAGCTGAAGACCTAGTATAAATGTTACCCATTTTTTCCCCAAAATTCAAATGACATTAAAGGCCACTTACTCTGCTGCATAACGACCACCAGTTAAAAAACACACTTGTGTTAAATTGGCGCGTAACGCCAATGCATTGTGAATCCACCAAACAACCACTGAATAAAACATTAGCTCCACAGTGAAAAGGCCATCTGATGTAACCCACCATTTTCCCGACTTGTTTGGAGGCTATCTTTGTCAAATGAATTGCCAATCCACAAAAGCACAGATTTATTGTCTTGCAACAAAACCACTTTGCATGGCCAATCTTCTGACCTTGTTATATAACTTGCATGACAACATAGAAGCGAACACAATAGGATTTGCCGCAGCTGGAGCACAAGTTTTCTATTTGCCGAGTTTCGAATAATTGGCAGCTTTAGAGGCATTATAAAACTTCTCAAAGTTTTTTCTTGAAGGTGTAGACTTAATGCCTGATTACTGAAGGGAGTTATCAGTGTAGCAACTGTATAACAAAATGTCCAAGTCAGTCATTGTGTAATATGTTGTTGTCTGGACCATTAATCTTTAAGCAAAAATTTAGAAAGTAATTTGGTTGAGTGCAAGGACAAGACAGACAGAAGATGCATTGTGATCACAGTGTATTCATTTAGTCGTTCAATCTTCAAAAGTGACAAGCAAAGACACATTGCTCAATACTTAACGGCCTGACTAATTTCCCAATTAGGAGAGACTAATTACAATATGTGGCTTTGCAGAGGAGAGCAGAATGGCTGCACTGCACTGAGAAAGCCACAAAGATTGCAGGATTATTGGAATGAGAAATGATGGATGAAATGTGTCTGCCGAGAGCCAAACTGCGGCTAAATAGTCATTCAATAGGGCCTTTCAAGTTTAGTTCATGGCGCCTGGGAAAAGTGGGCAAATTCAGCGTCGAACTAGACTCCAACAGTGCCCCCGCATACTTCCTGTATAGCAGCAGCCTTTTCAACAGCGCTGGACCCTGTTTCTGCCATCATCATTGAAACAGCTGCATGTCTCAAAGGCTGAAACGAGTGCAGCGCTCTGCACTGAATCGGCCAGTTGTTTTTCCACAGAAAAAATTGGACCAATATAGATTGAGCCAGTCCGCTCAGAAATCAGACTTGGTAAACTTTGGCTTAAAGTGAAATAAGGAAGTGAACTCAGCGGAGAACTGCTGATGATGCCGCTTGTCGGTAATTATTAATGGCATAAATTTACATGTCATTTTCATGGGGATCCAGACAAAAGATGTTCTCAAGCTGATGCATATTTCCCGCTTCGTTTCTTGCTGTCTCCAGTCTGAAGTATTCAGCCAGTCGCTAACTATACAAACTATATCACCAACAGCAAAACCAGAAGCCACCGCCGTCTCTCCATCCCATCCTGTTTCTCCACAAAATATGATGTTGCACAAAAAGTACAAATAAAAGAAAACTTAGTTGGAAAAAGAAACTATAGGCTATACATTTATGGAGCTGCTCTGTTGATCTCTGCTCCACACCTAAGTCTCTTTAAGATAAGATAAGATAAGATAAGATGGTACTTTATTGATCTCACAGATGGAGAAATTGCATTCGATGAGAGAGCACCCGGCAGCAGCACCCATTCAGTGCGCACCACTCTTTTTTTTTCTTTAGTGAAAGATCGTTGTGTCGCGGCCGCCATCTTCACTGTTTTGGTCACAGGAGGAGCACTGGTTGATGGGAAATCCGTAGACGATGACCACGGCGGTGGAGCTCTTGCGCTTGGCCACGATGTTCTTGGCCACACAGGTGTAGTTGGCCGTGTCGGACAGACGCGCCTGCTTGATGATCAGGTTGTGTCCACGGTGATGTAGAAGTTCCTGTCCTCGGCCGGGTCGATGATCTCATTGTCCTTCAGCCACTCCACCCGCATGACCTTGGAGGATGGAGAAACTGTAGCTGCCTCCTCTGATCATCTGAAACGGTGCACCGCCTCCTGGGCTTGTCCCCGTCTCAGAGCGTGGTGTCCTGCACTGGTCAGCTCCACCTCGTCCTTCCTCCTCCTCCTGCACAGCTCCCTCCACAGTCTATCACCATCTCCTCGTTGGTCCCTTTTGTTGTTTCCTGTAGCTCCTCTTGTGACGCCTCCTCCGTGCTGCAGGTGTGGGGGCTCTTGGTGCCTCTTCACTGTTCAGTGTCTCAGAAGAAGATGTTTGTAGATCTCAAATGGGTTTAGCTGATAAGCTAGCAGTTTGTTTACCTTCAAAAAGCTGCTTTCTTCAGGACCATTTTGGACTCTCAAAGTAAACAAATCCACCAAACCTCCACAAAAACACGGCAAAGACGTACAAAAGTATCCAGAAAAACAACATGGTTCGCTGAAAAAGGCAAACAATTCATTGAAAAAGGCAAACAATTCAGCTGCACCAGGAGAGAGGGATGTCACTGTTCCTGTGTTCCTGTTCCTGTAACATTATCTCCATACAAAAAGCTTTTTTCGAGAAACCGTTATTCAACTTAAAGGGGCTAGAATGCAAATTTTATACTCACTACTGCCACATCAGGTCATATGTGTAACTGCACCTTCTATATTACGCTCGTGCATGATGGCAATTCGTGAAGTAACGACTTTTTAAGTGACAGTGTAGGATTTCAGAGGCAGTTGTGGTGAACAGGTCTGGGCTCATTCTACACCTTAGGACTGGGGTCTCCAACTTTTTTTTTTTTTTTTTTTACCAGCGAGCTACTTTTACACAACACAAATGTTGTAGAGCTACTTATGCTTCAAAAACACTTGTGTAAAATGCGACTTCAAACTGAAGAATTAGTATTTCAAAGAAAATGACTTGAGTTTTGTCCTTATACTTTACAATATTGACCAAACTGATTGTGTTCAGCATGTTCATATACTGTTGCCCCGAACTACTGGTTGGAGATCCCTGCCTTAGGACATTGCTGGAATATATATAGTCCCTTTAACTTAAACAATAGTCACTCCCAGATTTCTAATGTAACGCAGTGAAAAATGGATTCAACAGGACACTATTTTGACCTGGTTTGAACGTGCTTTGTCCACCATGATGTCCATAAAGGGTGAGAAATTAGTGTTCCTCTAAAGCAGGAGCCAGTTAGTCTTATTGATTGCACTGCATTTTCACAAATTGTGAAAAAATAAGATTTTTATCAGTGATAAGGTTTGTGGTCTCAAAAATACACATCAACAATATAATATCAATTTACCCTCCACACATCTCTATTAAACATTTTTACCCAATAAAATACTATGATCTGCTGTGGGTCCCAGATCTGTCCAAGTAAATCAATAAATGATTCATTGCACACCATTTGACTTGTGATGTTGTGATGTAAAATGTATGCTTTAACCATGGGTCAGCCCAGGCAACTTTCTTCATGTGTGGGTTCTTGCCTGTCCTCTTGGTACTGAGGTTGCTTGTATCAGAAGATGCTGCCTGGAGTTTAGCCCAAAGCAGGGAGGCATCAAATTTCTAGTAATATCTGTAATATCGGTAATCTGTGATAAACATTATACCAGTACAATCATTTGGTCAGTCTCAATCAATACAAGTTTCGATTCTAATGTTTTGTTTCAGGAGGGGCATCTGGTGCAGAATGAGCCAAAATAACTCGCTCATCAGACATAGTGGGCAGATAATATTTTGCACATTAATTTATATTAACGAATTGTGTATAATATCACCATATTCTAAAATGGTTTCCACATATGATGGTGTGACTTTTGTAAAGAGTATGATAATGTTTGATGGGATATTCATCATGTGAAGAATAAATGTTTTCCATGAAGACTCCTCTATCAACATAATTTACTCCTTAATCTAGTTAAAACGGGATAAAACGCAATAAAGCTTAACTCAACTAATCACTAGTCAGCTATTAAGTACACTAATATGCAGCCTTATTTTTATTTATGTACTTGGACGCACAACCCTTGGAAGATGAATAGACTGTATTGTTATGCTTTTATTACCATAGGGTTTAGTTTGTTTGCAGAAACAACATATCTGCAGGGAAGCAAACACAGAAATAACGTAGTATTCAAATTGATAGATGTGTGAAGTACTTTTTCGAAATCACAAATTGGGCAGATAAATGCCTTGGCATTTCTTCCACATTGGAGAGCAAGTTAATAGGAAATAAAAGCGCCAAGCAATCCACAAGCCCTTCTAACAAACCCCTATTATTCTGTGCTTTACTCCCAGAGTCAGTGAAGCAGAACTCTCCAAGGGAAGATAAGGACTCTCACCGCCCACTACAGTCCACCAGGGGAGCAAGAACAACCATGTATTTTAAGCACTATGCAATTTTAACCAGAGTCTTCGAGAACCTGCCACAATAGAGAGGTGTCAGTATTTAAAAACTTAAGTTGCACTTTGTAACTTGAAGCGATGAACTTTTGGCAATTGGTTGTTTGCACATGCATGAGTCACATAATTAAAATGTCTTGTTTGTTTCAAGGGTGTTTGAAATGTTTGCAAATCTGGGCTGTGAACACCAGACATTTGGTGACTAACTACTTTACTGTCATGTTGTGGGCAAACTAAAATGATTTTTGAAATAAAGTGACCATGTGGATTTGTGTTTTGCGAAAATATTTTTTCCGTTTGACCATTTATCATCAAGAATCAAGCAGCTTGTGTTTCCAAATGTGCTACAGTCAACAGACTCAAAGATGAAGGACCCAGGGGAGGGACTATGTCTCTAAGCTGGCCTGGTGTCGCCTCGGGATTCCCAGAACAGCTGGAGAAAGTGTGCGTGGACAGAGGGGCATCTCTGCTGCGTCAGATAAAGCGAAAGGAACTGGATGGATGATACCATGTGGTGATGGCTCAGAATCTTGGGGATACAGAAATGTAGAATTAAAAATAAAAATAAGGAGGGCGGCTGCTTATGCTAAAACATCCAGCTAGAGCGGCAACCTCAGATAATTCTATAAATAAAATCTTAGAAGACCAACTTCCTCCTATTAGTTTATATCACACTTTATTTGCATATGTGCTTTTCAACAAAATGTGGAAATCTCCTCCTCACCTAAATTTCTCACATTTATGAAACTGGCTATAAGTGCTTAGATACTGTGAACTTACATTGGAAGGTGCTCACTTTACACTTTTAGGTGCAATAAGCTGCTTCACACACTGCCTCCTCAGTGGCAACATTCAGGCCGGAGGGTAGCGTGAAGCTGAAGCTACAAAAGGCTATGTAGTCTAAAAAAGTGGTTCTCTTCTCTTTGGACATCTTTTTGAGGTACTCAGGGTCAAACGTGGGCTGGATTTTAATCAAATATTTTTAAATGTGGTGTTTTTCATCTTGATTCAGGCCTTCAAATATTTTGAGTACTACTGGTCTATAATAGCTAATGAAAATTTAAACCCTGAAAGAAACTGAAGAAACAAACAGCCTCGGTATTGACTCAGTGGACTGGCTCGGGATCATCCATCCATCCATCCATCCATCCATCCATCCATCCATCCATCCATCCATCCATCCATCCATCCATTTTCTTCTTCTTGCTTTATCCGGGGCCGGGTCGCAGGGGCAGCAGTCTCAGCAGAGATGCCCAAACTTCCCGATCCACACACACCTCGTCCAGCTGTTCTGGGGGGACCCTGACGCGACACCAGGCCAGTTCAGAGACATAGTCCCTCCAGCGTGTCCTGGGCCTTCCACAAGGTCTTGCCCCAATAGGGCATGCCTGGAACACCCCCCGCAGGAGGCAACCAAGAGGCATCCGAAACAGATGCTCTAGCCACCTCCACTGGCTCCTTTCGACGTGAAGGAGCAGCGACTCTACTCCGAGCTCCTCCCGGGTAACTGAGCTCCTCACCTGATCTCGAAGGGTGCGCCCAGCCACCCTGCGAAGGAAACTCATTTCGGCCGCTCGGGATCATATGGGGTGAATAATTAAAACAGGATATGATTCACAATATAATGTAAAGCTCAAAAATCTCTATGATATCCTGGCATCCATTATGGGGTGCGTTTGTTTGGCTATAAGGTCATATTTACTTGCAAATTAATATGCCTTCCGTGTATCTCACGGTAGAATAATGCAATGTCTCTCTAAAGCAGTGGTTCTCAACCTGGGGGTCGGGACCCCCAAGGAGGTCGCGAGACAAATTTGGGGGGTCGCCAGATCATGTAGATAACATATACCGTATTATTATTAGCATATGCTATAATATTTTATTGTCGCAAGTGTGTGCTATTTTACCAGAGGGCCACTATATGTTTGTAATTTGATGAATTTTATTTTAGCCATTTGTTTTTTTCTTTGTTTTTTAAGAATTATGTAGACTAATGTTCCGTTTTCTCAAGGTGTGACCCGGACGGGGGGTCCCGAACCCCTTTAACTGTGATAATGGGGGTCGCGGCTCCAAAAGGTTGAGAACCACTGCTCTAAAGTCACGTGAAGGAATTACGACTATACACATTTAGAGGTTGTTTGCTTCAACTGTGACAATTCAAACTTTCAAAACCTCCTCTGAATATTCTCTTTCTACATGTGGTCCTGGGCTCCCTCTTCTCGCTCTCGCCATATGGAATCCAGATTTGGGCGACATCAATTAAATAGGCTAATGAGAGGAACAAAGTCACTGCGGAGACCCTACATTCAGTCCGAGACCGGCGCGCGCGGCTTGCTGTACCGGAGACGTCCCCGCGCGGCTTCATGCTGAAACCGCTTATTAGCCCCGGTCAACGGAGAACTGTCATAATTCTTCTTATCTCCTCTTCACACCTCCTCCTGACTGACGCACCTCTTTCCCCGGCTTTCTGTCTACGGCCAAGGAGAAGCGCGCGGTCCCGTGTGTGTGCGCGCGCGCGTCACAGCTCCTCCGATCGACACAAATGTTACCGTGTGTCGGTGTGAACGCACAGTGCTCTGCATGGACATCAGGATTGTAATAGTCCCCTCTCCTCGGCTGGTTTCTGCTGTGATTTATACATTCATCTGGTAAGTTCAATTTTCTCCTTGTTTTCAACAATTTACCAGGAACACTGTTTTTTTTTTCCAATTAGGAAATGGAAGTAGTTTGGATACGCTCATAATAAGCCTACGTGTTATATTTTCACGTGTTATTAATGTATGCTTACTTATTATTTGGGTGTGGTTGCATATTGCACATGATGCGATTTTTGTAATCTTCCCAAAACATCTATATGTGCGCAAATCTGAGCCTCGTCAAACTATTTTTACGCATGACAAAGTGCGGGGGGTAAGCCCCTCATTATCACGCTCATCTCTTACCTCTCTCCAACCAAAAAGTTGTTTTTCTTGCGCGTTGTCCACACCTTTGCAGTGATTACTACTGTACATGCTAATGAAAGGGTGGCTTAAATTATGTAAGAGAGTGAAAAGACGCAAATCGCTGGTGATGGAGTGGCGCGCTTGTATTGACTATCGCCTCAATGCAAAGACTCAATTTTAGTGACAGAGTTAAAGAATTGGTTGGTATATTATTATTTTCTGCTCTCTCTAATGAAAGTATGTGTCTCTTGGCGACACTTATTGAGTACTGCTTTGTCTGCCACCAACATCTGAATTCATTTAAGGCATTCTCCCTAAATACCTGTTGGCATCTACCTGTCTTATCTACTTCTAATGATCAGACTGAGCAACCTTTTCGGAATTGGCCCCCAGGGATCAAAGCTGCAACATTATATCATTAGAGAGACAGCAAGATCAAGTTCTTGGGCGGCATGGTTTGTGACAGGAAAGGACCAAGGGGTGAAAATTAAGGGTCAGAAGTCAATAGCATGACCGTGTGTGCAATCCTCTCAAGTCAAAACAGCAAGGCGAATTATGCACCCGAGGAAAAATGAAAGAAGAATGGAGAGATAAAGCCTAATTAAGAATGACTGTGGGTGGTTTTGGATCACATTTCTCTTTGAATCTCTGTGTCTCCTGGACTGGGATCAAGACTGCAGGTGATTTGCATATTTTCTCTTGTTAGCTGGGATAAGTAAGCCTCGCAAAAAAACAACAACAACAAAAAACAATAGCTTTTGAATAATCTATACACTGATAATGCCTTTGGGACAATAGAGTGGCAAGCCAATATGATATCCTGGCATCCATTATGGTGTCACTGTTAGCATATGCTGGATTTTTTCCCATTTTCTTCATTCTGAAATGTTTATATACATTTTTGATGACCTTCTTTCAAATGATGTGGTGAGATCTTTAGAGAATAGCATATTGTGCCCCACCAGAGAGTCTTTTGTGGTGGCTAATCTGCTCCAATAAGATATGAATTATGAAATATGAAAACAAATTACTGCATTGTTCTGTGACCACCTCAAATGGGAAAGTTTAAGGGGAAGAAACAGACACAACCGACCTTGAAATGAATTTGAGAAATTTGAATTAATAAGGCAGGAAAAATGGTGGACATGTTTTTGGCCATGTGTTTTTTTAATCCCCCATGAGGTGGCATCTGGTTAGCTATATTTTTTTTTCACACTTGGAACTGCAGCATTTCAATTTGATATTACTTCCTCTCACACCTCTTTAGCTTATTTTTCGCCATTCCCCTGACCTGGCGCTGTACTGGTTTTGCTTTGGTGTTACAAACCCCCCCAAAATATTTGTCATTTGTCATGAGCTTTTCCATCCTCTTGTTTGCTGCACCCAACCTGCCAATCATCTCAAGCACCTTGTTTCAACCGCAATCAGTCAGACGAAGGTTTTTGTCTCTCCTTGGGGGGGTTGTTTTGGGGTGTGTGTGGAGGGCTTAAAGTGTGAATGGGACAAGACTAAAAGCACACACACATCAATGGTTAGTTTGATGAAGAGGAAAGCAGCAGGAATCATACGCTTAGCGGACACCATACCCGCTCCTAATTGAACACCCATGGGCAATGTTTGACTGTTAGACAGCCGCAAATGAGGAAACTGTCGCAATCAGGGACAATGGAGCGCTATGAGGAGTCTATTTTGGAGTATGGTAAATTGTGTCCTGGGATTTATGTGTGTTTCATATCAGGGCTACTGCTTTACATACACAAGTGGATCTAAAACGTTTTACAAATCCCACCGAGGAACATTTTTTAGAGCGCCACTTGGTCTAAACTGGCTGAAGTAGCTCTGTAAAGAATGCAATCAAGTTTTAACTATTGCAGGTTTTTGGAGAGGGCTAGGAATTAAAAAAGGATTTCCTCTGAATAATTTTATAAGGACGAGCACATCTCCGTCAACTGGAAAAAAAATTGTCGGACGGTGGAAGGAATACTTTGAGGATCTGCTCAATTTCAGGGTTGTGTCTTCTATTGAGGAAGCAGAGTGAGGATTCAGAAGGGGACCATCACCCAAGCTGAAGTTACTGAGGTGGTTGGAAAGCTCCAAGGTGGCAGGGCTCTGGTTGTGAATGACAATCTGTCCTGCGCACCTTTTTGCCTCTGGATGTTGTAGGACAGTCTTGGCGGACATGTCTCTGGAACACCGGTTTGGGGACTACTTCTGGATTGGCAGACTGGGGTGGTGGTTCCTCTGTTTAAGAAGGTGTGTTCCAACTGTAGGGGATCACACTTTGGCCTGTCACGATAACAAATTTGAAGTTCGATATATTGAGGCAGGAAAGTATCGTGATAAACGATATTATTGACTTTAACGATACTAGATGCTATCAACTCTCAGGCAATAAAATGACAGTAAACCTTAGTTCTAAAAGTGCCTCATCATATCCTTAAATACCACACAAGCTGCAATAAACATAGTCTCTAATGTAACTCAATTTGCTTCAGTGAAAATCAAAGGTTACAAAGGAAGATTGTGGTTAAATGCTAATTAATGTACAGACGATAAATATCGAGCCCAAAAATGTATCGTATTTGTCTTTTTGTCTTTTATTGAACAATAAGTCGATATAGTATTTATCATGACAGCCCTAATCACACTCTCTGTCTCCCCAATAAGGTCTACCTCAGGGTGCTGGGGACGAGAATCCGAACTATAGCTGAACCAGATTGAAAGGCGGATCGGTGCAGCGTCTGCAGTGATACGGTCGCTGTCTGGGAATATTGTTATGAAGAAGGAACTGAGTCGAATGACAAAGCTCTTGATTTACTTTCAAACTACATTCATGCTCTCACATAATGGTCATGAGATTTGAAAGGAGAAGATTGGTGGCTGGGCGTACCCTCAGAGATAGAGTGAGGAGGTCAGTTACCCAGAAGTAAGTAACTCTAAGGAGAGCTGCTGTTTCTTTATGTCGGTATGAGCCAGCTGAGGTGGCTCGGGCATCTGTTCTTGATGCCTTCTTGTTGCCATTCCTTGGGTTGTGTTCTGGGTATTGTATCATAGCTGTACAAACAATCAATGTTTTCCACAGTACCATTTAACAACAATAACAAGCGTTCAAGTAACTTCTATAAACTCTACAAACCAGGTGCTGTTCCTACCACAAAATTAAATGTAGATCTAGCGTTTTAAAAGTGCACAGTGTTGATTCATTGAGACTGACTGTAGTTGAAATTGTGGTTTGATGAAATATGATTGAATTCCCAGCCCTTGTTTATATTAATATGTTTTTAAATCCTTAGCCAAATTATATTATGTAAATCATGAAACCTGTTACTCTACACAATTAGATTAGACTGCACATTGCACATTGTTGATTTACTCACAAACATTTGCTTTTAACATGCCAAGCAATTATCTTATAGGATGAAATGTTGATGCTGGAACATCTGGTCAGGCAAGTCATTTCCCCTTATGTTTTAATTACAGTGGTGGCGTTATCTTACAAAAAAATGTACTGCACCGTGGTGACGAGTGACCAAGCCAAGCCATCAAGCCAAGGACGTACAGTTACACATTTCTCATCATTGCTGCCTGGCAAAGTGGACTTCTCTGTCTCATGAGTCCAAATCAATTCCACTTCCTGATTGGTCTTTTGGCCAATTTTTAACATTGGCAGTCACACCTTAATTGACGCTTCACGCGAGACAGCGGTGGTTCCACTTCACTTCTGAACACTAAGTGGAAACATTAATACCACGCTCAGACGGTTGACTATGTTATTTATATTCCGGACACCTCTGTGACAGGAAGACTCCACGCGTAGCTCACCACTGTTTCGACTGTGCTCAACACATCTCGCTCTTATTTATATTGCCTTCCAGTTCATTGCTACAGTGCTTTTCCCTCAGGGGACCGCAATTCACATAGCGTAGTAAGGCGAAGAAGAGATAGCCTGGTTTCTTCCTGCCAGCAATTCAATATATATCACTACAAATTCGTCAAAATGCATACCTGTTAATGCAAAGACGAGCACGTACTGTAATGAACTCAACGATGTAACAATGGTGAGGATTTTTATTATTTGCTAGTTTTCAGCTCAGATGAAAATTGTCTTTGAACTCTTGTCTTTCCAGATTTACTTCCAAGTTTTCATGGTCGATGCCCTCCTGACCTGAACAAACATGGACATTTAGACAAACTTCAGGCAGCTCAGGAGTGCAGCACCTGCTTTTAAGTACACAATCCCTCCCTACTTTTCTCTCGTAAAAGATCAGACATAATGCACTAATATCAGCATTTATATCACCACAACTGTGAAGGAGTTTACTCATTTCTGCGTTGGCTTGGAGTTGTTAAGCGCCGGACTAGTAAGTTATTATCCCACTCCTCTGACTCGCTCACGGCATACTGTATGTAGGCGCTCCTCTTGTGTTCATATGCAATACTGACGGTCCTTGAACTCTTTGACATGTATGTGCTGTATATACTACACAGAGCAGGAGAATAATCACCTACACATGCGCCTCGCTGTTTGTAATGCATTTAGTTTCTCCCTTTGCGGACCTCTTGTGGTTGGAGTTGGCATCCTTTACTTGTATGGCATTACCTTACTGGTAAATAAGCCTAATCCATATCCAAAACTTATTTCTTTTGTCATTATTAAACACCAGCAAACCTCTGCCTGCTGAAACTTAACTTTCTTTACAGTCAGCATTTACATATGCAACACCCATGAGAAAAACATACACATATCTAAAGCCGCTCAAGCACAGAGTGATAAATTTGTCAAGCCAAAAAAAAGTAGGAGAGTATTTAAAACTTGGGCAAATCGGCATATGACCTCAATATTTGCACCTCAGTGACTCTACAGGAGAGGGCTAAATGGGAAAGTGTGGGTCTGACAAATCCTCTGCAGTGAAGTAAATGATATAACACTTTTTAAAGCAATGAACTGCAGAAATTAAATGCATAGGGACTTACGCATAATAGCAAATCTGAATTGAGTGGGATTTGCGAATGAGCTTTTTTTTGGGTTGTTATGAAGTATGGCCGCCTGTCTTCCTCTGATCTGTTTTGTTGTGTTAGAGACGGATGATTATTGATTGGACAGTGGACATTATATAATAGTTTTACATTATAAGGGGTTATTACATCATGGGTTTCTTTGAGTCAGGACACAGCTCAATAGCTTCGATTAGGTCCAACAGTTTCAGTTCCTGACTTGTTTCTTGATTAAGCGTTTGCAATGTACTGAACGTAGACATTTGCGGTGAAGGAAAAGTGACACAGTCATGGGATGTATGCAGTGATTAAGGGAAACCAGATCTGCTTTTCTATCAGTGTTAACTGGTTTGTAAATCACAACATTTGCCCAGCTTTTATGTATCGCATTTGTCTACAGAATTTATCTACAGAATATGCCTATCCTTCTCTAGAATTGCCCATGACATCGAATAAAAACAACAACTATTATTCAAGCAAACGATGAGAATCATTGGCAGACGACCAAGAGATGCAGGCTGTTAAGTCCCTATTGGTTATAAAGATGTGTGCAGGGAGACCAAGGCTGAGCCCTCAAAGCAAGTTTGTTCTTTCTACTTTTATTCTGTCCCCAGCTTTTAACAAGACATTGACAGATACATATCTGCTGTACAGCTTTTCACCCAAATGCCACAAAAGACAAAAGCATCAATCAAATTCTGGCTGCATGCATTTTGCTCATTCATCTCAGAAAATCAAAACATGTCTTTTGAGGTTCGGTAGCTCTCTTATTTATTTGCCTGGAAGTACCGACAGTTGTTGAAATAACAATAAAACCCCTCCTTACAATCTTAGAAAGCCCATAGCCACAGCCAGTAACCAATGTTTAATTAATTGTCACCAATCCATGACAGATGAGTATTCAAATTAGTGCCAACAGAAGTGCCCATATGCAAATGCCGGGCTCGCTTTTATTGTTTTTCATGGGTATTTGAAAACATGTGACGGGGCTTCAAATGTGATTTTTTATTATTAGGTTTGGTTGTGTGTCATGTGGCAGCTACAACACAGAAAGGTATTGATAAAGAGGAACTCCAAATACGCAGCCACGTAAACATACTATTATTGTAAAAAAAAATGCTGCTCAAGTTGACATATTTTTTATCCTTTCGGCAAAGACATCAGCAAATCTTTCACTGATTTGATGCACATTGGCATTGACATTATCTCAGATGCATATCCTGATGGAGCCTGACGTTAGTCCAGCTCTTGTTTATAAAATGATTAAGCACCTAAAACATGTGTTCATTTCAGATAGGCCAAAGGTGTCTGCTTTACAGCGTTCGTTGACATTCATTCTAGGCTAAAAGTGGCCACACAAAGGTAAGTGCAGTATCCCTTACCTCTGAGTGACCTGTTGGGCTAAATCCATCAGCTGAGCGTGTCTAATAGGGGTAAGCTCTGAGTGATGTTCCCCTGAGGCACGGTTTATGAAATTGGACCATAATGGGCTCGACTAAAAGCCCTAAGACACATCTGCAGCTCCTACAGGTTGAGACATTACGACTAGTGCAATGTAGATTGACAGCACACAGTTCTGCCAGTGTGGTTATGCTGAAGCTTTATGTCTAGTTACCGGTACAGTGATATATATATCTGAGTGCAACTGGTGGAACTAGATTTGCTTTTGCTGTAGTTTATGGCTCGTTTCATCCCTTCTCCATCTCGGTTTAATCAAGAGTCCAGTTTTGCTTCTGCTTCTATCTAATGTGCAACCCTACTTTCCCAGCATGCAACAGGATTCTTGAGAATGGTTGCCACTTTAGTGCTATTTTCTTAATTTCCTTGGTATCTAAGAATGTGGTCAATCAAAATCCACCTTTGTTTCCACTGCAGCGACATATGATTGTTGCTCTTGCGTGCCGTTCCATTAAATTAGTTTTATCAGATTCTCTCTCTCTCTCTCTCTCTCATGTGATGTGTAGGTGAAGAACACAGCCTAGTCTATAGGGGGAAAAAAACAAAAACAGCTGACAACATCTTTAATAATAGAGAAAAATTGATGTCGGTGCTGATATGCACAAGGACACGCAGGTTGTTGTACAAGACTCTTTTGATCGAATTCAATGCAGAAAATGCTTTGCAGTCCGGAATACTTTGTCATCTTCTACTTCGGTGGAGTTTGTAAACTGTATACTGAGAGAAAGCAGGCAGCAGCTTATTAAAAAAGCAGGGAAATGAGGCGTGAACAAGTCTTATAACAGATGTGTCACTGTTAGGGAACACTTACATCTTACTTTAGGATCGGAACAGAACCGCAGCCTAAAGCTCCAATTGTTTTACTGTTTACTGTCGCGGAATTAAATCCATGAGGTCTGTGAGTGGTGGAAACACTGCATCTATGGGCATTACAGAGATGGGGTGCAATTACGGAAATAGCCACGGTTACAAGAATTGCACTTAAATACAGCTTTCTTCCACGTTCCTGCTTTAGGGGCAATACAAATTAGACAGAGGCAGGTGCGACAACTACTCTGCCATGTAAAATCATCTTCAAAGCACAGAACATGGAAAAAAAATCAGTTTTTCTCTGCACAGCAACAGCCTTGAACACCTCACAGCCAGAGAATTTCTGTGATGTGAACTTTCAGGCTGATAAAAATCATAATTTCTGCAGTAAAGGCAATGTTCTGTGGACATCTCAAATTGGTCAATACAAAACAATGTGCGGTTGTTGGCACAGGCTGACATTTAGACAAGATTTAATATTTAACCTTTTGAGACTGGCCCCGGCTCAGGTAATCCTCTCCACAAATTAAAAAGTGTGAAGTTTGGTGACTCATTGATGATCAGTTTGAGTCATCCATAAAGGGATTTCTGCATAAGAAAAAATATTGTAAGAAATGTCTTCAGATAGATCGATAGATCGATAGATCGATAGATCGATCGATATACCGATAGATCGATAGATCGATCGATAGACCGATAGATCGATAGATCGATAGATCGATAGATCGGTAGACAGATAGACAGACAGATAGATAGATAGATAGATAGATAGATAGATAGATAGATAGATAGATAGATAGATAGATAGATAGATAGATAGATAGATAGATAGATAGATAGATAGATAGATAGATAGATAGATAGATAGATAGATAGATAGATAGACAGATCATATTAATAATAGTATTTGGTTTAGATTGTACATTTAGGGCAGTGTTGGAGCCATCATTACTCACTCCTGTTACATAAAGTCTGCCAATTCACCATGTTTGCTGTAGCTGTGCCAACCACTGAGTATAATGGGAGCATAGTAAGACAGCTGGCACGACAAATCCAAAATATTTGTAGAATTCAATTAAGTAAGTACAGTGGGAACCAGATATACACTATATAAACAGATACATTATGCATTTGTTTCTTAATGTCTGACATGAAACCAGTATTAACTTTTCCTTTTGAAGGTCAACTGGAATTTTCAAAATTATTTCTATTTGCTAAATGCCAGAAGAATGAGAAATAAAACATTTTTAAAGATTTTTTTTGCAGAAGTTTACATATACTAAGATTAGTATATACTGTATTTGACAAAGATGACGATGTCGTGTCCTTGGAAGCACAAGTCTGGTTCATCCTTGGGTGTAATTCCAAGATGCCTTGTTCTGTGTCCCAGAGATGAACATGGTGTGGTCTGAAATGTGAATATCAACCCAAGAACAAATGCAAAAGACCTGGTGAAGATGCTGAACCTGGTAAGAGTCATCAACCAGAGTGAAACCAGTAGTCCTACTGCACTGACATGGGCTGAGAGGGCACTCTGCCAGGAAGAAGCCCTTTCTCCAAAATAAACATAAAAAGCCACATATGCACACGGATAAGTGCTTACATTTTTGGAAACATTTCCTGTGGTCACGGTGGCCTACAAATTTGTCTCAGTTACACCAGTTCTGTTTGGAGTAATGGACCAAAATTCCTGGCAACTATCGTGAGAAGCTTTTGGAAGGATATCCAAAACGTTTGACCCAAGTTATACAGTTTAAAGGCAGCGCTACTAAATATTAATGCAATGTATATGTAAACTTTGGGCTTTGTTAATAGTAATATAAAACTGTGTAGAAAATTCCATCTCTCATTCTTCTGGCAGTTAGCAAATAGAAAAAAAAATAATAATAATCAAATTGAGCTAAAACAGTATAAGTTAATTCTGGTTTCACGTCAGACAGTGAGAAAATGCAAAATGTGTAATTTTATATTGTGTACATAAACATCTGGTTCCCACTGTAAGTAAGTGCTTTATTTGTCATTGTACAATTGTACAACAAAATTGTGGCCAACCTTACCATCATGTTTTTGGAGGTAGGAGAAACCGTAGTACCTGGAGGAAACCTGGCTGGCTGCCTTCAGTCTCCTCTAAAATGGTGCACAGCCTCCTGCTTGGTGTCCTGCACTGGTCAGCTCCTCCACCTCACTTCAGCTCAGATGTGTCTTCCCTCTCTGATACATTTCTATAGCTCTTCATTCTCAAAGTTCTCATTGAATACGGACTGTTCTTTTGTCAGCTGCGTTAATAAAACAGCGGCACAAATACTGTACAATGCCATTCGATCATAGTGGCCTCGGTGTGGTGCCCTTCAGAGACTTGGTGCTTAACGCACAGCTATGAACATGCAGGGAGCGGCAACACTGCAAACACAAATAAATAAGTAAACATATCATTGGCATGAACATAGACAAGGTGCACATTTGAAATAAACCTAAAAAAATATACTAATTTCCGCTGCTGTGCCATTTGGTGACACAAAAGTTTCATCTTGTTTCCCCCAAAGTCCAAAATCCACTCTGAAGCCACATGCTGTTACTGCCAGCAACTATAGATCTTACCGATTTGATAAGTTTTGAAGTACAACATGCAATGTCCTAAAATAACATATGACAAAGGAAAACTGCAGTAGAAAAACACACTCTTGCATTCATTCTTACTTAGCCTCTCTCTCTTTCACTTGAGCTGTCCACAGACGGTCCCCTCTGGGCACATAAAGCTATAAAACAATGAACCATGCACTGAGCTTCTTTTTTAGAACAGAGACGAGTTATTTTCCTATGTGTGTGTGTGTGTGTGTCAGAGGTTTTCCAGCCTTTTGAGAGATATTCCGACCGAGTCTGCATTTCTGTGCATATGTGTTAAGCTTGTACAGTATGTAGGAGGATTAGATGCATGTACTTCGATCCGTTTGTGGTTGATGCCCATCGGCGCACTCATATTCTAAGTATAAATAATTCTCCTCCTCCTCCTAATTTGTATGAACAACACAGCTATTGTTCTTCCACATGCAGCTATTGACAGGGAACAGAGACATATTAAAGGGAGGGACATGATGCAAAATCAACCATTACCTTTCATACCTCGGGTTTTGCTGTGGCAACTGCCTTGGTTCTCTCATACATTTCCCTTCTATTTATTCCCGAGGTCCTCTTCTTGCAGACCCACCAGAAAGCTCACTGATGACTGCCCAGGCTCCCATTTCTCCCCTTCACAGAGCAGTCTTTTAATGTATCTATCTTATATCACAGAGCACAGTTTAAGATCAAGATGTGTTTGAAATGATTGCCTGGAAAAAAGGATAAAGAATTCATTTAAAAGCCGTATCTTCTACCTGCTTCAAGCTGCAAAACAATTAATTCAGTCCCATCAAATTGTGTGTGCGTTGACCCTTCATTGTTGGTATTTCTAAATTGATGTGCGTTTGCAATGTTAAGTAATCCGGTTTTGTGTGACAGCTTTTTGCAAGAACAGTCTTGAATGAGAATGAATAAGTAACCGGTGCAAAGACAGCAGACACCCACAACTTTCTGCTTTTGCATACGAAAAACTGAAAATGGCCAAAAGCTATGACCATCTTCTTGAAATTCAGAGTTGAACTTGATTTGCAAATATAGGCCTATACTTGAAAGATCGCAATGCACAAATAGACATGAGTGTGAATGTTTATAAGAGGGATCGGCAAACTTTTCCACACTGGGCGTCCCTTTTCGCTTTTGTTAGTTAATGTCATTATTTCAACTAAACCCTTGTATCTTCCTCTTTGGTGCAAATTTATAATCACATCACATCAGTATACCTAGTTCTGCTCAAATTACTCCTCCAAAAGAATTGATATATTTTTAATTAGAGGTATATATTAATTTGTCAGGTATAACGCAATTAATGTTATCATGTAATGTGACATGGTCTGATTCCTTTTCAACTCCCAGTGCCAGCCAAATCAAATCCCTCTGAGCGCCAACTGTGTCTTTGTCTAACCATAGTTTAAAACTCAGCCAGGTTGACTTTGTCACTACATTGATATATTTGTCTTGCAGCATTGGCCGTCAGAACATAACTAAAGCGGACAGGCTTCCTCATAGACAGACTGTAATATACTGTATTTGCTCACAGAATACCACTAGCTAAATACACGTTATGTTAGAAAACCTATTTCAATGGCAATATAATTAACTTACAATAAATGCAATCTTTTTTTTGACCTTCAAGCCATACAGAGTTTGTGAGGCGTGTTGTGGCGAATAGAGCTTCTGATTTCCATTGTTCCAAACACTGTACACTTGTGTGAGCTTCTCTTTACAACAGCTACAGCGTCCCAATAATCGAGAACGGATGATTATTCTTAATAGTGAATATCAGAGCATATTCAAAGGTTTTTGGCCATTCTTGAGTGGGTAAAACACAAAACAGAGCAGAAACACATTCAGCAATCTGTGGAGGCCAGACTCAAACTCATAACACTGCAGCTGTAAGCGCCATTTCAGTGCACCGTCTATCTCAAGACTTTGATGTTATGATTTGTGTTAGTGCTAAGTTTTACTCTGCGCAGCACTTTGGAGACTTATGGTTGGTAAATGGAGCTATACAAATAAAAGTGGTTAAACTGTATAAAACGATTGTTTGAGAAAACTTGAAATCATATTGAATGCAAGTTAGTAATGTCTCGATTCTATTATACATGTTGGCACATTCAAAAAGTATCTTTTGTCAAAGACTGGCAAGAATGGATATATAGACCAGAAGTTCTCAAGTGATATGGCCTCAGAACCCACCATTACCCTATAGGACGACAAGCTGCGAACCAAATGAAAATGTATTTTGCCATATACTAAATGTGTAAAATTTTGCATTTTCCACAATTTTTTTTTATTGAACAAGCAGTAAATACCTTTAAAGCTACTTTCAGCCACTCCATTTTGCATTCTGAATTCCCACATTGCATCATTAGATGCAACACATTCGGAAACACCAAAATAACTTCCCACAGAATAAAATGATAAACATCCAAATGACCTGCTCTGACACAGCTGAAATCCTCATGAAATGCCTGTTTGTTTAACCTGTTTCCTGATGTTACACAGATCTCACACACATTTTTAGAAACTAGACTAAACTTGGCTTTCAAATTAGGTATCACCCTGGCATATAGGCTGTAAGCTCTCCAGTCAATACCCTTTGAGATTTGGATGTAAATAATTGCTAACCCTAATCCTTACCTAACCTAAAGGTAGCAGTTAAGTGGCTAATAATCCAATATCTACAGGGAGCCGTCAGGTCTTTTTCCTCCTCATGATTAGCAGGCACCGACAGGCTGTGGACCCACTGAAATTGGTTCTGCGACCCACTTTTGGGTCCCGACCCACCAGTTGAGAATCGCTGAACTAGACAGCAACATCATGGGACAGCACACAGCGGTCTGATGAGATTGACAATGATTTAAGAAAAAAGGGTCTTCAAAGCCACACTATGCACTATTTCACTTAATGAATAGAATGAAATATAAACTTTACTTTTACTTTTTATTGGTCCAAAAATGCCTCAAAATCCCAAAATGTTTCTAGACCTGACTCATAAGTTTGCTGGGAGCGGGACATCACCGGCTGAGTTGCTGCTGTTTGGCTTGGACCACAAACACAAGGTTTCAAATGCCTTATCTTTATAACCTGACTGTATAGCAATGTTTTATGTTTTATATTTGGGGCATATGTGGCATCACTGGCATGCTCATACTTTGAGTTTCACCAACAGTTCCTTTTCCCTTTTGAGACTGCAACATATAACCTGGAATGTTTCGCTTTGTGCCTTTAAGTTAATGCTGAATGTATACTACGCCATTTTACTATAAAAGTTGGCTTACAGTATTCAATAACTGTACTGACAAAAGCAAAAAAAAAAGAAAAACGAAAAGGACCATCCAATCCATAAGCCCCATTCTAATTAAATTATGTTAATCAGCCCCTATATGAGCGAGCATATTGATCTGGTCTGGGTATAATGAATTGGCCTTTGTGTTTCATGGTAAGCCCTGGCAGACGACTGGTAGGAGCTTAAAGTAATTCCTTACATATTCTCGAGTCATGTAGAGATGTGTCGTCTTTATTCTCATGCCAAGTGAGAGGAGAAGCATTGATGCACCGCTGACTTTTCATCAATGTTTGCCGCATTTCTGTGTCTTTATTATCTGCGCTGTGCAATTTGGGTTGTGGCAAGGCTGATGCATTGAGGGCGAGGGGCTCTGCCAGGCTCTATGTCAGCTGCAAAAAATGAAAGAAAAAAAAAAAAAAAAAAGTTTCTGAGTCTACAAATCTGCACGGTTTCCTCATAATGCTCCCCATGTGTAATTTATTCTGCCCCGGGAGCGACGCACTAGTCTTTGGTGAGCATTACATTTGAAGTTTAAAGTTACTTTCTGCTGCACTGAGACTTTCCCGCGCATATAGACCTTCATCAGCTGTTTCCAGGGGAGCAGTTAGACACAGCGGTACATCAAAGAAACGTTTAGCTTAATTTGTCTCAGCACAACACCAAGATCATCATTCTGCCGTCGTTCCCGGTACATTTTATTACATCCCGTATTTTTTAAATTCATTTACAACTATTCCGACTATTGATCTTTCAAGCATCCAGAGGCATCACATCTCTCTTTACCCATCGTTTCAATGTTTTTGCAGAGGATGTGAGAAAGTTTGATTCTCAACATGATTTTGCTGCAATCACTGTGAACCAATTTCAACGCCATGATAATTGCTAAAAAATCACTAAAATGATGTCAATAAAGCAAGAAACAAGACAGTTTGATGTGACTCCGTCCAATATTCAGATTTGGGGATTTGTGTAAACTGTGCCTTATTTGCATTTTAAAACATGGAGATTATGCCAAACTTGCAAAGCATGTTTGTGATGATCATGTTGGTACCAGCTATAAACTGAAGACGTTTTACAAATACAGTATATTAACCTTTTTTCTTAACATTTCCCTCCATACTTACTTGAAAGGCGCTCGATAACTGCTTTGAGCGTTCTCATTCGAGTCGATTCTCGATGTCTACCCTGAAGGAAACACATTAACAAACCTATTACGTCCCGCCGGTGTAAGGAAGTGCACATCAGGTAAAACCCAATGCAATTAATTTAGCTTTAGCATTTCAGCTATGGCTCCTAATTATGGGAGCTGTAGAGCACCTACTTCCATTAGGTTATATAAGACAGCACCCTAAGCCTCACCACTAATGTGCTTTCTTCCATGAATTTGTATTTATTTATTTATTGGTTTATTTGTCCACGTCAATGAGTCCACCATGTAAACACACCACACCGCATTGTCGCCATTAGCTAATTTCCATCCGTTGTTCCCCCACTCGCACACTTTAAACACACTCTCATTCATCCTGGCCTATTGTGCATGTTTGTAGTGTTGGGGGAAACTGGGGTACCTGGATGAAAAGTACAAGAAGATAAGAGATATATTTTTCTCTTCTGTGCACGTTGAACTGCCAACATCCCCAAATTGCCCAAATATACAAATAAAAGCAATCACTAGTCAAACAAAGATGTTGTTCGTCCCATCAAATGACACATAAATAATTCATATGTTATGACGTGCATTTAAATGAGCTCCAGCAGCTGAGGTTTTATGTGGTCATTTTGTAAACAAAGGCACAGACTGCTGTAATTTGTAACCTGGGAACACCATAATCTGTCCTCCCACTGCATTTGTGCATTGTGGATTGAGTAATCTTGGACAATAATGTTTAAGATACCATAATCTAATTACCAATCTCCAATAATTATCGACTTGTAGCTTTTTAATTGACAGGCCTGCGGCCCGTGGCTGTGACATCATGTTTTGTTGGTCGTTTTTATAGATTTTCTTTTTTTTTTGTACTGATGTCTTGTTTTTTATTCTGGAGAGCAACTTGTGCACCATCTGGCAGTTGAAAGGTGCTAAACAAATTAAACTTGATTGATTGAGTTGGAGTGTTGGAGTGAAGTTCAGGTTGTAGAGAAACCTTTTGTTTCACACAATTGGAGCGGAGGGGAGGGTTGTTCAAGTCATTATCTGTGCATTCACCACTCCAGTCTAGACGACCAATACATGGGAGAACAATCACTCTCTATGGGGGAAAACTCCTGTACGACTGAGAGAGTAAAATTAAATCAAAAGTTAATACCGATCCTCATGATTCATTTGTCGGCCTCATCACCGGTTTTGAATGCCTTTCGTAACATTAAAAGCACTGGCACAGCTCACTCAATCCATTCCCTTTCTTTGTTAATTGGATCTGGATCCATCCATTTGCCATCATTAGAACTATCTTGACTTTTTGTTGGTCATTTGGCTTTTTTTCCTGGAAATTCAACTTAAATGCAACATTACTTGAACTTAATCTTTATAAGGACCAAAAAAAAAAAGAAAGTAGTTTTCCTCTCTGATAGCTTTCATCAATCCTTAATGTTTGCTCTGCCAAATACTGCCACCGCTTTTTGATGAATGCAACGTGCTATTGCTATTTCCATCAGAGACGACTAACACAAGCCATTCATCAAATTAGGCCGCATTAAAACAGTATCTGCATAAACTATAAGACTTTTTTTTCCCTTGACTCCAGAAACGTGTATAAGGAACAAGCATGGGTACAGAGTTCATCCAGTTGTACAAATCCTGCAGGATTTTTGGGCCAATTAGCGTTTGGCTCCTTTTTGTTTCTTACAAATGAGTGAGAGAATGAAAACGCTTGGTAAAATGGAAAATGCAACACTGTAATTGCAGAGTTTATGATTTTTTTTCTACTTGCAACAATTCAATTTCCTATTTCATTTCAGTTGTGGTGAATCTTGCAAGTAGATGGTTTGCGCCTTTATAGCGAGGCTTCTTTCTGTCACCTTTCAGTCAATCCTTGTCAAAACAGAACTAGGCTACAGTACAGTGCATCTACATACTCAAAGATGCAAAGACAGAAATAGCATTGCTCATTTAGTATCCATCTGTCAGGCTGTCTCCGGATGATTTAAATGTCTCTGCTGATTTTGAAGGGAGTATCAATACACATTTGTACTTTGGATGCCTTATTACAGGACTTACCACGTACCTAATCTCTGTAACACCGAACCAACAGGCCAGGCACTGATGATATCAAGCTACACAGCCGCGCAGGGAAATATTTAAATAAACACTCTCATTAATTTGTAAAAGGTGAGCTCCTCTGTGACCTCTGCGATTAAGAGACAAAACCCAGGGTCGGTGTAAAATCTTTAGTGACTTAACTTAAGTCTCAGATGCATTCGAGCATTTCTTCTTTCATTTTGTCTGTGACTTTTAATGTTGCAGTGGTTTAAGTACAGTAGCAGTTTTTGTATCTCAACATGGGAGTGACACAATTGATAGAATGTGACTCTTATCTGATGGCATTTATTTTGTATTACTTTATTCTCATTGTTGTAAAATGTATCCTGCGTGTCTGGGTTATCCTGTGACCTTTAAGGAGAGGGGGGTGACCGCAGCGCCTGGGGAGCTTGAGCAAGGATTTTGATTTGCACCTACCTGCTGTGCATGTTTTGTGATCTAAGGTTCACATACACAGGCAGAATTTTTGATTGTTTGACTATTTTTCAAAGAATATGAAGGATAACACAAAAATCTTTTTTCACTCATATAGTGGTCGTGTGAAGCCATTTATGATGAAACAACTGAGTTTGCTCTTTTTAAACCATAATGAATAAAGAAAGTACTAAAATGACCCCTATAGTTTACATACCCCAGTTTTTAATACTGTGTATTGCCCTCTTTAACACTAATATTTCACAGCAGGAATCATAGGCCATCTTTGGCCTTGTTGACAACAAAAGCATAGCATATTCCTATAGCTCTAAACGGGCACACCCAAAGACCAGACAGGTACGCATCAACTCGTCTAAGCTCAGGTAAGAACATATCACAGAATGGAAAAACTGTGGCCTATTCCTCTAAAGATGGCAATACACAGTATTAAAAACTGGGGTATGTAAACTTTTGATCAGGGTCATTTTGATACTTTCTACTTTCAATATTATTTAAAAAGAGCAACGCTCAGTTGTTTCACCATAAATGGCTTCACACAACATGTGTATCTTTCATATTCTTTGAAAAATGGTGAAAAAAATTAAAGATTCTGCCATGGTATGTAAACTTTTGAGCAAACTTACAAAGAGAAACCAATCCTGGGTCAGGAACTGAACCTGGGACCTTCTCAATGTGGCAAGAATCCTGCTATTCTGTGCTGTCTTGTGCCACACAATTGGGTAGAAAAAATGTGCAAATGATTTGAAATAACACAACAGAAATTCATTATCAATTCCTTATTGACTGGACTTCCTCCAAACTTGAAAACTTGGGCTTGAGGCGCCAAGATTAAACGAAATAGTCAGTTGCAAGTTCATAAACAGCACAGTCGAGTCCTCCCAGAATCAACAGGTAAATACACTGCTAAAAGTAAATAAAGGGAACACTTGAACAACACAATGTAACTCCAAGTGTTCCCTTTATTTTGTTGATAAATAAAGGGAGCACTTGAAGCTACACTGTGTTGTTCAAGTGTTCCCTTTATTTTTTTTAAGCAGTATACATCATGTGAATCACTGACTAACAGAAAGCACTGCCCACACCTCAAACAAAGGGCTGATTGATGCGTCCATATAAAAGTGTCATTATAAAGTCTTCTGCTGCTGCATGTTGACTCTGTCCTCAATAATCGCGAGGCAGGAAGTAAGCGCCGTCTTCTTTATGAGAAAATGTTCATCCACGCGTGACAGGTGTAACCACAGTCCGGCTGAACCGCATCGTAAGAGGAAAATCAAACACGATGAGAAAAGTGGAGAACACACTGGAGCAGGTGCTACAGAGTGTCATGCCTGTGTCGGCCAAAGCTATTTTATCCCTTGCAACAAAGACAATAGCCAATTCAAAGCCTTTTTTCCACAAGCACTCAGAGCGAGACCACAAGGGCATGGCCCAGATCTAGTCATAATCCATGGTTCTTGTTCAGACCTAGATCTGAACCACTAAACCATATTATTACATAGACTCCACTAAAATGGATTTCGCTGCTGATTTGTTATGCCCCGAGAGAATATTTTTGTGCCTAAAATAATACAATATAAACCACCTTAGTACAATGTCATGTGACTCATGTCTGTGTCAAACGCCCTAGAAAAGGCCATATATTCGATATTGCACACTTGCGCGTCGTAACAAGAACATACTGCTGATCTGGTTGAATTCATCAGAGTGGCTGTTATTCAGGCGCCTCAAAATGCAGGAGACCAAACTCATTTTTCATTGATGCACCCAGCGCCGCTCCGTATTGTGCTTCTCAAGTACCTCACAATGCAACCTCCAAGGAAATGCGTTTTTATGTGCAGTCGCGACCATGTACTTACCTATTATTTAGTGTCATCTGAAAGAGCTGCATGTTTGATTCAATTATTTAGCAGACTTTTGCTTTCTTTAAAGCGGTTAAACGAGGCGACTGGATGTTTTCCTTCCTCACATGTTGACAATGAACAATTATCCTTTGTTAAATGGAGCTCAGACAGATTTTGGTTGTTGCCGATAATGAAGCTTTTTCTTTGTTGATGCAGATTCAGGAATGTGCTGTGGTGGCCTGGGATATCACCGAGCGTGCTCCGGGTAAAAGCTTTTAGGTGTCAGTGAATGGAGAGAAACCACGGTTGCAAACTCACTTTGTTCTAGGAGAGAGTATTTTTTTCAAATTTATAATTACCAGATTTTGAGTAGTCGGGTAAAATGTTTTCACCAAATATCCATGATGCAGTTAATTGTAAAACAGATAACTTATTTGACAGCTCTGATCCTGAGGCGTGTTGGCAATCTCGAAATGATGTCTGAATGTTCCCATTGATATTGTGCTCTGCAAACTCGTGAACTGGCGTTGACACAACAATCTGAAGACTCCTATGTTTGCGTAGACTCTTGTTGGGAGTTTTGCTTTATCTTGCTCCTGTTGTCAAGAGCAAGACTTCAACCTCTTCCCCCCCACGCCTTAACCAACAAGCACTTTTCTCATCTAGGCTTCTCCCTCGCTATGATTGTCACGTTTCCATCCTTTTTGTTTGTGTTTTCATCACACTTTTGTTGCTTTTTTGACATGTTTTGGTCACATTTTTTTGTGGCCTGATCACAATTACATTATATAACAAAAAATGTGACAAAAGTGCCAAAAATGCCACCAAAAAGAAATGAAAATGTGACAAAAAACTATGAAAACATGATAAAAAAAAAAGGACAAAAGCGTGATCACAAAAACAAGGGTGACGCTTAGATGAGTTTTACAGGTCTTAGCTTTTAAATGAGGCATTACGCTGGCTTATAGGCTTTTAACTCTCAAGTCGAGAAACTTTTAGATTTGGGTGAAACTGGAGAAAATGTGCTCGGTTAAGGCAGGGGTTAAGGGTCAGCACTGCCATGACCTCATAGGCAAAACACTTTTCCACTTCATAATAGTATTCCAGACATGCACAAGAATCTGCAATAAAGCTTATCTAGTACGAAACACAAGCTAAATTTCTGTCAGACCTAAAAGTTTTAAGACTAGCATGATAAGTCTGTTGACTAACAAACATTAGTTTTAATGAGCATTAATAATGTGCTTGTAAAGTATTAACACACTGCTTATTATACTTTTATCTGTTAACATACTAATAAGCCATTACTGAGCACACCTTAAGCTAAAGTACCAAACATTGATAAGGTTTAACATTTTTGGATTTTCTGTTTTGCTATTTTGTACAAAGACACAAAATCACTCCTCCGTTTGAAATGATGACATGTTGTGAACGCAACCTTTAAAACTGTATTGCACACTCTCCACAGTTCTCTGACCTCAAACATCCTCCTTTGACTGCTGACATCATCAGTGACATCAGCTGGAGGCAGGAAGTGATCAAGAGAAATAAGATTAAGCTAAAACTAGCGATTCTACAACTAAGAAATGTGGTCCTGTTGTGGCCTAAGGTGCCAGAACAAGAGGAATGTCAACATTGGAGACGATAAAATAAGGTTTATCTGATATTTCCAACAACAGTTAGACATTTGTTTATCGTTCCTATGTCAATAGCTACAATGGAAATAAATAGGTATCTAGCTTCCCGCCTCCAGCTACACCTGGAATGTTTACAAACAATTAAAGGGTCTATTACATACCATTATTAAAAAAAACATAATGGGCCCGATCTTGTGCATCAAAACGGAGACGATAGCGTGACATTTTGTGATCTTGCCACTCCAAACTTAGCGCATTTAAGTGGGTGGAGACACAGATTTTCTTCCAACCAGATCGACTCCGCGTCCAGGAGAGTGGTTGTGTGGGGTGAACATGTGCTTTTGTTTTGCTTCGCGTTCACGCCAAGCGCGGCCGATCCGCGCCACAGCGGACGCTGTAGCTCTTTTTCTCTCGAGACGTGAACATCGTTTAGCTCACGATGGGGTAGATAAAGTTTTTAGTTTGACCTGTGAGAACCTAAGGCTTAAGAAAGAACGCAAGACAGCGCAATGTAAACGAGGAAGTGAATGTCAGCCGTGTTTCCATCAGTGCAGTCACCTCCTCTTGTGACGCCCCCTCAGAGGTGGCGGAGGCGAATGGCACATATAGCGCCGCCACTCGGAAAATAATTCGCCAAGAATGCGCCGCCACAAGATCTGGCCCAATATCTACTAGTTTGAGTTTTGTATCTGGTTCTAGTGGTGTGATATACCTCATGTTTATGCATTTCAATTAGCTCCATAATAACAGTAATAATAATAGTTTGATTATACTGTGCATTAAATAACAGACGCTGTAATTTGTTTATGGAAAACACTGTTATTACGTTTCATTACTTGCAAGTCCATAATTAGGCACAATCTGGCTTTTAATTTCTAAGCAGTAGAAGTCAAATAGAACAAACAAGGCACGTTTCTTATTTGCAGTTGCAGTGAATTAATTCTCCATACCATGTGCTTCTGTAATGCTGTGTCAGACAACGCTTGACTTGCCTCCATTAGTTTCACATGCTGCAGACTCAACCTTGAAATAATGCATTTGTGATTCCTCCAAATATGGTAATTCTGCTCTGGCTTTGATTTTGAGTCAGTTTGCCTCGAAGGCCAATTGTCAGTTTACGGTTGACCGCGCCGCTTGGCATCCCAGTCTTGCTCAGTCTGCGGAGTAAATTCCACAACCGATGCTTTCTGTTTGGTGTAATTTTAAGTCAATGTTTTGGGTAAGATCACTGTAAGATGTGGGAAGTCAGCAATATTTTTTGACAGGTTCATTCTTTTGTCTTTGCAAAGTCACGGCCTCATTAACAGTGTAAAATAACAACAACAAATTTGGCTTACACAAGTATTTCATTTTTTTTTTTTTTATCTATGCAACATCAACAACATACAATCAAGTGGAATCAAAGAATCACCTGTATCATTGCTGTAATTAAAATGGATTGCTTTATTAATGTCCCAAAGGATATCAAAGTAATGTGTCACTGTCAGCAGGTTTAATGAAATAACACACAGTTGTATCTTGATGGTGCTTTTTATTTTAAGCCAACTTCTCTAAACAGCTTGAAGGCTGCTGCAATGACTTTAAACATGTCCCTGTTCCTCAACGTAACCAGTAAATCTGAAAGCTTCTTGCAAACAAGTGTCAAAACAGCAAGAAAAATGTGACGAAAAAGTGACACAAATGCGTAACCAAAACGCAATGAAAAGAAAAAAAAAGGGGGGAAAAGTATTGTTTTTTTTCAGACTATAAGTCACTCTGGAAGTGTAAGTCGCACCAGCCATAAAATGCATAATGAAGAAAAAAACATATATAAGTCGCTCCGGAGTGTAAGTCGCACCAGGCTTGGCAACTACCTGGGCATGGAAGGTGTAACTGCAAAGTTGACAAGCCTCTCCTGGCAGCACGTTGTTCAAGCACCCATTTGTGAGCTCGTTCCTCTCGCAGTGACAATCTAGCTTTTAGCCCGGGATGAGCTTTTTTTGTTTTCTTCATTGCAGTAAGAGTAACCCCTTTCGCCAGTCCCTCACGAGTTTCTGGCTCACTCCAAACTTTACCGGTTTTCAATTTTCAGTGGTACAGTAAGTGAAAATTATATATTTTGATATGCATATAAGTCGCACCCCCAGCCTATGATTAGTTTAGATGAGATTTGTAGGTCTTAGCTTTCAAATGAGGCGTTACGATAGGCGTTTGGATTTGGGTAAAGCTGAACTGAAAGAAAATGCACTTTGCTATCTATCTATCTATCTATCTATCTATCTATCTATCTATCTATCTATCTATCTATCTATTGATGGATGGATGGATGGATGGATGGATGGATATGTAGATAGATAGATAGATAGATAGATAGATAGATAGATAGATAGATAGATAGATAGATAGATAGATAGATAGATAGATAGATAGATAGATAGATAGATAGATAGATAGATAGATAGATAGATAGCAAAGTGCATTTTCTTATTCGGTCATGGCTCTAAAAAATTGCGGAATGTCTCTCCCCACTCTTCACCCTCTTTTACCCTGTGCTGTCTTATCCAATATAACCTATGGACCAAAAAAGGTGGTAGACCAAATATCAGATGATGTACAAAACAATATGACCAAAATAAAAAACAATAGGGCCTTACCGCCAGTTTGTTGGAGACAGACAATTAGATGAGGAATATAAGCACCAAAGTGAATCAGTATCTCCCCTGGTGATATGTAAGTCTCAGTTAGTCTGCAAATCTTTCAACTATCTGTCTGGCATGCGCTCCGCTCCGCGCACAGCCTTTGTACCTCTCAACAAACCGGGCAGCTCAGCGCCCGCCCCAGGACAAAGTGGTGCTTTGGGTGACAGATAATGACAGGACAGGGAGAGTTGGTCCATCACATGCAACAAATGAATGGGGGTTGGGGGACAGAGAGAGAGTGTGCCCGTGCGACTGAGACGTATGTTTTCGTGATCCGCGGGTGAAGTGGATAAATGTGTGATCTCCTCCTCAAATGTGAACAGTGGGAGTTCTGCTTTGTCAGCCTGCGTTATCTGGATACACCCCTGTTGTCGACTGCTGGCTGAGACATCATGGCTGAAACAAAAGGCCATCACTGCCCCAATGAATGATGCAGTCGATTCGGATCGTGTCATTTACAAAAGGGGTATAGTACTAAAGAAATACTTGAATTAAAAACCCTTTAAGGCAGTTTTCTTATAGAGTTTTCTTAATTGAGGCTGCAATGATTTAGTTAATCCAATAACAACAACAACAACAACAAAAAACATCCTGTGTCCATGAGAAATAAATGACATAACCTTGCTGTTTTGGCCTCTACAAGCTTAAAGGATCTGTATCATGCTATTTTAGCCATTCCAAAGTTAAGTATAGGCATTCATATGATATATTGTACCTCTACCACTATGGAGCACTAATTTTTGTGATAAATATGAGTGTTTTCTTGAGGTATTTTTCAAACCCGGAAGACACAATGCTTCGATTCAGTTAACTCCGCCCCCTCTCTCCGCACATACAACTTTACCGTAATACAAATAAACAGCAATAAGTGAAGTTACTTCACGATGCAGTTATAAGGAGTTGACATCTGCAACACAGCTTCATAAATAGCTAACACACATGCTAACACACACAAGCTAACACGCGTTTGGATTGACTCACCACTCTGGTCCATCTCTGTTTACATTATGGGACTTGTGTTGGTTATAAAAGTTAATCCACTTTGATTCAGGTGAAGGTTCACCAAACATCCATCAGTGACAGTCACAGAAAAACACTATTCTAGCTGATAGTCGCCGAATCACGTAGAGAAAAAAACAACTTCTGACGAGTGGCCTCTTCTTCGTAGCCAAACGCGCTTCTTTTCCTCCGTGACATTATCATTAGGTAAGAAAAAAGAACAGGTGTGTCCAGAATAGGTAACGAGCTCCACCTTCAGCTGCAGCACAAACATGACTGATCTGTTCAGACGCTCAGGGATGTGTTTGTTTTGGCCCCAGCTGACCTGGAAGCACCTCGGGCACATCCTTTTTTTTTCTTTTTTTTTCTCTTTGTTTCTCTCTTACGACAGAAATAATGAAAACGCTGTTTTACAAATTAAAATCAGGCCGTAAGCATAGAATTAAGACATTACATTACAGACGCTGAGCACTTCCGTTCCGCTGTGACGACACAACTGAACACTCAGTCGTTCACCAGGAGAGAGAGGAGCAGCTGCTCAGAGAGCAGGATTCAGGAGGATTGCTGAGAACTGTGTGAATGAAGCCAAAAACCACTCTGGGGGTGTTTTTGATAAGGAAATGACTAAAAGCTCTAAAAAGTCGATTTTGCATGATATAGGACCTTTAATTCTTACTTTGGTGGTAATTACCAGTTTATTCTTTTGTACATATCGACAATAATGGCGTACATGTTTATTGTTGCGCTTCACAGGCTTTTCAAGGTTACACTGTAGTCACTATGTATTCATTCCTTACTGGTTTTGTAGCTATAGTAACAGAAACAAGGCTGCCCATCTGCGTCACAAGCCCCTCTGACCACCCCCATTCATTCACTTAAGCACGACATTCATTCAGGCCTAGTGGGTGAAGTGTCTTGCCCAAGGACACAACAACAGTCTGCACCAGTGAGAGCAAGGATTCAAACCTCGGCGACAACCATCTGCATGCAAAAGGTGCACTGTGAAATAATAGATTTTCAAAACAACAATTGCAATCGAATTAAAATTGTCATATTTTTCCCATTCAGCCCAATCATTTGACAATCTAAAAAAGCATATTTTTTTAACCAGTTGCACAAGGAATTGCATATTCTTGTTGTTTCTCTTTCATACAAGAAGGCTACACACAGAAATCAAATATGTCCTTCACAATGTTGTGTATTTTTCACCAAGCTGAAGGTTCATGACAGTGATGTGACATTGCCAGTAAAAATGTATCATTAACAGTGATAGATAGCTAAATAATTGCTCAAATACTGCTGTGCCTCTGTAGTGAATTCTTTCATTACAGCAAATATGGTTCAGTCAATCTCAACTTTGAGTTACATTACACATATTCCCACCTGTCTATTGTCATTGTCCTCTTTTTCATCATACAGTATTTGCATATTTACGACAGTACATGTGCTCAGGCTGGGCTCAAACAGGTGACCTTCCAATTCCCATACAAGGGCTTAGACCTTTGCACGACTGCCATCCAGGAGTGAATAAATGACCCATCTTTCAACCGGTGCCTCAGGGCAACCTGTCAGTAACAGTAGGTGACTGCAGTGCATTCCCCTGGACTCTCTTCAGATCTTGAGTTCATTTTAGCAGACAGAGCCAGTTTTGGGAAGAACCATGCACAGTGGATTTGCAGTCGGTAGTTTAGGACGGAACAAAGAAAGGCCCCAACGAAATAAAAATAAATGTCTGACAGGCATATTTCACCTTATTGCATTTCTCGCTGACTTGTGGATTATTGACCACGCTTGTGTCCCGGCCAAGTTACAATTTTGATGCTCTATCTCAAACTTTCAGCATATTCCTTTCTGAGCTGGGCGTCATTATTTATTGATTAGACACTGGCATCAATAACACAAGGAGTCTTGTTTTGTCCTCTCTGCTTCTCTCTTGGTTTCTCTGAGCTTCCCCCGGGGGGTTATCGCACTTTTTGTGACTCCGCGCAACCTTAGCAGACAATACAATATAACAACCATGTATAGGCCGTTATTATAGACACGCAGTTATATAATGAGCAGGGAAGCGGTAGAATAATAGCCCATTTGGTGTCTGTGATTGCACTGTATCTGCAGGATTAAAGATGATGGAGCCGCATATCTGATAAATACAACGTAATGAAGGGGTAGACTCGGTAAACATATGCTGTCAATCATAGCAGCCGGGCCCTTCACACTTGCAGGCGCGTACTGTATACAGCTGTATTTTGGCACTGTTCACACTCAAGCGATTCACCCATTTACGCCAGGCTAAGAATACATGTTTAGAGTGACAGAGCTCAACAGATGCACAGCCGTAATCATGATGCGTGTTCAGAAAATCATTTGCATTTTAAGTTCTGTGTTGCACAAAGAGAACATTCTCAATATGAATGTCACTGCGGGCTTCTGCTGCTGGCTTTGGGGATGTTTAATGTTCCCCTGTTTTGTAATCTTATAGAAAGCCAAATTGTGCTCATCTGTTGGATTGTATACTTTGAGTTGGGATTAAATACTTTCTCTTATTTCTGGATCTGGCAAGACACGACACATTCAATGTAGATGGTGCAGAAACATAAATAAAGACTGTAATCAGGAAATATACTTTTATGGGTGGGTTTCATTATCAATTTAATTTATTTCTGGCAAACATGACACAATCCACTGCCAAACCTAGAGAATGTGATTGTTGTTCTGTCCCACAAGGTCAGAAGTGGGTAGAGGAGCCAAAATATTTACTCAAGAAAGAGTGACGTTACTTTGAAATAATGATATTATAATATGATTTTACACTACCTTGATACATTGGACTAACTAACTTTTGTATAATGTAATGTGCTCTGTAACAATCTGGAATAACTTGTACCTATGGGTTAGATACACAGTAGAATAAATTGTATTAGTACTTTGTAGGTACATAATAGGACATGAGACCCTTAGGGTTAGGGCTTAAGGTTAAGGTAAGAGTTCTGTCTTATTACATTATGTAACTACAAACTACATACATATTATTCCATTGTGTATCTAACCTATATTACACATTGTTACAGAGCATGTTACATTGATACATTGTACTTAAATTTAGTTAAGTACAATGAATCAAGGGCACTGTCAAATAGTGTTACCAAAATGATTAATAATAAATAAGTACAGGTAAAAAGTAGTGACCCAAAGAAAAAGTAAAGGTAAAAAAGTAGTTGGAGGAAATGCTACTTGAGTACTATGAACACTGAGTAACTGTTTCAGTGTAAAAGTCTGACTTACCTGACTCTCTAATTATGATCATTTTATTAGAGCATCTTACAAACCAATACATGTTTTCATATGTACATTATGTTTCATACATTTGAATGAAATCATAAATACATGGGAAACATAATCAAACTTATTCTCTTGCTCGAATGGGACGAGAGCAGGATAAAGTAGCTCTTATGAGAAACAAAACTTGTAAAAAACTACAGGTACATTTACTCACCATAACTTTTATTTTTAATTCAAGTAAGAGTAAAGATACTTCATTATTACCCAAGGTGACGGTGGTGCAGTTGGTAGAGCCGGTCGTCTCGTGACTGGAAGGTCGTGGGGTTCGAATCCCAACTCCCGCAAATTCACACTGTCTTTGTGTCCTTGGGCAAGACACATCACCCACCTTGCCTCGAGTGTCTGCGCACATTGCTGTATGAATGAGAGTGTGAATGGGTGACTGGCTTCCTTGCTGTAAAGTGCTTTGGGCCTGATAAAGGTAGAAAAGCGCTATATAAGTTGAGTCCAATTTACCAACAAAGTACAGTTTAATCAAAAAGTTACTCAACACTTGAGTAAATGTAACTGAGTATTACCCGCCTCTGCATAAAGTATGTAGTAGTAAATATATTGTATGCAGTGTTCAGAGCACCTCAGTTCAGACAGCCAAAAATATAACAGGAATTCACCTGTATCTTTCTGTTTAAAAACATGATGTGTTCACCGTACTGAGTCTATTTCTGATACAGAAAATGGAGCTTGTTTATTTAAAGACCAAAGTTAGTCGCGTGAAGAAACTAAATAGCCTCCAATGGCTGATTTTATGGGAGTGAGGCAATTTGCTCTGGAAATGTAGCAAAAGCATTTGTACTCCAGATGTGATTGGAAGCTGAGGCAATGTAATGAAGTGTACCCGCGACTTCGTAACAATTGTCAGCCATATCCAGGTCTCTGGTGAAACTTAAACTTTTGGATGTCATTTTCTTGATGAAAACTCAAAATCAATTTCAAGCCTGAGCTTAAAGAAAACTGTGGGAGCCATTACAATGAGGCTGAGGATACGAGGAGCAACTAAAATCTGAACGCACATTGGGAGTTAATTACTTGTGAAAAGTGTTGACAGTGCGTGACTGAGAATAAACTTCAAAACACAGTTAGACAGTAAGCAAAAATATAAACAAATCATTGTGCAACTCTAATCTACTTTCTGTGCAGCACTGTGCTTGCCAGAGCAAATCTGCTTCCTACAGAAAGTGTTGATTAGAATATGAATTAGTCGCACAGCTTTCAGTGATGGATGCCCTTCCCAATGCAATCCATTTATCCTCATTTATCCAAGCTTGGGAGTGGTGCTATTGTATTGTGCATTTCATAAAGGTATTAGATGAACCCTGAAAATGATTTGGCATTCATGCAAGAGAAGCTCAAATGCATTTAATAATAAAAACACATCTTAATATAGAACTATGAGTCCAAATGCCTGGAAATGCCACTTGTAACTGATAGTGTAAATACAACATAGAACAGCACTTGCCCTGTAGTATTATTCCCTTTTTGAAAACCACCCCCGGGAGAAGTTATGCAGTGATTATGTTCAGGAACAGAAACCATTTATAGCATCTGCGCATTACACAATAGGAGGCACCAACTCTGCATTTACATATCAATACTTTGCACCACGCATTAGTGATCTAAACTGCAACACATAAAGGTAAAATGCTTTATTGTTTGCTGGAAAGAAAAAGAAAGAAAAAAAAAAGTGTTAGGCAGTTGCAAGACTGTCAAATGAAGGATTGAAGTATATAGAAACTGGAGCACCCAGAGAAAAAAGACCATGCCAGGAATTAAACCTGAGGCATATTTACTGTGAAGCAAGAGTGCTATACTTTCATTGTATTCTAATTATAAAGTGGTTCAAGCTTTGCACCAAAATGAATGGAATTGCATCAGGATAGACATCCAACTAAGTCCAACACAACTAATGAAAAATGTATTGGGTCTAAATAATACTTTAAAATTGCTCAGAATTAACATATTCAAAGTGTACTTTTGAGGTTTAAGTATAATGTTTCCCCATCAAGCGCATTGTTTACCCCTAACCTTATTGTTTCTTGTACTATACAGCAGAAATGAATCTGTATTTCCTGGATCTTGTTGCATTATATAGAACCTGGAGGTGTACTCTGCACAATCATTGGCGGTTTGTATTCACCCCAAAAAAGAAACCTCAGAGATCTGCCATCCATCTTTTTATTTATTTATTTGTTTTTTAAATAGCTTAATATACGTGGACATCATATTAAGTCATAAAACATGAACTATCAATACTTGAGCCAGTTATAAGCTCCAACTAATAGGTCCACTTAAAGGTCAGACATACACAACCTGTTCCTCTCTATTGGCCCCATGGTCCCGTATGGGGGAATCTGTTTAGACCCTCTGCACAGTTTGGCTGCCTCTGCTCCGTAACCACATTAACTATCTGTACTCCTGTGTTTCTATAGCAACAGTTCCCACTCATATCTTCAGAACGCGGCGGAGAGGAGAAGAGCGATGGACATACCTTAGCGTGGCCATTAAATGACCACGTATGGGGTTAATCCATGACCAATAATTGCGTTTGTTTTCTCTATTGATTTACTTTTTACAGGACCAATGATGTTGCTGATCAATAACTGAGCGAGCTGGAGGAGCTGAGGTGTGTTTATGTCACATAGGTCTAATTGCTTTTTTTTCTGATTTGGTCTATGGGGAGCTGTGCATGTTTTTCCACAGTTCCTTCCGCATAGAATTGTTTTTGCGTCTGCAAGTGCACAATAGTAAAGACTTGGAAAAGGCTTGGAAAATTGGTACATATGGTTGAGATGATGGTGGCACAGGAAGTTCAGCAGTCTTTGTTCTGACCAATATGTGGTTGTTGTGGCTCATGTATATATATATATATATATATATATATATATGGTAGAGCGGGTCGTCTCGTGATCGGAAGGTCGGGGGTTCGAATCCCACCTCCTGGAAGTGTACACAGTTGTTGTGTCCTTGGGCAAGACACTTCACCAACATTGCCCCCAGTGTCTGCGTACATTGGTGTATGAATGAGAGTATGAATGGGTGAGTGGATCCTTGCTGTAAAGCGCTTTGAGTGCCTAATGTAGGTGGAAAAGCGCTATATAAGTTGAGACCATTTACCATTTACCATTTATAGATCAGCCTTGTGAGCGCTGTTTATCTGTTAAACATGCACTGTGGTACTTTAGCTTGTGACACAAACAGCTCTGAACACCCATAGAGATGCCTACCTGCTTGTGTCTCTACCATTCATCATTGATAGCACAGCATAAAATTGTCTGTGAGCGGCTGAAACTCTTTGACAACAAACTCATATCTTTAATGAGATCCTGATTTACCGCAGAGTTCGGTTTTGCCCTTCACTTTGCCGTCTCGGCGGTAGCTCTCAGGTGGAGAGAGGCACTCTTGATATTTGATTTTGACTGAACACAAACACGCAGCTCCTGGGACAAGCTCTGAGAGGCTTCGGTCCTGAACCTGTTACAGCCTGGCTCTGATCCAGCTTTGTGAACAGTGGTTGTAGATCGGCTTGGTCACGTTTACAGGAGAAAGGACACTTGTGTCTTTTGCAGTTTTTGAGGGAGGAGGTGCATCAGTGTTTCAGTGCAGCACAATTCCCATCCAATCCATTTTCTAAGCACATATACATATACAAGCAAAAAGTTACATTTTAAGTATTTTAATGCATGTTTGAGTGATCCTGTACACGTCCTACGTACACCCACTTCTTATTGTTCTTCTAATGTGTTTTTTTGTGTCTTATGAAGAGCTCTGTGATTGTATCTGTGAATATAAATAATGTGATATAAATAATAATAACAATGCCTTACACTTGTAATGCGCTTTACTTAAAACTAACAAACAAACTGGAGAAAGTAATTAAAAAAGAACAGAAAATGTGCTACATTTGAAGATAATCATTGATAGATCTTGCAAGAAGGAACATTGTGCAATAGAAAATATCTGCAGATGGGTCTGCGGGCGCTGCACTTTGGCTGCCCTGTGCTTCTGACCTTCAAGGCCACATGGAGGTCAAATACAAATTTCCTTCTGGGATAATAAAGTAAACCTTAACCCAGTCTCCACAGTAGATCACGAACTTTGGCATAGCCCCAGGAGGTCTTGAATTCATAACTTGTGACTGAAAGTAAATGTCACTTCCCGGGGTTATTTTCCCTGTCTCTCAAATAAGTTTTAATTAGCTTTTAGGCAAATTTTAAAAGACCTCTGGACTGAAAATAGTGAGTTCCATTAGACTTCACTAAATATGGTCCAGACACTAAATTCTAAGATAAATAGTTGTAATTGTCATTAAAGGCTCTACCTGATTTTCTATGAAATGCTGTGTTCCCTTCCTAACACATTTCTGAGTCTTATAAGCATGTTTTGCAACTTTGAGGATCACGTTTCAGGGTCACTGTCACAACAATGTCACCAGCTAGTTTGTGAGCAAAATAAATGAGGATAAAGCTTTATAATTAGATGCATGGTGCCTTTTCACAAATATCTACTTGCATAATTCACTGGAAGAGGAAAACATAGATTTTAGAAAGGACCATGCCACGACGGAAGGTGTGATCAAAGAATTTATTAACAGTGAGTAATCATGGCTGGCTGGGTGGATGTGGGCTCCATAACGGGCGTGTACCCAGCTCTTTCGGACCCCCCCCCAAACCATTTTGAATTAGCTTGATGGGTATCTGGGTAATTAGAGGTGTGGTTAGGTGATGACAGGATTGGTCGAGTGGCAAGGATGTGTTGGTTGAGGCGTGGTCCTGCTCCTGAACCTAGTCAATAAAATATTAACTCCATCTGTTTACACTAGTAGATCGCCTTTCTTCCAGACTGAGAAACATGTTTGGTGACCACTGCCTTAACCTAACATGAAACTTAGTCAATTCTAATGATTTTCTGCAGCACAAAGTCAGGACGAGCTGCCAGCAGATGAGCTGAAGCAGAAAAATGATGGGTCACTAACACTTACTCGCTCTCTCCGTGTCTTACAGGTGTTGATGAGTGAATACGACGATGTGATGGAACGGCTCACAGACAACACAGGCCATTCTGCAGCACACTGAAGCCACAGCAGCCATATTCAAACCTTGACAGGTACCAGTGGATTACTTTAGAAGAGCGTAATAGATTTTCAAGGCTGTGATGCATTTAATGATTTAGCACTCTGAGCGCTGCCAAAGTCTATTATCTTCAGGGGAGCATTTAAGTGAAAATTTGCTTTTTAATCCACGGGAGCATGTTTTATGTATAAGTACCAAATATATTTCCCTTAATGGAGAGGTGATGTAGAATTATAACATATGTGGATGATTTAAATATCCCAATTTCTTGAATAATTAAATAAAGACACATTTTATCTATTGGCTATTTATATATACACTACCGCTCAAGTTTGGGGTCACTTTAAATGTCCTTATTTTTTTTAAGACAAACGCTGATTTTGTTTCAATTAGGATAACATAACATTAATCATAAATACAGTCTAGACATTGTTAATGTTGTGAATGCCTATTCTAGCTGGAAATGGGTGATTTTTAATGGAATACATTCAAAGTTCTAGTAACCATCGCTCCAGTGTTCTAATGGTGCATTGTGTTAGCTGATCGTGTTAGAGGGTAATTCATAATTAGAAAACCATCAGAGACAAGGTTATACATTTCAAAGCATTTCTTCTTTCTGCTTGTTGCAATCGTGTGCAAAAAACGAGGCCTGCAGTGCAAATTAGTGAAAAATCTCAAATGTGATAAAAGCGGACGTAAGCTGTCAGTGTGCTGGTTTTCTCTACTTCTTTCTACAGTTACAGTCACAAAACAAAGGTCACAAGGAATTACGTTCATGCATACAGCTCTACACATGTGCATCGGAACCTGTGGGACAATCTCTGACTTGTAATAATAACTTTCCTTTTTTTAATGTGGTCATCCTTTTCAGCACTTGGTCTGGATACACTTTCTTATTCCGCTCTCTAGTCTGTTACTGAATGGTCAACTTGAAAGTATAGATCACTATGCTGGTTTAGCACAGTAAGGCTGATTTGGTCCTTGTTTTTTAGTCACAAAGAAAATGAGTCCTCTATTTTTTCTGCTTTGTTGTTGAGCCCATTTTTGGCCAAATAGTTTACTTTGTGATACAAGCACCAAATTCAGAATACATGTGCCCATGAGGAACAGGCCACCCTTTTTACATACAAAAATATGTTCTTACCTGAGCTTAGACGAGTTGATGCGTACCTGGTCTTTGTGTGTTCCCATGGAAGAGCTTGGTCGCTTTTGACTTCAGCCTGTTTGGAGCTATAGGAATAGGCCAAATGCTAGCAACATCTTTGGTCTTTTTGCGTGAATGAGGGCACACAGTTCTTCCATACTGTGATATGTTCTTACCTGAGCTTAGACGAGTTGATGCGTACCTGTCTGGTCTTTGTGCGTGCCTGTGGAAGAGTGTGGTAGCTTCCAACTTCATCCCTGTTTGGAACTATAGGAATACATTGGGAGAGGCCAAATGCTAACAACATTTTTGGTCGTTTTGCGTGATTGAGGGCAAAGAAGGAAAGAACATATCTCAGAATGTAAAAATGATGGCCTGTTCCTTTTAGGAAAAGCTCATTAGCTATCAACAAAATTCTATATACAGTATATAGTCACAAATTTGCAATAGTTTTGTCAAAGATACCTTAACAGTAAAAATTCTGCCTGTCACACTCCTGATAATGATATCTTTCTTTTCCAATAAGGATAATAATTATTGAGTCAGGTGTTTTCAAATATTGTAAAACAAATTTACATTTCAGTTTTGATCATATTGAAAAAAAAAAAAAAAAAAACTGTAATACTGTACTGTATTTGTTTTGCAGAATGGATTTTGCCAACTGGACCGAAGAAGGAGTTTTCTCCACTAGCACCAGTGAAAATGAAACACTGCCAACCCCAGCCCCCCCCACCAGTAAGATCCTGCTGACCATCACCCTGTCCATCTTGGCCATCCTGACTACCTTCTTCAACTGCCTGGTCATCACTGCTATCGGGGTCACTCGCAAGCTCCACCACCCTGCCAACTACCTCATCTGCTCCTTAGCCGTGACCGACCTGTTTGTGGCTGTTCTGGTGATGCCCTTCAGCATCATGTACATCCAAAAGGAGCGCTGGGTCATGGGCCAGGCGGTCTGCACCATTTGGCTAAGTGTGGACATCACCTGCTGCACGTGCTCGATCCTCCACCTTGCAGCGATTGCCATAGACCGATACAGGGCCATTACGGATGCGGTGGAGTATTCTCGCAAGCGCACCGGGGCAAGAGCGGGGGCTATGGTGGCAGTCGTCTGGCTGCTGTCCATTTTGATATCGCTTCCGCCCATTTTGTGGCGCTACTACAGTCCGGACATAGAGCACGAGGACCAGTGCATAATCACGCATCACCACATCACATTTACACTGTATACAACATTTGGAGCTTTCTACATACCACTGCTACTGATACTAATCCTGTACTACAAGATCTACCGGGCTGCCCAGACGCTGTACATGCGAAGGGAAGCAAGTAGGGCAAGTCGTCACTCATGCATGACCAATGGAACCATGATACCTTCAACTTACCCAGCTGGAGAAGGGGGTGGAGAGGCGGGAGCTAAGAGTCCAGAGCCAATAAGCCCAGCGGAAAAGTCCACCTCTGAACCATCGACAGAAGAGCCGCCAAAAGTGAGAGTTTCGGTCAAGACATCCCATTTTAAATCCCGCCGTCTCGAGTCACGAAGCGAGTCCAGGAACGAGTCTAAGCGGAGTCAGTTGTCCCAGGGACCAAGGATCTCGGGCGCGAGGGAGCGTAAGGCCGCGTCCACACTCGGATTGATAATTGGGGCTTTTGTGATTTGCTGGTTGCCGTTCTTCGTCAAGGAGGTGATCGTCAACACGTGCGGCTCGTGCAGCACTTCAATGGAGATGGCGGACTTTTTGACGTGGTTGGGTTACATCAATTCTCTGATCAATCCGCTCATCTACACCATCTTTAATGAGGACTTCAAAAAGGCTTTCCAAAGACTTGTTAGGTGCAGCCATTATCTCTGATGGCCACAATTATGCATGGTCATACCCGATACAATTTTCCTCGAGAAAGGCCACTCACAAGGACGGACTAATGACAAAATGGACAGGTTGAAAGAGTGCGAACTCATCTTTTGGAGAGGCTTGTCACACATTTCTAGACACTTGAAGAGCCCAAATGGCATCAGGCAATCGACACAAGCCAGTCCAACTCCTCCTATGAATAGCATAGCCTGATCTCCTTGATGTTAATTGCTGTGTGTTGTTGCACAGTGACATGTCCGTTTTTAGAAAATGGGGCCACGGCTGACCTTTTTAGAGGTCTGCCTTCTGAGCATTAGCCATCAGCCCCACTTAAGGTCTTGAAATAGCTAAAACCAATATGACTGTTCCATCAAACGACTCTGGTTTTATGTGGTTCACGCTGCTGAAATCCATGACATCTGTAAAATACACCACAGAAAGATGTGACACGCAGGTGCGATATTTCAAATGACAGTCCTCCTGAGGGTTAATAGAGATACATTTCAGCACAGACCATTTCGTTTGCATTCTACCACAGTACACTCAAAATTTTGTTGGAAATGCAGATAATAGATCCTTTGACTCAGATGATTTTAGAAATCTGGCTCCACAAATAAAATCCCCTGTTTGGACATGTACAACACACACATGCATTAAGGAAGCAATGCCGTTTTTTGGATTATGATCGAGAGCTTTGCTTTGAAAATCTCTGTAATAAAATGTAATGGTTAATGGTCTCAATTTATATACCGCTTTTCCACCTATATTAGGTACTCAATGCACTCTGCACTACTGCAAAGTATACACGACAAAAATTTCCAGCAATTTAAATGGCTAGGAAAAGCCCAATTGACAAGAAATGTTTTTAAAAGAATTGCCACAAGCCCTGGACCGTCAAGCCCTGGATCATGACATGCTTTCATTTAACAGCTTTTAAAGACTGGTTAAGATATTATAAAACAAGTTTATATACATACAAGTTATTTTGAACAACATGTTTTATTTTGGTGATACAAAATACTAAAGCTAATATATAATTATTTATCCATTAACCATTCTCACACCTCCTCCACAACAGCATTGGGGCATTGACTGAGAGAGAGCCACCAGTGAAGAGTTCCTCATTACAACACTCCTACTCATGTACTTGGAATAGAACTACTATTTCTTTACTGCCTCCAAGAGGGCACATAAATGTTGATGAAAACATCGTGGCTGAGTCAACTGTGAGGGTGTATCTCTACAGTGAGATAAAGAGTGCCATTTATACTGTGTACATCTTTGACAGATATGACCAGTATTTGTACAACTGTTGTTTTTGTCTTTCTGCTGTTCAACTAATAATAATAATAAAAATTTAAAAAAAGATTCACAATTAAACCTGTTTGTTGTTGTTTTGTTTTTTATTTTTTTATCATAGTTGTTTTCTTCTTCTAGTTGAAACAATATAGCCTAATATCCAATCTGCGCAGTTGGAAAGGAAGTTGGAAAGGAAAGAAATTGAGAGGTATCGGCTCTCCATCTTCTTGCAAATGTCAGCCCTAGCTTAGTATATTGGCACCCTCGTGTGGCTGAAAAGGGTACTATATAAGAGAGAGAGAGAGAGAGAGAGAGAGAGAGAGAGAGAGAGAGAGAGAGAGAGAGAGAGAGAGAGAGTACGAGAGAGAGAGAGAGAGAGAGAGAGAGAGAGAGAGAGAGAGAGAGAGAGAGAGAGAGAGAGAGACTGGAGAGAAACATAGGCTACCTTATGTTGAGTGACACATTCAAGTTGACATCGAGTGAGCCTCCTCATGGCTGTTTTTTTTGGTGTTGTTACAGTAATGATCCAACAACACATCTGTGTGGAAAAACACGTCTTTCGGTAAATGGTCTCAACTTACAGCGCTTTTCCACCTACAGCAAAGCGCTTTACAGCAAGGATCCAGTCACCCATTCACACTCTCATTCCTACACCAATGTACGCAGATACATGGAGGCAAGGTGGGTGAAGTGTCTTGCCCAAGGACACAACAACAGTGTGCAACTTCAGGACGCGGACCGACCTTCCGACCATCAATCAATCAATCAATCAATCAATCAATCAATCAATCAATCAATCAATCAATCAATCAATCAATCAATCAATCAATCAATCAATCAATCAATCAATCAATCAATCAATCAATCAATCAATCAATCAATCAATCAATCAATCAATCAATGGTTTTGTATAGCTGCACCAAACATTAAACATCCACCCCTTAAGATCCACTGTACCTTTTAACATTCTAATGGCTTCTTGGGGCCGATTTGCACCATGTTGAATCATACTTCGTTTTATGTGCACTGCCCACCACTAGGGGGCGCTGTACAATTTATTTGCGCTAAAGACCAATGCCAGTGTACACCGGGCCAATGTTTAATGGACTTATAATTTTTCACTTTTTGCAGCAATTGGTACGCGTTATGAATGACTACAAGTGTATTTAAGTGTCTGCTGGGATTTTGGCCTATGAGCCTTGCTGGCCTGTAGGACAGTGTGCTCCTCAATTTCCCCGATTTCGCTGACTCACACTAAGTTTTCATGAATCACGATTTTAACAGATTGATTGTTAACTTACCCAAACACAAATATCCAATGTATATTCAATCTTGTGCCCATAGCCTTTAAAAATTGACGTTTGAAGTCATCAGGTTGCCAGGTTGGTTGTTTGAAAGGAGGATAGCGCTCCTTCAACCTGGCACCGTGGACTATGCGCCTGATTCCGAGTCCAGTATGGCGGACAGCGAGTGTGATTTGGAGACAGACGGGCTTGATTTAGCCTTAGAAACGTTGTGTACCGCACACTGCAAGGATGAGGCGTCTCTCAACAGTAAAGGATATTGTTCTGCGTTTTGTGAGGTACGTCAGTCTTACTTTCCCTTGACTCTGTGCGGAACGGAGCTCTGTTTATAGCTCAATGCTAATTTTAGCTTCTCGTCTAGCTGCCTTGTGTTGTATTGTTGAAACCAAAACCTATTGAGATAGTGCACTAGAGTGGTGCGTGTGCTGCAGGTTAACGTGTTAAACCCTTTTATTGTGTCTTGTAAGAGCTCCTCTTGCAATTCTTTTGTTCAAGTATATTTATAGCATATCTTATAGCCACCTATGCTAACTATAATATCCATTCTTCTATGTTCATTAATGTATACTAGGAGTCGAACATTTGTTACGTTTTCTTTTCTTTTGCTTTCTTTTCTCTTGCTTCCACTTTATGTTGACAGAATTTGCTGTCACGAGGGTTATTACAATGCTGTGCAGTGGAAAATCCCATTTACTTGAGTCAACGCCATGTATTGTGCATGTTTAGAGTCTAGACTGCTAAAGTGAAAGTGCTCGTCACGCGAAATGGCACAGGAACTACTTCCTCTATACCTGCCTGCGTGGCTATTATTGATTTTTAAGGCTAATGTTGTGTATGTCCTCGCAGCTGGTTGAAGAATATACTGGACAATGGCAGGTTCCTCTCCCACAACTCAAAGTGCTGCGGACAGCACTCTGCAGCTTCACCAAAGCCACTGCTGCCTTCCCCGATGACTGCCAGCACGTCCACTTTGTCCTGAGCAGTCTAGCCTTGTAAGTGCGTGTTCATTTAGGGATTTAAATTGTTTTTCAACTAAATGTCTAAAACTGGCTCTTTTTATTATATTGCAGGAGCTTCTTTGAATTATTGCTGTTTTTCAGCAAGGAAGAATATGGGGAGCAACCCTTAAAATATATTTTCGATTCCCTTTTGGTAACTAGCATATTGTCATATCTGTATACATTTATATTCTCATGTTAATACTTGACCTTCATTTCATTATCTCTCCCATAATATTTCATCTAAATAAAAATTGTTTTACAGGAGTGCCACTCTGAACTCCTGAGACACAGAAATATTTACTTGCATCATGTGAAGTTAACCATAAAGTCAGGAGGCCCATGGGAGAATGCCGTCCTTAAGGGGATCCTAAAAGAGGAGGAAATACAGCAAAAAGAGGGTTAGTTTATTATCTACTGTAGCGTTTGGCCTTTTGTTTTAAAAGTCTGTGGATGTGTAAATAGACATGGACATTATTTGTTTGCCTTGTTTTATTATACGAAGAGATGTCAATAATTACAATACCATGAACATGATTGCCTTGAAAATTACCTTTTTTCCATTATTAACAACTACTTTCTTGACTTGCAGTTGAGGAATACTTAAGCTCAGAGCTGCCCATCCTCCTTGAGCTGCGAGTTCGGTATTTGCAGGCCTGTGAACGATTGCAAGAGGCAATGGCACTTTCTAAATGCTGCCTTGAAAATCAGGAAATGGGAAAACATTTGTTCTTTCATCAAGCCTACCTGACCTGCCTCTACAAGGCATCACTACATGATCACCTTCTCAAAGAAGTATGTTTGAGTCACTTGGACATATCGATAGTGTCTTAGAAAAAAGCCTTTTTATGATATGTGTTTTATATTCAGATGGCAGAGATCGATGGGCGTGATGCTGTAGAGATCATCTGTAATACTGAGAGTGTGGAAAAGGATGAGCTTCTACTGTCACTTTGTAAGACTTTCCTCACCCAGCAGCTGCACAATGGAGACATGTACTACATTTGGTAAGTTATGTTCAATCGGCTCAGTAAACCACAAATGCAGAAGGAGACCTGTTCATGTTTTTCACAGTTGACTGAGACATATTTGTTTTGATTTCCTGCAGGGACCTGGTTTTTATTTGGAGCAGGTTGTACCTCAGAGCTCATCCCTCGAGGCAGGAGTTTCTCTCAGAGTGTTTGAGCCTGACGTCTTCCGCAAATAATGTCAGGGCACTTTTCCCCTTCATCAAACTGGTCCACACAGAGGTAAGGAAGGAAGTGATGCAAAATGACCATGATACTTTGTTGGCTCCTTTTATACTTTTATTTTAGATGTTTTTATTTTCTCTTATCTCCTAGCTCGGCGATGAGGGTATCCAGGTGTGCGTGGAGCTGTGTGTCAAAGCGCTGCAGTTGTGTGACCTGCTCTCTGATGCTGTAACACGTTCTCTGGTGTGCAAGACCATTGCGTTCTTACTTCCTCACGACCTGGAGATGTGCCGAGCCTGCGCCCTCCTGGTGTTCTGCCAGGAGCGCAGTCTGGAGGCCTACCGCACCGTCTGCTCACTGTACAAGCATCCTGACAATGAGCTGCACCCGAACAACAGCCCTGTGAGGACATGTATCCGCTTCCATATCCTACAGGTTAGTTTTGTAACGTTGGAATTTATTGCATTTTCTATTAATAGGTAATAATTTCTTTAACAAGTACACTTTTTTTTTCCTTTGGCGGGCCAAAATGGAAACTGATTAGAAGGACAGAGGGCTGAACGCTGTAGTTACTGCCAAAGAGTCGTTATTATATATATTGATATACTATGCTGTATAGTAAAAATATTACATGTACTGATTATTGCTTGCTGGCTACTAAGAATGGGTTACTTGACTTTGTGGTCTACTGCTTTAGGTTGACATAAAACATAAACATATTTAAGGCCCCTGTTTTTATTTGTCATGTGTAAGTAACTGGAAGTATTCATGAAATATTCCTCTCTCTCCTCCCTTTAGAAACTCAAAGAGCATCTGTGTTTTGACCCTGAGTTTTGGAACCTTCTTACTTTGAGGACCCATTGCTTGGAGTTGATCAGTGACAAAGCCATGCAGGCAGCAGTGCTCAGTGAGATGGAGGAAGAGGAGAAACACTGTGAAGCACTGGCAGCTTACAACAGCATTAACGAGCTATCTACGGAGGAAGCGGAGTGTGTGAAACCATCGGAGCACACTGACAGTGTAAATGGTCTAAAGGATATCGCACATGGTCAGAAAGTCAAGCCGCTGACCGAAACTGAGAATGTGCCAAAGAGAAGAAGAGGAAGGAGAAGGAAAGAAGAAATTCAGAAAGTAAAAGTTGCGGAGGAGGTGGTTGATAGAGCTGATGATCCTGAAGTTGTTTATAACATTAAACCCAGCAAAGTGGGCAAGTCAAACGCATATGCACTGAGACACAATCACAAAAACAGAGAAAATGCTGCTCCCAGTAAATTTCCTTTGAACCGTAAACGAGAGTACTTGACCAGGTGTGTGAAAAGCCAGCTCCTGACACGGAAAGGACACAAGAGGTGGCTACAAGGGGTGCAGACTCTAGACCGAGAAGAGTACTTAAAAGTCAAAAAAATCCTGTATAAAGGCAAGAAGCGAGGACGAAAACCATTTTACAGAGTTGAACTCAGTTTTCCTGACAATGAAATTCAGCTCATACTTCAGACGACATCGAGGGAAGATACAAGTGCTACCCCTGACACATTGAGTGAAGAGGAAGCCGTTCAGTCAGAGTCTATACATGATGAAACAAACAAAGCAATGGATACAACAGAGGAGCAATCGGGGGACTCTCAAACAGAACCAGAAAACCGTGTATCTACAGAAGAGCCAGTCCGAGTCCCAGCAGTCGAGGGTGACCCTGAGCTTGACGGGCCGGCCTATGATATGATGGATTCTGCTGTGGAAGTGTTTCACGATTACTGCCTCAACTCTGATGTGGATGAGGAAGAGCAAACTCAAGAGAGCGTAAGGTTCAAAGAGACCGCAAAGTCTAAAGATTTCATGAAACATAAAGAGTCCACTAAACCTAAAAATACCACTAAGTTTCAAGACTCCTGGAAAACTAAACATGCATCTAAAGCAGCAGAAGAGTCCAATGAAAACAAAGATGTGGAGTCGTGGGATACGGAGGAAACAAAATCTGAGGTAGGCTTGTTTTCCTCCTCTCAAAAGCGTCTGAATACCAATATTTTACTTGGTGTCAAAGAATAGACACATTATTTAAAATATTTCTTTCAAACTGTCATCAACTGTGTATGTCAATTTAAATTGTTGCCTAGGCTTAGGGTCCTTGCAAATCTTTATTATTTGACCTCTTAACCCTCACCCGAACAGAGCACATTTTCTCCAGTTTGGCTTTACCGAAATTTACATTTTTTCACTCATTAATTGTCCGTGAGAGTAAATACGCTGACAAAAGAGACAAAGGGAGAGAGGGATATTGTACATCCAATTACACAATGAAGATTTTTTTTTTCACTCGCACTGCTAAAGTGGCACTAGCCCACAGTTAGCTTTGCCCGTTAGCCTGTTAGCTTCTTCTCCGTGATTCCTTTAGTGTGTATTGGTGGTCCGGGTCAGAGCAGGGAAAGCTGCAAGGGTGGTTTTCTGGCCAGAAACACCAGGGGGAGATGAAAGACCCCCCCAATCATCCCATTAACACTTGTATTACCCCCAGAGGGACTACGAAAAGGATTTATTAATGCAAACTAGTTTCTTAGTACTCCTTTAAAGGCCATAATAAGGTATAACAAGTTGTGTGTTTTACAATATTATGCTGGACCCAATTGTACTCAATCATTTTTTTGCCACATCCCACCCACCTATTCATATACACCTGTGCGTTCTCGAAACAACCTACTTTAGCTTTAAATTAACAGATTTTTTTTGTTTTTTTTCTCATTGCAGGTCAAAGGGAAGTTGACGTGGCAGGAGCGATCCATTCGGACACAGAAGTACAACCACATTGTACACTCGTGCAAGTTGTGTAATAAAATATACAGGGGCTTGAATGTGCTTAGACACGCACTGTCGCACATGAAGAAAAAACGTAAAATCTGCATCCTCTGTGGCCAGCGCTTTAAGGAGTTTTCTGCAGCGAGCAAGCATGTAGAGAAGCACATTGAGGAGATGAGCCAAAATAAATCCAGTGACGAAGATGGCAAAGTATTATATGAGAATAAAATAAATGACGATAATGAAATAAATGACAATATTAAAATGAGTGAGAACTGTGTAAATGATGTGGGCAAACCAAGTGATGAAACCAATGATGAACAACCAGTGACGGACAGCGACACAACCCAACAGACACCGACTACTAATGGCACAGAAACGCCCACCCCACCTGCCCTTCCTGAGGAGAGCCCCAAACCAGCAGTAAATGAGGAGCCCAAACCGAATCCCAAACGAAAACCCTGCCGATTTAAATTTACTGAACTGAAAAGGGAAGAGCGGATTGTTAGACACGCGCGGTGTCTTTTTAAGAAGTCGTATTTGTTCAGCAAAAATAACCACTACATTTTCCCTTGTGACTACAACCTCACCGACGACCAAGTGGTGATCGAAGACGACTTGGTAATACTGAAAAATGTACCCGTACGGGAGAACGGAGCCAATGGGGAAAATAAAAAGGTAAAAATTTCAGAGAAAGAAGCTGAGAAAACTGTAATTTGGGAAAATGAAAAGCTGGACACCTCAGAGAAAGAGACCGAGGACACGGACGCAAATAGGAATAAAGAAAAGCTGGACACTATGGAGAATAAGGAGCAAGAAGAAGACAAAACGGCAGAGCCATTAAGCACAGTATTGGATAAAGGAGAAGAGACTGGGAGCACATCTGAGTGCAAAGAGGAAGAGAAGTTCATCTGTAAAGACCTGGTTTATTACCTGTGTCCTGGTGAGGGCTGTGACAAGGTGTTTTTCAAGTTGGGCCACACCATGACCAAACACGCCATGAAATATCACCTCAGCGAGGAAAGGGTTCAAGAGAAGATCTTCGAGTGGACCAAACAGAAGTGCATCCTCTGCAGCAGGTAAATCGTCTGTAGCTATTCAAGTCACTTTTGTTTGCCACGTCGTCTTTTCTAGAGCATTATGTAAGAAGTCATACAGTATAATTTGTACATAACAGCTTGTCATATCAAATAAAAAATGGATACAGGGACAAGTTTGACAAAAGAGTGCTGCAAAACTAATGACAAGATGGCATGGTTGTAAAGAATACCATGTGTTTAATTAATGGATCTTTCTGGGTGACGTTTGCCTGTTGTGGCTTCTGAGTGGGTTTCTGTTGAGCACTTTAGTTTGTCTAATCAACTATAACAACATCTTAGCTCTGTACCAGGAGAAGAGTGAAGGTGTCCTACACTGAGGTGCCTACTGCTACTGACAGGTTGCCTTAGCTTACTGTAATTATGACAAATTGTCCCATGGGCACAATCAAGAGTACATTGGCCCTAATCTCTTGTGGTTTGAGCTGAGTTTCTGACCTCATGCTGTACAAAACCACAACTATGTATTTGTACTTATTTATGGACCATATCGTAAAAACATGTCTGTATTTAACCTTCTAGTCTAGAGTATTGACATCACCTTTGCGTTCTGTTGCAGGCAAATAGAATTTATCCAGCACTTCAAGGGCCACATGAAGCTTCACGTGGAGCACCCCCAGTACTTTTGCTACCACCAGGATTGTGGCCAGCGCTTCGGCTCAACTAATGAGCTCCGGACCCACGAGAGCCAGCACTTGCCCCTCAGGCCCCAGTGCAAGTACACGGCCTGTGAAAACGTCTTCAACAACATGGTTGGCCTGAACGACCACGAGTGGAGGCACTATGTCCCCACTCCGCTGAAAAGCGACTTCGAATTGGGCCCCAACAAAAATAAGAGACACAACGATGAAGCCCCTTGGAAACAGAGGGTGAAGGTGGAGGAGCTGTGGCTGCAGACTAAAAACAGCCCGAAGGAGTCTATTACCTTGAGGGAGGTTGCTGCTGATGGACTGAGTAACTCTAAGAATACTGATGATCTAGATTTGCCCAACGATGAAGCCAACGTTAAAACAATTAATGGATTTTGTGAAAAAACAGACCTTGTGACCCATACATCCAAGGAGCCGGGTGGTAAAAAGAAAGAGCAGCTTGAGGTAGAGCCTATAGATGTAAAAATCCGCACAGAGAACACCATTCTCACGACAGAGTGTGAACCGATTGTCGAGGAACCAGTAATTGAACCACACAAAGCGTTCAAACCTGCCTATAAGTCCGTATTCAAAGCTTTGGTCAGACCCCCGCCCTCCATGTACATGACCGAATCAGAGCTGTCAATGCGCAAGAGGAAGTCGGGAGAGATCGAAAGTCCTCCCGTGAAGAAATATCAGTACACGCCCAAGAAACAGCCAAGTGAGAAACCAGGAGTAACACAACCGAAAGCGGAGCCCGAGACAAAGATAAGGCATCGCTGTGAGAAATGCCTGTCGTTTTTTACTTCCCCGGAAGACCTGGGGAAACACAAGTCCCTTAATACCTGCTCTGCACTTTTTGGATTTGACTCGGATGACGAAAGTAAGTAAGCCCCAATAAGTACTCATCATGTTTTATGTTTATTTAGTAACTAATCTTATGCGGTGTCTGTTCAGGTTGATGAAAACGGAAGCACCGAGTGGTTTGCCCCAGCACTCTTCAAACTATCAACTTTGGAACATTATTTATTCTTCTAAATGAAGTTGTTGAACAACACAGGCACAGAAAAATGCACTTTTTAACAATAGTTGTTTTGCTTTGAGTTGAAGTTGTCGAAGAACCTCACAAATTCCAGTTGTTGCTTGCTACCATGGTATTGAAAACCTTAGAAATATGGATCAGTAATGGGTCATCTAATGGAAAGAGTGTTATTTGAGTCTTGTTATTATGAAATTGATTAACCCAAGTTATCAATTGAAGAAATGGATCAGAACGTGTCACTCCAAGCATGTACTAAGGAACAACTAACAACTCTCTGGGCCTAATGTTATAATATAAATATGAAAAACTTACACTAACTTGCTTTTGTTGCTATGATTAGTTGAAAGGTGCGTTAATGAACTGACTTGGGCCTTAGAGTGTGATCAGCTTGAGATTTTTTTCATTGGTAATGTGAAGTCAACTCCAGGCTGGTGCTTACAATTCTGCACGATCATTTGTTCTTCCAGCATTGATGTAATCCATACACATTTTTTGACAAGTTTGAAAAGTTGTCGGCTTTTTTTCTAGGTATATCCATCAGCCTGCGTACCTGTCTTCACTTATCACTGATATGTATTGTACAGCAAATACCAAATCACATAAATATTGATTTACTAGTGCCATAACCGAATCAGTGTTATATACTTTGATATCAATGTACAGTGTTGAATAATATTAATAAGCACCACTGGTTGTTCTTCTGTATATTAAGTATGAAATTGACTTGATAACGTTTAATGTATTTTTTATGGAGATGTTCTCCAACTCCTTTATTTATTTATGTAAAAAATGTAAATAGATTGGATTTGTAAAGTTGAATATAGTCCCCATCTATTTTTCTTTAAAAAGGTTGGATTTGTTTCAATAAAACAAATTTTGAACTTGATATTTATCTGTGAATATTCATTTATTTTTCAATTTAACAAAAGACATGTTACACAGACAAAGACAATTATCAACGGTATCACCTTAGCATTGCATATGTATTCAGTCATATTGCTTGTAAAACAGGAAGTGAAATCAGGTGCTTAAGAGGCTTTGTATCACATGCCCGGCAACATTTTCAACCAAAATAAGGATCAAACAAGAACAATTGAATAATCTCCATTGCTAATTGGAAAAAAAGCAAGTTTATTTACCCTAAAGCTTGAATTCCTGATCCATAGTATAAAGTGTCACCCTTCATTATTTATGCAAAGTAGCTATGCAGTAAAAAGCTGCAGCTCTCGTCATTATGTTGTGCAGTATCATGCATTTCAGCTGTAATGAAATGAGCTCAAAAACATGCAGCATACTCTGTGTTATTAGGAACCTGGGTCTTATAGTCTTAAAATCTCAGTTAACATTGTAGTTAAGGCCAAGTTGATCAAAAAGCTAGTATAAATTTATTTTAAAAATATTTTCAAACCATGCAAGTGCATTCAAGGCAAAGTGTTGAGTGTGTTTTCAAAAATCACTTTACAATTGCCAAGAAGACAATAGTAGCACTTTTTCTTTTGTTAATGGAAGACCTTGAGTATGTACTAAACATCAAGAAAATATAACAGGAAGAAAAAGAATAAAGATGTCACTGAATTGTTACATCTTAACGTAAATTAATCCCATTTGATTTAATCTATAGTTAAATTATAGCCCACGTGCTCTATAGCTGCAACAATTTTTAACAACTCAGACTGTATTTTATGTTTTGATAAGAGTTTGGACGTACAGGATGTGTAGATGTTATTTCACTGGCTGTAAATTTGTTTATTAAGGCAACATGCTTGAGGTCAAATAACTGTCTATGGCGTGTATAAATAGATTCTTAATGCCCCATGTGCAGGATGTGTAGTCTGTAGACTCCTGAGTTGCTTGCGTGGTGTATGAAAATGGAGATTTTTAAATGATAAGGTAATGTCTACAGTGCAGCTGACATTATTGTGACGTTATTGCATAAATATATTAATGGTAGAGAACCACTTGATTGAATCTGATGCACTTTACTTCAGAACATTGACTCATCAGTGAGTGCAGGACAGGGAAGTGTGCAAAGCTGGCTTGTGGCTTGTGTGCAAGCACACTCAGTGGCTGCTGTTGCTTGTCCAGTCGTAGGGGAGGTAGCTCACTTTGGTCTTCCCAGCAGACAGGACGTCCAACAGGCTGGACCTCTTTGGAGACTCCCCCATGTGCTCAAGCACCCAGTTCAGCAGCTACAGGACAAACACTGTTACTCAGGCTGCTAAGTGCTACAGTTCAAACAAGTCATGTAAAATCACACCTGCCTTCTCATCAGTGCCTCCAAAGTCCGCCTTGTACCACTTAAAAATCTGACTCAGTCGAACTTCTCTTTTTCCAGAGTCCACGACACAGGCATCATCGTTCTCCAGAAAGGCCTCTGCTGCTGTCCTGAGCTGGGTGTCAATGTCCTGTAAGAGGGAAAATAATTTATTCAAATTAAGTATTATTGTTCTCCACTGTATTCTAAGTATTCTTATGTTCAATGTGTCATTTAAAGACACTTTAACTCTTGTACCTGTGGGGTGTATGTTTTGATTGGTGGACAGCCCTTTGCGCCGCAATTCAAGGCAAAATGAATTAGAGGCTCAGCCTCCGGGAGCGCCATCTTGTGGAAATTAGAGAAGTTACACACATAATCAGAAATGTTTTGTTAATTTTGTTTCAAAGAAGAAATACCTGAAGTCGGGGGTCTGTTTTAGAGAAGGGTCTTCGTAGCTGTGCGATGCCCTTTCTGTTACCCCTCAGAACCCCATTTTCAATGTCCTGAAGGGTGAAAACCTCTCCCCCAATCAGGTAGCTCACATAGTTGAAGAACTGTAAAGATAGATCAATATTTAAAAGTGTGTTCACCAAAGTACGACAGAAAAAGTGAAGTTTTCTACCTTACCTTGTACCTCTGCCACATGTTGGTGGGAGCTCCGAGGCGCAGAAACCCATGAATAACCAAAGCGTTGTAGATGTTGATGAAGAAGGCCAGCTTCTCCTCACGGCTCAGAGACAGCAGTTCCACTCTCTGCAGCTGAATAGCCAGGTCACAGTATCGCTCAAACGCTGGGTTAGCAGACATACCTTTGTAGTCCACAAACTAAAAAAAACAACAAAGACAAACATGTTTTCAATGTACTTTGCTTAATTAACATGGTTTATGCTTCTTTTTTTCTTGCTTTGTCATTTCTGAAACCTGTAAGTATTTTTGTTTACTAATTTTTCATAGAGTCCATCAGTGCCTATAATCTTTATTTACATGAGTGGCTCGTATAACTATCAGTAAAAACTATACAAAAGATCATAATAAATTAGAGCCACTAGTTGAGCATTTGTATATGAAATAATTGTGTAATATAAATTGTTAATAAGCACTGTATTGCCTTCAGTTTGCTTGTTTTGAATGAATCCACTCAATTAAACCCTATGTGAGTCAGTGAATAAGGACATTACCTTGCCATCATCAGAGAGATGTTGAGAGAACAGCTTCAGGATCAGATCTCGTAAAATCAGAGAGAGCTCAGCAGCTGAATGGGAAATATAATGTAATTCATGTTTAGTATAATGTGTCATAGCAGGATGCCTGTATTTCTGAGATAAATAGAAATATGAGACAAATTATTACACTTTCAGAAACCTTGTGATTTTAAGATAGATCAAGCTTGTTAGTGATTGCAACAATTGTTAATTATTATACAGTTGGACAAAGTGCAGCAAAAACAGTTTTCCTAATAAGTGTAGGATTTTTTTTTTTTATGACAAGACAGAAAAACATAAAGGTAAATTAATGAGCATAGTGTATCAATATTAAATGCTGCTACAGCTACATGCAGACATACACAGGCTAAGCGTAAGCCACCTCCACTTTTACCATCACAACTAAAAGGCATTACACAAGAGAACCAAGCCAGCCCAACAACACCGAACAGTGTACAACACATTAAGCCATCACCAGTTTGTGTTAAAAAGCTTTTGCCATCACCCATTGACTTGTTTGTTTCCTGGGCGAGTTGTGCTAGTCCTGACCTACCCTGGATGGGACTGCAGGCTGCAGTCTGTCCTGCGTTGAGAGCTGAATGAGGGTCATCCTCCTGTAACCTAAACAGAGTTTCTCCAAAACTGTCCTCCTGTTTCCCAGAGCCACGTACACTCACCATGTACTTCTTCTGCAACAGAGCCTGGCCAGTGTTATAGGCATCTTCTCGAGCTGATGCACAAAACATCATCAATACTCAATACATATATTAAGCTTTGTAAGGGTACCCTGTACTTACCAATGCCCTTCTCTTTCTGCAGCCAGTCAAGCAACTGATCACCTGAGAAGCTCTTTTTGTACACAGTCAGGCCTCTCCTGTGATTCCCAATCACACTGCCATGTTTGAAGTCCTCAACAAGGTTTGCCAACTCATCTCTTTCACACATAAAGTCTAAGGAGCAAAAGCAAGCCATGCCAAGAACAAACGTATTACGTAGTATGTACTAACTAAAAGGCATATCAAATTATTTCATCTAGCCATCATACATATTTAAAGCTACATATTGCAAAATATCAAATTATTATAATTCATGTTCAATTCAACTTCAAACTGAACTCATATTGATTCATAAATTACAGATTGAAACAAAACAGCATTTTTTTTTTCATGACAATGCATCTTCAACATATTCTGAATTCATAACTCATATTCTAATAAAATTCTGTTAATCTTGTTTTAGACATTCGGTAGCACACACACGACTGTTGACATGTTGTATTTGCTCAGATGAAGGACTAATGCCTAGCCCTGGTGCTACGGGCTTATCAAGCTCAGGTTTCTGTATCAACTGTCTGTCTGGCATTAGTGACTCTGAGCTCACACACTGCACCTGCTGCTTTCAACCTCTTTCAATCTTGTACACAGGCCTGCACCATTTCACCACTGCTGCCCCTTATCTCCACTTCAAACAAAGATGACCAAGCAACAATATTCCCAACTACAATCAGTGTTCAGTGCTTTTGAAACACACAGGAAGACTTTCACAATATTCAGGGCAAATCATTTGTTCTTCTTCTTCTTTCGGCAAATCATTTGATCAAACAGAAATGTATGTGAAGAATTACCTCCGTCTGGCTCAGCTGCAGTGTCTTCCATAGGACTCTCCACTGGTACAGGTGGAGCATCCACTGGAACTGGCTCGGTCTTCACCAAATGAACCAATCTCTCAAGCTCTGTGGGAGACTGTAGAGTGTGTAACAAACAAAAACAAGAGAAAGAACAGTTACACAGTTTTTTTGCATCGTGCAGCCCTATATTTGCTAACAAATCTGATAGGTCACCATCATCAATTGCCACTTTAAACTGGATATGAGTATAAACACATATTTCTTAGGCGTCCTCCTCACCATTTTCTGCAGGTCGTCATTTCCCCCGACGTGAATGTTGTTGAAAAATATCTGTGGGACAGTGGTTCGTCCGGTCAGCTCCTTCACTCTAGCCCTGAGCTCTGGATGCTTCCCCATGTCCACATCACACACTGGGACATCCAGCCGCCCAAGGGAAGCTTTGGCCTGCACACAGTGAGGGCAGCCCTGGATAGAATAAACAGTCACTCGGCCCAGATGACTGCTCTCCTCCCTCTCCATCTGCAGACAGAATGGGACACGTGAGCGCAGAATAGGCTTGGAATAAATATTTTACGTGACACAGAGGGATCTAAGCAAAATAATATGGTTTGTTTGTTCACTTCCTGTTTAAAGTATCCAACACACCTACGAGGAAGTACTTTATTTTGCATAATCTTTGCCAACTGCCAGTCAGTTATATGTCAACATTTCCTTTATGACGACAAGATTGTAAAAGAAACAGCTATTTCGCAATGCCAAAGCATGTTCTTAGGTGAGATGGCAGTGGGACAAATGGTATCACTCACTGAAGGTAATGGGATTAAAAGGGATATTGATTAGCTACTGAGGTTTGGCACAACCGTGATATAGCCCATTGCATAATTATAACAACGTGGATATAACTCTATTTTAGTTTACAACTAGAGTATTTGTTGACACTGAATAACTATAAGTCAATAATGACATGCCTGGGCTGGTGTGTTTGAAGAATAACGTTCACATAATTAAGTTAACATACCTTTCAGCGCTTCACTTCCACACAGCCCTTGCCAATGGGTACGCAGCCAATCACATCGCCCAATGCATCTATTTCTTTGTTCTAAACATGTCTAAATGATGCCGAAATAATTGCTATTGACAGCAGGTAAACAAGGGCTTCTCTTCGGCGCTAAATGATCCACTTTGGCTGAGCGTCCGTGTCCGTGACCGTCACTGCGGCAGGACCAGGACGCGTATCCATGAGGCTAGCTTGGTTCGTGGAGGGGGGGCGGTACGTAAACAGATGATGCACTAGATCGACCACTGTGATTCATATATGTGGCAAGCATGACAAATTTTGTATTTTACATTCATGAGTAGAGGAAACGGTGTTATCAATGTGTTATTCCACGTTTAATTTAATACCAACATGCAATGGACAATGAAGCAACCAATGTGTGTTTCTCCGGAACCTTTCTTCGACTTGTCTTGTGTTTCCGTACGACTGTTTTGGCGAAAGGACCCCAATGTAAATCAGTTTCTGTTTACATGTAGTGGCAGTAAAATGACAGGACTAACCGGCAAAGAGCGCACTGAGTGTGCCAAAATACTGACGAAAATGTCAAAAGTGGACTTACTGTCACTTTGCGATACCGTCACGAATAAGATGATTGTCGTGGAGAGCGATAAAGGTACGTCTTCGTCTTGAATCTGTTAGCAGAAGAATGCTAAGTTAGCTGGAGAAACTTTATTTGCCTGTCATTTCACTGGCTTTGGTCCATCTTATTTAACATGTTTTGCAATATCCCATATTATATTATTAAACCATATAAGAAATCATGTTAGATAGTGATGTCAGAAAAAAACAAACATTTATTTGTTTTGACACCCTTGATAAAAGTGACACTATGTAATTACAGAGGCTATGGATACTATTCTGTCTTTCTCTATGTCCGCCGAGGAGCTTCTGAAGAGAAGAAAAGTTTACCGTGACCAGATTTTTAAATATCTTGCCGAAGAGGGGATAGCTATGCCCCCTACAAGTGAAAAACATATCCTCATTAAAAGGACCCTAGAACTTTGGTCATCGAAACAGGTATCCAATGGAACATGTCTTCAAGGTTTTGTTGATATTCGTTTGTTATTGCCTGGGTTTCATTGAGTTGAGTTTCATAACGATTTTACTTTGTCAATATATTCCAATCTAGATAGTTAGAACACCCAATATTGTATATTTTTGCAGAGAGCATATATTATGTCATATTTTATGTAATGGTGTATTTTTATTTATTATATAATATATTTTACTTTTTGAAAACGATTAAGTTGGCAATATTAAAGAAGTGGCCCAGGTCCCCTATAAGACTCCAGCATGTTTACAATTACAGTGATTGTTCATGAATAATAACAACTGTAATGGATTACCATTAGTATTGCACTTGATGAGCTTGACAAGTTTCTCAAAGTGCTCATTATTTACTTTCTTCACACTGTTGGCCAGCTGTTTTTGCAGCCAATAGAGATTGAGTTAATTGTTACGCAGCCGTATCAATTAGAAAGCCTGCCAATTTGAGCAATCGGCCCCTCTGACCAACACCTCACTCGGATGACCCTCATTGTCTACTGAAAAAGGTGGTCAACCTTGTTAAGCACTGCAGAAGGAATCACTGAAATATTAAATTAATCATAACATTAAATTTCTCATGAGTGTTTGAGAGTTGCTTTTCTTATGTTTAAGGAACCTAAAGGACAGCCTGGCAACTACAGGGCGGGGCCACACTCCAGGACAGTGTCTACAGATGTAAAAACAGATCCAGGATTTGATCCACTGATCCTCGGGCGAGAATTCTGTCAGTGGTTTTTTGGCCTTCTAAACAGCCAAAATCCAACTTTAGGCCAGGAGTCTCAGGACTGGGGACCACAGCACTTCTGGCCTGATGCCAAACTTCGTCTCCTTGCCAGGTAAAAATCTGCCACACAAAGTAGTTTGCTTTTACTGAGGTATATTTTGCTTTTGTAAGACGCAAAATATGTAGAGACACAGTTTACATTGTTCAATGACAAATGTTAATACATGAATTTTACACACTGAGATTTACGGCTGCTAGTTTACTTTTTATATAGCTTTATTTTTTACATTTCACATATCTTGCTCTTAGGGTGCAGGTTATAGAAAGTTAGAGAACGATGCTTATGTGTTGAAGCTTTAACGTAAATTGTAAATGTTTATATTTGAGGTTATATTTTTGCTTCTTCTTCACTAATGTTGTCTTTTTTCTGACTTGATGTTATACTGGCTGTTACAATAATGCAATTTTCCCACTTTTTTTTGTATGTAAGTAAATCTCTTCAGATATTTGTTGGGCCTGTTTTAAATATATTTTATATTATATGTTTATATTTATTAAATTAGAAGATAAGATAAGATAAGATAAGAAGAAACTTTATTGTCTGTCCCCAAAGGCGACAGAAATTCGTCTTTGACAGGCTCAAAACATGCACACACACTTCCATAAAAACACAGGCACATTTAAAATCAACATAACAATAATGAACAGCAGGACTATGGTTTGTGATCGTTCAAAGTGGAGATTGCATTTGGAACAAATGACTTTTTATAGACGTCTTTGTGGGCCAGGAGGACTTTAAAACGCCTGCCTGATGGGAGCAACGTGAAGGAGCTGTAGAGTGGATGGGAGGGGTCTTCAGAAGTGTATTCTATATACTTTGGGTGCCTACTGTAGGTGGAAAAGTACAACATCAATGGAGACCATTTACCATTTTTATTTTTTCAGAGTGTGTGGGGAACAGTTAGAAGAGTTTGCTGGTGCAGAGGTGGTGAGTCGTCGTCTCTTGGCCTTGACTCGTGAGGAGCGACTCCTGCTTAATCCAAACCTGGAGGCCCACGGTCTGAGGGCCCTGTCGTCTCCCCATGGCCTCGTGATGGTGGCTGTGGCCGGGACCATCCACAGAGACACATCCTGCCTGGGAATTTTTGAGAAAATATTTGGACTAATTAAATCACCATTGGACAACAACTGGAAGATAAAACTGATTAACTTGAAAATCCGAGGCCAGGATGCAATATCAGATAAAGACGTGTCCGCACCAGCTTTAACCTACAACTCCAGTGATTTACAGCTTCTCTGCAACTGACCTAATGATTTTAATCATCAATATAAAACGTTTTTTTTTTTTTTTTTTTTTCTTTTTGGTTGGGGGTGTTTCAGGTTTTCTGGACTTGTGCCTTATTGTACCTTTTAAATGTATTTGTAAATATGTAATTTAAAAGATATTCTATTGTTACATTTGAACTTTTTTATTCATTGCATTGGCAAGTCTAATCTGTATTTAGGTTTAAAGAAAGTGTGGTAAAGATTTTATTTTATTTAATAAACAGCAGATTGGGACATGAGTGAATATGTCATGTCTGGGTTTTTCTCTAACTTCTGAAATTGTACAATTACTTAAAAAAAACTGGTTCATGAGCCTGAATTAAAAGATGTTACTTAAGCTACTGTACACATGAAAAAAAAAAGCCTCATAGTCATAACGCTGTGCAAAGCCAGTGAACTCAATTCAGTTCTTCCATATAAAAACTATTTTCTTTCATTATTAAAATGTGATTTTGAATCCTATTGAGTCATAGGGCATAAGTGGTCTGCTGGGACACTGAGAAATGTGCTATGACTGTGGTTTTGGTGGCAAAAGTTACATGTGGGAAATTATTCTTGGCAACCATTTCAAAGAGTCCTATAATAGTTAATATGTGCTGGTGCGGGTCGGAGCCACTGGGCCCTGTGTGCCATAGTTGTGGTGATGGCCAAACCACGGCAGTCATTGATCTCCGCCTGTTCACCTTTCACTAAGAATAATGACAAGCTGCTCCCTTCTGTCTTTATGGCACTTGGCTTCTTTGCATTTTAATAGGTGGTTTGGCAATGGCTTCTGCTCTGACGCACTACTTTCAAAAATACCACGTCTGGTGATGGTTTAGACTCCGGAGGCCTGTTTTCCTCTAATGACGGAGTGGTTTTTATAAGGAAATGTGTGGAAAGTTTAGGCTCACATGTCTTTGAAACAGCTTATGGGTGGCAACCAGGAAATACAGTTTCAGTTTTCCCACCTTTACAGTTAACCTAACAGCCACTTAGTTTGGTTTATTGCAGCCCACGACCACACGATTGAAGCATTTAACTACCTGACAATCAATGGTGATTTTACACAACAGTTAATGCCAAAAAGGGTCAAAGTCTTCTATAAAGGTGTCTGTAAATGTAGTGTAAGCTCACAGCTGTATGTTAAAGTAGGGACATGGCAACTCAAAATTAAGTCCAATATCTGTACATTTTTGAAGAGCAATTTCCAAAAACATTTGGAAAATATTATTGAAGCATGTACTGTCTTTTAACCTCTTAACCCCCGCCTTAACCGAGTGCTTTTTCTCTAGTTCAATTTTACCCAAATCTAAAACACTGGAGCTTGCAACTTACATGAAAGCTAGCTACAAAACTGGTAGAAGGGTCTTTTTCTTCGCATTGTTGCCGCATTTTTGTTGCGTCTTTGCCACATTCTTATTGTTTTTGTTTCACATTTTAGCACTTTGAGGTTTCGCTGAAATGTAAAGTGCAATATAAATAAAATTTATTATTATTATTATTATTATTATTATTATTACATTTTAGTCATTTTTTCAGCAATTTTTTCATCACTTTTCATAAATGTTTTCATCATTGCTTTCATCCATTTTTGTTGTTGTCATTTTTTCATATTTTTGCCACTTTTACATCATATTTTTCTAATTTTTTCATCACATTTTTATCATTTTTTCCATCACATTTTTTTTTTCATCACATTTTTGTCAATTTTTTCATCACATATTTTGTCACTTTTCCATCACATTTTTCTCTTTTTGTCACTTCTTTCTGTCACTTGTCCCTCATGTGTTTTCCTTCACTTTTTTTTCAACACTTTTTTGTTGCTCTTTTGTTGCCCTTTTGATGCAGCATTTTCAAAGTTTTTTTTGTGTGCTTCTTGTCGCTATTTTGACACTTCTATCAATAAGCTTTTAGCTTTTGGTTAAAGTCGAACTGGAAAAGATGTGCTCAGCTCAGGTGGGGGTTAAGAGGTTAAAGGTATTACAAGAATAAAGTATATCAATATCTTTTGTTGTTGTATGGTTGCACTCAGTTGTCAAAGCAGATGTAGCCACTGCTGAATAATATGCAATTACAGTTTTGTTTTCCCCAAAATAATTTATTTTTACTCCCTGCATTGACTCTTGTACTTTTTCCTGTAACAGCACAGCAAGCATTACAACAAAATGTGTGTTTTAATCAAGTAGCTTTCATTTTACTCATATGAATCATTGAATCGATGAGCAAATATCGTATTGTTTTCCATCTCTGATCAATGATGTTTTATGTTTATGTTTTAAGTCCCATTGAGATTAAAATCCTCTTTTTCAAGGGAGTCCTGGCCAAGAGGCAGCAAATGATACAGAATTTGAATTACATACACATTATACACATTATGAAAAACAAATAGTTATTAATATGCTATATTGCAAAACCAAGATGACCTGTAGAGGGCAGACAAGCTACACCATGAGTGAAGATTGACTTGGATCTGGAGCCAAGGGAGAATTGGAAAAATCCTTTTAAGACTATTAGGTGAAGGAAAAGTCATCAATCCCTGAAGAGAATCTGATTGAGTCTGTGATGTGCAGCAATTCTAGCCATCCACTAAGAAAACTATAAATTTGTCCTCCATTAAAGTAATAGGCTTTTAAAAGAGAGATGCATCCAAAGTGTGTCTTTATAGGCACAAAAGTGCCTGTTTCAAATGTCCGTAACTCATTTGTACCTCTGAAGGTGTCAGTGATGTCCACAGTCTGGGCTTGTGGACTTTATAGAGCAGGATTTATAAAAGACAAGGGAGTCAATCAATAAGTAATAATATTGCTCCTGCTGGTAAAAGCGCTCTTGAAGTGAATGAATGTGTGACTTGGTTGTTTTGTTGAGTCGACCTTGACCTGGAAGTGTTTCATTTGCCAAAGACAGAAACTGAGGATTAACACCTTTGAGGAATGGTGCTAACGCATAAACAGCTGGAGGGAAAAATGTGGGTCCCTGGCAGAAAACGTGCGGAAAATGACCAGTGTGCATTGACCCATTCCATAAATCCCAAACAGGTTTATAGATATTTATTTGAAGATATTCATTTTAGAAAGCTTTTCCTTTAAATTAGGCACATTTCTTATCAATTTCTTAGCAAGGCTGCTGTTTTGGACCTCATAGCGTCAGCGTGGCAGGATTACTGAAAGAGGATCTTTGTGGCATGCAGGCTAATCAGTTTCATCGTGCAAGTAGATTAAAAACAGACTGGGGTAATATAATGTTGAATGAAAAGCTCTTTAGACAACAGCAATGTAGATAGTAATGCTGCACAATTAATTAAGTGAATCAAAATTGTAATTTGAAGAGTTGCCATCAAATTTCAAGGACCGCAGTTATTTTCCTCAAAAATATTTTCTGCAAACAATAACACATCTAGACTCCTTGGGGTCTTATTATATCCACATGCTGCCAAGTATAGTTTGTGCTTGTATGTTCTGAAATTTTGCTCAACTCGTAGTACTTCACACTACTTCCAATTGTAGTTGCTCCTGGACATAGTACAGCACAGTATAAATCGGTGCAGATGCAACTATCCATCAGAAACACTGTAATTAGATAATGAAAAAACAAAAAACCTGCAAATCTATTAAAGACTAAAGAGAAATATTAAACAAAATCTTCCCTGCACATTAAGCTGCACACTCTGAGGTTATTAAACCAACAACTGAAATGCCAAAACGAGGCTTATCTTTGTGTCGGAATGACTTCATAAAAGCAATTCATGAAACCATGGAAACAACCCCAGTGCTTACACTTTGACCTGTATAGAATTTCCCAATTAAGTTTCTCTTTTCTTTTTGCCAATGTAAACAGCCTTGCATTCACAATTTCACAGACATACAGTATGTTTTTAAGTGCACGCATGAAAGAAAGTTTGTTGTTTCAGTAAAGCTCTCGTTGGCAATAACACTTATGTTTTCGGTGTCATTACACATGTTTGTTGGATGTTGGAAGCACAGGGCTGAGATACCTCCAGATCCACTAAGTAGTTTCCTGGAAAGGTACACTGACTTGAGATGCCAGCAAATGGAAGTAATAACATTTACATTTCAAGGATATTACACAAGGACAAAGCAGGTTTAACAGCACAAAGCCAGTCTTAAGGTCAGGTTTAATTACAAACTCATGTCTCTCTTTTATTTCAATGGACTTTTAGCTCTTAATGGGAGTGGACTTGACCATTCACAGAAAGCATCACCTGATTTATGAACCATTGGTAGCAACAATTTGTACTTGTTATCAGTTTATTTTCCGGCTTAAATCACTTAGGTTAGGTAAATGTTGCCAGCACAGTAAAAAAAAAAAACGAAACAAAAAACATCACTCCAATGAATGCTAATGGTCGTGTATACAGATAAAGTTTTTCCTTTCTCAGCTGAACTTTGACTCTTACTTTGTAAATATTGACAAAAAATCCAACCAGATTAGTTTTTTACTGTCCAACAAAGGTGTTGACAAGTGAGATGATCCAAGTACCAAAGGGGCAGTCTGTAGTCATTTCAACCTGAAAAGACCCACAGAAACAGAGTGGCATTAGGAACTTTTATTAAACATGAATCGTAATTGGGGCTCAGACCCCGACTGAAGATTGCATTAACGATATGAATCACATGGCTATGATGAATGTTTGACAGAATCTTCCCCCGGAGTCTGGACCCAGGTGGTGGTAGCGGATGCGACCTGGGGTGGCCAGTTGAAAACGCCGAGGAGATGCCAGGCGTAGGAGGGGTGGAGGAGGGATGCAGCACATCTGGGAAACGGCTGAACGATGGACGAGGAGCCTTAAGAAGGGGATCCTGGGCGATGAATGGCTGAAGCAGGAACGAGCAGCTGCGATGATTGGCTGTTGCGAAGGTGCGGCTTAAGATGGGACTGTGATTGGATGACTGGTGAGGAGCTGCCAGTGATGAGGCAATAAATGAATGCTGCAGGTAGGTCTTACATGTGTCTGGAATCACATATTACTATGTCTATATAATCTTTTCTTATATTTTTGTAACTTACAGCTCACATTTCTTGACATTTTCTGCTCAATGCACATTTTTATTGTTTATATTAATGCTGAATATAAACCTGAATGTAGTTCAAATAGACACTGCTTTTTGTTACCATTTGGTAGTTACAACAAAACTCTTGAGCGCAGTTTTTAGTGTTTCTCTAACCCCGGTGTTCTTACGGTTCCCTGATTGAAACATCCTTGGTTGGGTGTATACTTCAAATACACATATCTGCTCCAGTGTACACAAACACATTGGTTCCAGCTGTGCTCAAAAACAGCCTGTTGTTGGCTTTAATTGACGTTAAACTACACTGTCACTGTCTGGGATCTCTTCACTCGCTCTCTTTGAACATGCTCCTCTCCCCCGGCACTCTCACGTTTCCTGTGTTTACGTGACATAATGATGCGTGTGTAAGGAGACACCGGTCAGGCCAACGCAGCCCGCCGTCATGGCCGCGCTGTCCATTCATGTTCAGTGAGAGCGCTGATGTCAGCTCTCACAGCAGTGGGGGCAGAGTTGTTCATTGTGTTCACATTATTTACTTTCTACTTACTAATGTAATAATGTAATGGAGAACCGATTGAGCAACTGTTCAGGCAAATCATAGAACACCTAATGCATTAGAAACTGCAAATGTGTATGTTCTTAACAGTGACTTAAAGGGATATTTCAGGATTTTGACATCGGGCCTCATTTCCTAGTTATCCAGAGTGTTTTTTTTTTTTTATTCATACATTCCTTATATTTGAAGAGTTTAGTGGTGCTAGGCTAGTGCTAGGCTAGCACATGTCTATGGTAACTAGTAGCCTGCATTAAAAACCTCTTCAAAATCATGGGGTAGTCCTCCAAACGTTACCATGAGTGAATTCCTCGTGAAGTAATGCCGGGCGCAGGTGAACAAGCTACTGTCGATCTGGTACCATAGCAGATCACTCCGCCGCTGCATAGCTAACAACCAGGAAGCAGATGCTGCTGAAATGTAAGTTCTTTTAAATGCAAAATCAGAGATCATATTTCAAAAATGATTCAGTCAACACAGACATTTATATTGGTGTTATAAGCGATTTGCCTCAGGTGCACTGTGCTTGGGTCAGACTGTCTTTAATGCAGGCTACTAGTTACCACCACTAGCCTAGCACCACTAAACTCTTCAAATATAAAGACTGCATGAATTAAAATAAATAAATAAATATAATATGCCCTATGTCAAGAATCCGGAAACATCCCTTTAAGTGACTTTTTATAGTATTATCTAACAATAGAGTAGCTGAAATAATATTACATACTTTGTTAAACATTTGAAATATCCGTCACATTGAGCTGCACTTGAACTACACACAATGACCCCTTGTCTTTCTCCTCTTTATCTCCTTATGTCTCCATCGTATATAGAGGCTCCAGTGTGGCCCTGTGCTCTTTCATATGCAATGCATGCATCCTGCAGTGGGCCTCCTCTACATTCAAACAGAGGGGTGGTGTTATCGGGGCACTGCCAGGAGCCTGGACTGCGCCGGGCTGACAGAGTGTCCAGTTGGCGGATGAGTGCCGATGCCAGGCGTCTCCTCTGTGGACATCTGCTGTGGATGCATCTTAATCCTGCATCTCTCCAGCTCCAGCCATGCCTGCTCTCCACTCCTCGCCTCCATTAATTGCCCTTGCCTGGCTCGCTGTTTGCGTCTGATTACACTCATTAATTTCAATTCCCTGGGAGTCCGCCGACCAATGTAGCTGCTTTTAGATACACATTACACTCAACATGCACAGACAGAAGAGGGTTATTTGTACAGGCTCCATGTTGTGAATTAGCTAATGAAAAAGCAGAAATGAAAACCTGGTTTTATAAAAGTCTGCGCTGACAGAATGTTTTTCTAACCAAATTTGAAACATGAAAGTGACCAGACGACGAAAAGTATTACAACTAATGGGCTTGAACTTGGTGCCCCCGAATGAGTTGAGTGTGTCTCAGCTTTGTCACCAAGTGAAATGTGTGCTATTTTGTACAGCATTGGACACAACTAAACAATAACAACACAAAAAGTCCTGCCTTGACTTACATTCACTCATGTAGCCAAGAATAGCTCCTATACTCTGTGCCATTAATGCCCTGTATTAGCTATTAGCATCTGTTAGTTATATATCATCACAACTACTGACAATATGACTACATTATTCCAAAGCCTATTACAAAGAACCCCCCTCGCCAAAAGAGCAGATTTTACCAACGACCAACAAGTCAGTGTCCCGTCTCAGCAGGTGGACCACATCTGGTAAAAAATCCAGCATCTGTGCAGTCGGGGTGGCCTTGCAATTATAGCAGCAGCACTGCTTCAACTGGGGCAAAATTGCCTGGAAAAATCTATGTCAAAACGGATTACTACGTTTGACTCAATACATTTCCAAGCACTTTACTTTCCAATGCGCCACAACAGCAGCAAAACCTGAAAATCATTAAATCACATTGAACGGTTGTAAGCCTATTTTATGTACAAATATAAAATTGACTCCGTTGGAATTCATGTCAAAGTCAATCCACTGCCTAGAGTCACAAATAAACGCTTTTGACTGCTGCCTTTTCATGTCCTATATCGGTTGTGGTATGCAGTCCCTTTTGAGCAATATTTGGGCCATTCATGATGTGTGATAAGAGATAGCATGCACAATCAAGCAAAAGTAATATATTAAATGTATCAGTAATCGAGCACATCAGTTATACAGAGACAAAACAGCAGCAGATTCAACAGAGGCTCCTTAAACCACAATGGTTATGATTCACCACTGCAGGACTTCATTTGGTCAATCTGCCTTTTCTTACAAACACCCAAAGCTGTGGAATTCATTACTCACAGAACTTAACATCCTTTCGCAGTTTTAAAATGTCACTTCTGGTTATGTCTGAGCTGAAAACGATTTGAAGATGTATCCCCTTGTAAATAGCACAGAGATGTGTGAATGAATTAATGTTTTGTGAACTTTGTGCTGCAAGTGTGTGACTGAAAGACAATTGAAACATTTTAGGAAAAGTACTGCATGTTCTATGTAATTGTAAATTGTGTGGAAAGGTCCAACCAGGGACAGGAGTTAAGAAAATCTCTATATCCATCACATCAGATACAACTAAAGAGTCACTGATAAATAAATAGATACATAATATCATGAGCAAAAATGATTCTATACTAATAACTGTAAGAACAAATAATGGAACTCATGGTAAAATAACATAGTGTTTCAAATATTTACAGTAACAGTAAAGGTCATGAAAGTTACCGTATAGAACATTTTTATTCTTTGTAGGCTGCTTTATTGTTTTCTATCACTTGTGAACAAAATAAAGCTGGCGTTCAAGCTAAAAAGCAAGTCCGTACACCAACAGACTCTGTCCATGTTTTTCTTTCTTTTCCTTTTTTCTCAGGAAAGCTGTAAAACCCCAATAATACGGAGCTTTGCGCCCTTTTGCTTTTTGTCGCTCTATCACCTCACAATCTGGAAGAGTTGCTTCTGGTCTGACTCATCAGACAGCTGTACCTTAAATAGCCTCTGGGGGGCGTCACCTTTTGGGGTCAGTGCACCAGGCTTCGAGTGGGCTTGTGTGAAAACCCCTGAAGCTTGACAACTTCCTTTCTGGACCTGTGTAAGCCAATTAGAGTGCCGGTGCACAGTGGGACAAATGAACACTTGCCAGGCCAGAATTCCCTTGTGGGCTGTATTCATTTATTAAATTCACTTTTCCCCATCCTCAGACTTTTACAAGTGATTTGGGTTTTAATGGCTCACCCAAGCATCAACTGCAGGTCATTCTAGTGATGTGTCACAGCAGTGCATTATAGTGAGTGCTTTTGTGCTAGCATTGGTATATTATTATTGTGGTATTGGTATAGTATAGGTTTGTGGTCACTGATTACATTTGAGCTATATGGCCTTTATTTTCCCTTTTCAGCCGACACCATGGGGGGCCAGCAGATTATATTAAACAAAATGAACTGTATGTATAGAATTGAATAATATTTCGTATACCAAATGTTTGCTTTATTTAATAAGTATACCGATTTCTGAAAACTGAGAGCATGTTCATCATCATGTTTAACTAAAGGCGAAGAAAAAACGTTTCCAAAAGATAAAGATGGAGCTAGAGAGTTGCAGGACCTATAGGTGATCATTCCTCTGCTGCAGAAGTACTTCTATAGCAGTAAGTAATAGTAAGTTCATCATACGTTTGAGAAAGTGGGTCCTATGGGTCAACAGCAGAAGACAAATTTCCCTAAGGGGACAATAAATAGATATTTTCTCAAAAATATATATCTATTCATATCCAGATATGAGGGATCAAAATAGTGATATAATGCTGATTTATTCACAATGTATGTAAAACATTCTACATTATGTAAAAGTTGCTACATGATGTAGAGTCCACTCGCTCTACATCACAGACATGATGTAGAGCAAGTGGCCTCATTCAAATATTTAGGAACAATTTTGCACAATTCCTTCACATTTAATGAACATGTTGACTGTGTTTACAAGAAAGCACAGCAAAGGCTTCTTCCTGCTGCGTCAACTGAGAGGTTTTGAAGCCAGTGACCACATCTTAACAAGGGTTTATCTGCTTAATTCAGAGTACTGATATTTAACATAGTCTCTTGGTTTGGCCATTTAAGTGTGAAAAACACAGCTAAACTTGGCAGAGTTGTTAAACAGGACAGTAAAATCACAGGCCAACAACAAACCAATTTGTCTGAGCATCACAGTAAAGCAGGGCTAAGGTCACAGATGACGACAGCCACCCACTGTCCCATCACTTTGAGCTCCTTCCATCACGGCAGAGATACAGACTTCCTTGTGCCAAGACAAATGTGTACAGGAATTCGTTTGTGCCCTTTACCATCAAGGAGCTGAATAAGTTGTAATGTCGCTCAGTCTGTTCCGTTCCTTTTCTTTTGATGAGGTGAATCTGCTGCTGCTGTGTCTGCAATTAACTAATTTTTATAATGTATTTTAAGATATTTTATTATATTTGCTGTGTGTGAGCTGTGTATGAGCAACCCAAAGGCAAATGTCTGCTCTCATTGTGCATGGTAGATAATAAAGTTTTTCTATTCTATTCTATTCTATTCTATTCTATTCTATTCTACTAGCTGAGACCCGGCCTTCGGCCGGGCCTCGCTAGTCTCCACATTTGATATTCAGAGATTGTGAGTGACTACAAAGAAATGTCCAACCCGTCACACAGTTCAGCTGTAGACCAGTGGTTCCCAACCCATTCCAAAAACTATGGCCACTACAAATGAGTAAAAGAATGAAGGCTCAAAAAAATGTCAAACAAACTGCAATTGGAGTGTTTGATGCACCCGTGCTCCTCTCTTATAAAGTACGACAATAATTTCGCTAGACTCGGGGAACAGGATTGAAGAGACAGTGGAATAATTATGGATAAATATTAGGGGTTCAGCTCTAACGGTTTAGTTCACGGTGCAGGACCCGTGGTTTGGTGCATCACGGTAGTGTACAATAAAAAAAGTAATAAGTAGGTTTTGAACTGAAATAGCCTAATGATCGTTGTTAGACAGTATTTATAACCTTACAATAAAATTGGCAATGCTTTCAAAGCTGCTTTAGAATCAAATGTACCTCTGGGCTCACAATACGTGAAAGCAAAATAGAAAACAAATGGTCCAGCAGCAAAGTAAAAAAAAAAAAGAAAAAAAACTACGCAGTGCAGGCCATGCGCTCGTTAAGTGGTTTCATTTTCGCTTTTACTCACACGGAGGAAAAATCAGTCGGAGCAGCGCGTTTGATTAGAGGCTCGTGTTTGAGCAGGTTTTGGGCACGCACGCACACACATACACACACGCACACATCGCCCTGTTTGGATGCGCACGCGCACACATACACACGTACGCACACACAAGCACACATCGCCCTGTTTGGATGCACGCGCACACATACATACACACACACACGAACACACGCACACGCGTGCACACACACACATTGCCCTGTTTGGATGCGCGCACACGCACGGCAGTCAGATCTCGTGCACTCGCGTGTGTGTGACAGCGGGTTGTCCTCGGACAGCAGCACCGCGGTCCATATGGACCCGTGGCCAATGCCCGTGGGGGCCGGCCGCGGATGTCCACGCACACACTCACTACTGTCGCCAGGCTTCCTGGTGTTCCCAAACGGTCTCCCATCCCAGTCCTAACCAGGCCCTTCCCTGCTTAGCATCCGAGGAACGGTCTCCCATCCCAGTTCTAACCAGGCACTTCCCTGCTTAGCTTCAAAGTCGGTATGGGAAATAAACATGGCGGCGCCCAGGCGGCGGCCATTGAGATAGCGTTTTCTATAATAGATTCTATTCTATTCTATTCTATTCTATTCTACTCTACTCTACTCTACTCTACTCTACTCTACTCTACTCTACTACTTTTGGTGTAGGCATGTAAGAACCATTAAAAAGAGATACAGTTGTATATGACAGGTTAAGACAACACGGCTTTTCTTTATTTTTTTGTAATGCAAAACAAAAAGTGTGCATACTCCACATACCTATACATGTATCTACCTTTATTTACTCATCTTTATTATTCGTGGTACGAGTAGACGGTAGTGCATCCCATTTAGTATGAATACTTTTACTTGAGTAATTCATGGAAGAGTGGTTGGTAGTCTTTTTTGCCGTTTTTTAACCCTCAAGTTATCTGTGAAAAGAACACAATAGTGGTAATTGTTCTGTCTAAACCTCCACAGTGTGAAGCGTGGCCTGGGTGGCAGTCACAGACCGGAGGGGGCGAGGAGAGATTGGGCGCTCCAGAGGAAGGTCATATTGATTGTTATTATAACACATAGATTTCTGCTTGTGGTGGTACACTAAACGGATGCTGAAGCCTGAGGCCTGAGCAACACAGCAACAGAAAAGACAGTGAAATCAATGACTGTTTCTCACGGGGCCCTTATCAAACTGTCCAATCATCTAAAGTGGCTCCCCCAGTGCCTACAGTCAAGCCAATGGAAAAGAAAAAAACATGTGTTCTCCGAGAAGACACCTGAAATCACAGAGACGACTGTATGACTAAAGGCTGAGGGATGCTACTTAATACAAAAATCCATCAGAACGGTTTTGACATTGTTGTAATCTGAGAGATCATTGACATAATTGCTGCCTTTAAGTATCGCTCTTGTCCATCCTGTGAGCTGACTGGAAGCTGATTTGTAAGCGACATGATGCATTTTTCTATTGATTGGTTACTCACTTGGGAAAACTGAGTGAGCTATTTGTGTAGATTATCTTTTTAAACAACTGCATTAAATTCTAACTTATAATATGTACAAGTAAAATATATAACTACAATGCTGGTATTGTACAACATACCATCATGATTTAGCTTTTAATTGAGATGCCAATGTCTGTTAGCCTGGCTAACACCAGACTAAAATCACAAGTGATATTTAGTCTGGGGACCACCAATTCATTTTCTCGTAGGAGAGGTGTGGTTTACGATCGTCCAAAAAAAAAAAGTCTCATGCGTCTGCACGTAGCCATGGCCAATCGTATCATCGTATGAGATGACGTATGACGCACCCGCTGTAAACTTTTGAGCTAAATTATTTAGAACAAGGTCTAAAGCTTGATCAAAAAATACCATCGTGTCTGCTGCTGTCACGTTGGATCCGTAAATAATTTTTTTTTTTATTATCCGTAAATAAACTACAAGCTTCCATATATCGAATAGCGCGTCATCGTCTTGCCGTCCCTCCTCGCTCTGTGATTGGTTCCCAAATCCACCGGAGATTTCGGCCATGGTCCCCAGGCTGTTGTGCAGTTCTAAATAATTCGAGCGCACACAGCAGCATGGTGTTAGCCAGGTTAAATGTCTGTAATAGTGTATAATATCTAATAAATAGTTGATGTGACGGTGAAGTATTTAAAATAGCTTAAAGGTATTGAATACAATGGATATTGGGTGGGTAAAGTTTTGTATATTATTCTGTCGATGTGTACATGTATTTATAAACTATATACTGTATAGCCTCTGGGGAGTCCCATATTGTAAAGCACTCTCATGCTCTGCCCGATCCCGTCAGGAAGTTCAGCAGGGAAGGGTCTGGCTGGTACTTGGATGGGAGACCGTTTGGAAACACCAGGAAGCCTAGGTGATTGTAGTGAGTGAGTGAGTGTCTGTGGTGATCAGAGGGGCCGATGGCGCACCATGGAGTGAATGAATAATGATGACAGAGTAGCGCTTTGAGAAACTTGGTAATACAGGCTTGTAAAGTGCAATACAAGTGTAAGGCATAATAATAATAATAATAATAATAATAATAATAATAATAATAATAATAATAATAATAATAATAATAATAATAATAATTATTATTATTATTATTATTATTATTATTATTATTATTATTATTATTATTATTATTATTATTATTATTATTATTAACTGTGAATCATATGCATTTTGCGTACTGTACATGTTTTAACAAAATAAATAAATAGACAACCATTGTTTTGGCCGAAATTCTACTCAAATCAATTTTGAGATGTTTTTCCAAAAGATCCCAAAACATCCTGTCCAGATTTGGAAAACCTGGAACATGAAACCATCTCTTGGAGACAAATAGCTGTGCATCTGTGGTGATATGTATTGCATTCTACATTTTCCTGCTGAGATGTGTCTCACCCTTTCCCGGTCTCTCTCCCTCTCTCTCTCTCTCTCTCTCCCCTCTCTCTCTCTCTCTCTCTCTCTCTCGCTCTCTTCTCTCTCCCTCTCTCTCTCTCTCTCTCCCTCTCTCTCTCTCTCTCTCTCTCTCTCCCCCCCCTCTCTCTCTCTCTTCTCTCTCCTCTCTCTCTCTCTCTCCCGCTCTCTCTCTCTCTCTCCTCTCCCCTTTTCTCACCTTCTCTCTCCCTTCCTGACAGCTCCAGCTCGGCCTCCGCGGCGCTGACAGCCAAATGTCCTCATCCATCCTCATCCAGAGGCCCACCGGCATCATCAGTCCCGGCTACATATCCCCAAAGTGGGATCCTCTCACCTCGGGCCCGGGCAAAAGCAACAGGGCCTCTGAGATTCCCTGTGGAGATCCTGTCAATATGTCATCATCATCAGAGCAGCCAGTTGGCAACACAGCAACCCACTGCACATATGTCTGCAGAAAGCCTTTCCGCATTATGAAAAAACCAACAAGTTCATTCAAATCAAACAAACTGGAGGAGACAATTACATTTTTTTCTGCAAATCTATTTTGGCGGGGTCATTCAATACATGGTTTTCATTTATAATATTAATGAAATTGGCAGAGAAGTGTGGTACCTCTGGATCTGTGGATCAACAAAACAAAACAATAAACAAGACAACATGGGTGAATACTGTAGCCTCTGAATGCCGATAACTATATTTTCAAAAAGTAAATACTTCTTCATGATGATAAGAATAATAATTTGGAATAGGACTTGCCTTAGCCGTCATGTGTATTGTTTTCAGTTCAAGCAGCCGGTGATGTGCTTTCCATTGAAGCAGCTGTGATGATGAGCCAACACTACAGGGAGCAGTGGCGGTACTTTCTGCCAGAGACAGAGCCACGCAGCAGACCTAAGCACTTATTGTCCAAGACGGCTCTGCTGACAAACCAATTCCAGTCAACTCCCAAAGCAATGATTCATGGGATTATTCACCTACAGTACAAAATGTAGCATATATATTATTTATCTATTCTTTGGGTGAATACAGCTACAGTACAAGGAACACATATACAGGGCCATTCTGTTTTGGCTTGACAAAACAGAATCTTGACCATTTTCCGTGAAGTATTGTAAATAATTCAAATGAGACTTACAGGGTAACTTTAAACCACTTGCATGAAGAAACAGTGCCCAGAATGGGACGCTAGTTTTGGTATAAATGCTCTTTGCTGCAACCCACAAAAGCATTAAAGAACAGTCAATGTATAAAGTGGTATAAAGTTGCATTTTGTTTGACTGGTGCGAGGTTTTCATGCTTGACAGGTTGAGATGAAAAGAGACTCAGCAACTCAACTCGTCTCTTCCTTCATCCTCCACAATTTGATGTATTTTAGGTGATGGATGATGGGCTTTAAAAGAGGAGGACAGTTTTGTGTTTCCTCTATGGAATAAAATCATGACAATACAAAGTAAAATGCTTCAGCAGCAGGAGAAGATTTGGGAGTGTACATTAATCTATTAACCACAACCTCTTGACTGAGAGACCAACAAGACCAACAAAACTGATCTATTCGGATCTTTTCTGCTGTTGCACTTTTTTCATCGCTTTTTTGCCACTTTTTTGATTGCTCTTATTTCATTTATTTGTTGCTTTTTTGTCACGTTTTTGTCTTTTTTTGTTGATTTGTTTGGTCTTTTTTGTGTCAGGTGGCGGTTAGTGTGTCAAGAGGTTAAAGGGATGTTTCCGGATTTTTGACATAGGGCCTCATTTCCTAGTTTTCCAGAGTGTTGTTGATTTCTGGAGAAATATATATAGTTTGAATTCATGCAGTCCTTATATTTGAAGAGTTTAGCGGCGCTAGGCTAGTGCTAGGCTAGCACATGTCTATGGTAACGAGTAGCCAGCATTAAAAATCTCTTCAAAATCATTGGGTAGTTGTAGACAGCTCCTTTTGTGAGTTCCATTTGTAGTAATGCCGGCTGCAGGTAAACAAACTACTGTAGATCTGGTAACCGAGCAGATCACTCCGCCGCTGCTTAGCTTACAACCAGGAGCTAATGCTGCTCAAATATAAGTTATTTTAAATGCAAAATGGTTATATTTCAAAAATGATTCAATCAACACAGACATTTATATGGGTAGTCTGGTGCTATAAGTGATTTGCCTCCGGTGCTCTGTGCTTGGGTCAGACTGTTTTTAATATAGGCTACTAGATAGCATAGACATGCGCTAGCCTAGCACTAGCCTAGCACCACTAAACTCTTCAAATTTAAGAACTGCATAAATTAAAAAAAGAAAAAATCTCCAGAAATCAACAACTCTCGCAACTAGGAAATTAGGCTCTATGTCAAAAATCCTGAAATATCCCTTTAACGAACAATCATACAAATGTGTATCACAAAACTGCTCATTTATACCTACAGTCCTGAGGCGGGTCAAACAAGCAATACAATGCAAAGTATGGATTACTCAAAACTGCATGAATGAAGCAAAATCATAGCCCAAGTCTAATTGACGAGGGAAAAGCATTATAATATATAATAATATAAGGTCAAAAGCTCAACAATGGTCTCTTTTATTTCTGGGCCCTCTCATGTTCAGTCATTTAAATGATTTTACTCAAGTGTTCCCCAGATGCCATTCACCACATTCCTTTACATTTCCCAAACCATTGCTATTCGTCCATATTGTAAGATTGCATTGGCACTCCTTTTATTTTGCGCATAAAAAGTGCAGTTACACATATCTATCCTGCAGACGAACCTCGTGATGATTCCAAGATGCCAAAAGAGATCCTACAGTTGCATTGTCATCGATGATACATTACACCCCATTCAATAAAAACATATGAGGTTTTCGGTAACATGATAGGAGCAGTTCCTGTCAACCTTTTACAGTAATATGTCTGTGTAGGCCCCGGCTCTGGGACTGTAGGTGGAGTTGGGAAATGACAATACAAGCTATGTTAAAATGATGTGTGCTCTTTGACCTTTGGCTGTTTTCCGTAGCTGGGTCATCCATCTTCATTTTGCGGCGGTGGTTAGCTGTGCTGTAAGGCGTTATTTCAAACATCTTGAGGTGTTTGGATAACTCAGCCGGACTTCCATGAACACACCCCACTTGTCTGCTTTGTTTCAAAATGTGATTGGATAACTTACCCAACGCTAAAGAAGACAACTGGGCTTTTAGGGAATGTACAAGGGAAACATCAAAGGGTTTTACAAATTCAGCAGCCGATCCACATTACACCTGTTTTAAAATCACTGATCACTGCTTTGGCTCCCCATGTGTTTCACGATCGAGTTTAAGGTTCTTCTGATGATTTTTAAATGTCTTCATCGTCTTGGGCCTTCTTATCTTTCAGAGCTGTTTTTACCCCATGAACCTTCAGGGCCTCTGTGCTCCTCCGGCAGGGTCTTCCAGTCATTCCTAAAGTCAGCCTTTGAAAGCCTTTTTCAGTATTACAGCCCTCACCTCTCGAACAGCCTGCCGGAGGAACTCAGGGCTGCAGAACGTTCATGTTTTTAAGAGCAATCTCTGTAGTTCAGCTGGATACTGTATGTATTTATTACCTGATTCCTACTTATTTATTTACAGTATTTATCATTTCTTCTTACATTTGTCGGTATCATGATATTTTTAGTTCTCTTGATTGGATTTTACTTTCTGGATCAGCGGTTAGTGCTCGTGCTTCACAGCTAGAAGATCCAGGGTTCGATTCCCACCTGGACGGGTCCTTTCTGTGTGGAGCTTGCATGTTCTCCCAGTGTCTGCGTCGGTTTCCTCCGGGTACTCCGGTTTCCCCTACCACTAAAAACATGTACAACAGGCCAGGATGAATGATGTGTGTTTGTGAATGCATGTGAATGCAACACCCCTGAGTGTGGGGTGAATGTATAATGGTCTCATGTAAAGCGCGCTGTGACTTTGTCTGTGAACGGCGCTATAAAAACAAAGTTCTTCTTCTTATTCGGTGTCAGATAGATATCTAAATAGATAGATAGAGCAGGTCTATAGAATTAAGATGTTAAAAAAACACATTTAAATACAGCAAGAGAAGTTAAGGCACTGCAAGACAATGTTCAAGACATTTCCCTCTCTCCTCCTCCACCTCTGCTCCTCCCTGAAGTGGCTCTGTTCTAAAGCCTGATGGCATGAGGGACAAAAGAGTTCTTCAATCTGTCCTTCATAGAGAGAGGCGTCTGGAGCTCACAGCGCTTCTCTGGCGGAAGAGGACCGAGTTAAGGGGGTGGCTCTGATTGAACAGGATCGCCCTGATTTTGGAGAGCGTCCTCTGCTCCACCACCCTCTCCACTGAGTCCAGACCCAGTCCAACCACCGAACCTGCCTTCTTAATGGGCCGGTTCAGCCTCTGAGTGTCCCTTTTCCTTGTGCTGTCCCCCAGTACAGATTTTGGTTTGAGAATGTTTGTTTACGATGGAAAACTCCTGAACACAGACGTGAATAAAGGCTGATGTACTAGAATAGCAGATGGGCACGAATACTATAACTGTCCTGTATGCTATAAGTGTGTCCTCCATAAATCTTGAGTTTCTTATAAAGTTAAAAGAGTGCTAAAATAAGTGTATTCTAACCCCACTCATGTGCAGCCTCTCAAGGACATCTTCTGACATTTTATACAGTCTCTGCAATTTAGAGCTATATGGCATTCAATTTAACAGGATCTTCTTTTAATAAGGCCAAATACCCAGAGCTTTCAAAGTGCTGTTTAAGAGACACTGAGATGATGAGAACGAGACCGAGGCAAGAGGTCAGAATGGAAAAATGTGCTTTATCAAATGCTATTATTGTTAGATGAAGTCACATATTTAAAATGAATGTGACTAAAAAGGTGGGGAGAGGGACACATTGTAACTATAGGCTCAGATAGCAGACATAAAAGGTAAAAACATCTAGTATGAGGACAACTCTCTATTATCTATCATGTATCTTAGAGAGAGCCAAGTTTTGTTTGTATATAAACCTATAGTTTCCTGTAAATATTTCATATGTTCTGGCCTGCAGTACAACACAAGCCCTGAGTCTACACTCAGCTGTCTGAGGGAACTTTGTCTACCTCAGCCCTCTCCAATCAGATCTGGGGTGCAGCTACTCCCAGTCATGTTTTATTAATCCATGCCTCCCTAAACTAGGCCATGCACACGGAGCACGCAGCACCCACTTGTCCTTTGTACAGATAGTGTTACCTTTTTGTGCTTTCACTTACTCGGGTCAAACACCAAGAAGCACTCTTTCAGTTTTGGGAATATGTTCAAGTCACTACAAATTTAGGGCTTTGCACCAAGAAGAAATGCAACTAAACAACAGCGGGGGCCTGCTTCAATTCACTATGCAGACAAAGTTTGGAAATATACCATATACTAAAACCAGGATGCCTTCCATTTTATTGATAATATGTTATTTGAAGCGTACACTATGAAAACAGGCACAATGAGATATAACTATAGACATACATTGGGTAACTTCTGCTTCTGTTATAAGCTCAAAAGCAGCTTTGAAAACCTGTTTACTAGTTCTAGTTAAACGCCTTGTAGCTGACGTTTTTGTTTTCAAATGTTTAAAGAAGAGTTTTCTGAAGTTTAAGCTGGTAGTTGTGGTTCAAAGTGATCCCAAATTTTCAAACACAACATCCCAGTTCTTCACAGCGAGGAGTTTATAGGCACATTTTGCAACTTCCAGGGCATGGACATGAACCAAACTTCTGTTTTTACAACACACTGAAAAACAAAACACATTACACTCCACCACTAGAAAAAAGTTAGATTCAGGGCCATTAATGTTTACAAAAAAGGACATAAAATCAGTCAAATAACCAGTGACTGTTTCTTTTCTGACCAGTCCTGTTGTGGTTGACCATGTGACTAACGTCTCCCTTTGAGTTTCAGTTATAGAAAATAAAAGAATTGTGTATTTTGGCGGCAACTCATTTAACAGACACTGCAGCTCCCATCATTGCCCTTCTTAATTCTTATTTGTAACAGTTTTGCATTATAGGTCCAGACACATGACCACCAACGCGACAATGCCCCAGTCCCCGAATGCACTGCCATCTGTGACTGTGCTGTTTAACCTCGGGTACATTTGCTCACACAATAGGGATGGAAATATGCTCCATGTAGCTTATATATATATATATATATATATCTGAAGACACTGGCAGAGATATATGATCAGACCGAGTGCGCTGTCACCTGAACCGACTACCATATTAATTAAAGGCCTAATGATGCGCTTTTAAAAGACGAGCGACTTATCGTCAGACATAATCACTTGGTGGTATAGTTAACGCTGGTGAAATTGCGACCATCTGCTCTCCTAAGAACACATTGTTATCATTCTTTATGAAGCACAAGTTCATGTACAGTATTGAGACTGGGAGACCTCATTATAAGTGGCTCTCTGGTTACACAGTGTGGTGTAATTGTACGCATGTGTGCTTGGGAATGTGTCATGTCATCATAAAATACAAAGCATTTAGGTCAGTAAGCTAGATGGAAATTGTGAATGGCTTTTTAAGGATGCTCATGGTTAACGTCTCAAGCTGTTAACACTGTATCTTACCTTGTTTGGTGGAACGGACCTGGGTTAAATCCCCTGGTGGGGTTTTGTGTGTAGAGTTTGAATGTATTCCTCTTGTCTCCGTATTCCAGTTTCCCCACATTAGGAGAAAACATGGGGCTAGGTCCTGACCAAGATATAGGCCCCTGAAGATATAGGTTTCCCTGAAGCACTGGTGGAAGAAAGAGTCAAATGCAGAGGGACAATTTCCGTCCAGGGACAATAAAGTCATCAAATACAAAAATACTTACTGACATAGGGCAATAATAACATCTCTCCATCTGCCTTTGTTCCTCATTTTATATTCTTTGACCTCCATACATTTCAAAATTAAATTGTCATAGCTATTTTGACTCCACTTGTGTTATGTCCAGCAGCAAAAATAGGTTCTTGAGAATTCTCAAAATTAATCAGACTCACGTTGTTCAAGTGACAAATTGTGAACATTTAAATATGTTTTGATCAAAAGTAGGAGGGATGTAGAAAGATGGCGCTTACAGCAAAAGAAAACTTCAGATCAAATGAAAAGTTGTTGAACAGCGACAGACTTGTTTACCAAAAGACCAAAGCGTGCACACTAATTAGCCACTGATAAATAGTTCCAACTGCATGTGATGAATTTTTATAAAGCGGTAACTGTACTATATTTAGAGAGGAACATAGTCAAAGGACTCTGTGACCTACCTGTGACCCCTTTCACTCCAACAACAGGTACTGTAAGTTCAGTCGTTGACGTAATATATCTTGGGGTTTAATAAGGAGATGGGATGTTGAATTTCCTTTGTGGTTCCTTTGCTTCCGTTCAAGATGTGATCAAAGTGCAGAGACAGCTTTGATGATGAGTCCTCAAACACCAAGTGAAACAGTAATGCAAGAATTTCTCAACCGATGTCTTTCTTAAGCAAATAAGCTACATTTTAAAATAAAATAAAATAATAACAATTGGACCGTTGTACTTCTGCTGTCAACATTGCTGGATGGCAATGTGTGACATAATGGTCTGCAATCTGGTGGTTCCCAAACATTTTTTCTTGAAACCTCCCCTGTGCATGCTGCACTCCCCCAGTCCATAAGTGTGAGTCCCACAAATGCATCAAAACATACACATAATGTCTAAGAGCATTTATTTTAAACAAATACTAGAAATTTAGTGCTCCCGCAACCCCGGCTTGGGAACCACTGGTCCTAGAGGCCTAACACACAGACTACGTATCGCACAGCGCTTAATGCACACGTGAAAAAATAGGATTGTTTCTGTTTCTGTTCTCAGTGTGGCCGCTCCAATTCACCTTCAGTGAAATCTATGTCAAAACGTGTCCAAAAGGCAATGCGTTTACGCAGAACAGGGTCATAAACGCGCAGAAAAGTGGCCAGTGTGTCTGGGGTCTAACGGTCAGTCTAAAAAACATTAATGATTCGGCGTCAGGACTCAAAGTATAGCTTTAGATGCATTTGGACCAATCCCAAATCTGACCCATTGTTCTACTGGGCTACATTGGCTACATGTCAGGAGCATAAGGGTGCCCATATGGGAGCATCCTGGCATTTCTCTGGGGATCAATTAAGCCAAGATGTTGCTAATTACACAAATAATGAATGTCATAATTTAATATTATAATAATATTATTGGAACTATTACTTAACGCTTCTAACACTGTTTCTGAACGCAGGCTGTAGACGACTTTTGTGCTGACTGTGAAATCTTCATCTTCAGACAGACAGTAAGTGCTGGTATAGGGCTGGGCAGACACCCATGGCGAATAGTCATGTACAACAGTGCTCGCTCTGAAAGCATACACACACAGACTTAAACATGTATTTTCTGCATACCTGGGGTGGTGAGGTGGGGGTCCGACGATCATGTTTCTGCAACGTGCACATCCCCGCGCTCTTCAATACCGGCACCTGAGTGTGAGGACAGCATTTAACTCACAGTGGGATAAAAAAAATCGCTGCCAGCCATCTTGGTGACCAAAGCAGAAAGGGTCGCTTGTATAGCTTATCAAACACACTCTAAACTACATCAGCATTAACTGTTGAAATGGTGTAATCATAACTGCCTCAAGCTCAGACATGTCTTCCTTCCCCTCTTTGTCACTGCGCTTTCCTTCCTCTCTTCTTTCACTCGCTGCTGTGACCACCGGATCACGTTTTGCCTGCTGAATGAATGGGGAGACTTCACACATAGATTGATGCCTGTGTCTGCAGTCTCTCCCCTGATCGCTGGCTGCATTGGCACACGTTTCTTTTACTCCTCTTCCTCACCGTTCTCGTTGGATATGAGGCCATTTTTTGTCAACTTCATTAATAAAACAGCGACACAACACTGTATGATGTCATTCAATCCCAATGGCCTCAATGTGCCCGACGCACGGTGCGCTTGTAGTGTATAGCAAGTACTGTTGCCCTGTAAGAGCTTAAAAGCCTAAATGTGGAATGAAGTGGGATACATGAAGTGAGAAGACGTTGGAAATGGTTGGCAGTGGATTTTGCGCTCAGTAGTCGGCCTCTTTCTAAGCGATTCCCTCAGGCTGCGGGTTGCAAGCACTGATGCAGCAGGTACAGTATGTGAGCTTAAAGGAACAGGCCACCGTTTTTCCATACTGAGATATGTTCTTACCTGAGCTTAGACGAGTTGATGCGCACCTGTCTGGTCTTTGTGCGAGCGCTCAGTCACGCTAAAAGACCAAAGATGTTATTAGCATTTGGCCTCTCCCAGTACATTCCTATGGCTCCAAACGGGGTGAAGTTAGAAGCCACCACGCTCTTCTACGGGCGGGCACAAAGACTAGACTGGTGTGTATCAACTCATCTAAGCTCAGGTAAGAACATATCTCAGTATGGAAAAACGGTGGCCTGTTCCTTTAAGATACACTGTTATCTTAATTCATTAACTAGAAAGTGCTTTGTTTCTTGTATTTTCTTTACTTTATCGTCCGTGCACAGAAATGTGTTCCCCCATTTGATCAGTACCCCAGGGACCAATCTTCAGCTCTTGAGATAGAATCAGTGTCAGGACTACCTTGGAAAATGGATATTTAGTCCATGCACATGTCTTAGGTTGATTAGAGAAATGTGGAGTGCCCACCCACATATGGGGAGAACATGTAGCAAACTCCACATGGAAAAAGGTCTTGTCAGAAAATCTTTATTTACTTATTTACTCGAGTTTGACTCATCCATATCCAAGCATCACATTACTGTAATTTGTCCCATTATTAGTCCGTCTGGTAGCTGTTTAGCTAATCTCTGATTCATTTTACCACTGTTTTCCGTTTCAAAAGTGATCCTCTTATGAACCATGACAAACTGTGCACAAGCATTGCTCTTCACGCCTGGCCCTGAACAGATGTGTCCCGACAGCCAATTGCCTGCCTCTGTGTGACCCACTGAACTGCAGCAGATATGATCGGGACTCGGGTGCACATGTGAAAACGCCGGCGGTTGAGTTCAGATGAATTGTGCCCCCGAGAGCAGCGGGAGGAGGAAGTGCAGTTTGCCTAATCTGATGAAAAGATGAGAGGAGACAGATTATTCAGTTATCACATCTGCAGTGATTAGGCAGCGACAGGACGTGGTTTAGGATAAGGATCTATGGCCTTCCGAGGTACTCATAGTAAAGGCAAGTGAGTAAGAGCCCTCAGTGTGTTGGCTTGGCAGCAATCTGTTCACATCAACTCGCCTTTGATTTAAATCCTACAGCATGATCTTGAACTTCCCTCATCTGTAAAACAGTGTTTGTCTAACTGATGCAATGTAAAGGCAAAATGTTGTTGTTGTATCTTTCCTGGACTATGTCTCCCTGTTATAGCCTTCATAAAAACCTGCTTAGGAGAGCCATCTGGGTCTGACATGACAGTCCCAATCTCACGCTCTTCCTCTGGCTACTGTGAGCATATAGAAATACAGACCCCCAGACAATACCATTCAGTTTCCTCTGCCGTTTCTGTTGCTGTATGGTGGTACTTGTCAGCCTCATCATTATCCTGTCATGTTCAGGCCCTCCAGATGCCATCTCACACTGCGACGTGACTACAGAGAGATGGGGACAGAAAGTCAGGTTTTGAGTTTGTACACTGTGTTCTACATTATTACTTCCATGTCAACTGTGTGTCAGCAAGGGATTGTTAAATGGCCTGTGTCCCTTCAAAACCAACTTTTTTTTTAGGTTGTTTTACTGTTACATGTTTCAGTCCGTATCCCTCTTCCCCTCTCAAAACGCCAACTCACACTCTTGTGTCCGTTAAACTGAGATTCCCATTATGTTCCTCTCTGTTTTATAGTCCATACAACACCTTCACCAAACCTGTTCTGGTCCTGTCTGCATGGCCAAACTCTCTTCCCCACGTTAACAAGGGTGTTTCCTGGAACAGAGCTGTTTGGTAACTTTTGTTTTGCAGCACCAACGTAAAAGGAGGAAGTGCACACTCTGCTGGCCTAAAGTGTAACTGCATTTCATCACATCATTACTACATCAGTCTTATCAAGATAAACATATCTTACGCTGTGGTAAAGAATAAAAATACTGTAAACTCTGGACTATTGAGCGCACCTGAATATAAGCTGCAACATGCATACATTTTTAAAGATTTTTAAGATCTATAGCGATTTTTATTTTTTATTTTTTTTACATATATAGAGCGCACTGGTCTGTAAGCCACAGCTGTCCACGCTGTTCCAAGTACATTTAAAGTGCCATCAGCGATGGAAATACTGGACTTTTCTCTTCGTATATTTTCCACAAGAACGGTGAACTACAGGTACATTCACTTTAATTAAAGTGTGTTAAAGAACTTCAATTATCTAAACATGCGTGTGTTCAATGAAGCCAAAGCGCTGCCGGCGCAGCAGCGCTTTTCCTCCTCGGGAGTGTGGTTGTGTTTAGATCCGCCCTCCTAAGGATGTTTGTGCACACAGCTTCAGGATTTTCCCAGTGCTCGAAGCGGCTCTGAACTGACCGCTTGTGGCTGCTTTTGGTACTGGGCTTCGCATTGTTGTATAAGCTGCAAGGTTCAAATTGTAGGGAAAAATGTAGTTGCTTATAGTCCAGAAATTACGGTAATCATTATAATTTGAAGGCCATCCATTCATTCATTTTCATCCGCTTTTTCCAGGGGCCGGGTCGCAGAGGCAGCAGTCTCAGCAGAGATACCCAGACATCCCGATCCACGCACACCTCCTCCTGCTGTTCTGGGAGACCTTGAGGCGTCACCAGGCCAGCTCGGAGACATAGTTCCACCAGCGTGCCCTGGGCCTTCCACGAGGCCTTGTCCCAATAGGACATGCCTGGAACACCTCCCGCGGGAGGCGACCAGGAGGCATCCGAAAAAGGTGCCCGAGCCACCTCGGCTGGCTCCTTTCAACGTGAAGGAGCAGCGACTACTCTACTCCGAGCTCCTCCCGGTTAACTGAGCTCCTCACCCGATCTCGAAGGGTGCGCCCACCCACCCTGCGAAGGAAGCTCATATCGGCCGTTTGTATCCGTGATCTTGTCCTTTTGGTCATTATCCAAATCTCATGACCATAGGTGAGGGTGGGAACGTAGATCTATCGGCAAATCAGGAGCTTTGCCCCCCGACTCAGCTCCCTCTTCACCACAACAGTTCGATACAGCGACCGCATCACTGCTGACACTGCACCGATCCATCTGTCGATCTCACACTCCATCCTTCTGAAGGCATTCTAGCAATTTATTTATCCTAAGACTGTTTTTGCAATGACCAAAAAATGACACCAAACATTCAAATTCAGTCATCTTAAGTATAGCAGGGTGGCTCCCCACGGACACAATACCAACGTTGTACTGGGTCTGTTAAAAGGTAAAATGTCTATGAACAGAGCTACCAGTTGGTACATGGGTCAGTGAAAACAGACAGATCTAAAGCTGGCCGCTGAATGTGCATTAGGGTCGGGGATGACAAAGCACTACAGATGGGCAGTGAGCACAGATGGCACAGACTGTCAGGTATGCACATGTTGGTGGTCAAATACAAGGTGTTGGAATGCCACAGAGAACAGCAGGTTACCTCATCAGCAGCCAACATGCTGACATTTAATGTTTTTAATATATTATTGGGCTTCAGTCAAGATGAAGAACTAATTTAATATTTATTTGAATCTTTTTGTGGTTCAAGAATCACTTTGGAGGAAAAAGGTTATTTTGTTTTATTATTTTTGATAATATCATAGTTGACAAAAACACATATTTGTATTAAATTCTAAAACTATGTATAGAAAATACTGTATTCATTGTAGCAAATGTTGTCAAGTTGTCGTCTCGTGTGTATTTATATTTTCATTCCAAGCACTGACTTTGAGAGAAGCTAAACGTTTCATACTTCCCAGCCTCCACTGCATAAATTTGTCACTGCTTCCCACTCATAAAAAGTTTTGGAAATCCCCAAACTGTGGCAATAGTTAATCCAGTACAACATTTTTCTTGACTCATTTCTGTCATCATCTTTAGAGTTGCCCCCTGTACAAGGCAAACGTCCTCAAACTGTTGCCCCCCATCTAATCTCCCGAGATTTGGGCACTGGCGGCTGTTTGGCTAAAGTAAGACTTTGCACGCGATCTGTTGTCATTGCACCCCCCCTCAGTGTTAACTCTCCCATAAGTTAAAAATTGAAGAGGTTGTGGTTCCCGGGATAGCAGTTTGATTCAGACTTTATTATCAGTGCCTCGTTCTATAATAAGCAGGAACTGTCCTGTAAGATTAGGCACGCTTGGTGAGGCTGTGGTCCCCGCCCCACAGGCTGCCCCGCCCCCAACCCAACCCCTTATGCTCCATCTTCTCTCTTCTCCACAAACTTAACTCATTACAAACCACGCAGACCGACAGAATCATGGCTGTATGTTCAGACTAATCTGAGCTCAGGCTATTGACGGCAACTTAATCAGTGTTTTCCATTTGACACTTTCATGATCTCGCTCTAAAATATTGACACTAATTCGCAGTTATCATCACTCTTTTTAGATTCTTTGGTGCCTCGCCTCTTCTCTACAAACATCAAGTGAAACTGAAAAGGGCTGAAGTCCTGAAATATTTAAACTCCGGCTGAGTGTTTGTTAATTTCCAGCAGACAGGCGGCTCTGAAGTTTCCTTTAGAACTTTTCCGTTGCAGACGGCTGAGCTTTAAGCCTGAGAAAAATAGTTCACTTCTGTAAAGCTGAACAAAATAGATCTTAGAATACTCCATCTGTAAGAATAAAGTAGAAATTATTCACAAGATGAATCTGGGATCTGTACAAGGCAGGTGTTTGCAGTATTATAGAGTTTGTTTCACGATTGTTAGACAAATGTTGTGGCTAAATACATTTAAGGGCAAAATAAGTGTACCATAACTAAAATTGTAAAAACATGCAATTAAACATCAGTGGTTTTCAACCTGGGGGTCGGGACCCCCAAGGTGGTCGCGAGACAAATTTGGGGGGATTGCCAGATCTTGAAGATAAAAATATATATGTTCATTAGTATATATTTTAATAATTTTACCAGAGAGCCATTATTTGTCTTAATTTGATTCATTTTATTTTAGCCATTTAAAAAAAAAAAAATTCTCAGGTTAAATTAAAATGATCTAAACAATTTGAATAACATTGAAATTTAAATCAACATTTTCAATAACAATGACTGCAAATGTCCGGACCCTGGACATAATGTCGAAAGCTTGGAAAGAAAAGTTTGCGGACCTCGAGCAGATTTAGTCGCTCTAGATTATTGATATTTTTCATTTGATTGTGTTTTTACTTGCTAAAGTGACCATTGGAAAAAAGCTTCTGTGAAAATCAACTCAACAGACATTTATGACTATGTTATTCATATTAAAATGTACACCGCCAACAGGCTTTTTTATTACAAATCTGTTTATTGATGCCGTTTGCTTCATTATCAAAGTACCACATAATGTGATTCATATTTTATTCTATTGCTGTTTGAAGATTGAGTGATACTGTGGCAATGCAGTTTCCCTCTTGTATCATGAAAGTTTATCCAAGTCCAAGTACGAAGGGTCAGTGCTAGGGCCGGTCACCAATGGTTGTCTTTCCAACTAGTTTGTTTTATTCGAAGAGCAAAGGGGAAGTTTGTCTCCTTCCATGTTGATGTTTACGTAATTCTATTTTTTCTCACAGCACCAGAAAATTGACCCAAGCCTCAATCTGAGTAAATAGGACAAGCGTTGCATATGCTGTCTGCACAGTTGGTCGAGATTTTCTCTTCTTTTTTTTTTTCTGGGATGGCGAGGTTACGCAAGCCTCTTCCTTTTCACTGCTAATTCCATCAAAGCTTTGGGAACACTTTTAATTGGGTGTCTCTATTTTTGGTTGTCTTCCAGAGCAGAGGGGGGAAAGGAGGAAAAAGCATATCGAATTCAGAGCCGCGCGATAACAGAGACATTCGCCACAGTACTGAGTTTGACCCCGCAACCAGGCTCCATGACGGATCCGAGATGATTTTTAGCCCCAATCGCTCGCAAAATACACACTCTCTCAGTCTCTTTCTCAGCCCCTTTGCATGTGTCGCTTCCTGTCACTGCGTGTTACTGTGCAAAATTGACTGGGTGTCATATGTTGTCAATGTAAAGACGCTATAACCACCCACTGTATGGCCTGGAGATGAAGTGAGTCATCTGAACACATGGCTAAACCTGCTATATGTTGTACTGACTGTTATATAATACTGCTCTTATGGCTTGTGTGCCATATAAGCTGTTTTAATATAGAGATGTCAGGGGGCTCACCTTTATGAAGTGGTTAATCTGTTATTTTGATGCAGATCCATATTATTACCTCCACCAGAGCAAGTTAGAGGGAATTGTGTGCTCCCAAAGTTATTTAAGAAAATCTTTTTCTATAGCTCTTCTCAGTCTATAGAGGGGCTACACTGTGGAACTCTCTCTCCCCACTGGACTGAAACTGTTGACTGATGTTAACATCTTTACCAGAGAGCTCAAACAGTGGCTCAAATCAGGGCCAAAGTTGATCCTTGTCTTGTTTAATAATGTGTTTTATCTAAACCTAAAATCCTCTACTAATTATGATTCCTTTTGCTCAGATACTATTTCTGACCAGACTAAGCTCCATCAAGCTGCTATCCTTGATTTCCCCAGGTTAGCAACCATTGTCAATACGACATAAATTTACTCAAGAACAAATGATTTCCTTTGATGGTTTCTATAAGGGTGTTACGGCTCAATGTATAAGCTTTAACCACATTCAAAACCTTTAAAGGATTAATACATTTAGCATTATTATAAAACCAGTGCCTTGGTAGAAGTCTATAAGCTCAATATTGTTTATACTTCATGACATCATTTTTGCACATAGCTAAAGCTGTGTGTGAATGTGATGTCATCCAGAGCTCCACTGTGGCCAGTCTAGCTGTTATATATAAAAAAAAAAGTTAAAAAAAAATGGAGCAGCAATATGCCTATTCATTTGCACTGTATTTATTTTTACTGCACATGAGAAATGCTTGCACTAACTTTAGCCATTTGGGAGGGCATCCATCTTACAATCAAAGGAGTCAGTGGAGCGGCGGTCAGAAACAGCGAGGCCAGTGCATATAGGCTGCTGCAGCTCAGTGACGGGAGCAGCTTTTCACTGCCACAGTTTGAAACTCCCTTCACGTCTCTGCATTATTAACTCAGACCTGAATTATTCAGAGCAGTGCGTGTCAAACAAATAATTTTGCAACTTGCACCAATAATTGTATTAGGGAAGTCAGAGGAGGACCATTGTGCTTGATGAAAATGAACATCAATATTGTCAAGATTAAAGCCGGCAAAACTGATCGTGTTGGATTTGTTTTCTCATACTAGATTGTGTTTAAGTTTGAGCGTGCATAACACTATTCCTCCTTATCTAAGGTTTCTTTTTTTCCTTTGATGCATATTTTATACATTTTATTCCACAGATACAACTGGAACCGGCTACCGCAGGATATTTTTTCTGTCTTATATTTTTTATGTTGCTTGTAAAGGTTACACAGGTTCACATTCTTTGGTCTGTGCTGCATTTTCCTTGCACGAGTCCAGCCTCCATACATTGTCATGGAGTCTGCCGTCTCTGGTGGGTGTCTCCTTTATGTTACCATGCAGGGGGCGAGCAGTGCCTCAGATGCTGTGAGGATGATAGGCCGTGTGTCTCTGGCTCCCTGTGATGATGCAGCGCAGAGGACTGACTGGTGCGGCTCGGTTAGTCACGCTCCGATGCACAGTTTAGCTCCAAGAAACAGGCTCAGCGCGCATGAGCAGAGGAGATGTACAGACTATACTGAGAGGGGGAAACGGCTCTCATGGGGCTATAAGGCCGGGAACAGAGCACAAATGCAAACACTGAACCAGAATATACAAAAACAGACTACAAAGCTTTATTACAGATATATTGCTTTGTTTTAAATTAACCCCTGGTTTATACAAGAAAATGATGTTGTGTGTAATTTAAAATACACCAAAATACTAAGGTAGACAGAAATGCCTGAAACATTGATACCTATATTTGTATGTAAAATTTTACCAAAAATTTTTTTATTTTATATTATTATATATTTGTTTAATATTATAGCCACCAACACACAAATAAAATGTATGTGTTTTAATGTAAATTACATATTCATTAATCAAATTACCTTTACCGCCTTGTTGGTATGTACCATGAATAAGGCCTTTTACATAAAAATATAAAAATTACATAAAAAAAAGGCAATACAAATACATTAAAAAAAAAAGTGTTTTATTATAAAGAGGTCAAATTAAAAGTTTTTATTATGTCAGGCATTATCCTAGTCCTGCCACATAGGCCTTGGTTGTTTCTTCACTTGCAAACATCAACTTTTAAGATAATAAATAATAAAAAATAAATCCCTTTTTCTTAATTGTATTCTTATTTTTAAGCAGAGATATAAGACTTTTGACTCACCCCTGAACAACATTAATTGTAAGAAAAATACTACTACTAATAATAAAATGCAACCTTGCTTTGGCCCTTTGGATTGGAACTTGGACGTGCACTTTCCACACCAGCTGGTTATAATCCACATTATCCGACGACTCGTTTGTCTTGTCCTGCACAGTGCAGTTTGGTGGTATTTGGTGGTTAAGTGTAGCGCCCTGGCACGGGGCCAGGCCCCGGTCCTGGGCGCTCCCCACCGTGCGTTTGTGCAGACCCGCCGCACGCTGCTCCCTCACACTCACCACACGCTGCAGTAAAGTTTGTGGCCTCATGTGGGGGATCTCTGCCTCTTTTTGCAGCACACTTTTTAGGCCCATAATTTATACATTTACCTTGCTTGTGCGTGCGTCGACCTCCTGCATTTTTTAAAGCGCGGGCATTGAGGGATTTTCTACCCTGCTCTCTTGCTTTGTCCTGATCACGCAAGCCTTTACTGCCATCCCACTTTCCGCCGGAGCGCAGGCCCAGAGTGGCACTACGGGGCTGCCACGGAGACGAACGGAGGCAAATGGCAGAATACAGTCTTCTGCCACCCTTTCTTGTGCCATCGCGTGATTGCTGTGTGCACAGTCATCCAGAGTGGGGGACAGGGGTGTGTGCGGGGTGCACGCTGCAGCTCCCACAGGACGACACATGCAGACTAAAATAGAGAGAGGGGGAAAGAGAGAGCCCGACGTTAACACAGACTGTTCCTGGACCCAGTCACTCAATTATTCTCCCTTCAAACAGCCACACCTCACCACAGTCACTAAGTCATGCTTCAGAAGTTTTCAGATGCAAACGTGCACTTTTTCACTTCAAGTATTTGCAGCTTTAAGGTTGTACATAAGCTCTTGTTGAACATTTAAAATTGGGCAGTTTCTTTTTCTTTTAATTTTCTACTGTGATGAAATAGTGACACTCTAAATCTTCAGTAACATTTCATTTGTGTTCAATATATTATTTATTTCACTGTTTTCTTCTCTCTTTAAGAAAATTGTTGTTTCTATTTTAATTCTGTGTTGGATTTGCTGTTTTTCAAATCATAGCCCATGCGGGGCGTTCTCAAATCCCTGTAAAGTCTGTGACTATTCTTATCCTTATTTGTGCGTGACAACAACAGAAGAAACAATTTGAGAAAACAAGAAAAGCCATGTTTGCGTGTCATTAAATGTTAAGAGGGAGAGGAAGTCCACTCCTCTTCCTCCTGCCTCTCTCCTGTGCGTGCGCTGTCATGTAGATTCCCCCTCCATCATGTAAATTTAGGTCAGGCCTCGGCTCCACTGCAAAAAGTGGAAATGGATCGCCTCACACCACTTAATCTTATCGAGGGAGAGACCGGGAAATGCAAGGAGCACCGATGGAGGAGTTCAAGAAGCGACAACAATTGAATCGTTGACTCGCATGACAATGATTTGATTTTTTTTTTTTTCTGTTCTTATTTGGAAAGAAAGGGGACCTGGTGAAAAACACTTTCTTGGAAAAACCCATCTGCAAAATGTGGCGGAATCAGCGAAGGACTGGTGTGTGTTATTGCGATGTTATTAGCGGTTTTGCATTAATACACAATGACAGATGATTTGATAGCTCTGCACAAATTCAGCCACTTATTGTTTATGTATGTCTTTTTGGTCATGCTTAACTTTTATACTCATTTATACTCCGAGTGCCCCCACGTTGAGGATCTTGCTAATACTATTACAAAGTGACCAATTGAACATAGAATACTGACAATTTAATAGTGTGTTGTGTTCAAAATTAAGCTAAAATACTCTCAAATTCAAACCTTTCACTGAAAAACATAATTAAAACTAACTTTTCCTTTGAAATTAATATTGAAATTCTACTAAGTTTCACTTTATTTTCTAATCTGAAATCATTCCAAGTACAGTAGTAAGCAGTGTTTCTCAATCAGACTTCAAAAAATAAGGCGAAACAAAGTCAAATTTCAAAATTTATTTAAAGAAAAAGTCAATTTAAAGAAGTAGTTTGAAACTTGTTTACCTTAATAAATCCTTTCCGTTGTCCCTCTGGGGGTAATGCAAGTGTTAATGGGATGATTGTGGGGTCCTTCATCTCTGGCCAGAAAACCACAAGTGCAGCTTTCCCTGCTCCGACCCGGAGGCCCCAATACACACTATTGGAATCACGAAGAAGAAGCTAACAGGCTAATGGGCAAAGCTAACTGCGGACTAGCACCACTTAAACAGTGTTTACAGCCAAGTTTGAGTGAAAAAAATTATCTCCATCGTGTAATTGGATGTACAATATCCCTCTCTCCCTTTGTCCCTGCAGTGGCGCGTATGGCCTCTAGGGGCATGAGCTACTTAGATCTGCTTTAAAATAAAAAAATGTGGGAGTATTTTAGCTTAAGACTCTTCTAAATTGTCGATAATCTGAGTTTAGTTGACCACGTAGTCAAAATATAGGTACATTTCTCAAGGCAGACCTGTTGTACTCAGTAAAAATGAACAACTGAAGAGCTCCATGAGGGGAAAAAGGGTCGGGAACCGCTGGTTTAGAGTAAGAAGGACATTTCGCCTTTCAACACAAAGGCTTCTTTCGGATTGATGACTTCAACACCCCTCGATGTTGGCGTTTGTATAAATTCATCTTGGCTGCGCAGCGATTCAAAACCACATAGGTAGACGAAGATGAAGAAAAAGTTCCATGTGTGGAAAAGTGACTTATAGACAGTATGGCGGAGTTGTTTGCCAACCTTAAAGCTGGCGGCACTGACAGCGCGCATACTAACAGACAGACCATATGGCTTCATTATGAGCCGCTCACACACACACACACACACACCTACACACACACACGCACACACACACACACATACACATACACATATACACTCTTACACGTGATGCTAATCCACTAGTCTCAAAATTATAACTATACACTCTGACAAACACAGGTGCAGAGACTTGGAGGCGGAGTGTGACCAATCAGATGAAGGCGAGCGAGAGGGGGGAACATTCTCCGGAGGCTATCGGGATGAGCTGGCCCAATTACTGACACACACCCAAAGCATTCTGGGAAATCATCATCGTTATCACAGACACGCGGAGAGCAAATATTTGAATGCGCGGTGCAAATGACGGACTGTGGAATAGACACACGGGGGAGTTTGAGCCGGGGAGAAAGTGGTTACATGTGTAGGTTGCACTTGGCATATATTCACAGCCATTAGTGTCATGACGCACACTGTGATCGGGAGGAGGGGCAGGTTGGACATGGACCGACTCGTGGAAACAGTCCCAAAGGTACCCTCAAATCGGTCTCCGTGGACATGAGTTCAACACAGAAGTGGATCACACGCTCAACATATTACCTATAGTTTTCCTTTACATTTATTTATGTTGAATAATGAAGAAAATGGAGATAATGTTGCCAATTTTTTTATTTTTTATTTTCAACTCACTGTGGGGAGGCTTTTGCAAATGTCACATATATTTACTTTATTCATTTATTTCCTGTCAAGAGCTTCAATGACGTTTTCACTTATTAAAGGACTGTATTGTTAGTCGCGTTTTTACAAAGAAAACAAGATGCCTATAGGCCGAGAGTTGGTGTGCCATGAATTATTTTTATATTATTATACACAATTCAGATTTACTGTAGGTGCTATTAGTCTCTTAACCCCCAACTGAACCGAGCACATTTTCTCCAGTTTGGCTTTACCCAAATCAACAAAAGCTTGTTGAAATAAAAAAAGGGTCAAAGTAGCGACGAACACGAGGATGAAAACACAACAAAAAAGTGACAAAAGAGCAACAAAAAACACAACAACAACAAAAAAAAAAATCCAAAACGCTTCAAAAATGTGGCATGAATGCGCGATCAGTTTTGTAGGTCTTAGCTTTCAAATGAGGCGCTACTCTGGCCTGCAGGCTGTAAACTCTCCAGTCGAGAAGCTTTTAGATTGGAGTGAAACTGAACTGGAGAAAATGTGCTTGGTTAAGAGGTTAAAGTGGTAAGTGAGTAAATGCCACAATAACAGGCTTGTTGACTAATGCACTAATGTCAGCTAAGCCTTGTATGAAGAAACATATTTAGAAATATATTCTAAAATAAATACGGTAAATATATATTTCTGGTGGATTGTTTGAGCCCAGCTTGAACAAATATTGTCATTGTGTCCCTGGTTGAAACAACATTACCCTCCATTGTCACAGAGGAAGGGGTTTAAGTCAAGTTATTTCAGCAGATATATTTACATTCTCACTGGATAATGTAAACGGCCTCCATGTTGTTTCTCATAACATTTAAATTGCTGATCCGCCCTCCGTGTTGCCGGCCCTGGGCGCTGCATAATCACCATGTTATTCCAGCATTAGCAGGAGGACAATAGTTCTAACAGAGTCGTGGTGAGCAGAGAGCAGACGTTTTGATCAGATGATGTGGCGAGTATGGATTTTTCTGTGGTTTCCCATTACACCATACGGAACCTCATTGGATCCCACTGAGCATGTAATCCTAGCGATGCTGACTCCTCTTCATCGAAATCACTTTATTATTAGATTCCTCTCATATGTTATTCTAATTTAATGATTTATTTGAATAGCTTGAAAACACATTAGACGGGTATCGTAATGAGATTGCAGCAGGGCTTTCGACGCGTTCCTGGATGTAACTTTAGTGCCCTGTGATTTGATGAACACAGCAGACACATTTGGATTCAAGTGTAATACAGGTCAGTTATTGTGTTTAGGTAAAGCATAACAGACATTTGGAGTAAATATGGCTGAAAATAAACAGATTCTTGTCAAATATGATACATTGAAATTTGATAGTTTTGTAGTTAAGGCTGTGTATCATTGGTAACAGGAAAAAAGTTGAAGTGCTACTAGTGTTGAAAAAAATCAAAGTTTCAAAAGCAGGTACTGAAAAAAAATTATATTATCTTTAGATACTATAGCTGTGTACCGTTCAATTTTTTTCGATATCGGTACATTAACAACTTGGTTTTTCAATACCGATACCTGATTTTATTCGATACCTATACTAAAATACTTATCATATAGAACCATAAAACAGATTAATAATGTTCATTTATTCATTTCCCTTCCATTTAATTCTTCTACGTTTGTATAATATATTTGAGGTGAAATAACCAAAAAAACAACAAAAGGGCAGAAAAAATACTTTCCAATTTTTTCTTATTTTTTTCCTCCCATTTTTAAACAATTTTGTGATGTTTTGTTCCCAAATTTTCCATATTTTTCCCACTAAATTTTGCCCCTTTAGGTCTCCATGTTTTCCCCCCAAATTTTCCCAAAATGCAAAATTAAAAAATATATATTATTATTATTATTATTTATTTTATTTTTTCCCCCATTTTGGTCCACATTTTCCCCTATGTTTTTCCCCAATGTTTACACCCCTCCCCCCCTTTTTCCCTCCAAAATGTTAATTTTTTCCAATTTTTTCAAGGTTTTTATTTTTTTCTCTCCCAATTTTCAATTTTCCCCCCACTTTTTTTCATTTCCCCCCGGAATTTTTTCTCAAATATTTACCCAAATGTTCCCAGTTTTTTCCTCTTGTTTTTCAATATTTTTTAAACTTGTGTTTCACTTCTTTCACCAACAGCAGTACCTAAACCTTTTTCCCTCTATATCATCAACCGTATCCAGCCCTTTTAGAGACCAAGCTTTGATGCCTGTTGGGTCCTGGGACAGAAAGTCACTTGGTCGTTTCAGCTCAAATAAAGGATACAAATGATAAGTAATGGTCTTTTATGTAATACATTCACATTTTGGTTCAGTTTCATGGTTGTAGATGACAAATATTTTAGTATAGGTATCTAAAAAAAAGTATCGTTCAGGTATCGGTATCGAAAACCAAGTATCGTTAAATTACCAGTATCGGGAAAAGGGTAGTGGTACGCAGCCCTATTTATAGTACAACATATTGATCAGTTAAAAAAAAACACTTGCAGAGGCACAACAACTGAAGGCACAGTTGAAATTCCTCTAAATGATCAAGAATAGCCTCAAGAAAGGGAAAAAAGACAAGACAGTGCTCAAATGTGGCAGGTCATTGTTGTCGGAACATGTTTTTCATTTGAAAGCACGACAAAGGAAATCTGTTTTCATCCCGATCGCGAACACTCCAAACACTGTTTTTTAAATTGCGTCCGACGGCAGCGAGCTCCAAAACAGCCCCCCCTTCCCCTTTTGTTCCCGTTAATTCATTCGGGCCAAGTTATAGGGCAGCTGAATGAGCGCTGATGAGAAGAGAATGGGCTCCTGCGGTCTCAATCACCACTGGCCCCTCTCATCGTCCCGGGACTCGAGGAGGGGCGGGGCCTGTTGCCTGGCTACGGCCCAGATCCGGGTCTGGGGGGTCCCCGCTGCTTTATTGGACAACACGCTTGACCCCAGAGCAACCCCCAAATTGACCCGCGACCCGAGTAGTCACAGCCAATCAGCACAGGCCGACTCAGGACAGTGTACCTGCTGATCGGCGCACACAGAGCACGGGCTTCAGGCTCACACAAAGTGACATCTGCAGGAGTTTAAACCCGTATTGGACGTAATTGCCAGTGGACTGCTGGGATAAGTCGCTTTGGTCCTTCTTCAATAAAGGATTTGTGCCGAGGACTTCGCTTTTTGCACATATTGAAGAGCACAAAAAAATTCCACAGGCCATGCTGCGCATGCGGTTCTGTTCTTTGTCACAGGAAGTACACACAAATATCATCGGGAAACTGTTAATTCGGCAAATGCCCTGAATATTCCTCTTGGTACAACATTTGTTAAGATAAGATAAGATAAGATAAGATAAGATAAGATAAGATAAGATAAGATAAGATAAGATAAGATAAGATAAGATAAGATAAGATAAGATAAGATAAGATAAGATAAGATAAGATAAGATAAGATAAGATAAGATAAGATAAGATAAGATAAGATAAGAAAGCCTTTATTGCTCTCACAATGGAGAAAATGTACTTGTTACATTCAGCTCAGGGCAAGGAAAATGCAAATAGGCAGGAAATGTGAGATGAACAAAAAATACTATTAAATAGTAATTACAATGACTACCAAGGACTTTGTGGGGACAAAAAGTAAAAAGAGTAAATAATAAAGTACACTATAACAAAAATGGTTATAGTCAGTGCAGTGCAGGTTTACAATCATATTGCAACATTTATAGCAGTCAAAGTGAAAATTGAAAATAACATAATATTCAAAAACAATTTTCCTTTCATTCATTTAATTTGTTTATTCATTTGAGCAGAAAAGTATTTCAAACATTTTTACAGAAGAAAGAAAACAAAACACGGCTATTGTCCTCAAAAGAAGTAGGAAGAAGTTCAAAGAACGTATAATAAACCTACCCCTTATCTCTCATTCAAGTAACATCACATCAACTTTCAGCTACGCTCATTCAAGAAAGCAATGCATGAGTCCACGCTTATGTATTAATATAAATCGTTTATGATCGTACAAAAATAAATACACCATGTGGTAGCTTTATAGATTTATACCAAGACACATCTCTTTTTCATTCTGATCATACAAAATATACACATACACATTTCAATATCGCTCAGCCCTGCTATATCAAATATACCCATGTGTACAAGCTCTGCCTATAGTCATACACTTAAGATTGACAGGAAATTACATGTTTACATTTGTACAATGTGCAAACATATATGCAATCCATGAACATTTAACATTGGAAATATGTGTTTTTGTTTATAGCCATGAAACATTTGAATAAATAAGCTCATCTTGTTTGAAGGTCATACAAAATGAATTTGAAATGCACTAAATGTACTGTTGTTAATGCCCAATGATACAGTAGTGTCTTAACTTCCTTTATAATACGATATTCATATCCAGGCAACCACACACAAAAACTCAAAGTGGATGATTCAATTTAAAAGTAATCGCGATTGACTTTGTGGAAATCATACTTTCTTTCCAGTTTTGTTAAATTCTGTTTTGGGTGCGATCAATTGCATCTATTTATTAACATATGTGTTTCTTTATCTAATCTGCTCCGTATTTGTCAAACGTAATTACAATCACTTTAATGTAAGCCGTGGTCGGGGATGCAGGCAGTGGCGCGGCAAATGTCAGATGAAAATACATTTGTTCAGTCTGAAAGGTCAGGGCCTTTAGCGGCGGCTCCCCGTGCGCCATACGAGTCCACTTTAGCCTCAGGAGTTATGGCACTCACTTCCAAAAAAAAAAAACGCTCCTTCTATTTTTCACCGCTCCAAAGAAAATCAATGGAGCAAGAATGTTTGATTGACAGAGAAGTATTACTCTGTCGAAGACTCCATCCCTACAGGCCACCAGGTTTTATTTCCTTTTTTCACTTTGAGAGAACTTTTTTTTGTGTGTGTATTATTTTCGTTGTTTTATTATTTCCTGGCCGGCAACTTACTGAACATTTCGAATCGGCTTGAATGCAATTGTTTACGTTTACTTCACGGAAACTCCTTTAATTTGTCAAACCTTTGCATTTTGAAAATAAATGTAATTGAATTAACTGCAAATATACTGTACAGTGAGAACTATGAGGAACTGAGCTTATGTTACACTGATTTCACTGAATCGTGTAATCTGGATGTGTTTCGGTTTTGGGTGCGGGACATGTGTGCGGGGCGTGGCTCTGTCAGCGCTCGGTGGGTGAACACGAACAGTCTTTAATCCGGTGGATTTCTTCACTCCGGGGCCGCGACTGTATACGGCTCTCACGTCCAGAGAGGGAAATGGGGACGGACACGCCCTGTGATCGCACAGATTGCTTTTTCACTGACCAGCTGTCCACACTGTTCATACTCACGGGCCAAACAGGTCTGGATTTGTAACAAAGCTTTAATTCTCTCTGTGTTCTGTTTTCACATAAGCACCGTGCTGCTCCTGCTGCTGCTGCTGCTTCATAAGATCACGGTGACATTATGGGGGAAACAAAGGTCAGCATTTACAACAGGCTGTGTCATTTCAGGATTCTGCAAGTGTTTTCTAGGTCTTCTCTGCTGGAAAAAGGACACTGGCTGCTGTGGATTAAGTGTATTATGAATCCTGTATGATTTATAAATGAACATAAGAGAATAAGTCTCCCCTCATGCTTCAGTCTTTCACTATTTAAAACTGTTTTTGCAAATTGCGTTGTCACAAATTGCCTAAATGGTAAAATCCAAATGATCTGATGAATAATAAATTATGAAAACAAAGCAGAAAACAAATTTACAAAAGAGAAAAAATTTCAAAATAGTAAAATTAAAATTTTGTAGGCTCGAATAACGTATATATATCATGCTCTAAACTTATCACTGACATTAATTAAGGTAATCCTTTATTGAGTGCTTATTCTGCTCTCAGTAGGATCATTCAGGGTTAAATAGTAAAAAGAGGTATCTATGTACAAACCTCTTCACCCCCACCTGAACCGAGCACATTTTCTCCAGTTTGGCTTTGCCCAAATTGAAAAGCTTCTTGAAAAAAAGTGTCAAAGTAGCGACTGAAACTAGACCAAAACAAAGACGGAAATGCAACAAAAGAGCGACAAAAACCTGATGAAAATGTGGGAAGAAAACGCAATAAAAGGCCAACAAAGAGCAACAGAAAAGTGAGGAAAATGTGATGACAAAGGGATGAAAGTTTGAAGAAAAAGTAATGAAAATTTGAAGGAAAGGTGATGAAAATGTGATGAAAAAGTGACGAACAAGTGATAAAAAAGCGATGAAAAAATGACAAAAAAGTGACGAAAAAGTGATGAAAATTTGAAGAAAAAGTGATGAAAATGTGATGAAAATGTGATGAAAAAGTGATGAAAAGGTGATGAAAAAGTGACGAACAAGTGATAAAAAAGCAATGAAAAAATTACAAAAAAAAGTGACGAAAAAGTGACAAAAATGTGAAGAACAAATTATGAAAAATGTGAGACAAAAACAAGCAACAGAAGAGTGACAAAAGCATGAAAAAAAAAAAAAAGGGACCATAACGCTACGAAAAGGATTCATTTAGATGAGTCTTGTAGGTCTTAGCTTTCAAATGAGGCGTTAGAAAATGCGGTTACGGCAGGGGTTAAAGGCCCAATACTATTTTTTTTTTTTTTCAAATTATGGAATGAAATATAGCCTGTCCTTCACTACATAGTAAAGGCATGAGTTCTGTGCATTGGACGTCTCATTATAAGCCTCTTTTTCAATGGTGAACTAGCAGGAAAAGTAGTTATTTCCGACATTATCCCGTCACAGCACTGGTCCCTGAAAGTTGTGAACGGTGCTTTTTCGAAACGTGTCAGGAAAAGCCGGGTGCTTGTGATAAATAAAGCTCTCATTGTCATCATCACGTCGGTTTTTGTTTTGGCCGAGAAGCCGTAACCGTCCCGACTTCAGTGTCATCGTGTTGCCCCGTGATCCTCTTTCTCTACACACAGAGCGTTTACGTTCCCCCCACAGCTCCGGATCTGAGAGGGTTTGTTTTCTCCAGCCAACAACTGTTTGTGTTGTGGCTTCGGCAAAATTACACCAGCTTTTCTGAGTCGGATGGAAGAGTTTAAACTTTCGAGCCCCGTAAGAGTTTCCAGTTCTTGTGGCCGAGCGCGCAGCGACTGGAGCGGGAGTGGAGCGGAAGGATTTGGCACGAGCTGGTGGTGTGTGTTGTGGAGAGAAGAAAAAAAAAAACGAAAAAAAAAAAAAAACGAGCCCAGTTAACTTAAGACACAAACCATGCTTTCAACGTAAATATATGCAGCGGCTGGATATACATTTAGCTCGGTGTATTTCGGAGCCGATGACATCATGAAAATAAAGGAGGAAAAGAAACAGAGACATGCAGTTTGTGAGAGGGGTATAAATGATTAGGAAACTTTTTGTGTATTTTTTGTGTTTTTGTTGTTAAGGCGAGACACTGCTGGTGAATAGGGAAAAAATGTACAGATACAGATATTTACAGATATCAATTTGAAACTGTTGCTGTAGATTACTGGCATAAATGTGAAGGAAAATATACATTGCAAGTTTTCTGTCATTTTATCTTTTCATTTAAGAACAAGGTGTTTTATGCCTAAAAATGCCCCAAATTACCCATCTTTTCAGCGACAAAATCTGAATAATGTATAGAGCTACATTCAAATTTATGGTTTCATTTTATTGATAAATGAGTTGCCAAGACTTTCTCAGAGGGGATTTTGGATATGTGTTTAGTTTTAAAATAAGCTGTTTTTTAGTGAAAAAATAAATAAATGTAATTTTCGCCTTATTTTTTGACATTCAAAACTCAATAAATGGGGCTAGGGATTAAATAATAAAAAATCCCTCTGAAAAAATCTTACAAATATTGTTCAGTCCAAGGCTGGAAAATTTGAAGTCTTTAGGTCCGACTGACGTGGACATAGTGTCGCCACAATGACTGAATTTTTTTGGAGAAAAAGGCCCTTGAAATTGCATTGTCCCATATAAGTCTAAGGGCAAACATTGAATAAGCGCAATATTTAAACATGTTATTGTGAAGATTAGGTATATTTTTGGTTTCCGGGTGAAAGCTTGCATGTTCAGAGACCAATTTGGCCCAAAACCTGAAAACTGAAAAAATTGAGTTTTGCCTGTAGTGTCTCCCCTTAAGTATCCCTTACTTTTTACTCAGAAAACAGAGTAATAATAGTGGATGGTTTAAACACTGCTCCCAATTCCCTGTGATTTACGGAGGCTTTAACCTCTTAACCCCCACCTGAACCGAGGACATTTTCTCCTGTTTGCCTTTACCCAAATCTGAAAGCGTCTGAAAAAAAAAAAAAAACGGTCCAAAAAGTGCCGACAGCGCAAACAAAAAAGTGACACAAACAAGACGAAAACGCGACAGAAAAGCAGCGGGAAAAAGGGGATGAAAAAGCCACAAAAGCGTGACAAAAACAAAACAATAAAATGACAAAGGAAGCGACAAAAGAGTGACAGGACAGAAACAATAACACAACAAAAAAAGTGAGGAAAAAAATGATGAGCAACAAAAATATGACAAAAAAGTAAATATGAAAGTACGTCAAAAGCACTTCAAATATGTGACAAAAAACGCAACGCAACAAAAAAGTTAGGATCAGTTTTGTAGGTAGAACCGAACTGGAGAAATATATGCTCGATAAACTTCGTAAGAGGTTAGTACGTAAACAGATAAAAGTATAATAAGCAGTTTGTTAATACTTTACAAGCATATTATTAATGCTTATTAGTACCTTATAAATGCTTAATGAGCACACCTTAAAGGAGCTATACCTTATTTTACATCTAGAAATGGAATGCAAATTATTTTATCCTCCTTTAGTGTATTGCAAACTCAAATGCTTGTAGGGAAACCAGCGTGCATCCAATTATAAAACATTTGAATGAACAATTTCAAGAACTTTCAGGCTATTTTTGTAACATGACCCTGAAAGGTGACCCTGCAAGTTGTGAAATTTGCCTATAAACGTGTGCCTGTAAAGAATTTGAATGCTACAAAGATATAAGGAAAGTTACGAATGAGTTTGCACCACAACTAGTATTTTAATCCAGTGGCTTCCCCTTTCATTGTTGACAATAAAAAAAAAATCAGGTATAGGGCCTTTAATATAAAGTGTTACCAAAAATATTTGAGTTAACATTCACACAAACTCATTCGGATGTATGCTGTATTCGATGTGTTATCATGACTCATTTTGATATCCCGCTAACATAACCATATGAACATTGCTTTCTGCTTACCTCAAAGATGGTTGATTTTTAAAATATTTTATTGTAGATCTAACTATCTTCAAATGAATCCCTTTTCTTCACCCGTACCTTTCCATGGCTCCGGACCAATAGCCTTGGAAACGCCAACGGTGGACTCTCCTCACATTCTGACATTTTGATCCACATTGCTGGAAGCATTAAAGTTACCTTATCCTCAATTCATCATAAGATGGTGGTCCCTAAAACCAGCAGATTCCATTTCCTCTTGTTAATTCAAGGCGCAGATCCTAATATCGAAAGACATTACCTTTTGCAGACCTTTCTCTCCTGGATGCCTTTGAAGCGCTACATCGAAAGGGAAAACCTACTACCTCGTTCTCCTCCGCGTCATTTATCACCTCCATTAGCCTGCATACTGTTATGATTAAAAAGTTGATCTTGGCCGCGGGTGCAACAAAAGCCACCCAATTTGCTCGCTGACCAATCTCTCTGCACCTGACCACAGCGCCTCCGCGCCCATAAATCAGCCTCTCTTTGGACGCCGTTCCATTTGTTTTCAATGTGTGCATTTGCAGATTTGTATTCCTCGGCGGTGAGATTATGGCGAGGTCGGGACAATTCCTCTCGGAGATGAATTGGAGGTTTGGTGATCCTGGGTGTGCCCGAAACATCTATCACATTGATGGTCTGGTTGTCATGGTGATATAGGGCTAACACTGACTCCATAAGGGTATAAAGCATTTCGGGGATTGAATTATGTGTGTGAATGTTATTGTACCTTATGAATTTCAATCATTGTTCTCTTTGAAACCTCGTTACCCCCACATTTTCTCCACTTCGACTTTAACCAAATCTATAAAAGCTTCTTGAGAAAATTATACCGACAAAAAGAAGACAAAAAGAATGATGAAAAGGTCACAAAAAAACAACAAAAAAGCGTCCAAAAAGTTACAAAAAATGTGATGAAAAAATTATGAAGAAGTGACAAAAATGTGATGAAAAAGTTACAAAAAAGTGATGAAAAAAGATGAAAATGTGATGGACAAAATGACAAACAAAAGTGATGAAAAAGAGACAAATGTGATGAAAAAATGACAAAAAATGTGATAAAAAAAAAGACAAAAATGTGATGAAAAAAAGTGATGAATTTTTTTTTTGAATTATGAAAAAGATGAAAATGCGATGGACAAAATTACAAAAAAGTGATTAAAAAAAGACAAAAAATTGATGAAAAAGTGATGAAAAATTTCAAAAAAATGTGATGGAAAATGACAAAAAGAAAGTGATGAAAAGGTGACAAACATGATGAAAAAAAATTACAGAAACGTGATTAAGAAAGGACCAAAACGTGATGAAAAACATAAATATATGCATATATATATATATGCATAAATGTATGTGACGACAACACAGCAACAACGCGAGGAAAAAGATCCTTCTAGATGACTTTTGTAGCTTTCAAATGAGGTGTCACACTGGCCTGGAGGCTGTAAGCTCCAGTCGACAAACTTTTAGATTTAGGTAAAACTGAACTGGAGAAAATGCACTCGGTTAGGTTAAAATGATCATTGTAACATTAATTCTGAAAGTATGTTTGGTCCATAATCCTACATCAACATGAATTAAACTTAACTTAATACCATTTTTATTTCTTTTTAGTGCTGTAATATTTCTGAATGAAGAGCAGGACTGTCTGTTTCAGTGTTTTCAAGTCAACTTTTAGGGAGTAAGTAAAAAAAAGAAGTATTTGTAGTACTTTCTTCCTTCTGTGCAGACTGGCTGAGTGGTCCAAGTTTGGGGATATGCATTTGGGAGCGCTGGCTGTCCGTTCGCACAAAGCCGATTTTGCATCAGCCGCTTAGAAGTGAGTGGCTTTGAAGTGCTCTAATCCTTCCTCTACCTTCAGACAACCTCTTCCTCATTCCGATTCAGATACAGAGGAAGCAAAGGGTAAAGTCTAAAGTATTTCACTTTATGGACATCTTAATACACAGAGGCCAAAGTGTGCTTCACCTCAGTATAGATTTTGCCATTCACAGTGTCATGTACTGTATTTTCCCATGTGTTTCTTTGTTTCCAGGTTTCCTTATCACTTTCAATGCTGAATGATGTCGATATGCATACATAGCATAAAAGCATAAAATATAAAAACATTAACGACCATGACCAGCACTTACTGCGTCAAGTCTGAAGCGAAAAATTTGACAATGCGCTAAAGTCCAGGCTGCGTTCAGAAACACAAGATCAGGCCCAATATCTTAGACTTATGTCAAATTCCCACCCAGATGTGCAACATTAACCTTATTTGACTTCGATCACTAATAAAAATGCCTGAGATTTCAAAGTAAGCCAAAGAGCTTTATACGGTATTATGGATTCATCCTTAAGTCAAAATCGGATCACCTACTGTAGCCACAGCTGCCTTGGGCTTACTGGTGGAAATGTGGCAGGCAAATTATCCGTCAATCACACAGTAATGCTTATTCACAGGCAAATACGGATTTTTGGGATCCGACCACTATCTTTTGGGTTTTTCCATCCCCAAAACACCACTGGAAAATTATATCATTGCTCTTATATTGTATTATATTCTAAGCTATTTTAAAACTGTCTTATCATTCAGTGTCAATTTACACAGATTTGGAAAAATCTGGTCTTCATTCCCCAGCCTCTCTCCGACAGTAGCGGGGCAGTATGTTTCCTGGTGGGTGGTATTCTTTTTCTGACAGCCCACTGCGGCCTGCTGTTTCTATTCTCACGCACACAGCGGCTCTTTTCCCCTTTGCCACACTCTACTAAAAGCAAAAAAACACCCTCTACAACAAAGGGCCGACTCAAAAAAATATGACTCACAATTGGGCCACATCAGGGATTATCCAATAGGAGCTCTTGTTATTGGTGGGTGGTCTGTCTGATCCAATGGCCTGCCAGATGGGGTCACCAAAGCCTCGTCCACTGATCCCTATTGGCTGGGTGGATGCAACGCCGGGACAAGAACAATGGTTTACAGGGATAACACTCGCCAAGTTGTGTCGAGTTCAATACATTTCAATCCGTTTGTTGTGGTTTTATTTTATGAATAATATTATATCCGGTAGCATTTGCCCATTGTCCAGGAAAATAATAAATGCACTGGTTTATTACAGAGAAAAACAAGTTCACTTATATTCTACAGCAGAATAAACCCTACAATCACTTTTTATCACATCAATAACAACTACTACTCCTTTCTATTACATTACTGCAGGGGTAGGCAACATCAGGCCCGGGGGCCAAATCCGGCCCTCCAGCATAAAACCTGTGGCCCCCAAGATGATTCAGAGAAATATTATTATTCAAATAAGAGATGAAATGCCACTTATATAATGTAAAAGTGATTCTCCACTGGTGGGTTAGGACCCAAAAGTGGGACGCAGAACCATTCTCAGTGGGTCGCGAGCCTTTAGGGAACTTTTTTTCAATATTTTCCATCTGAAAGTGTACTGAAACACAACCAGAGTCTGTTCAAATCAATGTTATTGAGCTATTTTGATCGTAATTTCAGTCGTAAAAACATAGCTACGTCTTGTGTGGAAAATACAATATTTTATATACGATATATGACAAATTACTGTTTTATTTTTTTAGTGGCAGCTTGTTATTAAGGTAATGGCGGCAATTAGCATAGGCAGAAAAAAGTGCCATTTTGACTTCCCCTGCTTTATTGACTAGTGGATGCATGTCCAAAATCACAATGCATTCCCTTATCATAAATATGTAAACGTCTTCCATAAAAGTTGCTTCCACAGTATTCACTGAAGTTCTAAACTGACACTTTTGAAGTGTGAATATAGAGTGTTGAGCTGTCCTTTTCTTGCATATAATTATTTCCTCACAAAATGTATGAGGTAATTTCTCATCTCTGGGCCGACTAAGGAGGACTTAGGAGCTTATCTGTGTGGAGTTTGTAAGTTCGCCATAGACAGTGTCTGTGTCTGCTCCTATAATTTCCCCACAACTCAAAACATGCACAATAGATTCACATTTGGAAACAGGACTCTCTTGCAAAAGGCATTCTGAATCTCAGTGGAATCATCCTTGTTAAAGGCACACTGTGTAACTTTTTGGACGATACTGTTGCCTTCAGTAAAAAACACATGCTCCTAATGTCCAGCTCAACACAGAAAATGCTATTTCTGCAGTGGGTGATCAGAGAGTGGATTTAGATGAAGATCTAACCTGTTTAAATCTCAAATTCGAGAGTAACACTTTATTTTACTCTACCCTTGATACATTATAACTAAACTGAGTAAAATGTAATGGGCTTTTTAACAATGTGTAATAACTTGTACCTATGGGTTAGATACACTATGCACTAATATGTATTTGTAGTTTGTAGGTACATAATGTAATAAGACATAACTCTAACCCTAACCTTAAGCCCTAAACCTAAGGGTCTCGTGTCCTATTACATTATGTACTTACAAAGTACTAATACAAGTTATTCCATTGTGTATACTACATAGGTACACTTTATTAAAGATTGTTACAGAGCACATTACATTGTACTAAATGTAGTTAGGTACAATGTATCAGGGTAGTGTAAAATAAAGTGACACCAATTAGACTTCAGTCACATCTCCATGGAGACGAGCTGGAGACGAACCCACTCCCAGTAAAGTTACAGTCATGTCTCAGGAGAGGTGAGCCGCTCACAGCAAAAGCACATGTTTATTTGTTCTTTTATCATGTATTTTTCAATCATGAAAATATCTGTCATAAAGTAAATGCTTGTATTTCAATTTAATTTATTGGGCAAAATTCTACGCAGTGTAGCTTTAAATAACGGTCGAATACAAAATACACGTGAATGCTGACCATCTCAACTTATATAGTGCTTCAACCTTCATTAGGCCCAAAGCGCTTTACAGTAAGGAACCAGTCACCCATTCACACTCTCATTCATGCACCAGTGTACGCAGACACAGGAGGACGAATCCCCGACCACGAGACGACCGGCTCTACTGATGTCCTCTTATAAATGCAATATTAACTTTTCAAGACCTATTTTGTTCATCAAAGTGATTCAAAACAGCATTGTGCTTTTTGAACTCAGTATCCCTTCACTTTATTTCCAATGGCGGGAATCTCACGGTCACGGTTCCACGTCAGTTCTGCGCTTTAGAAAATACATCACGTGCATATGCGGCGGCGCAAACAGAACCAAATTTCCCACAAACTTAAAAGACAGCCATGATTGATTTTCACAGCTCGTCCACAGTGTTTTTTTTTTTTTTTTTTGTCATTTCAAATCGTCTCCCAGTCTCTCTATTGTCTGCAAACTTTGAAGAATGAGAGGAGAGACCACAGTGACCTCCAGGAAAAGACCTGCAGTGCCGCGAAGCACAAAGGCAAACCAAACACAGAAGCATCTTAAAAGTGAATGTCGAATAACGGAATTTAACATCTGAAGGACTGTAAGTAAAGCTTATTTCCAGAGTAGTATAGATACAGACGGCATCTCTGGAATTGCCCATATATGGTCATGTTTGAAAACAAGGGGGAAAACAATTTGGAGAAAAATCTAAACTTTCTCTAATTATTCAAAAACTACTTTAACAAATGCTGAATTATTGATATAGTTTTCTACTAAATAAAGACACAATGACATGGAGAGGAGCTAAGTAGTTCAACAGCCCATAAATACATAAATAACGGAGGATGCTAACTTGATGCTACATGTTAGCATCGGGCTAATGCTTTTTTCACTTCTACTGAACAATCTGCCGTGAGAAAATATCCATATGGGCCCGATTTACACTTGACTTTATTTATGTGGTAAATAAGTTCATATTTCACCAGAAAATGTTTTAAAAAGAGTGGAAAATTGTGTTTCTTTTAAGATTCTATTTTCCTCCTCGGCGAAGCCCCGCCCCCTTCTATGACGAGTTGCCGTCTGTGTCTATAGAGACATAGTTCTCTAATAGAGCATGCACGATATTTTGAGCTGTCCCATGTTGTACAAACTTTACAGATTTTTGTCAGTTGAAACGGAGCCAGCGCAATATGTCTATCAGTAAGGCAATCTCTGACAAAGGCATGAAGCATAAGTTGAGGTTGTTTGGCAGCGAAACAACGGTGTGAATACTTGTAACCCGATGTCCGATCATCCAGACGGTGCTTGTGCAGACATTTCGCAGACCCAGCGCCAGCCAAGACATCGCAGACCCAATACCCCCTTTTACCCCCCCTTTAATTGGAATCAAACTAATGAATGGTTTCTTGTAATCCCGTAACGCGAGTCGTGAAGAATTTCTGAAGCGGCTCCATTCTGTTCACACACTGTAGAGTAAACGGCCCTGTCAGAATTTCCCTTCTCCTTATAGTTTGACTTTGCTGTGGCTTTTTGAATTGTGTCTTTGTGTGATTGAAGGTTAAGGGCCCTGAACAAACACAGCACAGCCAAAAAAAACAACAACAAAAAACCCTATTGGGATCACATTACTGTTACATTAATAGCATGCAACAGCCTGATGCCTAAAGTGTAGGAATATGGTATTCATGGTATGGTTCTGGAACAGTGACAATAAAGTTGAAGGCCTTTTTACCAAGTGCATTTTCTCTAGTTTGGCTCTACCCAAATCTAAAAGCTTCTCGACTGGAGTTTACTGTCTATAGGCCAGAGTAACACCTCATTTGAAAGCTAAGACCTTCAAAAATGATGAAAACGAATCTTTTTTCTTACGTTGTTGCCATGTTGTTGCCACATTTTGTTTGTTTTTGGGGAGTTTTCAGCCAATTTTTCATCCTCATTTTTGTCTCACTTTTGTGGCTTTTTAGTTTATGTTTTCGTCTCGTTTTTGAGGCTTTTCTGTCACATTTTTGTCATTCTTTTGTTGCATATTCGTCTTGGCTTGTCGTGGCTTTTTTGTCACGTTTTCTTCCTCGTTTTCATCTCATTTTCGTCACGTTTTTGTCGCTCTTTTGTTGATTTTTTTGTTCCTCTTTTGAGGCTTTTTTTGGTCTCGTTTTTGTCGCTTACTTTGACACTTTCTCCAAGAGGCGTAAGTGTGTAAGAATATGGTGATTATGATATGGTTCTGGAGTGGTGACAGAGAAGTTGAAGTTCATTTAACCAAGTGCATTTTCTCAAGTTCGACTTTACCCAAATCTAAAAGCTTCTCGACTGGAGTTTACAGTCTATAGGCCATAGTGGCGCCTCATTTGAAAGCTAAGGCCTACAAACCTGACCTATTTCCTCGCGTTGTTGCCAAGTTGTTGTCACTTTTTATGTGTGGTTTTTTTTTTGCGTATTTGTCACTTTTTCTTTTCATCCTCGTTTTTGTGGCTGTTTTGTTGCGTTTTTTGTTGCATTTTAGTGTGTTTTTTGTTGCTTTTTTCAGGCTTTTTCATCCTTGTTTTCGTCTCATTTCCATTGTGTTTTTGCCACGTTTTTTGTCGCTCTTTTATTGCGTTTTTGTCTCATTTTTGTGGCTTTTTCGTCACTTTTTCGTCAATTTTTTGTCATTCTTTTGTTGTGTTTTTGTTCCTCTTTTTTGGCTTTTTTTTGGCTCCTTTCTGTCGCTACTTTCTCGCTTTTCCCTGGAAGCTTTTAGATTTGGGTGAAGCCAAACTGGAGAAAACGTGCTCAGTTCAGGTGGGGGTTAAGAGGTTAATAGTAATGTTGTGTTGTTTTATGTTTTAAGCCTGTGAGTGGGCACACCATGAGAGTATACAAGACCTAATTTATTCCATACTAACAACCGTAATCATAATCCAAACTCAATTCAGAACAAAGGCTTTAAATTGCCAGGAGGTGTGGTCAGCACAAGGCCCGATCCCTTTCCTTTGTTATCCTGCTATTTCCGTCCCATAACCAACTGTGCTGTGTTTTTTAAGTGAAGTTCAACCAACCGCCTCACAAACTTCTCGCATTATCGTAATGCCAATAAAAATCAACAAAGATTTCCAGTCTACTCCACATAATTTCCAACGCTCAAAGTTTAAAAACCCTACTTACCGCGCAGCTCTTCATACACTTCTCCTTCGCCGGTTCAGAAAGCCTGTCTCCACCAGAAGGATAATCAATAAGTCCCGCGCTTTTCCTCTCATTTTGCGCGCTCTGATGGTTTCTCCAGACTGCCGCAGGGTTATTGAGAAGAAGAAGAAGAAAAAAAAAGAAGAAGAAGAAAAAAAAAAAAGTTTGCGGATAGTGGGAGGAGAGGTAAAAGTATTTGCAAGATGATAGCGGTTGATATATATACTTCTCTTATCCGAGTTCTGGCGGTAAGACGACACTTCCTCCGCTGTCGAAATGCTGAGGAGTGCTTTGTCATTGCCCTAATTGGACGTGATTATACTATACAGGGCGGGGGTGTAAGGGGGGTGGGGGTCTGGGGTGGTGGGGTGGACTAGCCCACGCGCTGACAGGGGCAAATCAGGATGCTTGTTCTGCCACAAATTACTGCTCATTGAATTAATCTTCATTGAGTAAAAGTTGGCATGTGTCACCAAAAAGCCTTCATAACATTGTTTCGGATTGAGACGTGACAGCGGGAGGCTGCTGGGTTTAGCGGTTGGGAGGAAATAAATCGCCAAAATGTGCTTCTAACTAGAGTATGTAAACAACTTGTTCGGATAGCTTCTCACTTCTTGCAGTTCTTTCGTTTTCATCCTTCACAAGGGTTGATGATACGCTGTCACACTGACGTCCCAGAAACAATTACGCATTGGTTTATACGAATCGGACATGGACTTATGTGACTTCAGACATTGATTCCGTCCTTTTTTTTGTAGTAGTTGTTGTTAACAGCTTTACCAATTGTTGATCATCACTGTAGTGCAGCGGTTAAAGCCTTCACAACTAGAAGGTCGCAGGTTCGATTCCCACCTGGACGGGGCCTTTCTGTGTGGAGTTTGCATGTTCCCCCCGTGTCTGCGTAGGTTTCCTCCGGGCACTCCGGTTTCCCCTATCACTAAAAATATGTACAATAGGTTTCCCTCTGGGGCCAGGACTCCCCTGAAAAAGACATTCTTAATCTCAGTGGGACTTTCCTGGTTAAATAAACGTCAAATAAAAAAGAAATGAAAAATTGGAACAGACAATTCAATCAATTGTTGAAAAAAATAAAATTAAAAAAAAGTTATGTAATCCTCACTAATGGCTACACTGTAGTCATTATTTAGTCACTCTATACTGGGGCAGTTTAACTAAATACATGTATTTAGAATACTCATTTTCACTAACTGTATTCTGGTAGAGTTGGACTTTCATTTGAGAGTATTTAGAGTACAGTTACTTTCCAAATATCAAGAGATTACATCATTATATTTAAGCTCCATATTGCACAACATGATTAAGAAAGAACTTTTAATGTTGACCTGTTCTTCCTCCTAAAATAAAATAAACTGAAAACGCCTTATGTTACAGTTCATACAAACTCTGCACATGTGTCACATGATGCTGTATCTGCTCCTGTGCATTTGCCAAGAGAGTTAAAGAGTTCCTCACTAATGGTAAGTGAGTTTATAACAGGTGTTCCAACAATCGTCTTTATCTTATAATTACATAAACGCCATATTTGCACATAAATATAATGACAATCAAAGTGAAAATACTCTAAAAGTATTCAAACTATTCAGAATTCAATACTCTGATTAGACAAAGTAACAGAATACGTTACAAAAGTAAATGTTAAGGCAAGTTCAGTTTTCAGTTACTAAATACAATTGTATTCTCCCCAACACTGACTAGAGGTGTCCTAACTTTTTTCATCGAGGGCCGTGTAGTCAAGTGAACACAGACTGAAGGGCCACCAATCAGTCAGTGCAGTTAAACATTAAACTGGGTGCATTTAAGTAAGGTTTAACTATTCCCACTGAAAATGAAAAAAATAACTAAAACGCAGATACGCACAGCCAGCAGCTCTTGCTTATCAGCTTGTGCTGTAATGTTTGAAGCTTAGAGTATTCCCCACCCCTTTATAAAGGCTTGGAACCAACACAACAGCTCTGCCTCACAATAATGTGAGTGTTTGAGGATTTTTTTAAATCATATTGGATTGTTAGATTGCGGTAAAAGGGACCATCTCTGGCGATGTGTGCCAACTGAGCAAGAAGCCTGAACTTTGCTCTATACCATACTATTGTAGCCACAGCTAAACAACAGAATTAGTTTTGTGGTATCATTTTTGTGATTCAGCAATCAATATACATTTGTTTATTTTAAAGGGGAGTGCACGCTTCTCTACAGATCTAACATATTATCCGCTGTGAATGATTTATTTCACCTCTTTATCGAAGTGTTTCACATAAGACATGACTTCCTGACGCTGAGTTGGAAGGCACACAGGTAAGTAATTAAACTGTTGCACCCGTCATTCTCCTTCTCCCCATTTTATTTCATTGTATGCACTGCTGCTGCTGCTGCTGCTGCTCCACGCCGTTCATTAATCCTGGCATCCCCCAAACACTACCTTCTTATCTGCAGCAAACTTTACTGTGTTGAACTCGCGATCACCCTGATAAACGGCGCGCTAATTAAACACAGGCTTATAGACAACGCGTGTCTGCGTGTGCATCTGCATATTTACGTGCGTGTGAGTGGGTCTTTTTTTTATTTTTTATCTCAGCTCCTCCTCCCCCATTCCTCTCCTCATCTGTCGGGCTCGGGGAAATGATGCCGAATGCTGAAAAATATGGCACGCGCTGAAAGCAACATTTAAATCTTGACAGTGGCTGGGATTAGCTAGGTAACAAGGAGGACGGATCAGGAGGAGAAAAAAAAAAAAAAAAACGGCGAGGTGAACGCGAGGACACGGAGGCGGAGGAAGCATTCTGGTTAAAAACGGAACAAAATTTCCGCATTAAGTTTCTTAATTATACCTCTATTTTTATCGGCTTTGAAGATTTGCCTCTTTTAAATAATGCACTTTTTCACATGGAGCCTTCCAGACACTCAAGTGGGCTAAAGTTTTATGCTAGCCTCATGGCCCTTAAGTAAGACATCATTAAACGAGGCTGGAAAACGCACCAAAGTGAATAAAAAAGGATCACTCGGAGCAAGCATGGGGTGCTTTTATGTTCCTTTTGATCAGACCAGACGTGGCCTGCTAAACATAAATCAGGCCGTACCCTCTGTCTCATCTTTTTGCATGAATGTGAATCCGCGCCCGTGTCTTATTTAGCAGCGGAATGTGGTCAACGACTTAATGTAGCAGGTGCAATATCCTATTTATGCATCTGGTCTGGCAGAGGGCCGCAGCAGTTACACAAGCATGGTACAAACTTTTAATAGTGCTCAAGCGTTGCAGATGTCGACATGTCACAAAGCTGATCAAGGATGCTGAACCGCTTTGCTCGTGGCATCACTCGCGGCATTGTCATTCTCTTTTGTCCTGAAAATACACAGTGTTGAATCAGTTTTAAAGAATTTGCTCATGTATCATTGATGGGCTGGTCGATGCCGAAACATTAATACATTACTAGTGGCAGTATCATCTATCTCAATACTTAGGCTAGACTATAGAGTTCGTGTTGGTGCTCTTCAATACCATCGCAATGAGACCTTCTGTATGTTCTCTTTTTCTCCGGACAGTGTTTTGCTCACAGTGGGATAGGCTGAATAAGTGTGTAGTTTGTGCGGTGAGAGCTTAAAAAGGATGCCGCCTAAATACTGAATGGAGTAGACAAGGCGCCATGTAAAGGGAGGGATGAGAAGACGATGCAAATGGAAAGAAGAGGCTTTTGCAATACGCCTCAGCCGGCCTCTTTTTTTTCCAAGCGACTCCCTCAGGCGACTGAAAACTATCACTTTAAGTGTACTATTTACTTTCAATGTATCAATCAATCAACTATATTTTCTTTCTCTTTTAGGGTACGCTACTTAGGACTTTTCTTTCCCAATGCAGTTTTGGATAACCCTGACATATCAGTTGTTTTGTTTAGTTTAGTTTATTTATATCATGTGCAGTTACATTAACAAGATGGCTGCACCAGATATAGCACTATGCTAATTTCCCTCTGTAGTCCTACACAATTAAAATTACATAACACAAAGTACATATAAAGAGTACATGACAAAAGACAGTTAATTATAATAAAACATATATACAAATAAGGTGCAATATACAAATACAAAGGGCAAATTACCATTTGTGTGCAATGTAAGCTAGTGCAGCAAAATATGGAGTGCAACCATTTTTTTTGTCCTCTATATGCTTAAAGAAAATAAAAGCAACCTCTTAGTTATTGCTGTTCAAAAGAACATTTTTATAGATGGTTTAAAAATACAACTCTATCCGACTGGATATTGCATGATGTACTGAAGCATTCCTCACAAAAATCAAAGTTGAATCAGTGTTTTGTCTTAGCATACAAAATCCAACAATCTATCACCAAATATTTTATTACCTAAGATTGAGCTTGAATCGTACACATCGCGTTGATTAAATGTTGGACAAGGAGGGTAAGGCTGAACACTGAGTTTTCTGTTTCGCAGAGAGTGGGAGTCAAAGCGAGCTGTGATTGAGAAGAGAACTTTCCGCTGTTGTTTGACATGCACATAGTATCTGCACACTCATCTCCATGCTCTTGTGGTTGTTGGCCAAGCAAAAAAGGAACTCAGTGGTCCCACCATATGCCTCGCCGCCTGTGTGCGCTGCATATGTAAAACTCAAATGTATTATTTATGAGCTGTTATGCAATCTCTATGTCAGGCACTTATAGTGTGGCTGAATTTTTATGCAGCTGGCAAAGAGGGATTTTTTTTCTAGGACATTTAATAATACAGGGATCATATTGACATACATTGGCGCGTCTTCCATGATGTCACTCACACAGCAGGGTTTAGGAAGAGTAAAAACATTGTGCATAGTTTTTAGCCATGCACCTTGCACCTTGTTTGAATCAGAATCAGAGTAGTATTTATTGCCATGGTTATGAACAGGTTCACAACTATGATTTTTTTTTTGGTCGATCATACAGCTTGAAACAAAAAACATAACACACAAGATCAATAATAAGCTATAAAAAAAACTTTAAAACTATAAGACTATAAGGGCATGCATAAGAAGATTAAAATATACTATGGTAAAGACAACAACAACTGACATACAACAACAGCGTGAGTATATTTTCAGATGTGCATTAAAGCCAACACAGTCTCACTCCGAAAGCGTCATAAAGTGACGAACGGTCACTCGCCTTATGCGTAATATAGAACGCAAAAGGTACCCGTCTGCGTCTCCCTTGACGCAGTGGGTTTTTCGCGTATTTGAATGAGAGCCCGCGTGCGTCTCCCTTGACGCAGTGGGTTTTTCGCGTATTTGAATGAGAGCCCCTGTGCGTCTCCCTTGACGCAGTGGGTTTTTCGCGTATTTGAATGAGAGCCCCTGTGCGTCTCCCTTGACGCAGTGGGTTTTTCGCGTATTTGAATGAGAGCCCCTGTGCGTCTCCCTTGACGCAGTGGGTTTTTCGCGTATTTGAGAGCCCGCGTGCGTCTCCCTTGACGCAGTGGGGTTTTCGCGTATTTGAATGAGCCCAGGCGCGGCTCATTTGACGATATCGGTCAACTCGTAGTATAGAACGCGTACACTCGCTTGAATCCCTCGCACAAGCGCATAAAGCACGCAAACACAAACCAGACGCGCAGAACTACAGTATTATTTGCGTGAATCTGAGGCCAAACTGTTGTTCATTAAAGCTAAAATGAGGGATCCAGGACAAACCAAGCCGGACCCAACCAACCCTCAAAAACTACTCCAGGAACTTTTACAATATCGTATTGCATTACAGCAATAATAACAATTTAAAGCCTTTTTCCTACCTTCTGCTGTCTTCATGGGACGAGTACTCCAGTATAAGTCCCACAAGTGTGCAGCCGCCGCGCGTCATGGTCCTGTTTTAATCCATGGCCTTGCCGGGTCTTTCCACCGGCTTGTACCCGGCGAAGGTGCGTTCTCTTCGGGCTAGCTTTGAGCTGCGGCCCGCTGGAGTCTAATGGAGTCTCGTAGCAACGATTCACACTTCCTCTGCTTCAGTCCTTTTGGTGAAAGTGATGCCAAGCGTCCGCGATGATATACATGATATACGCGCCTCTATACGGCCATTTGAGGTTCAAAAACACGCATTTATTGATCATATGTTTGACTAGGCGCCAATGTACAGTGACATGATCAGCTGTTTTGATTGACACCTCCGTCAACCAGTGACACGCGTTCAAAACTGTGACGTCACTAAGAAGATGGTCAATCTATATTTTTATTGTATATTTAAGTCATTGAGCAGAAGATTCTGAAAGCACATTTATAGCATGGATTGGAGGCCTATTTTATTTTATTTTTAGAATTATTATTTTTTATGAATTTTTCAGCAAAAGGTAAACAGAACTGAAGATCCCTGTTTCTACACGGACTCGTTTTGGTGTCGCGCCCATCCCCCCGAGGCTTTAATAAGTTAGAGGTGAGTTGTTTTTAATCGTGTCATTTTACCTACTTAGTTGAACGCTTCAAACGTCTAGGCTCTAGAAACAACTTGCTGTAGGCTGTATGTGAGTGTATTTTTGCTGGGATTCATATGGCTGTAGAGCCTTATACAAGCTACTAAGTTTTTTTAGACAGGATTTTATTTTGTGTTTTTAATAAAGTAGGAACTGATCCAGTGCTGAGCCTCTAAATTAGGGTGTAAACTGATAAAATCATGATTAAAGCATGTCACAACAAAGATTACATTTATTATTTTTTATTTTTTTATTTTATTGACCTTTATTTAACCAGGATAGTCCCACTGAGATTTAGAATCTCTTTTTCAGGGGAGTCCTGGCCCAGAGGGGAATCTATTGTACATGTTTTTAGTGGTAGGGGAAACCGGAGAACCCGGAGGAAACCTACGCAGACACGGGGAGAACATGCAAACTCCACACAGAAAGGCCCTGCCCAGGTGGGAATCGAACCCTTCTAGCTGTGAGGCGTGAGCACTAACCGCTGCACCACCGTGCCGCAACCAGGAACCTGACCATCTTTACCAAGGCCCAAAACCATGGGATGCAGGTCATTCCTGTATAGTAGGAGTAGAACCTTTGTCATGTGCTGCAAACATATTATTAGTAATGAATCATTAATTCCTTTCTTTGTGCGAGGACAGACAGACGTCTTTCTGAATTGAGGAGAAGATCGAGGACATGGGATTTGGAGTTTGTCCACTACAAGACCGTAGATTCTTCACTCTACTGCATCAGATTGCTCCAGGTTTGTCATTTCCACATCAGTCAGAGGGCTGCACAAGTTTGGACAAATATCTACTTGCAAAGGTATTGTGATTGCAGCTAGATTTTTGTCGTTTCGTTAATACAAAAATGTTGTAATTGTGTCCATGTAAAATAGACTAAATAAGACATGACGTCTTCTATCACTGAAGACACTAAAGTGCGCAGAGGTTTTGTGGCAATCACCTCTAATTTAAGCTAGGCTTCTTGTCATATATACTGAAGTTGGCTTTGCCAAAGCTATTTTGTAAATGTTTAGTGGTGTTTAGAGGCATTGTTTGAAGGGAGGATATGACAGACCACGCTTGTGTGCGCTAGATGAGGAATTGTCTTTTCTTTACCTATGTTGTAAATGATCATTTCGTGTTTGTGTCCCAGCATTATTGATCTGCACCCTGGTATATCCTGGAATAGTCACTTGTGCAGTTTTGATGACATCTCTTGAAGTGTTATGACCATCGAGCACAGCAGGTAAGATCACGTTATACAGAAGAATCAGCCTCTGAATTAGCTGGTGCGGTGTTTTGTTTATATGGCAAACCAGAGCGCTCAAAAGCATATCAAGCATATCAGGTTTTCAGCACAGTTCATTCACAACTGAGGCTTATCTCACCAACAGACACTCAACTCCACATTTTCAGAAGACGGGGGACTGACATCCTGTCTGTGCGTTCTGTCAGAAAATTAAAAGTATGTTATTATTGTCACATGGTCTATAGTTCAGAGTTCATTTGCTTGTTTTGAGCCAGCACTTCATGGTGGAAACAACCAGTCATCACCTTGGTTTTGTTGGATGCAGGGAAAGAAAGTCCGCACAACCGCATAATTGGCTTGCAAATTTTAATGTCTACTAACACCAAAACATATACATATGCAAACATCTAACCTTAAAGTAAATATCTAAAAAATCTAATCAAACAAAGGCAGAAGCAGCTACATGAGTATTAAGTTTTTGTCATTTTCTCTTTCAAACAGCAAAGAAAAGTGTGTCATCAAAATGCCTACATTTACAGAATGTCTTGTGTTTAAACTGAATTTAAAAAATGTTTTCCTCTTCTCACCAGCTTCTACCGGCAAAGAGACTACAACGAATGAAGATTTTGCATCATTATAAACACACAGTCATAAGGGGCTTCTGAACGGCCCGTTGTCTGAGCCGTCAGCTAGGATCTGTTTGCCATGGAAGAGCCGACCAGGGGCATGAAGCCCCAGACAACAGAGCTCCAGGATCAATCAGGTGCTCAAACCACTCCCTTCCAGAAAGGAGGCCCCTTATGAGAGACCAAAAGGCCAGGTTAGAATCGGAAGGCCGTCCTTCTGTGGACCCACCACCTGTGGGAGGAGCCATAGGGGCACTGGGCAGCTCGTATGGTGGCCCCACGACCCGGCAACGGACAAGTGGAAGAAGATGGATGGATGGATAAACATAAGCCACAGCTGGACTGGACAACTTGTTTTCTGGGAACAAGAAGTACAGCATCAATGAATGTGTGACGAGAGACTGAAGTTACTGACTGACATTCTTGACTGAAGACTCCAGTCCATTCTGTACCACTTGTTCAAACAAAACTCTCGATTCTAAAAAGCTGAAGCATAGGTTTCAGGAAATGGCACAAATTTCATGCGTTTTTGTTTCATCACCCAGCTCTAGCAGGAACTGAATTGTAGTGGAGGAAGTTTGAGCTTTGAAATGACAAGAATAAATCTGATATACGTGCAAGTATTTCAAATTAAGAAGAAGATGGTGTCAGCATTTTGAAAGCTGTGTTAAAAAGTGTTATAAGTGTTTGAAAGGGATGGAATGCATGATAACCACATCATATACAGTATCATAACATGATTATTTTAAATTCTATTTTAAAATGATGCAAGCCATTTTAGCGTGTGGGATGTTTAACCTACTCCTGGTCAGTGTTTTCCTATATAATGTTTTGGTTCAGTCTTGCAGGCACTGCTTTAGACGAAGACTTTCTTGTTTCAAACCTGTTTGTTTTCTTCTTTGATGGGTTCTGGCTGTACATTCTAACAATTACTGTACTAGTTTCTACTCATCAGGTTAGTTACTAAATGTGTTCAACATCATTTTATGCTTGGTAATGTTTAACATTATATTAGAAAATAAAAATAACATTTTTAAAAAGTCTTTACAGCTTTGTCTTGGGTCTTTGGGCTGGTCTGTTTAGTCTTTACCAAGAGGCACATATACAACATTTCTTGAATAACAACCAGATATTAAAAATATGTAGAGAATTTTGAAATTGCCAATTTATATCAGTGACAGGATTCATGATCTTATGGTGCAACACTAACCAACTCCATAATGACATTACTATTTTACTAGTCACTGATCGCTATTGAATCATACAGACTTATAGAACGCTATGTCACCTGAAATGTATTCATAATATGTAAACAGTGCTTAATTTGTAAATTAGTATTTTCAGGAACACTTTTGGTCTGAAGTGATGGATTCGGGGAACAGGCCAAAACATTTGCCGGAACACTCTCATTAAACACCATTATATCAGATAAATCTTTTGCCGGATCCTCCATAATATATCCCAGATCCTTTAGCCTGGATCAAAAATCCAGCATAAAGGGTAAGAACTGTTGAAAACATTTTGCATGTGGCTTCTTGATAGAATGAAGCCATTCTATTCTTGATAGAATGGTAGCTAAGAAGTAAGGGTTCGATTCCCACCAGGGACGGGGCCTTTCTGTGTGGAGTTTGCATGTTCTCCCCGTGTCTGCGTAGGTTTCCTCCAGGTACTCCAGTTTATCCTACCACTAAAAACATGTACAGTAGGCCAGGATGAATAACAGTGCACATGGGGAACGACGGATGGAAATTAGCCCAAGATTATAATCCGTTGTGGCTTGTTTACATGCATTGGACCCATGTATGTTCATTAACATACACTGTCCCATCAAATAAACCAATCAATAAATTATACTTATTTTATGTGATCCAAAACAACGTATAGTTAGGTTCTTTATTTATTTATTTTTCATCAATTAGCTTTAAGCCTCCCGCGGGAGGTGTTTCAGGCATGTCCTAGTGGGACAAGACCTCGTGGAAGACCCAGGACACGCTGGTGGGACTATGTCTCCGAGCTGGCCTGGTGTCGCCTCGGGGTCAGAACAGCTGGAGGAGGTGTGTGTGGACCGGAAAGTTTGAGCATCTCTGCTGAGACTGCTGCCCCCGCGACCCGGCCCCGGATAAAGCGGAAGAAAATGGATGGAGCTTTAAGCCCTGGCCACTTTTCAGGAACAAAATTACATTTTTGGTTAAAATACAGTACACATTTCTTTAAATATAATTAATTTGCATAGTTGACATGTCTTCAATCACTATTAAACAAGATCTGATCATTCAATTATAAACTTTAATACCTTTTCAATTTTGTCCATGTTGGGCAGCTAGAGAGTGTCTAAAAGTATGTCTGGCAGGAGGCATCAGGGCTGAAGTGAAAAAAAAAAGTGTTTATAATAGAAGCAAATGAAAGGCATTTTCTGAAAGCGTATGTTAAATGGAGTAAGATGATGTAATTATAATGCCTGTACCCCACACCTGTTTTTAAATATTTAGGCTTAAGCACTGCATTTGGGCAGTTTTTAAATGCATATTTTTCAAGAACCGTAATAGCTATCATAACAAACTAAATTTTGCTGGATCAGTTTTGACCTGAATTTTAATATAAGAGCATTTGAAACTAGGGGGCGCTGTTAATTATTTACATTAGAAAAAAAAATATGAGTAAACATATTAAATGGTATAATATTGGCATGCCAATTACATATGTATTATATTATGTATTGACAATCAACATGAGTACCATTCATTTTATTTTTAATAAATGTGTTTTGAAAAAATGGCAAAATTAAAAATGTACCATATATTACTACATTTCCCATGAACCCCTGCCTGCATCTGTGCGTCCTTTGCCGCCATATTTGAAGTTCTGTAGTTGCCATATTAGGTTTAGAGATTAGGGCTGTAAACATGAATAAAATCGCTATAAACCCCCCATAAACTTAGCCGAATTATTAATAACATTTATAAAATATGAAAACTATGTTTACTTCGCAAATACGTTTTGTCATTTTAATGTATCACATTATTTACTGTTAGCCGAGTGGGTGCACTATTGTGTTGATGCTAGCTAGGGTTGACGTCCTTAAAACTTGTGTGTTTCGACATCAAAGAAACCAGCGGAACTAGTTAACATCAATAGATTAATAAGGTAGATATTAAAAAATAGCCAAATTATTTCGGATGGCCATTAATTTTAACTTTTTCCACCACAACGTGGTCTCCTTGGTAACCAAACAAAGATCAGGGGCCGAAATGTACATAGCCCCTTAATGCACAGACATACTAGCTCGGGACATATCAGAGAAACAACATACTGTTAATCATATAATTATGAACATGAAAGATACCAATGCTTTTTTCCTTTTATTGCAAATCATGGACATAAACATTTGAAAAAAATCTAAATCTCAAGAGGTTGAAGCGTATCCACAACTTTTCCTTGCTTCAATCAAGAGTCTCAGGAAGAAAGTCTGGTTTCTCTTCAAAACGCAAAACAAGTAGAATCAGACTTCCAGCCGTGGCTGTGTGTTTATAATGATGCAAAATCTTCATTCGTTGTAGTCTCTTTGCCGGTAGAAGCTGGTGAGAAGAGGAAAACATTTTTTAAATTCAGTTTAAACACAAGACATTCTGTAAATGTAGGCATTTTGATGACACACTTTTCTTTGCTGTTTGAAAGAGAAAATGACAAAAACTTAATACTCATGTAGCTGCTTCTGCCTTTGTTTGATTAGATTTTTTAGATATTTACTTTAAGGTTAGATGTTTGCATATGTATATGTTTTGGTGTTAGTAGACATTAAAATTTGCAAGCCAATTATGCGGTTGTGCGGACTTTCTTTCCCTGCATCCAACAAAACCAAGGTGATGACTGGTTGTTTCCACCATGAAGTGCTGGCTCAAAACAAGCAAATGAACTCTGAACTATAGACCATGTGACAATAATAACATACTTTTAATTTTCTGACAGAACGCACAGACAGGATGTCAGTCCCCCGTCTTCTGAAAATGTGGAGTTGAGTGTCTGTTGGTGAGATAAGCCTCAGTTGTGAATGAACTGTGCTGAAAACCTGATATGCTTGATATGCTTTTGAGCGCTCTGGTTTGCCATATAAACAAAACACCGCACCAGCTAATTCAGAGGCTGATTCTTCTGTATAACGTGATCTTACCTGCTGTGCTCGATGGTCATAACACTTCAAGAGATGTCATCAAAACTGCACAAGTGACTATTCCAGGATATACCAGGGTGCAGATCAATAATGCTGGGACACAAACACGAAATGATCATTTACAACATAGGTAAAGAAAAGACAATTCCTCATCTAGCGCACACAAGCGTGGTCTGTCATATCCTCCCTTCAAACAATGCCTCTAAACACCACTAAACATTTACAAAATAGCTTTGGCAAAGCCAACTTCAGTATATATGACAAGAAGCCTAGCTTAAATTAGAGGTGATTGCCACAAAACCTCTGCGCACTTTAGTGTCTTCAGTGATAGAAGACGTCATGTCTTATTTAGTCTATTTTACATGGACACAATTACAACATTTTTGTATTAACGAAACGACAAAAATCTAGCTGCAATCACAATACCTTTGCAAGTAGATATTTGTCCAAACTTGTGCAGCCCTCTGACTGATGTGGAAATGACAAACCTGGAGCAATCTGATGCAGTAGAGTGAAGAATCTACGGTCTTGTAGTGGACAAACTCCAAATCCCATGTCCTCGATCTTCTCCTCAATTCAGAAAGACGTCTGTCTGTCCTCGCACAAAGAAAGGAATTAATGATTCATTACTAATAATATGTTTGCAGCACATGACAAAGGTTCTACTCCTACTATACAGGAATGACCTGCATCCCATGGTTTTGGGCCTTGGTAAAGATGGTCAGGTTCCTGGTTGCGGCACGGTGGTGCAGCGGTTAGTGCTCACGCCTCACAGCTAGAAGGGTTCGATTCCCACCTGGGCAGGGCCTTTCTGTGTGGAGTTTGCATGTTCTCCCCGTGTCTGCGTAGGTTTCCTCCGGGTTCTCCGGTTTCCCCTACCACTAAAAACATGTACAATAGATTCCCCTCTGGGCCAGGACTCCCCTGAAAAAGAGATTCTAAATCTCAGTGGGACTATCCTGGTTAAATAAAGGTCAATAAAATAAAAAAATAAAAAATAATAAATGTAATCTTTGTTGTGACATGCTTTAATCATGATTTTATCAGTTTACACCCTAATTTAGAGGCTCAGCACTGGATCAGTTCCTACTTTATTAAAAACACAAAATAAAATCCTGTCTAAAAAAACTTAGTAGCTTGTATAAGGCTCTACAGCCATATGAATCCCAGCAAAAATATACTCACATACAGCCTACAGCAAGTTGTTTCTAGAGCCTAGACGTTTGAAGCGTTCAACTAAGTAGGTAAAATGACACGATTAAAAACAACTCACCTCTAACTTATTAAAGCCTCGGGGGGATGGGCGCGACACCAAAACGAGTCCGTGTAGAAACAGGGATCTTCAGTTCTGTTTACCTTTTGCTGAAAAATTCATAAAAAATAATAATTCTAAAAATAAAATAAAATAGGCCTCCAATCCATGCTATAAATGTGCTTTCAGAATCTTCTGCTCAATGACTTAAATATACAATAAAAATATAGATTGACCATCTTCTTAGTGACGTCACAGTTTTGAACGCGTGTCACTGGTTGACGGAGGTGTCAATCAAAACAGCTGATCATGTCACTGTACATTGGCGCCTAGTCAAACATATGATCAATAAATGCGTGTTTTTGAACCTCAAATGGCCGTATAGAGGCGCGTATATCATGTATATCATCGCGGACGCTTGGCATCACTTTCACCAAAAGGACTGAAGCAGAGGAAGTGTGAATCGTTGCTACGAGACTCCATTAGACTCCAGCGGGCCGCAGCTCAAAGCTAGCCCGAAGAGAACGCACCTTCGCCGGGTACAAGCCGGTGGAAAGACCCGGCAAGGCCATGGATTAAAACAGGACCATGACGCGCGGCGGCTGCACACTTGTGGGACTTATACTGGAGTACTCGTCCCATGAAGACAGCAGAAGGTAGGAAAAAGGCTTTAAATTGTTATTATTGCTGTAATGCAATACGATATTGTAAAAGTTCCTGGAGTAGTTTTTGAGGGTTGGTTGGGTCCGGCTTGGTTTGTCCTGGATCCCTCATTTTAGCTTTAATGAACAACAGTTTGGCCTCAGATTCACGCAAATAATACTGTAGTTCTGCGCGTCTGGTTTGTGTTTGCGTGCTTTATGCGCTTGTGCGAGGGATTCAAGCGAGTGTACGCGTTCTATACTACGAGTTGACCGATATCGTCAAATGAGCCGCGCCTGGGCTCATTCAAATACGCGAAAACCCCACTGCGTCAAGGGAGACGCACGCGGGCTCTCAAATACGCGAAAAACCCACTGCGTCAAGGGAGACGCACAGGGGCTCTCATTCAAATACGCGAAAAACCCACTGCGTCAAGGGAGACGCACAGGGGCTCTCATTCAAATACGCGAAAAACCCACTGCGTCAAGGGAGACGCACAGGGGCTCTCATTCAAATACGCGAAAAACCCACTGCGTCAAGGGAGACGCAGACGGGCTCTCATTCAAATACGCGAAAAACCCACTGCGTCAAGGGAGACGCACGCGGGCTCTCAAATACGCGAAAAACCCACTGCGTCAAGGGAGACGCACAGGGGCTCTCATTCAAATACGCGAAAAACCCACTGCGTCAAGGGAGACGCACAGGGGCTCTCATTCAAATACGCGAAAAACCCACTGCGTCAAGGGAGACGCACAGGGGCTCTCATTCAAATACGCGAAAAACCCACTGCGTCAAGGGAGACGCACAGGGGCTCTCATTCAAATACGCGAAAAACCCACTGCGTCAAGGGAGACGCACGCGGGCTCTCATTCAAATACGCGAAAAACCCACTGCGTCAAGGGAGACGCAGACGGGTACCTTTTGCGTTCTATATTACGCATAAGGCGAGTGACCGTTCGTCACTTTATGACGCTTTCGGAGTGAGACTGTGTGTAACTCATGCCCCTAGAGGCCATAAGCGCCACTGCAGGTATTGTAGCATGTTGCAGATTTTTACTCTTTAATTGTCCGTGAGAGTAAATACTACACTGACAGAAAAGACAAAGGGAGAGAGGGGATATTGTACAGCCAATTACACAATGGAGATATATTTTTTTTCACTCATACTTGGCTGTAAATACTGTTCAAGTGGCGCTAGCCTGCAGTTAGCTTTGCCCGTTAGCCTGTTAGCTTCTTCTTTGTGATTCCATTAGTGTGTATTGGTGGCTTCGACCCGGAGGTAGAAAAGCTGCAATTGTGGTTTTCTGGCCAGAGACACCGGGGGGAGATAAAAGACCCCCCAATCATCCCATTAACACACCCCCAGAGGGACTACGAAAAAGATTCATTAAGGTAAACAAGTTACTTAGTACTGCTTTAAGTGATAGCAGCAGATATGAGTGTGGATATACCACATAGTGCAATAGACCAAATACCAAAAGTACCAAAGTAAAAGAAAAAACAACAACAACAAACATACACATACAAAACACTCAAGCACAATTGTTACTTTTAGGTGCAATTTTTAGTAGTTAATGAAACATTGTCATTCAGCCCAAGTTTAGATGTATGTTTCACTGTTTTATTTTCTTGGCCCTAACTAAATGTATTTCTTAACTCTGGGCACTTAGACTAAAAAAATATATAAATTTAAAAATCCTTGTGCGTAATCCAGGATACCTTGTACAAAGCAGGAAAGTAATTAGGAGGATTAATACAGGATTTACAGTAGTTCGGTTACTAGGTTCAACTTATTATGATCCACTGCTTCTCAAATAGGTTCAAATTCTCACTTTGTCACAAGTTTTATGGCTGCTCTATGTGAGTCACCTTGTATTTCGCATTGTGCGCCTCCAGAGCCTTCTTAAACTTTCCAGCTGGACATTTCATCTTCGCCGAAAAGGTATGCCTGCAATTAGGTCACTTACTAATTTTGTTCCCTTTCTTGAACAAGTTTCACTGAGTTTTACAATACTTTTATAATAAATGTCACATGGTCTAGTTTAATATGAGACATTTAACTGCATTTGCCATCTGTTTCCTTTATGCAGGACCCCTAAAACGTGGTATGTCTTTTTCTGATGCTTTAAAAGTCGCAGTTAAAATCAAAGATGGTGTACAGTGGATTTTTCACATAATCTATACAGCCTGGCACCTGACCATTTACACAGAGCCAATTTAAAGGGCATCTGTCTGCCAAAGTGTCACAAGGAAAGTTGTGATGTCATTTGATACATGTCTGAAATCCAAAAGCTGTCATTTAATTTTTAACTTCTAAAATGGTGAGTGTTTCATTTGATTTTAAGCAATCATAGTAATAACACCTTATTGGGCGCGATAATGTTCATCTGGAGAAATAACATCTACAGTTGTGCTCAAAGTTTACATACCCTGGTAGAATTTTTGATTTTTGGAGTATTTTTCAAAGCGTAATAAGAAAGATAACCCATAGTTAGTGGTTGTGTGAAGCCATATGGTGAAACAACTGGGTTTGCTATTTCTGAAAAGAAAGTACCAACATGACCCTGATCAAAATGTATTGCCCCCTTAAACATCAATAACAGCTGGATGAGGTTCTTTATTTTTTCTGATGGTAAAGTGGCCCATTCTTCTTGGCAAAAAGCTTCCAGTTTATATAAGTTCCTGGGCTGTCTTGCATGAACTGCACGTCTGTTGTCATCATAGGCCATCATTGGCCTTGTTGACAACAAAAAAGTGCACCCTATCTACCGTGAAATGTGGAGCTGGTTCGCTGATGCCGGTGGCTCCAGCAGAATAAAGTAAAGGTCCCGTTAGTGTCCTATTCCAAGAAGAATAGTTCGCTTTATCATCAGAAAACATAAAGAACCTCATCCACAACTACCACAAAAGACTCCAAGCTGTTATTGATGTCAAAGGGATCAATGCACATGATTGAAAACTGGGGTATGTAAACTTTTGATCAGGGTCATTTTGGTACTTCAGTAGTCTGAGTGGAGAGTGCATGGTTTGTACTAAATGTGTGTGCAAGAAACTGACTATATATGGCATTTTTTAATGCCATTTATATAAAACAAAGTCATGATCCATGTACTATTGTATGTCTACCTGTACTACAGGTTCTCGTTATTTAAAAGATAACACATGACACAGAGCCATTTCATAATTTACTTTAGCACGACAATTCCCCATCACATTTCCTCATACTAACCCATGTTAATGGCTTATATGGTTCTGCCTGTGGGTTATGATTAGAATAGGCCACATAAAGGTCCCCCTGATGATGAATAAAATATTGATTAAGTCCACACTAACCACGCAATTCATTTAAGCACACAGTATCTATCATATTAATGAAGGCCGCTTTGGACAGCTCTATCCGGTTTGAAAATAAAAGGCGCCTATTGGCCCCATTTATCAGGCTAACCTTAGTTGTCACAGATATGTCCATGCGATGGGGGCTGTCACTTGGCCATCGTGCCAGTGAGCAATCCTCGGAGGCGGCGCAGACAGGCCCTCTGAACTCAACCGGGCGCTGGTTCAAATCCTCACACATCAAACGCACAGAGAGAGCTGACAGAGTGACAGAGACGCTTCCTGAATATTGACCACATATGACATCCACAAGGTCATTCTCGTACCAGAGCCAGTGAGTGGACAGACGACACGCTCCATAGGTTTAACTGTCACTGGCCTTTCCATTATAAAAGCATTACATGAGTGCTATACATTTGATTCCCATAAACACAGTGGAGATGGCAATTGATCTCTTTTTTTATTGATTATAGTGTGGCTGGTCTGCCATTACTACAATATTTTCCTGACCCACATGACACTGCATTTAAATCCTATAACTAATTGCCCAAAACATGGCATGCAGTACTTACCGGGCCTGCAATGGTTCGCTTCAATCTTTGAATCATTCCAAATTATTATGCAAACTATATTTTTCTCAGATTTTCTGAATTGTCAACGCAAGCATAATTTTCAAGTCTTTAACTGTTAGAGCAGGGGTGGCCAACCAGTCGGAGACCAAGAGCCGAAATTTTCAACCTTGATCCTGTGAAGAGCCACAAAGGCACCGACCATTAGCAAGATTCCGGGGCGGTAGTTTATTGTGATTAAATAGAATGTGACCGTTTTATTTAATCACAATAAACTATAACTTTATGCCTTTTTCTTTCTTTTTTTTAATAATTGTGTTAGATTGAATGGTTTTACTCCTCAACAAGATTGAAATACATGTATATTAAATGACATTTTGTGTTTCCTGTTCTGACTGAGACAGAATTAGATTATTATTATTATTATTATTCTTTTTTTTTTTTTTTTTAATGCTGGGTTGTGTTTGAATGTGGGGCCCTGCCCATTGAGCCCCCTTCTCTGATCCGCCCCTGGCCTGTGCGCTCAGTGCAGCTTCGTCCTGGCTGGACTGTGCAGAGAACGCACTCTAGGTTGCATAAAGTTCATGAACTTTAACCAGGAGCCTCTGGAGGATCTGAGAGTCTGTTTTAAGTTGCATCTGTTACAGTTATAGCCCGTGTGAAAGAAAAGTCATGACTTTGCGTATTTCCGCGATACGCGATGTCGCGCTTCGCATCATACGCTTCATTAGAGCTCCGCTTTTTTCCATTTCCTAATTTTGATCTTTTTCTGTGAATATGAAGCCAAATAACATCAAATAAAGAGTAGGCTGATCAGAAATCTGAAAAGCACAGAAGCTGATCCCAGAGCCACGATCTGCCTGACTGTTGTTCAACCTACATCCCGCTTTGAGTGAGGCTGCACGGGCACCTTTTACACACCGCCTCGAAAAGGAGAGAGATTCGACTCTCATTCATGTAGAGATGGAAACAGGGTCTGTAGGACGATGGTTGGATTTTTGGTTACAGTTTATAGGAAATATTTACCAATTATTTTGCAAAGAGCCGCATTGTATTAAACATCTCCAATCATGCAAAGAGCCGCACTCTGATTGGCCAAGAGCCGCATGCGGCTCGAGAGCCGCGGGTTGGCCACCCCTGTGTTAGAGGATAATCTGAATGTGATGGAAAAACCTCCCAATTCTTGCATCCATAGAACTTGTGAGTTTTTGGAGAGTTTCTGCTTGGATTTCTTTGCAGGATGTCAGAATAGCCTCCCAGAGCTGCTGTTTGGATGTGAACTGCCTCCCACCTTCATAGATCTTTGGCTTGGGGAGGCTCTCAATAGGTCAGGGGAGGATGGGGGCCATGCCCATAGCAGCCAATGATGCAGAGGTATTCTTTACAGCAAAGGGTCAACCACCTCTCTCCCCATGATTCCAGGCCAAAACATGACTCCGCCCCCTCCTTGCTGACGTCACAGCCTTGTTGGGACATGGTGGCCATTCATCAACCATCCACTACTCCATCCAGGGTTACATGGCAGTGAACAAGACTATTTGAAAATGAGTCTTCATGTATTTCTGGGCCACTGCAGCCGTTTCTGTTCATGAGCATTGAATTAACAGTTTAGGGAAGGCCGGATAGAAGGTTTATGGACAACTGCAAACTTCTGGAGATTCCTACAGCTTGATGTTTGGGAAACTCCAGAGGCCCCAGCAGCTTCAAATACCTGTTTGCTGCTTTGTAGCAGCTGTTCTCTTAATCTGATGTATTTGTCTGGCAGTAACCATCCTAATTGTGCCTTTGTCTGCATCAGCCACAAATCTCTCAGTAGTACAATGATTACGCTGAATCTTTCATGAAATATTGAAGGTTTTCATACCTAGTCGAAGGCATTCAACTATTTCACCTTTATGACACATAAAAACAATTTGCATAATCATTTTGAATGTGGTGTGGACTCTTATACATCCATGTCACCAAGGGGAAAAAGTGCCATAGGTCGGAGTAATGAGAAAGAATCCCCATCTTTGCTGTAATATAATGCACACACCGCTCTTGAATGTGCCCCAGGTGAGGTTTTGTGACTCAAAGAATGGCAACATACAATATGCTGATCCCACCAAAGGCTTAAGACAACTGGATGGAGGCTACAATGGCGGTGGCCTTGTTCGGGGGTGCATTAGAGGACAGGACACATGTAGGGAGGTGTAACAGTGAGACAACAACAACATAATCGACTCATGAACACTGCGCGCTCCCCTGTTAGCCTGTCCTCTTATCCTGCCGGCTCACTGCAATCCTTTGTTGTTTGTTCAATGGTGGCTTTGTGCTGGCATGTCATCCCTTCACGCGCTTTGTTTCGCACCTTTAGCCAGACATCCAGTTAGGAGCTCTCAGAGGAGGGACCGTAAACTCTCTGCACAGCTATTACCTCCGCCAAAGTGGTGACGTTTTTTTGCTAGAATGGGTCAATTAGTGTGTCAATTTGCTCAAAAAAACGGTGTGTGCCTTATTTTGACATCTTGTAAACTGGTTGATGAGGTGAGAACAATTCAATAAATGATTTGAGCCCAACCCCACAAGGAGCAGTAGTCATTCTGCTAGGTCTTTACATCATATGGGGCTATCAAGTTGACTCTGTGCCATTGCAGGACATAGGCAACAATAGTAGCTTAAAATCAGTCTTCAAATCAATTCTCTTCAAATCAGTTCTTCAAATTGTGTCTTTTTGTTAAACCTCATTGACCTCCATATCATTTGCACTCATAATTTAAATGTCCGTTTTCACCAACAGCTCAGCTCCCATTGTCCACTCATTGGGTCCATATTTACTTACACTTAGTCATTTGTCATGTGGCGGTGGTGATACATGCACCGGGGGATCTCCGTCGCTCTAGTGCGCAGTCAGTCTTCACAGAGGCGCAGCTGGAGCCCGAGCCTGTATTAATCCTATTTCAGCTCGTTAATGGGATTATGTCTTTTAATTAAAGCCAAGTGTAGAGCAATTATGAGCTGTGAGAGGATGTGGCACAGCTCAATATGATGAGTGAGGATTCAAGGTGCTCTCAGGAAGGTCTGCTTTGGTCCTTCTTGATGCTGATGGAATAATGGATTTGAGCATTTAGCTGATGGTAAAATGTGCACATAAATATATGGGGATGGATGAGAGTGTTGCTCCAAGAGATCAGAACCCTTCAGCACCCTTTAGGTTGATTTCTCTGTTTGTTTTGATACATGGTTTTCAGTTTGACAATACAAATACAGTAATATACATTTTTGTACTAATGACAATTCGTATTTGTAGCGCCCTGTGAAAAGCAAACAAATAAAGTATAAAACATTCAAATGTGAAATGGGTATTGCTTTATACTGTATTGAAGGGTGCTCATTAAGTATTCATAACTTCTTAAAGGAACAGGCCACCGTTTTTACATACTGAGATATGTTCTTACCTGAGCTTAGACGAGTTGATACATACCTGTCTGGTCTTTGTGCGTACCCTCAGTCACGCAAAACGACCAAAGATGTTGCTAGCATTTGGCCTCTCCCAGTATGTTCCTATAGCTCCAAACGGGGTGAAGTTAGAAGCCACCAAGCTCTTCCACGGACGCGCACAAAGACCATACAGGTAAACTCGTTTAAGCTCAGGTAAGAACATCAGTTAGGGGGGTTAGGGCAAAGGTTAGGGTTATAACAGCTATTCATATTTTTACAAAGATATTATTAATAGCCTCCTGTTATGTTATTTGATTATAATATAATAAGCAAATTACTAATACGTACTAATACTGTATTAATACTTCACAAGCACTCCTTAACATATAGCATTGCCATGAAATGCTATGCCTTGGTGTTGGTGGAGGTCTTTTCGCACAAGCTGTAGGTCTGTGAAAAAGAATACATAAACTTATAGGTTTTCCACCTACATAAGGCACTCAAAGCACTTTACAGCAAGGAACCACCCACACATTCACACTCTCATTCATACACCAGTGGACAACACTGGAGGCAAGGTGGGTGAAGTGTCTTGGCCAAGGATACAACGAGAGTGTGTGCCGGCAGGAGCCGGGAATAGTGTGATATGAGGCAACATTCACTTTTGCGAGCCACCCTTTAAACATGTAATGGTGAAGAGTGATTTTGTACTTCAACATGTGTTATGCCTGATTGTTGTATTTTTCTTGTATACGGTAATAATTTTTTTTTTTTTTTTTTTTATTATCTTTAAATACATTCGCTATTCAGGCGTTTTCCAAAATCACAAAAGTTCTTAAGCCATCATCTGAACATTAATAGCTGACAAAACATCTACAACGTAAACTGACAAGTATGAAGGCTTACGATTTTTTGTCTCTACAATACTCTCAGAATACACTTTTATTGAATTGGATTTCATTGTTATACATAATAATAATGTATTATTATAATAATACATTGACCACAGCCAACATCTCACTCAGCACTGTGCTTTAGTCCTTCATGTCATGAACTGTTGCCCTCTGATTCCTCCCACTCCACCAATTACCTGCAGTTGCACAAATGATTTTGTGTTTATCCTCAGCTTCTTCACCTCTCCAAAGCAGGAGAGCACTTTGTTCCAATTAGTTCCTACTGCAGTGCTAGCAGCCACCCAGTTAGCCCACAGCATGATGAAACCCAACGCACCTTGCACTGCTTGCACCACGCATTAAAATGAGCTTGAGGCAATGAAAAAGAGAATATGTTTTGGTCGACAGAAGAACCAAGCGATTTGGGTGAAAAAGGGCAATAACTAGAGCGATGAAAGGGGAGGCTCACAAAACGGAACAAGATCTCTTTTGATCATTGCCATGGCTGCATAATGACTCACTCCCTGCTCTGTAAATGAGATTGGTCACAAGGTGCTGCACGTTTTTCTAAGAATTTCTATAATATGCCCATCGTCACTGGTGGAAGAATGGGTCAAATGCAAGAGGACATTATCTCCACTGGGACAATAGACTGTAGCCATTACTACATTATTTGTAGACTACAAAAGTACAGTAGACAATATATAAATACATTATCATATTCCCTTCTGAAGTAAGTTCCGATTTACCCCTTTCCTCTACACCCTCTTCTCTCTAACTATAGGTCCATCATCACAATGGACAGCTCTCCCCTCCTGCCTGGCAGTTCTAACCTCAGCCTCCTTGTGACAATAACCTGACACTGTTGGGATCAAAATCATCTCAATCTGATCTCTGACTTTATCAGCAATGCTTTCAACATCTCTATTCCGCCATTCCATCCTGCTCCAACAGAGAAGCACAGGATCTCCTATTGTGCTTACTTGGGGCAGTATATACGCCAGAGTGTGAAGCGTGATTAATTTGATGCACTGTTTATTTGGCGCTGTCATATTAACACTGTTCCTAATGTAATACACTTTTAACAAGGAGAGTCGTGCTGGTTACAGTTCATTGTAAATGTTTTTATTTGTGACTCGGTAAACGTTTATAAGCAACAGAGGGAGAGGAGTCATTTACTTTTCTTTTTCTTTCCTTTTTTACACTGGCTCAACTGTTCAAATATTGTATTTATATTTATTTTATTGAGGAAAAAAAAACCTCTCAATGGCATTTCAAAAATCACTAGAAAATGTCTAAATGGTCATTTCCGAAATGTATAGTTTGAAATACCATTATTACATTGTCAATCCCAGAACTGACATGGAGGTAAGGGTGACAGGTAAGAAGATATTCTACCATATCACATCTGAGAAAGGGAAAAAAAAAAAAATCAATCTGCATTTAAATTCCACAGCAATTCCTTTATGTGACACAGGTTAACTCATTCCAATGTAAATCCCCTTCCTTCACCACAAACAGCAATGCCAACAAAAGCCCTGAATGAATCGAAATCTCTCTCTCTTAAATCCAGGTTTAGTTTGTCTTTTGCATTTTTCAGATTAACCTCAAATCATTCCCAGGGCTCCATCTCTGTCTTTATCTACTCTCGCGCTCCTCCCATCTGTCTTAATCTCATTACACATGTCAATAGAAAAGCTGCTTGGTTTCTCCCGATAAACACCACTATTACCCCATAGTGACCCCCCGCTCTGTTTACCTTGTTAACAGCGGTCGCACCCCAAACATGCTCTCATTTCCCCCTCCATACCTCTTGTTTATGTCCATTACCGCTGTTCATGTGTGCGTGTGTGTTTGGAGGCCTGCAGTATAGCGACAGTGTTTTTTCAGTTGTCCTACATTATTTCCTGAAATGCCTGCCGTTGGAAGCAGCAGAGGTGAAAGTGGAACTGGGGCCCAGTCCAATGCAATTAGAACTAGAAAGAACCTATTTGCCTACGTCCCCGGAGAGTGCAATTGGAGTTAAAAAGGCCTAAATTAGATTAGTACACTTTTGACCATCATGCCTTTGCAAAACGCTTGGAATAACTGGTTCAATTGGGATGGTGAAGTCAGAAGTTACCAAACGCATCAGAACAATTGAATAGCAGGGGTTTGGGAAGGGTTGCTTCTCCACAAAGCTATTTTAATTGGACTAAAAGCACTTTATTGTATGCTGGGAAACAATTATAAAGCACTCAGGAGCAAACTGGACCAAAATGGACATGGGGTAAGGACTTGAGCAGTCGCCGTCGGGTATCAGTGAAAAGCGTATTACAGTTGTGCATCGGTAACTGAATATAATACGTAATCGTCTGGTGAAGTTTGTTTGGATCACACTGTTCTGCATTTTTAAGGAAAAACTTCCTTTGGGCTACTCTCATGGCGACGTGTAAACAAGCAGCAACCTCCCTCTCTTATGGCACAGCTGCGTTTTTGCCTTCTTCTGCGAACCGCATTTGTGGTTTCTGTGTTCCACATTGTTTTGCTGGATGCTTTTCTACGTTTTTTGTACACCGTGTGGTTTTGTGGAGTTTAGTGGATTTACTGCAGAGAGTCCATAATGGTCCGGAAGAAAGCAGCTTTTTAAAAGTAAACAAACAGCTAGTGTATGGACTAAAGACATTTTAGACCTTCTTCTGAAACACTGAAGAGGCACCAACAGCCCCCACACCTGCAGCACAGTAGAGGCGTCACAAGAGGAGCTACAGGAAGCAAAAAAGGGAGAAATGAGGAGGTATCCGGGCAAGAATCACAGCTAAGCCACACAATCCTTCAATTGTTCAGGCTAATGGACATTCACTGGAGAATAAAAACAGATTGACTGCTATGCTCTGCCCAGAGGATGGTGAAAGACTCTTGTGGAGGACACCATGCTCTGAAACAGAGACAAACCCAGGAGGTGCTGCACCGTTTCAGAGGATCAGAGGAGACTGAAGCCAGCCAGGTTTCCTCCGGGTGCTATAGTTTCCCCCGACCTCTAAAAACATGCTGGTCAGGTTGGCCCACAGTGGTGGTGCGGCTCAGTCACAGCGGCTCAGGACTAACACCTGAACAATATTTTGTTGTACAGTTGCACAATGACAAATAAAGCATTTACTTATTTACTTACTTACTCTGTAAACCCAAGCGATCATCCAAAGTTGTTTCCTTATTTTACACACCTTTTACCAAATTGACACACTCAAGGTTAATCAAGGTCTCTTGATGCTGTTAATCAACGGCCACTTCTAACACTTTGCATAAGTGTCAGTAAAGGATGAGTCAATTGCAGAATTAACATTTTTTGTAATATACTGTATAATGAATTCCATCTTGAAATTATCATAATATTAACCTAGCATAATATTATTCATTTGACTAATTATAGGACAGGAGCAAAGGTCACTGGTTTCAGTTTCAGGTGAACAAAGAGAGGTTATAGCATCCTTTCTCCTCATGAAAACCTTCGTCCCCTGTATTTGACCCATTTGAGCTAACGTGTTAGGAGAAATGAGCAACCGCTTTACAATTTAGAGATAAGCGTCTTGACATTTTAGGCTAGAGTCATTGTTAGAAGTCATTGGCCTTTTATTCTTGTTTTGGGTTTTTTTGCATGGCGCTGACTCCTAGGTACACTTTTCTGAAGAAAGATGAGTTGTCATTGTAAACATACATTTTACAACATGATCGCGGGTAACTCACTGTATACCAGAAAGAACATATGAGGTAATGTGATCAAGGTCGAGTTTGAAGGCTTCCACTTGCAGCTCTGCTCCCCCTAAAGCTATAGGAATATGTGACTGTATATGACGGCGTATTAACATGGTCAATTAATCATGCTTATTTGGATTGTTGAAACGCACTGATGACAAGTCTAAATTAATTCTTAATCACTTTAGGAAACTTCGACTGAAATGATGGAGTGTGTGTCATCTATTATGAATGAAGAACTCCACCTGTCATTGTATTCTCTAAGCCCACACAAGGAGCCCAGCTAATGAAATACATGCATCCACAAAGTCCATTCAAAAACAGAAGTTAATAAGAAAATGGTTTGTGTTGTTGTGGGCCACAAATGTTACTTACATTCTCTAAGTCATCCATACTCCATAGAGTAAAAGCAGCAATTTGTGAGGAAAGAATAGACCCCTTGGCACTGCATCTTTTTTTTATTGATGGCTGTAACCCGGAAGAATGGGGAGGTACCTTCAATCAAAACCCATAATGGTTCGAACCACTGCATTTGCCATCAGACAAAGCTGTCTGAAGCACAGATTTGTGAAAGACTCAACTAAATAGGTGGACTTCAGCCTGTATGTGTGTGTTCCTATCATGATGAGTCATTCGTCAGCTGTGGGGCTTTCATGTGATACCCAGAGCTCGGACCTGCCTCCATAGGGATCTATAGGGATAACAACTGCTCATGTCATTACCAAAGTATGAGCTAATTAACTGGCTCTCTCCTCCCACCCGCCGCACAACACTTGACCTTTTCTAGATCCTCGTGACCTGGGCCAAACTTCGCTGGTGTCTGCTCTGTGTCTTCACTGTTTCACAAGCTGCAGACACGATCGGATTTCTCAACTCGAGTCTGTGTGCATTAGTAACGGGGAAGACAACGTCACACAACATGTGTTCAGACGATTTCTTTTCTGAATTTCTTTTTCAGAAACTTTACTCGGCCTAAGTGTGAAAGCTCTCAGTCGCTTTTCATTTAGAGGTGTTCAAAGTCCCGTCTGGTCTACATCTTTTATATGATCAACCAAACAATCAAAGCTTTGTTAAAATGTCCAAACATTTCTATCAGTGTACCTCTTTGCTCGGCGGTATTTTGTGGATAACACATTCTGAGCCCATCTTGATCAAACTGTCATGCGCCAGAAAACCATTTTTGCTACAGCAGAGCCTTGACAAAATAACACATGGATTTACTTTGATTGAGTTGTTTATGTCGTGGAAAACATTCAACATATTTCTCCATTTATATTTACTGCAAAACAATTCAACACTGAAACACTGAACAATCAAAGAAAGAAACCTCATATACTTTATTCTCTCCACTGACATGTCTATTCTGCACTGTCAATTTGGCACTTTTTCTATGTATGAATGATATCAACAAATCTATAATGGGTGAAAGCACATTCAACATCCACAATAACACTCTTAGACGAGCATCTTATTAACCTTTGGATCGACTACCTCAGGCATTACCCTGGAGAGGTCCTCCCTGATTCCAATTATTAACCGTATCTCCATCTGCTCCTGGTCTCTGGAGGTCACTGCTGATTTGGGCAGGTGCAAAAGGTTAGGGCTGCAGATGCACAATGGACTCCTCTCACTGCTGTAGATTCCTTTGACACTTGGAAGACAGCATGTTCACACCATAAAAACAATAAGGCCATGTTACAACAAGCAGTTTAAAGTAGGCTACAACACACATAAAAGGACTGTGTGACTTGAAATGATCAAACTCATCAGCGCTTTTGTTGTATTTCCAAAAGGGTTCTTTCTAATGATAAAATACCTAGTCTTTTGAGCAAGCGTTGCCATGGCGCTTGCTAGCTCCAAGAATGTGAGTGAAAACTACTGTTTCACATTTCTTCCTTGCCCGATTTTTGACCCTTCTCTCAAAATTCCCAAGTATATTTCCGACAAACAAACAAACAACAAGAAAGCGTGCACATAACCTTGGCAATACTCCCAGAAAGATGTATACCTAAATCCCATTCTGTCAGCTTTTGTCAGATTGTATTTCTTTTAAACACTGTGAATCCTCCATTTTCCTCTGTACAAATCCCCAAACTTAAGTCACGTATCAGTGGAATCCGCCTTGATGTCGTCACTTGGGTGAAACTCTGGTATTTGCAGCTTTCCTTGGAGTTTTCATCACGCATTGTCTATCTCTCTGCGTTTGCTTTGGTTGTCTGTGTGCTGCTCAGTACACCGTTGCCTCACAATATTGTAAACAAACGGCTTTCAAAAGTCAAACACAATTAAACACACAGAGACAACAAAGACTGGTTGGTTTGGGGTCTCTGTAGTGGTGCATCTCTAAAGTATAGGGTTTCAACTCAACTGCAGATAACAGCGTGCCTCTGCCATCTATAATGTGCCCACGATTTATGGATGGGGCAAAAATATTTATACATCGCTGAAGGTGTCTATGGAGAATAGTGTCTATGGCTGGGATGACTATTTGATACTCCCACTAAGCTGCTCTCGACTCATCCAGTGCATGTTTGATATATTTGCATGGCTATGAGGTTCATTGGGTAGCTTCTAGTTATGATGACAATGTTCTCCAGACCTGGTGTTATTTCATACCTGACCGTTTTGGCTTCTGCTGTGGCCTTGGTGCTGCTGCGATGTGTCTGGTCAGCTGATTCATAATGTATTTGGGTCTCAAAAAAGCAAATCATATGTAGGAGAAACATCAGTAAGAAAGGACATAGGACAGAATGTGAAAAGGAAACAAGCATGCACACGAGCCACGAGACGACAAGCAGAACAAGCGGCTGAAGTCTGCCATATCAGACCACTGCAAGAGGGGGAACTATATCGCTCGTGGATTGGGGCAATGCCCATGTCATCGGCACAGAGAGTAGCAAACACCACCGTTGGATCAGGGAAGCCATCGAGATCCGGAAGTGTGCTCCCCAGACTGAACCGGAACGACGGGGCATACCAACTTTCTCACACCTGGGACACAGTTCTGAAGAAGTCGGACTGCAGATTAAATCAGCTGACCAGACAAATGATAGCAACACCAAGTGACACCTTTGAGGAAGGCCACAGTAGAAGCATAAACTTACAGTTATGAAATAAAACACAGGTCTGGCTGTAAGAACATATTAGTCATGATCAGTGTAAGACGTTTTGCTAAGTTTCTCTAAGCCTAAAATCAGTTATAATAACAATAAAAAGTATTGCTGTATTTTGCTTGTTTGTTTGTTTGTTGAATGTTGACAGAAGGGGTGTTCCTGTTGTCCATATGAAGCTTTTACATAAACTCCACAGGACGCGTGGGCACACGTTTAGGCGGTGTCTGGGTTTGTGAACGTCCGTATGAAGTCTGGCCGTGCTCCTCACAACCGCTCTGGCTCCCATCAGGCCTGCCATCTGCTGGGCTCTCAGCAGCTTGTTCAGAGGTTAATAGCTTCATGATCCCTCTATCAGTCTGCCCATCTTCAAATGGCTAATTCTTCCTCTCTGGCAGCGATTAACGGGCCCTACAGCGCTGCTTTCCTCCGTTACTTTTCAGAATCAGCCAGGCCCATCGCCGCTTGTTACCGGACATGAGATATCGGACCAAAATAGATTTTCACAAAGTGTGGAGCCACAGCTCTGTGGCACATTGGAGTCACTGGATAAAGATGAATATCTCTTTCTGAAGCTTTGTACAACTCTTGTGACAGCCGACTGTTGACATCGTGAAATGAATGAGATTTTAGAAGGAATTAGCGTGATCATAAAGGAAGAACAATGTACTATATTCTGTCAGAAATCAATTTGTCAATTTATTTTATTAGAATCAAATATTCACATAATGGCTCTTACAGAGACACACCTAGATGAAACTGTAGAAGATACAGCTTTAGCAATAGAAGGATATAATATTTTCCGACATGACAGGAATAAACATGGTGGAGGAACTGCATTTTATATTCAAAGTCATATCCCAATAAAAATAAGAAAGGATCTTGGTGCGTTAGGCATAGAAGCGCTTTGGCTTCAAGTACATCTTCCACATCGCAAGCCCATTCTGATGTGCTGTATTTACAGGCCACCAAGTGCTAATGCTGATTACTTGAATAATGTATGTACAATGATCCAAAAAGCTACTGATACAAACTATGAAATGTTTATTCTTGGAGATATGAACATTGATTGGTTCTCGGATCATTGTTGCATGAAAAAAAATCTTGGTAATACAATTATGGTATGTAATCTTGTCCAACTAGTGAATTCACCTACAAGGATAAGAACGAACAGAGATGGGTTAACTACATCGACATGTATTGATCATGTCTATACAAACTGCATGGAAAAGTGCTCAAGCGTTATCTCAGTACCAGTCGGCTTCAGTGACCATAATGTTGTTGCTCTGGTTTTCAAGACAAAAATACCACGAGCTGGACCTAAAGTAATTTATAAAAGAATGTATAAATCTTTTTCAGAATTTGATTTTATCAATGATGTGGAAAAGGTACAATGGGACACTGTGTTACAAAGCACACACGCTGAGATTGCATTGAACAATTTTTGTAAATTATTTTCAGCAGTATGTGATAAACATGCCCCAATTAGGAAACTCTCTGTTAGATCGACAAGGTCTCCTTGGCTAGATGGGGATCTGAGGCAATCTATGGGAGAAAGGGACCGAATGAAAAAGGCAGCTGTGAAGTCTGGTGATTTTGAAGACTGGCAAGCTTATCGGTTACTGAGGAACAAAGTAACAAAAATGAATAGGCAAAAGAAAAAACAGTACTATTTTACCAAATTTAAAGACTGTGGAAAAAATAGTAAACAAACATGGAGAATGATAAATGAACTTCTGTGTCGAGGCAAAAGTAGCAAAATGTCTTCTTTCATTGAGATGAATGGTACATTTATTACTAAACCTTGTGAAATTGCAAACTACTTCAACAGTTACTACCAGGATAAAGTGAAAACAATCAGGAATGAGATGCCCCCGGTTAGTAGGAAACTGTCAGAAAAAATTATTCGAGAACAAATTGTTAGTGATAAGTATTGTTCATTTGTCTTTGAACCCGTTAAAACTGATGAAATAAAAAAATTATTGGAAAATATAAATTGTGATAAACCATGTGGAATTGATAATATGGATGGAAAACTTCTAAAGCTTGCAGCCAAATCAGTAGTCAAACCTATATCTTACATTTTTAAAGTATGTTTTGATGAATGTACCTATCCAAATCTGTGGAAAATATCAAAAGTTGTTCCTATGACAAAAAATTCAAAACAGCCACTGAGCGGTCAAAACAGCAGACCCATAAGCATCTTACCTGTCCTGAGCAAACTAATGGAGCAGGTGATATATAAACAAATTCAGAACTATTTTGAAGTGAATCACCTTAATTCTGACGTTCAACATGCATACAAAGCAGGCTACTCAACCAGCACAGCACTAACAACTCTGACTGATGACTGGCTGGGACAAATCGATAACAAGCAATTGGTAGGAATTGTGTTTCTGGACTTCAGTGCAGCATTTGACTTGGTTGATCATCAACTTCTACTTGAGAAACTACAAGCATATGGTTTTTCAAACACAGCTGTCAGTTTCTTAAGTAGTTATTTGGTTGACAGAACACAATGTGTTGCCTTCAATGGTTCCCTTTCAGACACAATAGCCCTAACCTGTGGAATTCCACAGGGCAGTTGCCTAGGTCCTCTTCTTTACAGTGTTTATGTAAATGATATGTCATATGTTTTACGAAAGGCCTGTATGACTGTATATGCAGACGATACAACAATGTATGTTTCTGCCTCTACCGTCGACCAGGTCAATAACATGCTACAACAGGAGCTAATGTCTACTTATGAATGGGTGATTGAGAACAGGTTAAAATTGAATGTATTAAAAGCAAAGTGTATGATTTTAGGTTCACAACATGCAATGAGAGAAACTCCAAAGTTAAAACTCTCCATAAATAGCAGATCAGTAGAACAAGTGACAGAGATTAAACTGTTGGGAGTAACTTTAGATCAAACTCTGTCATGGACGACACATATAAATAACATTGTGACTAAAATGAGTAGGAACATCTCGTTAATAAGAAGTAGTGCCCCTTTTATGTCATTAGAAACAAGAAAACTTGTATTACAGTCTTTAGTTTTATGTCACTTGGACTATTGTCCCGCTGTGTGGTCCAGTGCTGCAAAAAAACACCTTGACAGACTCCAGATAGCTCAGAATCGGGCTGCTAGACTTGCCCTGGGTTGTCCTTTTCGAACAAATACAATTGCTATGCATCAAAAACTGTCATGGATGAAAGTCAAGGACAGATTGGACTGTAGCTCTGTGTTGTCTTTGCATAAAATCTGGACCTTACACAAACCCTTTACCCTGTTCTGTAAACTGCAGCCCACTTGTAACAGACATGGCTTTAGCACAAGACAAGCCTCTATTACTAATTTTACTTTGCCTCGGCCAAAATCTAATGCACTAAAAAGTACATTTATATACCGAGCCACCTCGCACTGGAATATGCTACCTCAGGAAATTAAGAGACTAAAAAATCATCTTTCTTTTAAAATAAATCTAAAGAAACATGTAATCAGTCAAATACAAATAAATAACCTGACTTAAAGTTGCTTTGGGTATTGTAATACACCTTGTTTTGTTTTTCTCTTACCTCAATTATTTGAATGAGGAAATCTGTATTGTCGATGTGTGTTGTATAAATTACCCTTTGACTGTATAAGGTCTTTTGAATGAGAATGGACCCCAGGAAGAGTAGTCTTTGCGTTGGTAAAGACTAATGGGGATCCTTAAATAAAGAAATAAAGAAATTTGTGAACACTGTTCCTTACACTCAGCAGAAGATGCTGGATTTCAAGAATGAATATGCTATGTGCTGAGCAGCCTCGAAGGCTTTACTGACACATTTGTAAGACAAGCCTTCCATCGTAGCAGTTGATTCCTATGGGAAATCTGACAGAGATAGTGTTAACGTGTTGGTCTCAAGAGCAGAAGAGAGGAGCTGAGTCTGTGTCAGGGCAGAGACCCTCCACTCCAAAGGGAGCTGTGGGTTTGAATCGCTCCAAACCCCATCCATAACTGACTGATTTTCTAAGAAAAATCTCAAACCGCCTCTCAAATAAAGTTTCAGGGTTTTTTCCCTGTGACTCCTGCATGACCCCATAAATTTGCATATTACATAGCTGAGAACTGAATATTAAGTGCTAGAGCGAATTACTGTCTCCCAGTGGATATTGGCTGTGCAGCTCGAGGTAGTGTGCGAACGGGCGACATGCGTTTAAAACCCTTTTTGAAGATAATGTGATTTTTTTCATTCCGCTGATAAGGACGTGTCATGGAATGTTTCATTATTTTGGACACTAAGCATTTTTCTTCTCCATCATGGCTCACTGAGAGGCACAAAAATTAATCCGGCGTCATGTGATTCTGGTTCAGATGGGGGAGACTGTGATTGCTGTCAGAGGGTCTTTGGGGATCTGCTCTGATTCTAACGATGCTTCACACGCCAAAGCACCGAGACTCGCCGCCATAAGAGGATGTGCTTTCACACAGTAAATGCTGATCCAAGAAGAGGCCATGACTGAGATTTATCCTTTTTAATGCACTCTGACTCAACATTTTTCTACAGTGTGGAGAATTCTCACATAGAGATTTCAAATCCGGTGTTAAATGACTTGTACTTAATGAAATAATATAAAAATGTGGGTCTATAATCTGTGTCATTGAAGGACAAGTTCATAAATAGAGAATATAGTCTAACATTTCTAAATTGACTATGTGGTTCTGCTGTTTGCCGCAGCTTTTATATATGCAATATATAAATATAAAAAGGCCAAATCGCTCAAAGGGAAAATACAATCTCTCAACACTTTCTAATTAAAAACTCTACTTCTCCTCCATGTTGGCAAAAATCAGCTGCATTCCGCGCTCCTAATATTCACATTCCGCATTTTGTCTTGTAGAATTCAACCTCAATCATATTTTTTTCCTTTGCATTCTATGTTAACACTAATATCATTGTCTTTCAACTCTCTAATGACTGATAATCGAGGAGTAATGTGCATCCATGCAGATACGATTGGCATGGACTCAGTTAAGACATATGCAGAGATCCAAAAACTCTCACCCTCTTTTACCTGCTTGTCAGCAAAATAAATGAAATCAAGCTGTGCCACTGTGAAAGGACGTCTGACACTGAGCCAGCGCTGGCACCAGATGATGATCGTGATTGGCTGGCTGCACAAATACACCAAAACACACATGCTGTTTTTCAAATGTGAGAATGTGACGGTGCTAACTAACAGAAAGGGAAGGTGCTATGTCTGTTTTAGCAAGTATAATTGCAGTTGAACACACAGACTCTCCTGCATTCACCCACTTTAGGACCCTTCTCTGCCACAAATGTACTTTTAAATGTTATTTAACAATCGACTTTTGGAGGTTGTGACCATGACATGTGCTTACAGTTCTTTTTTTGTTGCACTGCTGCTCTGGTCAGGGGAAGAAGTGCACCCCATGCTGGTGATTTATATAATTACATAAAACATACATACAACGACATTTGTACAACTAAGGGTATTATCTACACCATGGCGTTAAACATATGGCCTGTGGGCCGGATCAGGCCCGCAAGATGATTTAATCCGGCCCCTGCCCTGTAGAGTATGTAAAAAAAAAAAGTCTCTAGCCCATTCCTGTGTGGAGTTATGTTATTTTAAAGAATAACCAGAATGCTCATTCTAGCCACTAGGGGGCATTCAACTTTAAAAAAAAAAAAAAGAAAGAGTTCCATACGTGTCCAGCAGAGGGCACTGACAGAATAAGAGCTCAGGATATGAACAACACATTATATAGCCACGTGGTAAATGGACAGTCTGCCCCAGGGTGTCTGTGGCTTCAGCTGAATTTCGGCCCGCGACCCAAAATGAGTTTTACACCCGTGATCTAGACACAAGCATTATTTTAAGAAACACTGCAAATAACACCATGGCTAAGCTGTCTAATTTACAAGTTGTAAAAGGCCCTTCAGTCCATCACACACTTCTAAACGTAACCTTATTCAGAAGTGAATTCTTACCTGCGCAAAACAAGGCAAACCAAAGAATCCCGACAGTTTGTAATCTCAACTTTTCCAGTTTTTCATCTGCAAAATGATAAGCCATATCTCATGCACTGATTTCTGGGAAAGCCCTTTATCAAAACAATATTGAACTTGCTTTGCATCACACAGCATTGAGATCACCAGTTATCTTAAACCTCACCCAAATATTTAGACACCATGGCTGTGACTCCGCAATACTGGATAGCTAATGCATGACAAATGTGGTTGGGCCCTTGTCGTGAGGGGCACTTGTTTAAATGTCCGGGGACCGTGTGATTGCTGCGGTCCTGTCCAAACAGCGGGGCGCAGAGACAACAGTGACCTCTAAAAGCTGATCATTCCGACCACATGGAGCCTGTTTGGACAAACCTGCAGCGGCTTCAGCCCAGGAATGCATGTCTGATGCGTCTTCATCTCTGCATCCCTTTCTTCTTTTTATGAACCTAGAGCCCGTGCATTGTTTTGATATGCATTTTAATAGAACCAGGAATCCTGCTTAGCGTTGCACACAGGCTTTGTACCATAGACTGATAAATGACTGTGTATCTTGACAGGTACTCGTCGAAGATGGATGCCGCCATTTACATCTGACGATTCGGGAGAGTTTGTTTTTGTCTACTGGCTGCCCGAGTATGAGAACAGGTCAAGCTCTGGCCCCAAAGGGTTAAGAAGACATCTCGGGGTGAAAACAAATGATAGAGCTGGACTGGGTTGACTTTGTTGGTAATGGGGCAGAATTACATAGGACGGGATGAACTTGACAAATGACGGTATTTAAAAACTCCAGTTAAGTCAAATTAAGGGATAGTAATTTGTATTTTCTGAAACATTTTTAAACTGAAAAACATTTACTCTGCAAAGTAGAGAGCTTCATTAGGTCTAGAATAGCAAACAGACTGGACAGGAGTCTTTATGTTGATGGTGTGTTGATTAAGAAGACTGAGAATGACAGTAATATGATACAGTCTAGTGAGAGGAACATTGTGTGGCAAAAAAATTAGGTCAGCTGACCTATCTGCATATACTGAATGACCAGGTTACTCCATCAATAGATTTTTTTTAATTTACTAATGGCACAGGCATATTCCAAGATGAGGGAGCGTGAGACATAATTTTCACCCATGGATTGACCACCACAGTGTCCAGATCCTACCCCCATAGAGAATCTTTGCGGTGTGCTTATGAAGGCTTTGCACAGTGGTCTGACTCTCCCATCATCAGTGTTGATGTTAATGAAAAATTCACGCTAGAATGGACGGAAATAAACCCATTGACATTGCAGAAGCCAGAGAATGTGTGCTGCACTTAAAGCTAAAGGTGTCCATTGAAATATTGGGGTGTCTGAGCTTTTTTGGTGGTGATCTTAGAATTGGCGTGACAGGGAATTTTAGCAGTCCATATTCAAATTCTGTTTATTTCGAATCGAAGAGAAGAGTAGGGCATCTTCTACTGGGATGGACCACATTTTAGTCCTCAGCATTTAGTCTTAGCTTTGGTTCTAACTTATTTAGCATCGTCTTCATTCATCCAACAGTAAATCCCACCTCAAGCAGCTCACCCATGGGAAAGCGGTCCAGGTCAGCGACACTAACACACCTTGAAATGTCCAAATGCAGACAGTCTGGAGAGGCGATTGGTGTCTAAAAGGCTTATCCTGTGGGAATGCCTACATTTATTACGACTAATGTGCACTAATGTGAGGACTAATACTGGGATAACTAGGATTGTAAACCTTCTACGCCCTCTGCTTTGACTTTGTTTATATAGATAACTTAAACTTCAAACTTCTGCCATAACCAACACATTAGCTTTTATAACACTGGGCTTATTCGCAAATGTGAGGTTTATTTGTAACATCATGCACTGTTTGCTTTCTTCTCATATTCTTCCTGCCTAAGTCTTTAATCTGCCTCAATTGGTTGTGGATCAGAGGTTAGTCTGCGGATCTTGATGCTATCTGCTTATGTTGGCTGTGCGTCATCTTTGTTCTGTGTGCTTAGGTACATACATAGCATACATAGCATGGGTAAGCACCTCTCGTAACAAAACAGCCCGCGGGCACAAAGTGATGAAGCCAGGGCTCTCCTCAACATCCATGCAACTGCTTTGAAGAAACAAAACAATCAAGGTTGGAGGATTGATCTGAAATAGTGAGGTTTTCTTATGAAGTAACAGAGCTCTTTACAACAACTTTACAAGTGCGTAAGGGAAAAGAGAAACATGAGAAGCAATAACTCGACAAAGAATGCAGTAAGAATAACTCAGTAAAAAGTGTGATAGGAATAATAATATGAAGGAATACTATTTACCTAGTCAACTAAACCTTGAAAATCATGTGTTTAATGATGTAAAAGGTCCAGATCTGGATTTTTGTGGCGCTTATCTAACTTTGTAAGAAAGTAAGTAAGCGCTTTATTTGTCATTGTACAACGATACAACAAAATTGTGTTCAGGTGTAAGTCCTGAGCCGCTGCGACTGTGGGCCAACCTGACCTGCATGTTTTTGGAAGTTGGGGAAACAGTAGCACCTGGAGGAAACCTGGCTGGCTGCCTGTAGTCTCCTCTACTCCTCTGAAACGATGCACTGCCTCCTGGGTTTGTCCTTCAGAGTGTGGTGTCCTGCACTGGTCAGCCACTCCTCCTCCTTCCTCTTCCTCCTGTGCAGCTCCCTCCTCTCTCTCCGCTCCACCACAGTCTTTCACCATCTTCACCAGAGCATAGCAATTAATCTGTTCTATTCTCCAGTGACCATCCATTAGCCAGAACAATAGAAGGCATGTGTGGCTTAGCTGTGAGTCTTGCCCAGATACCTCCTTTTTTGTCCCTTCCTTGTTTCCTGTTGCGCCTCTTGTGACACCTCCACTGTCCTATCATTTTGTTGCTCATTTAGGGCCCGCTCTTGTGTTACTAAGCGCAGGCTTTAGACTAGACTTTCGCACTGACGAGGAACACACTGTGAAATCTTCAGCTCCAGACTGAGTAAGTGGGTTGAACGGGGGCTGAACTGACTCCCATGGCTCTACCAGTATCAGTCGACGCTTTCTTGCAAGCAAGATGTCACTCTCTTCAGGCAACACATGATTGCTTTTAGAATACAGCAGCTAGTATGTCCCGAGTATCATGACCTCAACCATTATCCCAAATAAACTGGCCAATCAATATCAATAAAGATAAACAGTAGTATATTTGGATGGCACGAAAGAAGCCAAACATTTCTGCGTAAAACCATCATCTTGTTATGCTCACATTCTGCCATAAATGCAACAATATATAATAATCCTGCTTCTTCTATAGAAAGACGCACTGAAAGCCCTAGGATAAGGAGACACAATGCTGGCTACGCTGCACCACATCCATATTGTATACCTATTGTTGATAAGAACATTTCATGAATAAGGGTCTCAGCGGTGGAGGTCTGACCGACATACATTGCTGATGCGTGGGTCAAGCCTATATTCTCCTGTACAGACTTAGTGCTGTAAAGGTTGATACAATCATTCAGGAGTTAAGGTCACTTATTGTCCCTGTTAGCGGTGGCTGTCAGCAGACAAGTCCCCTCATAAAGAGAACTGTGCTGTCCTTTGAGATCCCTCTGTCTCGATGGGATCAATAAACCAATCTCAGTCTTCATGTTGAGTGCCCTGGTGTGTGTGTGTAATCCTATAGCCCCAGATAGAGGCACCAATAAGAAGGGGAAAGCTCCTGTCTGACCTCCAGCATTATTTTCTCCCCCAGCCTTGTCTAGTCTCCATTTGATCCTGTTCATTCTATTCCTTCCCCGACCATCTCCTCTTCCCTACACCTGTCTTCATGCATCACTGTTCCCCTCTGTCTATCACTCAGTCCGCCCGTAATAAATTGGTTTGCTCTGTCTTCGCATCGGACGCTGATTACTGTCAGAGCATCTGTCATCTTCAGTGCATGTCACGTTGATCGATGAAGTGTGCGTTTCTCGCTAGGTGTGGGCTAACGTCAATGGAGCCACATCACTGTGTTCTCTAGGCTTTGTGGGAGGAAGAAGGTCAGGTCTGCTCAGGTCCAATCGATGGGCTCAGAGACAAACTGGCTACACCCCCCAATAACGATCAATTTCTCAAAACCACAATTACAAACAAAAGTCTTGTCATATTTACCTGGTAATATTTCAGTCACCATAAGCACTTCGAAACCCTATCGCTTGGACCATGAATCAATTCCACCCTCTTGCTATATGACCTTAACCCAATTGTTCCTCAACAAACTATTACATATCAGCTTGCAAATCAAAAACAAAACATCCTTGGCAGACATGAATAGTTTTGTAACTTTTCAACAACTTTCTTAAAATGTTTTAAGTTTTGTCTCCATGGTTCTTGCGGCATTGAAATAGATACAGATGACATCTCTGGAATCGCCCATATAATTGAGGGGGAAAACAAAATGATTCAAAAACTACTTTAACAAATGTTGAATTATGAATATAGTTTTCTACTCGATAAAGATACAAAGACATGGAGAGGAGCAAAGTGGTTCAACAGCCTTTAATTACATAAACAATGGAGAATGCTAACATGCTACATTCTAATGCTAGCTTGCGCTTGCTACGACTGCCGTTTTTTCGCTTCAACTGAACAATCTGCTGTGAAAAAACATCCATATGGACCCAATTTACACTTGACTTCATTTGCATGTGATAGGTTAAAGGGGCTAGATGCAAGTTTGTGATTTTATACTCACTACTGCCATCTCAGGCCTTTTGCGTAACTGCAGCTTCTATATTAAACTAGTGCATGACGGCATTTCGGACCCGAATTAACACCTTTTTGAGTTGAGTCTTTGGTTGTGGTCTGGGCTCATTCTACACAGGACATGGCTGGAACATGTAGGGGGAGGAAAAACATAATTTTAACATTTTTAAACTCTGTATAGTCCCTTTAATATTCCGCCTTAAAAAGAGTGAAAAAATTCCCCCCCCAAAAAAAACCTTCCCCCTCGGCGAGGCCACCCCCCCTTCTATGACGCTATGCCGTCTGTAGCTATTGTGACCACTCAAACATCAACATTTGTGTTAACAGATCAAATTAATTTAGCACATTTATGGTGTTTTTAAATGTCCTTCACGTTCTATTCTCTCCTAGATCCATTACAAATCCGCACTATCACTGAGCTCAAAGCAGTGAGGCATAAACTAAATGAGTGGTCCCTTCTGGCAAATCTGTGCACCTCTGGGCCCGTGTCAGGTGCAGGGGTGACTGCACACCGCAGGGGGAGCGGCGCTAAGATCTGAGGTGATTAAAGCTCTTGTCGGATCATTGTAATAAAGCTGCTAATGCCCTTCCACAGTGAGAGCAGGATCAGACAAAACACCTGCTTTCTTTGTCCAAGTGCAAACAATCTCAATCACACCTCATCTCATGTGGCAGCTGTCGGATCTTTTATTGGGGAGAAACGGAAAAAAATTGTGGATTTGTTCCATTAACATCTAAAATATATGTTTAATTGTATACATATTTGAATGAGTTTATTGTATAGGAATAGAAGCAGTATTTGTAATTGTTGAATATTGCTTGTAGTGTTTGCAGCAGTTGTAAGAAATAACTCATTGCTGCTGTTTCCGATATCTTCAGGTCTGCAATGTGCTTTTGCTGTTTCCTATATCTTCAGGTCTGCAATGTGCTTTGAGATTGGAACCATTGTTTGTAAAGCCCTTTAATTAATAGACTCATTACCATTCAATCTCCTTGCACCCTTTCCGTTTCCGTCTTTCTGTCTTCTGATGAGAGCAGGTGATATCCTCTCTCTCCCTCTGCAGAATTACCTCTGGAGACGAGAAGCTGATATGGCAACCTGTTCCAGTCCCAGGGCGTAATAAAGAAGACATGTGGTCAATGGCCCATTGTCTTGTGCAGTGATGGATCCCTGTGTCAGTGTGCCAGGCCAGTCCCATTCAACACACAGGGGCAGGAATGCTTTCTCTGTAGGACTAAAGCTGGGCGATGGGCATACAAAGGTCTGGTGCTTTATACTGTTGTATTTCATGTATTTACATTTTCATTTACGTGAGTCAAAGTCGTTCTAATACCGTCGTCTGCTCTGAGTAGTTTTAGTATTAACGTGAGTTTGTTTTGTTCTTACCTTAAGAGGTTTATTCAGATCTTTAAGCAGCAGGCTGGATTTATTCTGATCAGGGTTTAAAATTATACTCTGAAAGCTCATGAAAGTTATTCTTCTGAGAGAGAAAGTCAAACATTTATTGCAGAGAATGTGCTTCAAAGTCATAATTGCGTCTCGGCTCAAAACATTTTCTCATATATCTCCTTGCTCATCCCACCATTTCACACAATACTTAACAAACCACACAAAATAAACAATAAACAAACAGCAAATATGTCAAGTCGTAAACAGAAAGTAAATTAAAAAATTCAAAATATTTTATTGTCGATTCATAAGAATCAAACTGTTAATTTCTCTCAAGTCCTTGGTGTGGTGGGTGAGGGGTGGAAGCACAGGGAGGGCAGGGAAGAGAAGGGAGGGAGTTTAGCTTCCCGATAGCCTGGTGGATAAAGGTGCATATGTAACTTTTTATACAAAAAAAGTTAATGTTAGTGTGTATCTGACCTTTCACTGACCCAGCGCCATGTGAACCCTTTACTTTCTATCATGGTGACCTCTAGGACACTCTGGGAACAATTGTTTTTAGGGTCCTCCAGAAACCCTGATCCTGGAGTATCATAGAAGCCACTGGGTTAAAAAGTAAAGTAAAACTTTTTTCCCATACAAACAAATTATATAGTGCACCTTTAATGCAGTACTAAGCAACTTGTTTACCTTAATAAATCCTTTCCATACTCCCTCTGGTGGAAATACAAGTGTTAATGGGATAATTGGAGGGTCTTTCATCTCCCCCTGGTGTCTCTGACCAGAAAACCACACTTGCAACTTGCCTGCCACCGGACCGGAGCAACCAGTTCACACTAATAGAATCACAAAGAAGCCACTTTAAACAGTAATTACAGCAAAGTTTGAGTGTCCATTGTGTAATTGGATGCACAATATCCCCCTCTCTCCCTTCGCCTTTTCTGTCAGCGTAGTATTTACTCTCACGGACAATTAATAATTTAAAAAATCGCAACTTGCTACGAACTGCAGTTGCTGTAGTGCTGATTTTAATCAAGAGCTATTTTTCATGTTTTCTTTCATTTACGTAACTTTCAGATGAGAGGGTCCTTTCAATGGACTCTGCACAATTATCACATGAGACTTACAGACATCATTCACTTAGACAGTAATTAATAGAGTCATTACCGAAAGCACAAGCAGCTACCAATCATCATGAACCAAAGTTATTTCATCTGCGTCTACTTCTAAGTTCGCTGAGCACCAAACATCGAAAACATCCCGGTTCTAATCATAAAAAGCAGATTTTCATTCACCTCCGATGCCTGCTTACACTCAGGAGACATATTACATACCTACCACTTTTCATCTGGTAACAGCATCCAACAGCATCCAAACATGCATGCCTGCCGGGACACTGTATGCTTATGTACACTCGCAGATGGGTGTAAATTTGCACGTCACTTGGCGAGTCATAAATTATGCATATCGTGATGTTTCCCTCCTGAGTGGCCCTTGACTTAATGAGTGTGACTGTGGAGAGTTTCATTATTTGCGGTGCGTTCACTGACCATGTCTCTGTTGTTTTGTTTACTCCATCACCAGAGGCCATTTGGCTTTAATCAGTGAGCGCCCCTCATTGTCTGCTTTTAATCGGGCCACAGTGACCTCCAGCACCATGGATTCATGGAGAGGAGGCTCCACAATTAAGTATGTTACAGCTATAGATGCATGATTGTCAGAGTGAAAAGAAATAGGTTTTAAAACTTAACAAACAACGACTTTACTGAATAACCTCTAAGAATCTCTTAGGGAATCTGAACACCACTGCTCTTGAAAAGACCACCACAGAATGTATATATTAATGCAATGCATGGGTGTATGCAATGTTTTATCTTTTACCATAGCTATTCTCTATAACGGTCAAATAGATACATTCAAGTTCAGTAAGAAACGAAAATGAGGACAGTTTGATTGTCACGTTGCTAATTTATTTACTTATTATTTTATATTCACTGTATGAGACTGAAGTAAAATAGTGCCTAAAGGTTTTGGGTTGTTCTTTTGTTCATTTGTTAATATATTAAAATACTAGCATGCATTTTTTTAGTCATCTCAAAAATATGTGTTTTATATGACAAAAATGTGATGGAAATTTGATGAAAAGTGTTGAAAAAGTGACAATAATGTGACAAAAAAATGACGAAAATGTGACAAAAATGTGATGAAAAAGTGTTGAAAAAGTGACAATAATGTGATGAAAAAGTGACAAAAATGTGATGAAAAAGTGACAAAAAGGTGATGAAAAGGTGACAAAAAAGTGACAATAATGTGACAAAAAAGTGATGAAAAAGTGAGAAAAAAGTGACAATAATGTGACGAAAAAGTGACAATAATGTGACAAAAAAGTGATGAAAAAGTGAAAAAAAAATAACAAAAAAGCTGATGAAAAAGGGTCAATAACGTGACAAAAATGTGATAAAATGTGACGAAAAAGGGACAAAAAAAGTGACGAAAAAGTGACAAAAAAGTGACAATAATGTGACAAAAAAGTGATGAAAAAGTGAGAAAAAAATAACAAAAAAGCTAATGAAAAAGTGTCAATAACGTGACAAAAATGTGATGAAATGTGACGAAAAAGGGACAACAAAAAGTGACGAAAAAGTGACAATAATGTGACAATAATGAGACAATAAAAATATATATTTTTTAAAGTAAAAAAAAAAATACAATGTATATATCTCATATTGCCAAAGATGAGGTACGTATCAAGTTCTAAAGATTTATTTTGAAAACCCACTGAAACAAAGCAATACATCTTGATTAGGAGCATATTTGAAACTTGTGGCATGTACAACAGTGTAGTTGTGACGTAAAAGCAGCATGTACCTAAAGTTCCTCAGTGTGAGCTTGTGTCTGTGTTGCCCCTGGTGAATTACTGTTAAAGAGAATGGTCATTTATCAATGAGTCTCTAAATGTCAGCCCTGCAATAAACTACACCCAGCCAGGATATACAGTGTGTAGATTCTACATTCACTGTTGGTTTATTGCAATGACCAGTGAACCTTATCAGAAATAAGCTGAAAAAGTTGAATGAAAGTCCTTAATCCTTTTAAATGTGTACAATTTCTGAGGAAAAATGTCATAATTGGGCCAATAACAACGTGACAAACGATTCTCCATCTAACAAATGTCTCATGTGCGTCAATCAAGAAGCCAGCCTGCTTTGTTTTGAGTCGTGTCTACAGCCATGTTTTGAAGTCAGACTGTGGAGTTAACATTTGCGGTCCGTCCCACCAGTGAATGGGTCTAATTGTGCCTCTTGTTTGGCCCACCCACATTACTGCCTCGACCCTGTGAATAAAGTGGCCGCAAATACAGCTCCAGCTCTAACAAGGAGATGGATCGCAGCCACCTGTCACTGTGACATCTCTAATGGCCCCATCCTTTGTACTACGTCTGTGTCTCTAAAGTCTACATTACCGTAAAGGCCGCAGTCAGGGCGCAACACGCATGATTCACTCTGAAGCCTGGACAATGTATGCAAATGAACTCCAATGCTGGTCACTGCTGTAAATCTTCCTCTATTTAGGGCATAACTGCAGTCACTTTCCCAACTGATACTTAAGGACCCAAGTGATTATGAAAGAAATATCATTCACTAACTACACCTTTAGCTGATCATTTTTGTGCTCAAATGACTCCCACTTCAAAAGATATAGCAGCTAATGTTTTTAGCCTCACTCAAACTCAAATATCGATATAACAATGGTGTTTTGTAGGCACAGAGACCTTTATTTAACCAGAAAAGTCCCATTGAAATATCAGACTCTCTGTTCAGGGGGAGTCCTGGCTCCAGAGGGGACCGTATTAGAGAAAAGAAAACCTTTGCACACACACAGGGTGAACTCTACACATAAAGGCCCTGACCTGGGATCGAACGTGGGACCTTCTCGCCACTGAGACGTCCAAATACTTTGTACATAGTGTCTTCAGTTGCTTAACCTTAACATCAGACTTTTTTGTCACTTTTTCATCACTTTTTTGCCACTTTTCTGTTACTGTTTTGTTGCTGTTTATCTGGCATTTTTGTTGCTTTTTCATCCTCGTTTTCATCTCATTTTTGTCGCTACTTTGACACTGCCAGACTGGAGAACATGTGCTCGGCTCAGGTGGGGGTTGAGAGGTTAACTTCTTTACCCCCACCTTAACCGAGCACTCTTTCTGCAGTTCGTTTTTACCCAAATCTAAAAGCTTCTCGGCTGGAGCTTGAAAGCTAAGAACCACAAAACTCATCTAAGCTCCATCCTCGTTATGATTCACATTTTCGTCCATTTCATTGCTTGTTTTTCTTTTTACATGTTTTGGTCACGTTCTTGTGGCTTACATTAAACAAAAAGAAAACAAAAAACTGTTTTCCTCAGGCTGTAAACTCTCCAGTCAAGGAGCTTTCGGATTTGGGTAAAACTGGAGAAAGTGTGCTCGGTAAAGGCGGGGGGTTAAGAGGTTAAATAAAACATGTTACAGGTTACTTTCATTGTGTGGGAAAAGGAAAATGATACTTCGGCAGCGTTGCTTGTCGAAACAGTCTATAAATACACTTTACTCACTGTACACCTTGCATCTTAAGTGTGGCTTGATGTGAAAGAATATTAATTTTCTTTTGCTGACTGGAAACAACCACTTTGTCCTTGTGATGTGGAGTGTTTCTGCTTGCGTTCGCCAAAACCCTCCACGTATACTGTATACAAACCGTGTGTGTGTGTGTGTGTGTGGGAGTAGCTGAGTGAGGCGAGAGAGGCTGAGGTAGTAATTGATGATGTTGGTATGAAACCGCTTGGTGACACTTAGGAGGTGCGGAGAGACAAAGCCTGTGTTTCCTTCCAACTGTCAGATGCATATCCACTTTATTAAGTATTTTGTGTTTTCTATAGGGTGCCACAAGAATCGAATTAATCATGAATTTGTTGCGTGTCAACAGAGCTTAAGCGTCGATGACTGAGTGGTTCGAGCTGAAATGTGTGTTTGCATCGGTATCTATGGCGATGGCGCGATCAATTTTGGTCGCTCTCCACGTTGCGGATGTAAGCTATACGTTTTCTTTCTCCTCTTCCAACGTTTCACTGTCAAAAAACCAGGTCTGTGTGAGCCAGAGGCGAAACGGGGTCTCAAAATGTACAGTCCAATGCCATTACGGAAATAAAGGAAAACAGCAAAATGCAATGAAATGAAAAAGAAGTAGAGGAATGTGCCAAAGATGTCAGTGCCAGAGATGAGGAATTTTGCTTAAGAGACACCAACATTGCAGAGAAGAAGCTGGAGGAAAGCGCAGTGTTCGAAGGAAACTGTAACCATGAAAAAATAGTAAAAGTATGACACTTAAAAATGAACCATTTGGTCCAACATTTGCTGTGTAATATGAGTATCCAACAGTGTGTCTACATGAAACAAACCGACTTTTCGTTGACTTGCAAGTGAAAAGCTCATGTACAATCAACATTTCCAAACACAAATTCAGGGGGGAAGCCAGTAAACAGATTATAGATAATGCCTTAAATATAATTCCATTTCAACAAATCCATTTGAACTTGACTCAATGCACCGCAGCATTGTTTACCCGTACGACACACAACATCCGCGGCTCGGGCGTCTTTACCAGTCTGTTTGGGTAGTTGTGGGATACCATGTCCAAACACAAAGCAAATAGGATTTTCTACCATCTTTCTCTCACTATTTTATTTACTCAGTGAGCCAGCCTGTGTGTGTGTGTGTGTGTGTGTGCGCGGGGACAGAGACGGGGGAGAAAAGCGAGGCTACTCTATATATTGTGAGGCCGAGTTTCCCACTGCGGTCATCCAGATTGCCAGCCTCTGTGTACGACATGCTAGATAAATCCTGTTGGCACACATGCGCGCTAACACACTGCACTGGGAGCCAGGAGATGCGGGCTAGCGGGTTCAGCTTAACCACAGTGAACTCTGGCCTTTCCAAAACAAACTCATTGAGAGACGACGCTTTAAAATCATCATTTGATAGGGCTGTTGCATTGAAAACAACCGCATATGCAACAATGCGTGACAGTCTGTGTCTTCTGACATTTTTTTCAGGACTTGGAACCACCATTGTTGACGGGAAATGTGCTCAATTGTAGCTTGCCTCTTGTTTTTGACAACATGTACATCACTTTTCTTTTCAGGCACTTCACTGGTATCCCTTCCCTTGCTGATCAGAATCCCTGTTGCCATATATTTTGACAAATGAGACGAGCTTTCCCGTGAACCGGTCTGTCAATCACGTGCACAGGAAACGAGGAGTGCCTTTCAGGTCCAAAAAGGAGGGGACATAGAAATAAAAAGGAGAATCGGTGTTGGATCCTAACGTATGCGGGCAGTTAGCAAGTAGGCTAGTCCGGGAGACTTTTCAGAGTCTGTTAGCTTGCTCAATGTGTTTTTCCTATAGCCGTTAGCATTATAACTGATGACGATCCAGATGTTTTCAGCTGTTGTCAACCCGTCAACCACACTGAGGTCAGGTGAGGTCAGTTCAAATCATTAATGAATGTACAGACCTTTTGAGTTTTACTTTAGACATACATTAGCATCTAAAAGTGTCCTCTGAGCTACATGCTAACTCAAATTCAGTCAAGTTTTTGCTTTTTGTGGGGTCAGATACACATCCAATGGCCACTAAACATCATTTTATAACACATTGTTTAACACAGAAATGAATGCCTTGAAAAGGACAATACATAACTCCCCATACGTTAGTATTGCGCTTGTCTTCCCTAATTATTTCTATGGGATAAAATGTTCATTTAAGTTGGGTCCGGGATTCCACGGTTAACATAATGTGCAGGTTCAGATAGCTTAACCTCTTAACTCCCGCCTGAACCGAGAGGATCTTTTTCCTCACGTTATCAGATTTTTTTCCATCATTTTTTTTGTTGGGTATTCAACTCATTTTTGTAACTTTTTTGTAATTTTTTTGTAAATTTTTCTCACATTTTTGTAGTTTTTTTGTCACTTTTTTGTCACATTTTTGTTATTTTTTTGTCACATTTTTGTCATTTTTTTTGTCGATTTTTTGTCATTTTTCTGTCATAGTTTTGTCATTTTTTTTGTAATTTTTTGGTCTTAGAAACGACCAACCTTCCACGTTACATGAAGATATTACTAAGCGGACCTCGAAGTGCTCCTAAGGTATTATTACGCCTTACAATATAGTTCCCCTTTTTATCCGTTTAGAAAATCGACATGTTTAATTTTGTGTGACTATACTTGGATCGTGTATACTTGGTCGCTTTTAACTTCACCCCCGTTTGGCCCCATAGAGGAGAGGAGGAGAAGCTAAATGCTAGCAACATCTTTGGTGTTTTTGCGTGACTGAGCGCACGCACAAAGACCAGACAGGTACACATCAACTCATCTAAGCTCAGGAAAGACCATATCTCTTTATGGAAAAAACGGTGGCCTGCACCTTTAAGGCATTTCTGTGATTTCTATGGGCGGGCAGGTAGGGGGGAACTTTATTGTTTGCTTAGCTTGATTTCAGAAATAATTAAAACAAATTGAAATAAAATTAGATTATAAAGAACATTGACAAATCACATAATCCAGGATGTTTTCCTTACAGTAACTTCATCCACATTCCACATGTAAAACAGTGTATTTTCCTTAACTTTGCTTTTGATATCTTTTTCCAAACATGGCGCCACTGTAATGTAAAAGCAGAGGAAGATCTCGCTCGGTTTATTCATCTATTTGAGAGTTCACGCACCCGGCTCACAATCAGCTCCTGTAGCTTATTTAAAAAGCCAGATTGATTTATTTTGGGTCTGGGTGCTCCTCCTATCAAAAAGGCAATTAGCAGCCTCTTCTGTTGTTGCAGCAAACAAAGATCACGGCCGTTTTTTAATTTAATGAGCAAAGTCTAGCTCCAAATGAGAATCACAGCCGGAATTTAATAACTCTCTTGACTCTTGTTGGGAGAAGAAAAAAAAAAATCTAAATAATTAAGAAGGTATGCAAGACTGGTGTTGTCATAGTGTAAGGTATAGCAGTCATGCACATTATGAGACAATGGAGCTGAAGAGATGGGATGGGATAGTAGAGGATACATAACAGCGCTGATAGGCAGGCGGCAGTGGCTAAGATTTCACTTGAATAATGGATGTTCTGTATTCAGAGAGCCAAGCCGTCTCTGATGTGTTTTGACTTTAGTTAGTTGTTCCACTATAGATACAGGAGATAACAACAGCACCGCGGACAATGAGGAGATTGACAGAAGGCTTTGGAGTAATCAGGATGCAACGCACACAAATCTATCGACAACAGACTTAACATGCAAATGCAACGCAGAGGTGAAGGACACACATGCATTGGTTACGGCGCGCAACATAACACTGCACAGATAAAAGTGGAATGTTAGTTGAGGAATACGGCTTTTTAACCGCTTAATCCCCGCCTTAGCTGAGCATATTTTCTCCTGTTCGGTTTTTACCCAAATCTAAAAGCTTCTCGACTTCAGAGCAACAGTGTAACGCCACATTTGAAAGCTAAGACCTACAAAAGTGATTGTAACTTTTTGTCCCATTGTCACCGCATTTTTGTCACATTTTTGAAGTGTTTTTGTCGTCTTGTCGTCTCTTTTTTTGTTGATTTTTTTGTCATGTTTTTTGTTTCTTTTTAATTTATTTTTTGTCGCTTTTTTCGTCATGTTTTTTGTCTCTTTTTTGTCATGTTTTCATCTCTTTTTTGTTGATTTTTTGTGGCTTTTTTTGTCGATTTTCTGGCACACTCTTTGTTCTCTTTTTTTGTTGATATTTTTTTCTCTTTTTTGTCATGTTTTTTGGTCTCTTTTTTGTCATGTTTGTTGTCTCTTTTCCATAGATTTTCTTGTCACGATTTTGTTTTTTTCGTCATGTTTTTTGTCGCTTTTTTGTCACTTTTCTGTGGCTTATTTGTTGCTTTTTCATCGCTTTGTTCATTGCTTTTTGTCGTGTTTTTGTCACTCTTCTGTCGTTGTTGCTGTCACATTTCTGTTGCTCAGTTCAGAAGGGGGTTGAAGGGGTACTAACAACTTGTCAACTCAGCAATTGGGAATTTTTATTCGGGAAAATTCTCCAAAATGGCCTCTACAACGGGAACAGTTGTGACTGAAACTCAGTTCAGTGGGCAAAAGTCTGTGTTCTTGTGCAAAAATATTCATCATACATTCAGCAACATTTGTTTTTGACATAACTAGACATTTGTGCACTAAAACAAAAATAAAACACACTTTAGATTTGTTGTTGAGACAAAAGTGAAAAGTCTCAAAACACCCCAGTGCTAAACTTGATTTGATTTAACCATATATTCTTCACACCTGCTTCCATTGAAACTCCTTTGTCCACCAACTCTCTGGCACATTTGCATAAAAGACGGTGTCTCAGTACTTATTCTCTCATTGTCTCACCTCTTTGGATTATCTTTTGTAAAAACTCACAAATTAAGGCTGGAAGCGGATTACTTGCAGACGTTTATGTCCGTGCCTCTGCGTTTGAGGGAGAAAGCAGCCGGTTGGCATTCAAAAGTGAGAGCTGGAGCATTGTGCCACTAATGGAGCATTAGATTGGGGTTAAGCGTCTGAATGAGGAGTGGTACACCGGCTCTGCCCTGGGCTATACATACGGGGGCAGTGCTTTGCATTAGCATAATTGCAGGACACCAGAGCGCAGCAGAAGGTACAGAGAAATACCCATTCCACCTCACCTCATTCACTGTGATGGAGACGGGGGCAACCAGTGCTGAGCTCCTATACTGCCCCGGGACGCATGGAGTCGGTAAAGAGAAAATATGGAGCACAGAGACAGAGCTGTAAATATAGTGAATGGACTCCTCTTCCCATCAGTGCGTATTTATCTGCTATTGAGCTTGCCTATTGTTTACAATAAACACAATTACCGGGATTGGTTCGTTGGTAGTTGTTCAGCATTTGACAGTAAAGGTCAAGCGGCTATGGGCTAAGGGGTTTTTGATGAATGTCTGAGAGCTGGGTTTCTAGGATATGCCAGCAATTCGAGCCTGAATAAAACTGTAAATCTTTTCCATTTCGTAACAATGAAAGCAGTTGAACCGAACAACCACAGTGGCCAAAAGTCTACTTCCAATTAGGGCTATAAAGAGCCTTTACAGCCGGTCCCGTCCTCCCTGTATCACAATACAGGCCTGAGACAGAGGGACGGGTCTCAATTTACACATACGATTCTCGCACAATAGTTGGACGCGGTGCTCGCTCCTCTTCTTCCTACTGCCCTTCCTCCTGGGATGGGCCCTATTTTGAATTTAATGAAAGAGGAGACTGAAATGGGACCCGAGAGAGTCCCAAAACAATTATTGCCGGACAATGGGGCAAAAACAAAGATGTGATGAAATGCTGGCATGAAGTAAAAGTGCACTGAAAAGAGTGAGGGAATCTAAACTGCTTGATTTAGGCACTTTCTGTAACACAATGACAGTTTAAACAGGTCAATACAGACAGGTATGGTGCTGGTATTACTGGATCGTTGCCAGAGAGATCCTTGTGCGGGGGAAAAATAATGGCCCCTCTGTCGGGCCCACATGTTCAGTCTGTGGTGCCTTTTCTCTGACTGAAACAGGTACAGTTTGTTACAAGGACAACAATGCAGATGGTGCACTATGTAACTTTTTATGTGGGAAAAAAAATACTTGATATTTGCGTGTATTTTAGTGACTTGGTGGCGTTATGGTTGCAGCATGGCTCCTTTGCTTTCCTTCACAGTGGCCTTTATCATGCTCCAGAATCTCCCAGCACTCTAGCAATTTATTTGCCAACATTGAAATAAAAAGTTGAGGGTTCCACAAGGGAGTGACAAATTACACTTCAAAAGAAGAAAAAAATTGTGGTGAAAGTTTATCTTAACTTCACCATCAGGTACATTTGCATGGCATTGTGTTTTAAGGATCTGTATCATGCTATTTTAGTCATCCCAAAGTAAACTATAGGCATTTATATGATATATTGTACCTCAACGACTATGGAGTACTATTTTTTGTGAGAAATATATGTATTTTCTGGGAGTATTTTGCAAACCCGGAAGACACAAGGCTTCGATTCAGTTAACTCCGCCCTCTCTCTCCGAGCTAATCCGCCCATGCATTAGCAGTAAAAGAAATATAAATATCACAGCAATAAGTGAAGTTACTTCACATTGCAGTTATAAGGAGGTGACATCTGCAACACAGCTTCAAAAATGGCTAATGCACGCGTTTTGATTGGCTCACCGCTCTGTCCTGGCTGCTCCATCGGGTGTTTACAATATGGGACTCGCGTTGGTTATAAAAGTTAATCCACTTTGATTCTAGGGAAGGTTCACCAAGCATCCATCAGTGACAACCACAGAAAAACACTATTTTGGCTGATAATCGCTGCATCCCGGAAAGAAACTTCTGGCGAGTGGCCTCTTCTTTAGGAAAGTTGTCCTGAAAGTCCTGTCCTCATAGCCAAAAACACTTTTCTCTCTGACATTATCGTTAAGTAAGAAAAAAGAACACGCGAGTCACAGTGGCCTTTATCATGCTCCAGAATCTATTGTTTTGGGGTTTCTGGCCCGTTTCTGGTACAAACCGCGAACAACAATTGATCCTGGAGTGTCATAGTGGCACTGTGAGGGAAACAAAGGTGTCATGCTGCACCCATAACGCCACCGAGTCATTAAAAGGTCAAATGCAAATATTACATTTTTTGTTTTTTCACCTAAAAACTTGCATAGTGCACCTTTTAAACAAAAGATATAAAATAAGTCGTATTCAAATTCTAGAAAAACAGATTTAAAAACTTAAAATAGGAAATCGAATCGGGGCTTGAATGAATCGTTGCCCTACCAATGACACAACATTGAGATTGATCTGCCAAACCTGCCAAATCAGTGGCCAAACGCTCCGCCACTACTGCAGTCAAACATACAGGCAAATCACTGGATCGCGTCTTATAGGAATGAAAATTTATGTTAAGAAACCGACCTCATTTGGAAATTCAAGGAGAGTTTTGTCTGAATCTTCAGAGCACTGTGCTGTAAAGTAACGTGTGTGAAACACATCAGACTAGTTTGAAATACAAGGTGTTGAATTCGATACGGTGTGCTTTCTCGAGTGCCCCTGACTTAATAACATAATGATCCCCAAGGCGCTTATGACCACCGGGTCCCTCTGCACTTTGAAGATGAATGAATTGGAGGCTAGCCGTGGAGTGTGATTGGTTTAACACTTTACCACGGCCCCCGGTCTCCAGCAGCCTTAATAAGTCTTAAGATCGGGCCCTCTACACTGCTCCCCTAAACTTGGACAAGCTCTACCCCTCCCACTTTGCTCCACTCCTTCACTCCCTCTGCTTTGGATCCCTATTGAAGCTGTTTACCGTGCCACCAAGCCCATTCAAGCGCTAGTCAGCAGGTCTTGCCGAAGCCTTACAGAACTGCTGAACTCTTCCTAACCTGCTAATCGGACCTCTCCTCCCTTTCAGCCCGCCAGCATAATGCCACCATCTTGACCACCATTTTGTAGGTCAGCCACTGTGAGCTTTTGTGTTGCAAAGGGCCTTAGCAGCGGCATAAAATAGCCCTCCCTCTATTGATGGTACCAGCGCAGTTCGTCGGGCCATCCGAATCCAACCAACTCCCCCCGCTTTGCAAGACGGAGGCATCCAAAGGCATGCAGTTTATTAAGCTGTCACTGCGCATCTAAATCTGCTCTCTATTGCTTTGGTACAGGCCTTTCCGCAGAGAGAGGGAATCTTTTGTGCAAGACCAAGGTATTCACTGAGCTATATAAAAAAAAATCACACAGACACTGAAGGTAATGGACACACACACACCGCCGAAATGAGATGCAAATCCGACGATTCACTTGGCAGTCAGGGTGTGCTCCGCTTTGTATATTGTTGTTTGCATATAGCGTGCATGTGGCGTAGGTGTGTGTGTGTGGCTAATTCTCGTAGCGCAGCATAGCGAAGCAGTACAGTGAACAGCCTTAACACAGTTGTTGGTATGAGGACATTGTGCAAAGGTGGCAGGGAGAGAAATTACTAAAGAAGCCCCAACAATGGGTTCAGTTAGAGAGGGCTACAGTGAGGGGTGACAGCCAAAGTGCAGGAGATGAGCAATAAAGGGCTGACACAGGGAGAAGGAGAAAGAGAGGGGGGGAGTGGAGGAGAGAGGAGCACGGACTGGGTCCTGTTTTAAGACGTTCTGTTTCCTTTAAACAACGGCATTAAAATGCGATTTGCATGGTTAATGGGAGTTCAGGTCTGTCACTAGTGAGAAAGAGTGTGTAAGGACTGACCCGGAATAGCACCAAACATATAGTGGCCTAACCTGAAGCCTGGAAGAAAATGCTGTCATTGATGCACTCCAGCAATTTATTCACCAACATTGAAATAAAAAGTTGAGGGTTCCACAAGGGAGTGACAAATTACACTTCATAAGAAGAAAAAAACTGGTGAAAGTTTATTTTAAGTTCACCATCAGGTACATTTGCATGGCATTGTGTTTTAAGGATCTGTATCATGCTATTTTAGTCATCCCAAAGTAAACTATAGGCATTTATATGATATATTGTACCTCTACCACTATGGAGTACTATTTTTTGTGAGAAATATAAGTATTTTCTGGGAGTATTTTGCAAACCCAGAAGACACAAGGCTTCGATTCAGTTAACTCCGCCCTCTCTCTCCAAGCTAATCCGCCCATGCATTAGCAGTAAAAGAAATATAAATATCACAGCAATAAGTGAAGTTACTTCACATTGCAGTTATAAGGAGGTGACATCTGCAACACAGCTTCGTAAATGGCACGCGTTTTGATTGGCTCACCACTCTGTCCTGGCTGCTCCATCGGGTGTTTACAATATGGGACTCGCGTTGGTTATAAAAGTTAATCCACTTTGATTCTAGTGAAGGTTCACCAAGCATACATCAGTGACAACCACAGAAAAACACTATTTTGGCTGATGGTCGCCGCATCCCGGAAAGAAACTTCTGGCGAGTGGCCTCTTCTTTAGGAAAGTTGTCCTGAAAGTCCTGTCCTCGTAGCCAAAAACGCTATTCTCTGTGACATTATCGTTAAGTAAGAAAAAAGAACAGGCGTGTCCAGAGTAGGTTAGAAAGAGCTCCTTCTTCACAACTTTCAGTGCAAACATGACATCTGTTCAGACACTCAGGGGGTGCGTTTGTTTTCCCCGCACTAGCAGTGTGGACACATTGGGCACCTCTTTTCTTTTCCTTTTTAAAAATGTCTTTCATACAGAAATAATGAAAAAAGCTGTTTTATAGAATGAAATCAGGCCGTAAGGCATTACATTACAGACGTCGGGCTCTTCCTGTTTGACACTATGACGTAAAAAAAGAGTGTCACAACTCAGTCGTTCCAGCAGAGGGCACAGGACTCCGGAGGATTGCTTAGAACTGCATAAATGAAGCCAAAACTCTGGGGATGTGTTTGGTAAGGAAATAGCATTACAACATGGCTAAAAGCTTCAAAAAAGTCGATTTTGCATGATATAGGACGTTCAACATTTCAGAAGCATATATGTATGTAGAATACAACAAGATTGGAAATGTTTTTTTTAATTGTGTGTCAAGTGTAATTTGATCAGATGGAGATTCTTGTGCCTGGAGGAGCAAGACAAAGACACAAATAGCTTACAGTTAACTGTTTATAAATGTAGGTACAAGATAACTTTAACATGAGTAAATAGTTTTGGTGCTGAAGGGCATTGGACATCGAACAGTCCAATGGCCACCGGTAGAAAGAAGCCTCCTGTGGCACTCGGCTGCACTGTGTGGCAGTCTGAGTCTCCCACTGAAGCTGCTCTTATTTGAGAGTGGGGGTTTTTGTGCCAGAGTTCGCATGAGTTGTTGCCGATGCTGAGCTTCTTCAAGTTTTACAATGTTCCTCGACTGAATTGTTGCCAGCGTGAAAAGTGCTAAAAGTACACGATAAGCAAAAGAAGTGTATGAGGCCTCACAGTAAAAAACAAAATGGGACTAGTACTTTCTGTCAACATTATAAACTATAAGATCGATATTTCTAGATTTAAATTTCCATGCTATGAAGCTTTGCAATCCTTAAAGAGCACTTGCTGTTCACTTTGGGTGGCTTACCCCTCAGTGTGTACACGAATAAGCGCTGGAATTTAAGGGCTCAGTTGTAAGTGCTGGTATTAGGAAGAAAAATCACTGTTGAGCCTCTTTGTAACGCCCAGTTGTTAATGATCGCTAACTGAGACTGGGTTAACACACCGCCCTGCACAAAGGCACACAGGCGCACTATATCACGCCAGTGTGCACCAGCATACACACAGGTGAGAGAGAGAAAGAGGAAATGAGTTAGTGATCCTCTCCATCACTCCCATTTACTCCCGTTTACTGTATCACGGTTCACATGACAACACTAGGTCACTTTAGAATGAAAGGTTCCCATGGCTTTACTGACATATGATCACTGTCCAATCATTTAACCAAAATACCCCAAAAAATGCCTGGGAGTTGACGTAGTTTGGGGAATTAGAGTTCAATAAAGAGCTTTCTTCACACCTAAGCTGACTATAAGTTTCCATATTCTGCTGTGTCTTTATGACTGACCTGTTATATTAAAAAAAATATATTAACTCCTTTTTATAAACAATAGGGATTTTTTGTCATAACCAGAATGGGTATAATTTCCTGTAATGCTTTATACAGTGTGTATTTGACCTTACAGTGAAATAGTGGCTGTATGAGTGCTTAGCTTGGCGTCTTTACTTCCTATCAAGCTTCTATAATGCTCCATTATCAATTGTTTCTGGTAGGTTATCCTGATGTGATGCGTAGCCATGGAGATGGTTCCATCAAAAAAAAAAAACACTGGGACACTGGGATGGAAGTAATATTACTATAACTTTTTCAGCACAAAAAGTTACAAAACCTTTAAGGGACTAGATAAAAGTTGGTCATTTTTATACTCACTACTGCCACCTCTTACGCGTAACTGCAGCTTCTATATAAAGCTTGTGCTTGACGGCACTTCGGACCCGAATTAACACCTTTTCGAGTGACAGTGCTGGATTTTTGTAGCCTGGCTAATGCCAGACTAAAATCACAAGTGATCATTTAGTCTGGGGACCACCAATTCATTTTCTCGTAGGAGAGGTGTGGTTTACGATCGTCCATAGCTGTTTATTGGGCGCTACGAATGTCTATCATGCGTCTGCACATTAGGACATTGTTGAAACATGTAGGGGGAGGAAAATACTTAATTTTAACATTTTTAAACTCTGTATAGTCCCTTTAAGGCAGGGTTAGGCAACGTCAGGCCCAGGCAGGGGCCAAATCTGGCTCAGGCCCCAAGATGGTTTTAAGAACTGTGGAACGCACAGTCAATATCTTTAAAATTCCCTGGCATAAATGTCCCAATAGGCTCATGCAACACTGGCACTTGTAGAAAAGGGCAGTTTTCTTTAGACTACACTTGGAAAGTTTGGCCCTTGGTATTATAAGGGTCAGGTTGGTGTTGGCCCTCCATGATGCCAACTTGTCTGCTTTAAGCGGTGCTTGTTAAGTATTAACCTGTTACCTGCCGTCCCCCTGATCAGGGGGCTAGGGTGAGGGTTAGGGTAAGTTAACTCTAATCAGGATATAATTAGGGTAAATAACGGCAAATGTAACGTAAGCTGTGTTTCACTCACACATTTGTAGAAATTAGAAGGTCTTGGCTTTCAAATTAGGTATCACACTAGCACATTGGCTGTAATCTCTCCAGTGAATACACTTTGTGATTTGGATGTAAATAAGTGTAACCCTAACTCTAATCCTAACCCTAACCCTTAATAAGATGTAAATAAGCATTAGTAATTAATAGGCTGCTTAATATACTATTATCTATTACTAGGCAAGGCAAATTTATTCATACAGCACATTTCATGCACAAGGCAACTCAATGTGCCTCACAGCAACACGGAAAACACACAAACACAGTACTAGCAGGCCTAATAGAGATATGTAGAGATTGTAGAGATATTAATAAATTGCTCATTATACTATTGTCAACCACCACGCTAATAGCCTATCAGATTACTAAAGCTTATTAATACCTTATTAATAATTAACAAGCACCCCTTAATATAAAGCGATACCAGATGTTCTGCATTGCATTGTTCGAATTTGCGTCTATTTAGTCTGGTCATTCAAGTAAAAGAAAACAGTGCTCTTTTATAAGTGTTGCAGATGGTATTGTCTTGTGAAAACAGGTATAATTGCACAGAGCCGCAAAGGCAAACCTACTGTACAGATTGAATATCTCCAGCGGTCTCCCATGTGCATCACTCAATGGTTTAGCTTTCAGAACGAGACTGAATTAATATCACATAATCGCAGGGAAAGGAATTTGCCATACTTAAGGATTACATTTCAAGCTGCAATATTTCTCACGTAGCTTTACTTAACGTGGAGCGAAACAATAACCCTAATTGCCAATTCTTTAGACTTTTGAAGGATATATCGCCGCTATGAATCGCAGCTCGACGGCTAATGTATTAGAAGTGCAAAAGTAATAGGCAAACAGCCCCTTCAGCTGCAAGTAGCGGACACATTAAGGCCTGGAGCGCTTCCAGAGAAATCTTTCAATTACACAGAGTGAATTGCAGTCTATTTGGAAGCCGAGATGGATATGGTACAGAGCAATGAAGTAAACTGTGCTATAGATTTAATTAAAATAACACGGATGTGGGAGCTTATGGTGCCTCGGACAAGGGAAGGTTGAAAAGGACAGGTGGACGGCAAATCGATGCTTCAGAGTCAAGAAAGTGAACAAAGACGAGGGTGGGAGAAAAGCCCTTACAGAGGCAATAAGTTCAGCAACAAGGAGAGATCTGTGTTAATTGAAAGTGCTTAAAATCAGATTGAAATTTTATTGTTATTAACCTTTCAAGGCTGCATCTTAAAGGCCACTCACCTTAAGATAATTGTGTTCAGTGAAAAATTTATTTTTGAAAAGAAATGTAATCACGATTTGTTCGATTTAATTACTTCGCCAACAACAGAAAAAAACAAGATGCAGTTTCGACCTTGATCACATTGTTACTCAAGAGGTTTTTGTCAGAGTTTTATGAATCATTTAATTCAGTGACAGGGACAAAGGATTTTGGTGTGGATCCAATACACATGAAATTTGATGTTTCGGAGTACACTTTGTAACATTTTATTGGAGCAAAACATTGTCTAAATGTTTTAACCACAGTGGTGCTGGGAAATAGAAAATTGAGAGGCAATGTTATTCATTGATTTTCTGTCATCGGCAAAATCACCCTTTTCAACAGCAGGATGATGCTGTGAAATATTAATATATTTTAGTGAGGGCTGTCCTCTCTCTCGTTTGCCAATCAGAGGCCAGGAGTCAGTATCAGTTCAGCACACTTTGACCACGGCCCCAGGTCCGTCCCAAAGCTTTGTCAGCCCGGATTAATAATAATAATGGCTTAAACTTTTTTTGAACAGTATTGTGCTATACAGGCCTGTGTTACCAAGTTTCTCAAAGTGCCACACTGTAGTCATTATTCATTCACTCTAAACTCAGTGGTGGTATGCTACTGCCCTGGGACAGAGTGACAGAAGTGAGGGTAACCAGTCTGCGCCATCGGCCCCTCCGACCACCAACAACCACTCACTCACACATTACATTCGCCCAGGCTTCCTGGTGTTCCCAAACGGTCTCCCATCCAAGTACCAGCCAGGTCCTTCCCTGCTTAGCTTCCGAGATGTGATCGGGCACAGTAAAGGCGGTATGGCCTTAAGAGTCAAGAAAATAAACGAGGGTGTCTGGCCTGGACCGTGGGGACGAGTAAACCAAGCACTTGGCTGGGTAGGGCCTGCCAATGGAAACACAGCAATTGTGTCAATGTCTTATGTGGTTGTAGACTGACAGGCCGAATAAGGTTTAGCGATAGATGATACATAAAATATTTGTTAATGTTTGACTTTAAAGGGTGGAAATTGTTCTAGAGGAATTTGTTCTCTGTTTTTGACCCATCCTTCAATGCTGCTGGGGAAACACAGATAAATCCTCAGATCTTGAGCTATAGGTTCATGAACAGGAGGTCCAAGCTGGAGGACCTATTGTGCATGTTTTTGGTTGAGAAGGGAAACTGGAGCACACGTCACAAAACTTAAGGTGTGTTGCTCTTTAAAAAAAATATGTTTACTCGATGTTATTCACTGCTTTTTATGGACTAGTAAAAAACAGTGAACTTCCACACGTGCGTTTAATTCACTTGTGAGTCAAATAAAACCTTGAGCTCTGAACTGATAAACACTCGTGTTTATTATCAGGTGCAAATAGGAGGTAGCCGGTAACATCATAAGCCCCAGCGGACCCTACAATTGAGATGTCTGTCTTCATCCGCCCGTCAATCTGATCCTGTCTGCACCAGAGCCTGCTGCCTCTCCCCCAGTTCGACTGGTCCGTCAGTGAACTCCACAGCACTCTCAGCCACACATGTGGTTCTGATTTCATAGCCAGAAGAGGCAGATTAACATAAAAGAGGGTGTGTAAGAGTTTGTGTATCAAAAACTATGCCTGGGGCTGAAGGAGGAGAGGATTACCTCATTTAGGCTCCTCGAAAATGCTGTTTACTTTCCAAAGCGTGCATCTTAATCAGGTATTAAAGTTACTGTGAGTGTAACCAGGTCAGTGGTATTGTTCCGCACATGCCGGGGATGGTTGGGACTGAACGGGGAAGTCTAAGTGGAAACAGAACTATGTGACATGGTACAGTGACATTTTGTTTAACTCTATATACAGCACCGAGACTGCTTTAAGTGTTTTGAACGGACATGAGTAAAACAATGTTAAGTGCTGTGCGGATCATTCATTCATCTTTTTCTGCTGGAAATCAGAGGTTAAGCTTGAGCCAATCCCAGCACTTATGGCCCTATGTATTAATAATAAAGCTGACATCTTTACACTAGCATTCATTAAAGTGGACATAACATGATTCATTGTGGCTTATAAACATGCTTTTGGGCACTTCGGCATTGATATTTCAGATTGTTTTTCAAGGGAGAGACACTTGATGAGGAAATACAGCAGCTTTAAGAATCGTGAGTGCTGCAAGACTCAAGTCACCATCTTAGCCAACAGCATACTAACAAATAGGTGTTGCTGTGATGAATGCAGTTCAAAGTGGTCCAAAATGGATCCAGTGGTGGTTTTTGGGCGGATTCTGTCTATTCTATTAGCCTACCCCACAACAACAAGTGGTAACAGTGTTATAAACAACAACAAAACACACAAACCCTTAGTCCTGGTATGTTTTTGACAATCAGTCTAGGCTCAACAAGAAGATTTTTTTCCTATAATCAATTGCATTGAGAATGGGTCTACCTGCCAGGCTGGTCAAATTCAATGACCCTCATTCATCGGTTTGTGTGTCTTCTGATTTCTCCTGATTGCAACAAACTCAAGTACAAGTGACTAGAATAATCCAGCTACTATGAGTGTGTAGTTGAAAACAATTGTCCATTATGCAGTCTGTAGATTAACCAAGCAGCTTGTCTTTGAGCAGTGATGATGCCACCGAATGTAATGCCTCTGTATACACTTGACTTATGACCTGTATATGATTTACAATACAAATTCAATAATATCTCAATAACTCCATATTATTTCAGGTGTAGGCCTTTTTGCTTTCCCAGACACAAATAACTTTAATTGGCGGGTGTGTGGCGGCAGTCTCTCCCAAGCCCCAGTGCGAAGGGTTAATATTGATCCAGCCTGTCTTTCCACTACAGTAACAGAAACACTAGAACTGTAATTTATAGTTTGATCTTTTCTCCTGCCAAAATTTACTGCCAAATTAAATAAAATACCAGCAGCCACACATCTGCATCGGGACCAAACCGAAATCCTGCAGCGCGTTCACAGGTGAGAGCCATTTTGGAGTTATTTCTTCGCGAATGCCCCGCTGACCTGAGCAGGCGAGCTACTGGCTCTGCAGGGCCCGTGTGCATGTCTACACATATCTAATGCATGCCTGGCTCAATGATTTAAAATAAAACAGACATGCTGCGATGAAAAAGCTCGAGAAACTGTCAATCTCCACCACGTTGTCAGAGGAGGAATATAATGGTCTTTTATTCTTAGACCTGGTATAAATTTTATATTTTTAATGTCACCCGGGTTTTACTTATTCAGTGACAGTATGGTCCTCATATTTAGGAGGGGCTCTGGCATTTAATAGATATTCAGCGGTGGAAATGGGTGCATTAAATATAACTTGCTGAGCTGTGAAAAGTGAACTTTTACTTCGTGGAAATCGTTGGGATAAGTAGCAGAGGAGTATTAAAAGTGCCTGCCTAAACTAGTACCAATAGAAGAAGCAGCGATGATATAGGTAAGAGGTGTTTGCATACACAGTACACGTGCAGGTACAGCATATTGTCTGTAAAGAACTTTGGAAACGGCTTTGTGTAAAATCAACAATGAGAAAGTGGATTTGAAGAGTGTACTACAAGCTTAGAAGTTGTCAACCAATAAGAAGTTATTGTCAATCTGAAATATTAATATTTCATCATCACCTACTTCCAGCTAACTGCAAGGGTCTGCAAGGGTCACCTCTCCACCTCAACCCATCAGCGCAGAGCCACACCTTCGACGCAGCCAATCATCACCCTCGGTCCTGCCTTTAAGCGCCAGCGTTCATGGTGCGTCTGCTTCCCAGCTGTGCTGCGACCCACCTCTACCCCTTCACTGTCCCTTCTGTCCGTGGCTTCACCCTGCTACATCCTTCACCGGTCTCCGATACCACCACCAGCCATGTTGGGCGAGTTCCTTAAAAATGGTTAAATATTCCATATTACTGATTACAGCTCTAAAAATGTAATATGTTTGTATTACATATTACTTGCGCTACTTTGAGTTACTTTTTAGTTACTTTTGGCAAAATGAACTGAAAATAGTAATAAAGCCACAGATCAAAAATGCAGTCAGAGATTTTATTTTTATTTTGTCTAAATAATGTGTTGTATTCCCTAGTTACTGAAAAAACACTGACCACCAGTGTCCGGACTCCGGGAGGAGACATCCCTGACTCTAACCTTCCCATCCATACTAACTAATATTGATGTCTACTGCCAATTTATCGATGTCAATAAATCTTTCTAATTGCTGCTTTTGTCTCTGAGTCTATCCAGGTTGAAATAGAAATAATAGCATCATCAACAGCATAGCATTGTCCTGTGGCACCAAGCAATTGCAATAGTAGTAGCAGCACCAGTAGCAGTAAGTAGTATTACAAGAAGAAGAAATCCTATCCCTGGAAGTAGTCATGTGCGGCGCACTGCAGTCTACCTCGGAGCACACAGTTCGCAAACCTTTCCCACCTCTGTACAATATGTAATGCAAAATCCCCATTAGTCTTTTACTCCTTTAACCTTTAGAGGAATGGTAGGTATGAGGGGGCGCTTTGTCGTATCATGATGAATACAATTTTTGAATGTGATTAAATAATAATACGACAGGTAATGAATCTCCATCTGATCCGTTTCATTACTCGTTCAGCCCTTTATCAGGCTCTCTCTATATATATATTCTCATTAGATATTCCATTTCTCACAGCTACTATACATTCATGTAGAAATAGCCTTCATTGTAAATCCAGGAGGGCTTTTAACTTCATGCGTTTGGATTACTTGAACATTTTTTTAAATATATATTAACTCTCTGCTTGACCAGCTCCAGATATAAAATAAAATAAATTGAAACTGTAAAAATGTTCAGCCTCAACTTAATATTTAAATTTTCACTGGAAACATGCATAACTTTTTTTTTTGCTTCAGTTTTCTTTTTTTCTAAATGCCATGGCAATTGCAAGAACAACTATAAAAGTTGCAAAATCAAGAAAAAATATGAAAAATGAATTCAAGCTTTTAGGTCTATGGTGCAGTATTATTTTATTTCCAACAATGTATTATTCCACACGATCGAATGTATTTCATTGTGTTTTGCAAAGGCATACATGTTTCATAATTGTGATTTACTTTACTTTGTCCTTAAAATAACCTTGATATCAGCCCTACTTCCATCAACATCTTATGAGAAAAAACTGCAAAATCCTTCCATTATATCAAATGAAATCTTATTTGTTAGTGTCATGGCTTGTTGGCGATCCCAAGGCTTCTCCAATTGCGAAAAAACTTATCTACAAAAATAAATGAACAGACTGTGACAGTTTCAACACTAAAGGACCAGTTTGATTCTCTTCTTTTCTCCTTAATGTCAAATACAGTTGATACAATTGGAAGAGTCATTTTAAATGCATAATCCACTTTGCCTAGTTTGCCTCAAATTTCTCAGCGGCTGAAACGTACAAATGGGAAATATTCAGTTGAAAAAGTAAAAAATGTTGTTGGAGTTACTTAGTGAAGATAGTTTGACACAAAATAAATTGTATCCTTAATTCCATCAACTTCACCATTTAAAAAGGGAAAAAGATGAAATGTGATCTGTAATTAACATTTCCTTTCATTAAAGATCGGTCTCATTACAAGCTTTGCTAATACAACTCTGACAATTTTGGCGGAGTATAATGAACTTGACCCGGGGTGGGCCAGATGATGTCCTAATCTGAGTCAATGAGCTAATCTGCACTGACAGAGGGGTCAAAGATCATTGATGAAGCTGAGATAATAGACAGGCCCAATGAATAACAATGGCGGGATTAAGTAAAGGCCAATCCCAAATAACAATGCCTTGGACCAATCATATTCCACACATTTCACAGAAGGGTGGTCCTCTAATTGGGAACATGATGTCTTATTTTTGTGCCAGAACAGCAAAATAACCTGTCAGCATATGTAATCAATAACTCTAACGCAACCAAACATAGTGATTATTATGAAAAGTGATATTTGCTAAAAATCTCTATTCACAAGGCACTGAGCCCAGAAATGCATTATACAGCATGTTTAGCCGCCTTCTGGGGCAACGAACAAGGCACCTGAGGATTGACTGTTCTGTCTCTACGGCAGAAATAATATTGTTGATATTTCATTTTTTTTTTTTAAACTCTGTTTTGGTCCACTATGCGCTGTGAGAATTCAGTCAGACCCTGGAAAAGTTAAGCTTAAATAAAACTATGTATTACACAGTTGTATTTCTATGTGTTAATCAGTTCTCTTTGTATATGTTTTGTAGGTCTTAGTTCGATACAAACATGATACAAAATCTCATTTTTGATTCAGTTTGGGATTTTTTGTTTGTTTGTTGCGTATTTGGGTGTTATTTGTATTTAATAAATACCATACAGACTATATTGTCTTTAAATCCACACCGCATAGAATTTTACCCAATAAATACAATTGAAATACAAGCATTTATTTTATGACAGATATTTTCATTATTGAAAAATGACTCAAATGTACAAACAAACATGAGCTTTTGCTGTGAGCGGCTCAGCTCTCCTTAGACATGACTGTAATTTTACCGGGAGTGGGTACGTCTCCAGCTCGTCTCCATGGAGATGTGGACTAAATTCAGCAGAATTTGAGATTTAAACAGGTTAGGTCCTCAACCAAATCCATTCTTTGAAGTAAGTGGATTTTCTGTGTCGAGCTGGTCATTAGGAGCATCTTCTGATGGTAACACTATAGTCCAAAATGTTACGCAGTGTGCCTTTAATTGTGACATGATTCTGATCAACAACACTTTTATTTTGGTGATCATATTCTAACTCTCGACAATGTTTTCAATTTAAACAGAAATAGGCTTTTCAATGCACACTTCATATATCGAGTGGGGTGCACCTGTGCTCCCATTGTGACTCTCCCTCAGGCTTTTTTCCTTCCCATTTCCACAGAGGTCATTTTAGGGGGGAGGACACACCCCAGTGCTGACCCCTGGAGGTCACCCCTGCAGCTCTGGGTGGCTGAGATAAAGGCTGTCCCATAATGGAATAAGAAGTAGATATATAATCTTATAGTATTGTTGGTCCATGGATGAATCATGCTCCGGTGAAGTCAGACCATCCCTGTTTGGTGATGGAGTGTGTGGGGTCTGGATAATGGTCAGGTTTGTATTAGAAACAGTTTGTCTTTGGTTATAGGAGCAAGTGCAGCAGATAACAGTGTTTACATCTCTGCCTCCAGAAGAAGAAAGTCCTTGTGCACACACTACATACCTTACTGGTGTTTGCTTTATGGATTGGATACCTGAGATAATTGAAGATAACTGTGCTCTGTCAGCGTTGCCTTCCCTGACAGTATTTAATTAACAATTTAATTTTGCATGTCAATATTTGGCCTTGTTCTTAATCGTACTCAATATTGTTTCAAAAAGCAATTGTGTTATATCAGTGTATTTACCGAACTGTGGCTATAGTAACGGTCAAGATGCATCACTGACAACCATACACCACTTTCACTATCTGATTCTATGACGTATGAAGTGTATGTGTGTATGTGTGTGTGTGTGTGTGTGGGACACCAGATACAAATGAGCGAATACAATCCAATGTTGCGTGTTTAGATCCACGAGTCCTATGTGTGTTCATGAACATGCCCTGTCCCAATAGACTAACTGAGTAGACTGCCACATTAATGTTACATTACAATAATGAAATGCAAGCCAATAATTAAATTAATTAATGATTTTGTATTTGTTGCATTGTCTGTTTGATCAAACCTTGAGCCCACACCCAACTCTGAGCTAAATGCAGGAGGAGGTTCTGTTGCAGACTTTATCATACAGGAAGAGTTTCAATGGCAGTGACAGCCTGTGAATAACAGCCTGGAACAAATATGATATGTGTGAACTTGAAGGGATCATCATTAAAGGGGATGAAAGAATAGAACACGACAACCCACTAAAAGAGAACACATGTGGATGAGCAAACCTTTGGAAATGAAATCGGGTATTCTGAGTATGCAAGCATCTACTTAATAGAGTTAATATTCAATTTGAAGAATGGCACATTATAACAAATTTATTTATTTATAAAGCATGTTTTATGTGGCCAGCACAGACTCAATGTGCTTTCAAAACAAGGAAATCACAGTGCATTGGAAAACACTGACACAGAAGAGCACACAGGTTAGGTAGACAGTTTGGTGTGACAATTTGGAACTACTAAGTGCTAATTCACATGCTACTAATAATAAATTATTAGGCTTTTAATATCTCACTCTGCATGATCTAATCCTGAAGCTAAAAAGTAAACTAACACTTTGCATTATCCATTCATTTTCTTCCTCTTTAAGTGAGGAAGGAAGTCATGGAATTCTGCATTGGACAGAACTTTGTAATTCTGCTGGATGTAAGAATTACATACTGAACCTGAGGTGTTTGTTATGTTAATCTGAAATTATAAAAAACAAAAACAAAAAGGGGGTCTCGCTTGTACCCCCTTTTCCTGTGTAAATGCACAGTGAAACAGCATAGGTTGGACTAGAATGAGCGCCAAAGAGTAAGGTAGTTATTTGAAGTGGTATAAACATCCATCCATTGTACCTTCAATATAACCTTCAAATAAAGTGTTGCCGAAGATGCGTATTTATGCAGGAGTCAATCACTTTTTAGCTCCAGCTTGTAATATAAAAACAAGAAAACACTTATGTATGAAATATGGTGGGTTGGTGTGTTGTGTGGGACACAGTTTGAAAAGCATGTGAGCCCAGTGAAAGTTAAGTGGAAGAATATGTTGTTGACCAAAGAAGACAAACTCATTTTGTTTTTAGAGTTTTCTGCTCAAATGGGCAAATTATTCAAAATGCTTTGCAGTTGATAAATGAATACAATTTCACAGTAGAAAATCCAAAACTGGCTTTGATTTGGACATTCTAATTGAGTTGTGATAGTGAATGAAGGTAATTATCCCAGAAACGACTTTGGTGACCACATTCACCAAAAATAAATCCTCTGAATTACATCCCCAAAATATGAACGCCGACACTTTTACACCCACCCAATTATTTCTCCTACCAGCGGCTCAAAGCAATTTTTCTGAGCTAAATCATAGTGACACCCTTAGAAAGAGTCAGCACATGCAGTGGCCATGATTAGTGGGCATTTCCTATACGACAAATGAAATACACTTGGCAAAGCTGTACGCCATGAAGGCCACAAACCAGTTTCAGCTCACACTTTCTGGAAAGCAGATCATTTTTGCTGTTTTGTTGGATTTATTTGAGTAACTTCTGTCAACTAGACTGTTCATATGTCAATCCACCTTTTTCCTCTTATCCATTGCCAGGCCAAGCCGTCCAGATCACACTCCTCCCACTGTTGTGTGTCCCCAGAAGGACGGCTCCTCCAGGCTCAGGCTCTGCCAGCGTTATCCTGCCCTGTTGGTCTCTCATTTTAAAAGGCTTCTGAACAGCTCTTTGTCTGACTTTTTTGCAATGGGAGACCAGGGCCAAAACCCCTAACAACATCGCTCCTATAGGATCATTTGTGCGCTGAATCATTATATTATGAATTAACAGCCATCTTAAAGGAACAGGCCACCGTTTTTCCATACTGAGATATGTTCTTACCTGAGCTTAGACGAGTTGATGCGTAACTGTCTGGTCTTTGTGCGTGCCCGTGGAAGAGCGTGGTAGCTTCCAACTTTACCCCCGTTTGGAGCTATAGGAATATACTGGGAGAGGCCAAATGCTAACAACATCTTTGGTCGTTTTGCGTGACTGAGAGCACACACCTCCACCACCAGGTGTCGCTTCTGAGGAAGAAGTGATCGAAACTAGTCAAGCAGGTAAACTAAACCTTCTGTCCTACTATAAGAAACAAACCTGTAATATTCTTAACCTAAGAAGACAGTATGAACCTTCTACAAAGAGTATTAAAATTTTCCTCTGAATTCTTATGTGAAAATAGCTCATTCCGGGCAGCTTATTTAAGGTATCATTAGTTGCCACTGTAAAATGAGTAAAAATGAATGCTGCAGTTGTTTGAATCACAAACATGCTGTCCTCTGTTTCACTTTGTGAGACATCTCTCTCTCTTACTCCGCCCCTCTCATACAGGCACAAATGGGGGACTAATGTCGGACTAATTGCAGCACTGAAGCGTCCCTCGACTGTTTTTCAGAAAACTTAATCGTGTGGACAGGCAGAGTGAACTAATTATCTGGACGCTGTTTTCCCAGCCAAAGCTGGTAATTTAGCAGCAATTGACCTCCTGCAGTTTTGCCAGCAAAGGAAAACATGTAGGCCAGTCGGCTAACGAGGGGCCCATGAACCTCCAGCCCAGCCTGGTCTGCTGTGGACTTAGAGAAGCAGACTTCAACTCTCATTTAGCTCTGAGCACCTCCAGGAGATTGCGAGAGAGGGGGTGGGTGGCAAAAGAGAGCGTAGTGGAGGAGATTGGGCGAGAGAAAGATAGGATGACAAACAAGAGAAAGAGGGAGAGAGAGTATGTGCACATAAGGGGTGACTTCAGCTCTTGAATGGTGGGACCAGGTCTGTCGGGACACTAACTCAATGCTGCGATTGTCTGAAAACAGGATGTAATTCTGAGGCATGGATATTTGGACCAGACCCAACATGTCCTCCGCTTCCTCCCACTGCCTGCCAGTGATTGACAGTTTCTTACACTGAGGCAATCAGAACAATTAAAGTTGAGAGACTTACAGTATAGGGATGGAAAATTAATCATGTTTCTACTCCACTGGATGTAATAACCATTTGGGACAAACAATTTCACAATTACTACATTGTTCTGAATATTTTTTCCCTTTTAGTATTATCACTGTCAGTCATTTTACAAATAGACAGGATTAATGAGTCCGCTCAGCTAAGCTTCTTAAAGTCACACAAAGACAGTAAAAAAACCCGTCAAGACAAACCCTCAGGTCACCTTGACTAAGAAAGTTTCATATATAGAGAGAGAGAATGTATCTTTGTGCTGTTAATAATATACAATACTTCAATAAGTGGGGGAAAAAAATCAATAGCTAAAACAATGAGACACGTGTCAAATACTAAAATAGACAAGCAAATATAATATCCAAATGTCAGCAGGTAATTGTCCCGGCCCTCCTCAGTCCTCAGTCCTTCTCCTCCAAGCAAACCACACAGACAAAGAGACTCCACTCTCATTTATTAACAGGCTATAGGCCCAGATCTGCCTGGAGTCAATCTGCACAAATAGGGCTGAAGACTGTGGAGCTAACATCAAGTCCTTGGTGGGGCTTCAAGTCTGAGGATTCACAGGTCGCCCAGCCACAAACATCAACGCTTTTAAGAACACTCTTGTTTCCTAGCTAAACTACGCTCTTGTGTTGTGAAAGGCCTTTAACACATACTAATACATGTCAGGGAACCGGCCTGTTGTGCTTGTCAATTTCCAAATATGTTCCTTTGTGTTCCCTATCAAACTTTTCTTGCAGTTTTCTTCTAAAATGTCAGTTTGATGCTCTGTGTTGACTTTTGGATCAGCGCTTTTATTGCTCCATAAACACAATAAGACAGCAAAGCCCTGGCTGACATCTGTTTAGACGTCCTTCACAGTGATTTGTGCTATTGAATATCCTCTATATGCTCCACTGTGCGGGCATGAGAGTGTGTGTGCATTAGATAGCGGCACACCCAGAGAATTGGCACTTAATTTCCTTTATGCGGTTAGCTTAAGTAAACATAGCAGCTTATAAAGCGTGAGTAAGTGCGTGGCCATGGTGCACAAGTATGCATGTATGTGTGTGTGGTAATGGGTGAGTAAGATTACCGCTGTGATTCAGTATTGGTTGCGTTTTTATCACTGTTAGTTTTGGGATGCCAGTAAATGGTTGTGAGACAGTAGACGCCTGTTGTCAATATAAAAGCAAAAAGCAGTAATTCAGACTGAATGCGCCACTCTCTTTATGCTGTTGTGTCAAAGTTTCCTGGACACGCCACAAAACGTTTGAAAGATTATTATTGAAATGCCAGAACCATAAAATATTGCATTGCGAGGTTTATTGTTATTTTTCACTGGTGGAATAAATAGATAACTCTGATCTTGTTCTTTTCAAAGCTTTCTTATGTACAAATACATACCAAAGCAGTCTGTGGAATATGAACTCAAATAATGAAATCAAGAACCACCACTGGGAGTCATTTTAACTGCCTCTGAGCATAATGTTAGAATCAAACGGTAGTGCCACAACACAGCGACACTTGAGTAAAAGCAAAGCATACAAACTTATAATTCCATTCATTAGTTGCACACTCTTTATATGCCATAGATCACATATGTCAAACACAGGATGATTCAGCCCCGGACATGACTTGTAGAGCATAAATTGCTGAGTATGTAAAAAATAAGTCTCTAGCCCATTCCTTATTTTTTTTTTTTAAAGCAATAACCAGAATGGCCATGGCAGCCACTAGGGGGCAGATTAAATAAAAGAAAGAAGTCCACACGTGTCCAGCAGAGCAGAGGGCCCTGTCATAATAAGAGATAAGGATATAAACAACACATTATATCCATGTGGTAAATGAAAGCAGTTATTACTATCTATTAGGCTATTAACCTCTTAACTCCCATCTGAACAAATCCCATTTTCTCCAGTTTGGCTTTACCCTAATCAAAAAGCTTCTTGGGAAAAAAGCACCAAAACAGCCACAAAAAATTAGAAGAAAACAAGGATGTAAACACAGCAAAAAAGTGACAAAAACTCAACAAAAATGTGACAAAAATGTAACAAAGATGTGACAAAAATGTGATAAAAACTCAAAAAAAAAAAAAAAACATATAAAAGGTGACACAACACAGCAACATCGCGAGGAAAAAGATCAGTTTTGTGGGTCTTAGCTTTCAAATGAGGTGTTAAACAGGCCTATAGCCAAAGAGGACAGCATGCATTCGGTTTAGGCGGGAGGTAAGAGGTTAAAGTGAAAATTCAAATCACAGTTCAACATTATTATTATTTTCAAAAATGTTTTCTCAGTAGTATTAACATGTTTACATTACATTTGGCCCCCGACCCACATGGGAGCTGAATTTCGGGCCCACGACCCAAAATTAGTTTGACACCCCTGAAAGTTCATTCAGGTGACTTGACCCATCCTTGCACTTTCACTCTTCTCCCGCGCTCGGCCACTCTCACACGGCTGAGACGCCTCTTCTCCAAAGCACAGACAGGTGGAGTCTACGCGACAATAAAAGTCTCAGGATGTTTATGAGCAATTTTGTTCCTTTATCCCACAGATCGATGACAGCCTAAAACCTTTCTAAAGTAGGCCTATGTTGTTTTTCTACAACAGATCAAATGCTAGCTTTAGCTACTGCTAAATGACTTTAGATGCAGCAACGGCTAATTATTAAAGTGCTTTTTGGCTGATTTATCCTTCAAATTTTACTCTGCTTATTCTGCTCACGCTGCAACATGTGGAAACCGCTAACAAACATGCACCCCTGGCTCTTAAAAGACGTGTCCTTAATGTATAATAAAATAATAACTAAATAAAAATACCACAGCTGATGTGTGTTGTTAGCATTACACAGAGCCTATTTAATCATATTCTCTAAAGTAGCAAGTGAGTCAATTGTGTAAGTAATAGCAGTGGATCAGTAGTAGAGCCAAAAGCTGGTGGTTGGCCAGAACATGTGATCATTGTGTCCTTGGGCAAGACACCTCACTTGCTTTACAGTATCAATGTGCGCAGATGAATGACTGTTTGTGAGCATAATAGGTTGACTTTTTTCGTGTTTCAGTGTGGAAGGACATCTGAATAAATCCAATAAGGAATCAGAAGTAAATGTTTTGCTGTATGTAGTTGAGAGTATCAGTGTGCACCTAAAGGGTCAATTTTCAAAGCCTGGTTGTATAAATGTTTATCTTTTTGAATGGTATTGACTCAGACTTGTTCATTTTCAACTGCAGCACATTATATATATTTTTCATTGTGGTTTACAGCTGAAAACTGGAGGCTTTATGGGATCAATATAAACACAACACCAAAGTGCTGAGCCGTCTTTTTGTTGGTTTACTCCAAAGGCTAGACAAAGTCGATGCATTTATAGATTTTTAATCTCAAAAAGAGTAAGAACCAGTAATGGGAAAAACTGAGATCCTAATGTGCCTGTCGTCTCTGTCCAGGAAAAGCACAAGCTTGAGCCCAGTGCGTTTAGAGTCTTCCTACACGCAGTTTATATGTCAAAATAATGGATTATAGGAAACAAAAATGCTCTATCCAACCCAGCGCTCTCCTTCAGCATTTGACAACAAGATGTAGCTACAAAGATGAAGCCAAAGGGTGGTGGCTGTTATTTCAGTTATTTGAGGTCAAGCAATTTCTCACAATGCAGTGTCATTTATTCACTTTGTTCTATTTGTTGGACTACTGTGTGATGGTTTATTTTGACAGATTAAGACAATGGTTTATGGGAAGATTGGAGCTAAATGTTAGCAGGTTGTAAATTAAGTTGGTTTGGGGACAGTTATCCAAATGGAAGTATTTGATCATAACCTGTCTAAAACCTGTAGTTGTTTGGATTTGCTCCACCCAATACTTGCAAATAATTCGAAACCTGGAGCAAAGGGGAACTGAACTGAAGTACTGCAGAAGAGTACCTGGCTGGAGGGATTACCCTATATTGTACATGTTTTGAATTAATTGGGGAAACCAGGGTACTCACAAGGAGAAAAATGTCCAAAACACGCCCTCCGCTCGGCTCGGAAATCAAACAGATGGTTTAAAAGACTTTTTGCCCCCATTTATTTCCATGTGTTTTCCTCAGTCTTTTTTCTGACACAGGCTGAAGCTGGACATGTCAAATGCAGCCACTGAAGTTTAGATTTCATATCCGTACGACTTGTGTTTTGGATTTAACATTGTGTAAACGATGTGTTATTGGAGATGCAAGCCTGCGAGAGCATGAATTTCCCCGTTAAACCTAAACAGATGTCACCTAAATTTAACCATGAATCAGTTCATTCTCCTCTCAATATGGAGCTTTACACACTTGTCAACGTACACAATAAACATCGGCGCGAATGTTTGTAGAAGACGTACATTCTTGCAGGAAAAGAAATCCTTTGTCACAGTGATTTACAGGAAGATGCAACACACATCTTGTTCTGTTTACTTTTTTTTTTCAGATCCTTTTCTGCCCTACCAGAACTGTTACTTCTAAACGTTATTAACCCTGGTACCCCTTCCACTTTGATAAGAACTAAAAGTGACACGTTGAGCATCTTTTAACAAATCTCTGTATACTTTGCCTCTGTTTAAACGCTGTCTAAATATTTTCACTGTGTGTCTCCAGTGTTAGTAAATCACTGCTATCTTTCTCCAGGACTCATTGTTTTCATCTGCAGGACAAGGTAAATATTTGCCCACTGAAGTGTTTCTAACAGCTTGTGTACAGTATGGCGGGGTCCTATTGTTTCTCGGGACGACGTGGATGTGTTCCTTATGTTTTGCCCGGTCCCCCCACGTCCCGAGCTGCCGGTCATGATTACTTTTGATTAGTTTTCATTTGCTCCTCAGTGTTTAGACATCAATCATAGCTGTCCTTTAGTGGAGCGTCTCCCAGCTGGCTGTCCCTGCACTGTCTGTGTGTGCGCTTGAACATGTGCCGGAGTCTCACAGGTGGCGCACCGTCGAATCTATAGGAGATCTCCGGAGAGACAAACAGAATGTGAATATGTGAAGAAGGAGGGAGTGTGCCCGCCGCGTTGGCAGAGAGCCTGCATATGTTAAAGAGCCTGTTTGGAGATGATATTGTTGTTTATGTAGCGCCTTTATGGTCACTGGCTTTGCGGTCTGAATCCAGCAGTGTGCATGAGAAGTTCTTTTCAGATAATATAATCTCACCTCTTAAGGCGAGACACTGCAGGTGAATAGGGAGAAAATGTATATTTACAGATATCAATTTGAAACTTTTGCTGTAGATTACTGGCATAAATGTGAGAAAAAAATACATTGCAAGTTTTCTGTCATTTTACCGTTTCATATAAGAACAAGGTGTTTTATGCCTAAAAATGCCCCAAATTTCCCATCATTTCAGCGACAAAATCTGAATAATGGATAGAGCTACATTCAAATTTATGGTGTCAATTTATTGATAAATGAGCTACCAAGACGTTATCAGAGGGGATTTTGGATATCTTGTTTAGTTTTAAAATAATCAGTTTTTTAGTGGAAAATTTTGTAAAAATTTTCGCCTTATTTTTTGACATTCAAAACTCAATAAATGGGGCTAGGGATTAAATAATAAAAAATATATAATATTGTTCAGTCCAAGGCTGGAAAATGTGAAGTCTTTAGGTCCAACTGACGTGGATATAGTGTCGCCACAATGACAGAAAAATGTGTTTTGAGAAAAAGGCTCTTGAAATTGCATTGTCCCATATAAGTCTATGGGTGAACATTGGATCAGCGCAATATTTAAATATGTTATTGTGAAGATCAGGTATATTTTCTGTTTCCGGGTGAAAGCTTATATGTTCAGAGACCAATTTGGCCCAAAACCTGAAAACTGAAAAAAATGAGTTTTGCCTGTAGTGTCCCCCCTTAATAATAAGTGGATCATTACCATCTTGAAACAATTTAAATCTTAAGGCAAGTGATTATTTTTGGTCATTTCTACACACTTTACCTGGCCTCCCTGCTGCACATCAGTAAGGTAAAGAAGCATGCAGTCCTCACTCAGCCAATCAGAAGAGATCACCCTACATCACCGATAGTACTACTGTGGCATCTGACCAATCAGCAGAAACAGGTCGCGCTCTCAACTTCCTGTTTTTTCTGAAGTCTGAAAAAGTGTGGCTAAATGCATAGTACATTTCTTTACATAACTTCAATACTATCATGGTAAGTTGCTGAAACTCACACATTTTATTGGTGGATAATTGTGCTGAGTGATGATATATGTGTTGGTTTTGGAGGATGAAGTTAAATGAGTGAAATTACAGCATGAAATGTTGTTGTTAATGTTCACTTAAACCTAAAGTTAATGAGCTGTGTCCATATTTGGACATGCCCGTTGCACCTATTATTCATACTTACAGTATTTTCTTGACAAAAGAACCAATAAACCCGAGGACTGTGTTTTTATGTTGCCAAAGGTTATTTCAGTAACATTTTTAGGCAAACAATATTGGAGGTGACTGCCCCCGCCCACTGCACATAAAGCACAATCACATTACAAAAAGCTCTTGCCTATGTGTGATCATTCAAACATCAATATCACAAAACACAACGTCTCCTGAACACCAGCACCACCCGAAACCTGAGAGTACTTTTTGTATATTTTATATGGTTTATATGGTAAATATGGTCACTTCACGGAACCAAATATGGTAATTTCACTCACATTGGTTTTCTGCATGATAATGAAAGAAAAATATAACAACAGAACTAAACTTGGGTTATGTCCCTCAGTAACACTCTTAAGATGAAATTATTTATTTCAAAGTATTTCAATGAGTGCCTCTATAAAGGGTTAAATGTATCAGAACGCATCATGTCCTGCTGAACTTTTTAGTTTTCCACTCCATACCAATTTATTTTTTTAGATGTGAAATAATATGAAATATGATTAACGTTTTAGACGAGTTCATGGCCATATACACTGCCTGACCCAAAAAAAAAGGTGCCAGATATATTTAACTAACTGTTTACTGAGCACAAAGAATGAGCGGACAAGTTGAACATCCTGAATGACCGGGTTATTCCATCAATGGATTTCTTCTTCCCTGATGGTACGGGCATATTCCAAAATGACAATGCCACGATTCATCCAGCTCACATTGTGAAAGAGTGGTTCAGGGAGCATGGCCCCACAGAGTCCAGACCTGAACTCCATTGAGAATCTTTTGGATGTGCTGGAGAAGGCTTTGCGCAGTGATCACACTCTCCCATCATCATTACAAGATCTGTGTGAAAAATTAGTGTATGAAAAAGAAAAGAAAATAAGTGTATGAGACATTTGATACTGTATAAACCTCTTAACCCCAACCTGAACTGAGCACGCTTTCTCCTGTTTGGCTTTACCCAAATCTAAAAGCTAAAAAGCGTCAACATGCAACAAAGATGAGACAAAAACGAGGATGATAATGGTGACAAAAACACATGAAAAAAACCTATGACAAAAGAGTAAAACAGAAAAGTGAGGAAAGTGATTCATTTACATTAGTTTTGTAGATTTGGAAAAAGCTGAACTGGAGAAAATGCACTTGGTGAAGGTGGGGGTTAAGAGGTTGTGCTTTTTGATTACATAGACTATTTCCATAGGTTTTCTGAAAGTGTATCCACTTCTTTCCCTGATAATGATAATGATGAAGTATCTCCTGTGTATATCCTGTAAATCTCTGGCCAGGCTCCCATTCGTCAGCCGGCTGTTACTTTTGAGACAGAGGAGTTTTCTCCGCTGCCCTGGATCCCCAAACATTTGATCGATTGCTTTAAAGGGGGAGCAAAATAAATCTAACCCTAAGTTCTTCTTCTCTGTGCAGTATGATGGAGAGATGAGGATGATTTTGGCTCACGACTAAAGCAGGCTGCGTTTTCACAAAAGCCTACAGGGAGGATGAGGCGGGGGATTGGCACAGGCAGGAACGGAGCGAGGGATGGTCTGAGTGAGATGTCTGAGTTGTGGCTTTTGGACCTGGCAACCACGGCCTTGGCTCCGATGTGTCGACAGAAGGGAGGAAGTAAACGGAGGCGTGATGAATCTGTGTGTGGGGGGAAAAAAAGAAATGATTGTTCAATTCAGCAAGTTTCCCAATAAAAAACTCCCTTTTCATTTGGAAGGAGATGCAGGAGGTAACTGTCAGCAAAACTAGTACATCAAAGTGGTTATTTCTGATAAGTCTTCTATTGGGTGCTAATTACTGATAGTGTAGTGACGGACAAAGGATGTTGCGCAGATGCCCTCCCGTACATGATTCTCTTCAGTCCCTGTAACCTGCCAAGGGTTTATCTTGAGACTAGGAGTTTGGCCTGCCGGGAATCAAACCATCAGTCTCCATATGGCAAGCAAGAAAACTCACCATATCAACACTCATGTCAAGCAATATGAAGAACAGTGTGAGGCAACAAGGGTCCCTAACAGGCGGCCCGCGGGCCACATCCGGCCTGAGAGATGATTTTATCTGGCTTCTGACTAGAGCACAAATTCATGAGTATATCAAAAAAAGAGCAAGTCTCTATGGATTTATGCATTTTTAAAGAAGTAACCTGAATGCTCACTCTAGCCACTAGAGGGCAGCTTAAAGAAAGAAAGGAACAAATTCCACATGTGTCCAGAAAAGGGCATGGACATAAAAAAGAGATCAGGATGTAAACAACACATTATAGCCATGTGGCAAATGGACAGTCTGCCCTCTGGTGGCTGTGGCTACAATAGTAGCTTTACCACCTCCGAGTGTGGAGTTAATAAGTAATAACTACAGTGTAGCAGAAACTTGTGACACAGGCTTGTTAAGTGTATTGCAAGTGTAAGCCGTTATTATGAGGATACAGTCAGGCTCATTAGTCAGTTATTGAACAAAGTTTCCTCATTAGTACTTTCCCTATTAAAACATATTTTACTGGAGATTTTGTTTATGGACCCTGGCGATACACTCCCGATACATTCTGGCCCCCAGGGAAATTTACTTGGAGACCTGCTATAGAATTTGTAGAAAAAGAGGGTTCAACAACCAATATTTCTCTCTTCCAAACACATAGGCTAAATTTAATGCAGCTACCCTTATGACTGAACCCACAACCTCCTTGCTGAGAGGCCTGGAGACTCAGCCACTGTACACTTTCATGCATGTTCTGTGTGTAGAGTCAAAAAGACTGACAATCTTGAGTTATGAAATCTGTAAACATACCTGCCTGATCAAAACAAGAAGTTGCCACAGAGAAAAGGTCACACAATCTTGTATTTCATTGGACCACATTTCAGCTTTGATTACATTCGCTGTGGCTTTGTGTTTCAATAAGCTTCTGCAATGTCAAAAGATTCACTAACTTTTCACCAATATCTTGTATTGATGATGGGAGAGTGTGACCACTGCGCAAAGCCTTCAGCACAGTAAATATCTAGACTCTGTGGTGGCCTGTCCATGTGTGGAAATGATGTCCCATGCTCCCCGATGAATTGTCCTCTTGGAACATGCCCGTGCCATCAGTTTTTTCTTCTTTAGGCTCATAATGTTGCTGAATTTATAAACTCATTTATTTTCTTTCTACTTAATCTGTCACCGTTATCATGTATCGGTTTTAAATCTCAGTCCTCAGCATGATCAGTTTGGGTAATCCCTTCTGTACAAAAAGTGCCACCAAATAAAATGGCTGAGCTGCTCAAATAAGCTCAAAAAAGACCCTAAATCAAATGCTACTTCAATCCTCTTCAAAGTCACTCTGTGTTTTAAAATTCCACCAGTTTTCAAGTTTGAACAATTGACGTTTTCTTTATTAACAAAAGATTTACTTAAGCTCTTTTTCCACTGGTTTCAACCACAAAGCTGTTTACTTTGATATCGCTGAAGTGGTTAGGCCTTGGCTCGGGCTCAATCGCTGTGGACAGATACTGGAGGAGGAGAGATGGCAGGGAGGAGACGGGAGGACGGTGGATGTGTATAAATGCGCTTTGTTCGGCTGGCAAAGCGAGTGCTATCTAAGTGCTGCTGGAGTATCCTGGCAGACAGCATGGCACCTCTAATCACTTTCAATAAATCCCACTCAGAAAAGACCAGGAACAGCAGCCCCAAAGCGGAGTATCCTCTCCCACCTCGTCTGGTCCGCTTCTCACGTCGGACACTGCCTCGCTGCTTGTTCAAAGTGATTATCCGAGCATGAGCTGCCGGATACAAAGGCACTTTCAGGAGAACCAACAAGCCATAACAGAGTTCACTCCCTCATGACTCATGCCGCCCAAGGATTTTCAATTAAAATGTTTCAATATTTGACCTCCTCAAAGCGGGTTAGTAACACACACCAATCAGCCAGAAAGTGATGCGTTCATCATCGTGGAAATCCCCCCAGTTTGGTTTCAGATGCGAACACCTAGCCTTCTGGCATTAAAACAAAACAACTTACATTTAAATGAGAAGCCAACACTTCTCTACCCATTTTGGGAGCTTCCACGTGGCTGGTTTTAGATAGGATGTTAAACACCAGCTTCCCGTTATCGTAAAATTAACCAACTCCGACTTTGTGCATTTTTGTTACACACAAAATAGTTTTGCAAGTTTTTAATTGTGTTCGAAAAGAATTTCCTTAAGTGTAAAATCACAAAACCAGTGCCTTGTGTGTCTTGATATTATGTGCTACAAGAATGCTCATTGGTCTGATCAGTGATACTGCCTCTTCCAAGACATTCTAGCACCCTTGTGTGTGAGACAGTGATTTTTCTTGTTGCCGTTGTTACTGAGAAAAGCTGTTTATTAGACGGATGTTTTTTCCCCAACTATAATACTCACAGGATTGAATTCTTACAAGCAATTTTGACTCGTTTTATGCTACAGTGTGGGACTGCCCCAGCGGATGACCTACATGAAGATCTGATAGTAGTTTTCTTAGTAGACATGACATCATGGAAGCAAGCATTAATTGCACGGGTCTGGTTTTGCCATCTGTGTAACATGCTCGGACGGCAGAAATGAGCAAACCGTGTCTCGATGTGTGAATGCCCCAACTTTGCCAAGACAGCTCCAGATTTTCACTGAATTTTATGTTGTTCCTCTTTGTGTCCAGGACCCTCCTAGAAATGGGATTCTTGAGCTCAGTGGGACTTTCCTGGTTAAATAAAGGATGAATAAATACATTTAAAAAAATTGAAGAAAGCTTTTTATTGCTCCGTGAACTCCTGATATACATATCAGAGATGTAAAAGGATGGCGTGATTCTTCCGCATGTGAGTCAGGGAGATGCCACTGGCCTTGTGTCACTATATTATCTAACAATGTGTACAGTATGTTGGTCAGACCTAGCACGCGATCCATGAGCCCTCAGGCCAAATCCACTGTGTCCACTTATGCATGATAATTGCATGGCATTGTGATCGCCAGTGTTTGCATATTCACTTTCATCCTTGTATAAACATGTTGACACAAATTGATAAGTAGCGATGTCAGACACAGATGCTCAGTTTCTGGGATGGCATACTTTGTATCTAGGTTTTCAAACAGATTAATTTGTTGAGTGAAATGACTTTTGCAACAACACATCATCAGTATAGGGTAAAACTAACATGTCTCACGACGGTCTAAACCCAGCTCACGTTTCCCATTAGTGGGTGAGAAATCGCTTGGTTAATTCTGCTTCACAATGATGGAAACAAGTGACATGGAACAATCAAAATGTGGCATTGCTATGGACGCATGGTCGCCACAAGGATTGTGTTTGCAGAGTGCAGCATGTGCCATATTTTTTAGCATATCCTCTTCATAAACCAAATAGTAGAGCTGATGCTATAACAAGCCTGGTGCTAGTAGTTGGCAACTCTACTGTGCTAATACCTAGCCTTCTTCCAAATATAGTCATGTAGTAGGAGAACTGCAGAATTGGAATTGTCCATAGAGAATAGTGTGTTTAAATTACAGTTCATTTTTTAATTCTGAACCAGATCTAATAATGGAGAACTACAGTCATTTGCACTTACACACATTGCCCGTCTAGTCCCGGCATTCAACTCAATCATTTGCCACCTGTTTCAGTTTTCAGTTTACTCGGTCAAAAGTATGCACAAATTATTTACATTCAGGCCACCATTTTTTCCATACTGAGATATGTTCTTATCTGAGCTTAGACGTGCGTACCTGTCTGGTGTTTGTGCATGCGCTCAGTCACAACCAAAGATGTTGCTAGCATTTGGCCTCTCCCAATGTATTCCTAGAGCTCCAAATAAGGGTGAAGTTGGAAGCTCCCACGCTCTGGTCTTTGTGTGTGCCCATGGAGACTCAGAATTTGAATCTCTTCCATGGGCACACACAAAGACCGGACAGGTACGTATCAACTCGTCTAAGCTCAGGTAAGAACATCTCTCAGTATGGAAAAACGGTGGCCTGTTCCTTTAAATATAATTCTTCAACATAACATACAATTGACTGAAAGGGTATAAGCTGAAGCTAATTCTTATATTGCCTACCCTTTTTTTTTTAACAACGTACAGCACATGTTTCTTGTTAACTTTGTAATGTTACATCAAACAAGTAGGTTGATACAGTCTTAAACAAACTAGTCAAAGTTCATGTATTTTACAGGTGTAATACTTTAAAATATTCTCTTTTGGTGGAAGAGAGAGGGACATAATTTGAGATTCTCTGTGCAGTCATACCAGAGATCGACCCCTTTCACAGAAACACAAAATCTCATGGTGTTTGTTCATCTCTACTCCTCTGTGTTCATACCAGCTCTGTCTGATTGTGAACACATTTTGTAATGTTTGTGACACAAGTTTATTTTTCACTTTGAACACCATTTTTATTGTATTGTATCATAGACTTTCAATGCTTGCAGGTTTATGAATAGGGAATGGATTGGTTGGTTATAGGTTCATAATGTGATGTCTTATTGCCCTTTTTTGACCTGTCAGTAGTGTATAAACAGTCTTTGTCAAGGATGTACAACATCAAACGTGAAAAACCTAACAATGAGCGTGAACGCATTCTGATGTGCTAATGTTGTTGAGAAAACTAACGCTAACGTTCACATAAATGCCGTCAACCCTGAACTTGCTGAAAATATGATCTAATTGGACACAGTTGGTGTAATTTCCGTGTTTGTCCCACATAATTATCCGTGTTCGGGCGCACCATTTGAACTGTGTGAGAGATTTTTTTGAGGGAAAGTGCAGAGGCCCATAATGTGAATCACAGGCAATTGCAATCATCCATATATTGGAATGGATCAAACTCTCTCTTTCTGCTCCATCAGATCTTCATTCACTCGTTCATTCAAATGAGTCGGAAGTTCGCAAAATACCCCTCTTCAGCAGCCTGGCGGTGTGAGAGGGGAAGGAGAGGAGTCTTTTCAGGGGAACACGTTTGCAGCACTTGCAGGCCCATCCTGGCAGACCAAGAAAGTACAGTAGCAAATGGGACTGGATAGATTTTTCAAAAGCATGTTTGAAAATACGTATTGAAGTAAATGAACGTCTTAGAATGCTCATTTGTTTTTTTATTAACTGATTTACATATATGTTAATTTGTTCAATCAAAGTGATGAATATGAACGTTTTTTGAGGTAGGATTGGAGGCTACATTCTTGCATCTTTTTGCAGGGCAGGGCATCTTACCTGTATGATCGGAGCTGGAGAGACGGGCAAATTGCAATATAAATGTCATCTATTAGTTTTGCTTTCATCATCATCATCATCATCATCATCATCATCATCATCATCATCATCATCATCATCAATCATCATCATCATCATCCCATTTTGTCAGGAGTATTCATGATATGTTTTTAGCAATTTATCAACTAAAATCCATTGACTTATTTGATGACTTTGATGATTCCTATTTATTATAAACTAAAACAAGCATATTTTGCATCTTAAAGGAACAGGCCACCATTTTTCCATACTGTGATATGTTCTTACCTGAGCTTAGACCGTTTGGCGTGACTGAGGGCACGCTCAAAGGCCAGACAGGTACGCATCAACTCGTCTAAGCTCAGGTAAGAACATATCTCAGTATGTAAAAAATGTGGCCTGTTTGTTTAAATGTTATGTAAATTGACATCAGGCCTGAGGTTAGAAGTCAGTCAAAAATGTTTTGATAAAGCCTCAAATTACTTGATAAAGGGAACGTTTTTTACATACTGAGATATGTTCTTACCTGAGTTTAGATGAGTTGATGTGTCTGGTCTTTACGTGTGCGCTCAGTCACGCAAAAAGACCAAAGATGTTGCTTGCATTTAGCCTCTCCTCCGCTCCTCTATTGGGCCACGGGGGTGAAGTTAGAAGCGACCAAGCCCTATCTAAATATGGTTTCAATACAGTTTTGACATTACTGCGCGGACATCGAAGTTCTCCTAAGGTGTTATTACGCTTTACAATATAGTACCCATTTTTATCCACTTAGAAAATTGACATGTTTAATTTTGTGTGTACTTGGATCATGTAACCGTATTTAAATGTGAAACGTAAAAAGAGCTTGGTCACTTCCAACTTCACCCCCATAGAGGAGAGGAGGAGAGGCTAAATGCTAACAACATTTTTTATCTTTTTGCATGACTGAGTGCACGTGTAAAGACCAGACAGGCACGCATCAACTCGTCTAAGCTCAGGAAAGAACATATTCCTTTAAAGAAAGTGAAAAGAATGTACAGCCCTAAAATAGCAGTAATTGTGTTAGTAACACTAAACAGCGACTTCTTAAATAACAATATTTTGAAGAGAACATGTATAAGTACAGATTTTGGCTTCTGCGGCTGATGAATTGCTATGATTACATCGAGAAACAGCTGGCACTTGAGGGATTTTTGGGGCTTGTTATTTTTAATGCTTCACTTACGCACAATGATGCAGTGTGAACACATCGGAACATGAAGAGCAGTCCTCTACAGCGGCCTGCCATTACTCAAACACACGCATGTACACGGCTTTATGGATTCCTTCTGTGGTGCACTTCAGCTATCTTAGCAATTACAGCAGTTTCCCACGGGTTCCGGCAAAGGGCCTGTTAGCTAATATGCTAATGAAGACAAATGGCGGTAATCTGCCCGTTCACAGTCTATGGAAGCACAGACACAGAATCATGGAAAAGATTTCATGATGTTTAAAGACAGGATACGACTCCCCCCATACGCTTTTATTCCAACTTAAGCTCTCTAATCAAATGTTATTTCCGAATTAGTGCGCCAGTGATACTTAAAATATCATTATCCCGGAGGTTCAAAATAAACAATGCGATAATACAGTTCAATTTGGACCTCCCCAATGTCTTTGAGTCATTTGCAATAAAGTCAACCAGGAACAATGATTAATATATTTCTTGCACTGTGATGTTGTTATAGTTACCACATCAAATTGCTTAAATTTAGTGGCTTTCCACAAAGGACATGCATCTCGTCGAAAGTGGATAGTCGACTTTTCGCAAGAGTTATCCTTGTTTCCATTTTCAAGGATGTAGCCCACCTCAAGCTCGTCTTGCTGTTATAGCCTACAGACAGGGAATTCTTGCTTGAACTTTTGGAGGTCTGTGTGTTTTTTGCTATAAGGGGTGAACAGTGGCAGATTGTTTAACACTCTTGCATGGGCCATGGTTTTCCACTGACCTTTTTTAGTAGTGGCAGTAGTAGAAATTGATTGTCGCCATGGGGAAATTAATTTGCAGTGAGGGAAAATACACAAGGACAACAATGACCACAGCCGTTCAAACATTGACAACATGCACAGAACAAACCACGGCCCGTCAACTTCAGTTTAAATGACATGTAAATCATTACCTACATTCTTTAAAACCTTCTCTGACAGACCAGCTGTACAGAATAGAAAAGAAAAATCACAGTTGGTTACTTCATATTCTTTGTATAATTGTAAAATGGCTTGTGGCACAAATGACTGCCTGGTCCTGTTTTTAGACAGGGTGGGGCGCCTGTACCTTCCACCTGAGGGAAGCAACTCAAACTCTCTAAACAGAGGATGTTTGGAGTCTGATAACATTTTGTCTGGTTTATCTAGAGCTCGAGCAAAATAAATGTCCTGCAGACCCTTCATAGGAACACCCAGAATTTTGCTTGAGACTGTACCTATTTTCGTAAGAGAGTTCTTTTGCACCTCAGACATGGCCCCGTACCAACAGTTTTATCCACCTGAAAGGACACCAGTTTCTTCAAAAATATAGCCTCTGTTGACCCTTTTTAGTGATGTGATCTGTATTTTTGTCCTACTTTAATTTGTCATCTAAGATCACACCCAGACACTTGTGCTCAGAAACAGAATCAATGACTTCTCCTTTTATCATGGTAGGGCTGGGTGTAGACTCCTGCCTGAAGTCGCTCCACAAAAGGTCTGCTTGAGCTTTGGAAGAATCATGAGCTCTGTCCTGATATCCATGCCTAGAAAATTGCTCATGGACTTCAGGACAGAGACCTTTCACAGTCCTCCAAACTTCTTCCAACACTCAAGCAGACCTTTTAAGCTGTCGCACCCCAACTCCAGATTGAGCTTCCTTTCTCATGCCTTTTCTGGCCTTTCTGCCTTCAAAAAGAACAAAACAACCTCTTTACAAACATGGATTACACACTTGTCCTGCCTGTTTTGTCTAATTCTACCACACTTACAACACACACACAGCAAATCGTAATTGTGTTCATCTCAAATCCTTTATGGACAACACACTAATTGACATTATGTTGAGCAATATCAAAATGGAAGGGAAGGGGAGTGTTCAGCTGCCTGACAGTCTGGCGGACAAAGCAGTTCCGTCAGTTTTTGTGTTAGTGTTGCAAGAACAGGCTGTTGTCCAGGTTTAATACCATCAAAGACCCATAATTTTAATTGCATCAAGGCATCATCAACTGCACCCAAAATGAAAGAGCCTTTGACGAAACACTTTGTCAGTAGGAGTAAACTAAAAGGCCTAATCTGCGTGAAGTTTGTCAGTTGCGTAGAAACGTTAAACAATTATCTTCCTGTTATGGCACATTTTTGCATCAAACTCACCCCAGTTTACACTTGTCAGCCCGTCGGCCTGTTACAGTACCTTGCACAGGAAGAGCCTCAGACACTTCTTTACATGAAAGTTGTCCGCTGTGACGACTGAGGAGGGTTTTCCCGCTCTTGTTACGGCGCTTCAGTGTGATGTGGTGCAAACGCACTCATCGCACCGCTGTTTAGAGCACGCTGTGTCATAAAGCCAAAGGCTGCATAATGACACGGGCCCATTACACTGGGTATTTAGAGATTAGACTAACACTGAGGTTTTGTGGTCGGCAGCCATGTTGATGATAACCATGTGTTCCCTTTAGATATACATGCTCAAAGTGGACCAACAAATAATAAGATAATGGGGCGGCGGCATACCTGATTCATGATGAAGCAGAGTTACCGGAATAAACAATGATTATGAGCACTGGATGAAGCTCGGAAACAGAAGTACAGGTACACAGGGTTTTGGTAAACAGTGAGGTCGATTTATTTGATGAGCAAGCGATTCCAGAGACGGTGTCAGCGATGTATAATCACAATGTGACATCCTCTAATTAAGAGCCAAAGTGACTGAAGACTGTTTCATTTCTCACATCAGCAACTTACTGACACTTTTCAGCAGTTTTTATATCCATGACGCTTAAAACATGACTTTTTATGTATGTCCCGTGATATTTAAGTTCATGTTAAATTTAAAGATAGTGTATTTACTTCATAAACTCTCCCTCCAGATAACCGGTGAACATGTGTACCTTTTTAGTTTTGGTTCTCAAGCCGATTATCCAATCACAAAGCAGAATGACTCTCTTCAGGTTGCAAGATCCTATGGTGAAAATAACAGTAGGGTGTGCAGTAAACATGAAAGGTCTCTCCAGCACCTGTCTCCAATCACGTCCTAGTGCTGCTGGATTCTACTGTATCCACATGTGATAGGTAAAAGAAGCCCAGGCTGTGACTGCATTGCCTTGGTTGAACTTGTGAACTACTGTCGTTGACAAACTTTTCGGTTAATGAGTGACCAGTCTTGACTTGCACCCAGTGTCAATCTGCTCTTTATGGTTAGCATTAACTACAGCAGTGTTGGGTAGTAACTGAGTACGTATTTAGATTCATTATTCAGGTACAGTTACTCTTTCGTTTGAGGGTATTTAGAATTCAGCTACTTTCTTAAAATCATACATTGCTGTACTCTTGCTAGTAGATTCAGCTTCATACTCATAACATTAATAAGAAAGAAAAGATCAAAACAGTCTGGGAAAAGTTGAGTGCTATGTTGTTCTTGGCTGTGGCATTTGCAAAGTGCTTTTTTTGCACTGCTCATTAATAGTAAATAATTTCCTTACAGACGATGAAACACATTTAGCCAGCATGCTATTAATTTAGCCAACATCTTATCAATATTCATGCATGAATATAGTGCAAATCAAGGATAAAGTATTCTTGATGACTCTGTTAAACAGGACAAAGACAAGACGACAGTTGAAGGAAAGTATGGACACGAATTTGCTTTTACATTACATACGTGAAAGTAAAGTATTCAGAATACAATACTTGGATTGGACAAGGTAACTGGATATGTTGCAATTTATATTTTAACCTCTTACCTCCCGCCTTAACCAAGCACATTTTCTCCAGTTGGGCTTTACCCAAATCTACAAGCTTCTCGACTGGAGAGCAACAGTGAAATGCCTCATTTGAAAGCTGAGACCTAGAAAACTGATCTTAACTTTTTTGTCACATTTTTGTCGCTCATTAGTCACTTTTTTGTTGCTTTTTTGTCACTTATTTGTGGCTTTTATTGCTTTTTCCTCATCTACCTGCGTTTTCGTGCTCCTTTTTGTTGCTTTATTGACGCTTTTTAGAAGAAGCTTATAGATGGTGCCAAACTGGAGAAATTGTGCTTGGTTCAGGTGGGGGTTAAGAGATTAAAGCAATTATTCAGTGTTCTGTACCTAAATACAATTTCAAAATATTCTCCCCAACACTGATTGCAAGATATAACTTATCCACCTCTATTCATTTTCCACTACAACATATACCATAAATAAAAAAAAAAGATTTAATTTGTTGGAAAAACAAGAAACCACATTAACTTCAGTGTTTTAATGCTGACTAAAGTGCAATTCAAACCCTGTATATACTTTCAGGTCTGCTAGCACACACTCCGCAGTTGTTTGAAAGCAGCGCGGCTCCACTCTTCAGCCTGTGATGCGGACTAATGAATAGCCATATTGTAATACGTGTTTATACTTTCAGTGGGCTTGTAATCTGCGTAATATGCATGACTGCGGCCAGCGAGCGAGGCCGCAAACAAAATGGCTGAGGTTTTTTTCCAGTAGTGCTCTCACCCGGACGCGCTGGTGCTACCGCTCTTCAGATGGATCCCTGTGTGTAGATACGCACCACACCCTTTAGCCTTCACCGCATTTGCCAAATAGCTCCAACTCTCTCTCTCTCCCCCCACGCTTGAAGCAGAACAAAATGGTTTATTGTTCTGTAAAAAGCACGTAACTATTAGAACCATTACGTTGTAGCTTAAAAATCAACGTTTCCATCCAGCTGCACATGAGAATTAATTGTAGTGTGGTATCTATAGAAGCATATTTCAGGGGTCCAGAGAAAGGTTCCCTTGCACATACAGTTAAGTGGCACTTAATGAGTAGGTGCTGACATAATATAAATAGATGGACTAAGCCTGGTTGGTGTCACTCAGCTGCCATGTTTCAGCTTGGCCCCTGCAGGTTTACCTAACATAAGCTGTGATGATGCAAGACGTTGGTGTTCCATATCATGTACTACATCTATGTGTATATACGGAGTCAGATAAATAAAATACACATTATGTTTCTCTTTCTATTTTGGCATCTCCTTAATTTAAACATGATCCGTAACAGTCGACGAAAAACTCTTATGTGAATGCAATTCTCAGCGATGACTGTGTACGTGTGCGTGTACGTGTACGTGTACGTGTACGTGTACGTGTATCTGTATCTGTATCTGTATCTGTATGTGTATCTGTATGTGAGAGAGCTTCCTCGCCTCTCTCTGTGTGCTCAGTTTGTCGTTGTCTTCCTGTCCCGCGGCAGCAGAGGTAAACACAACTGTCTGTGCACACGCTTTATTTATGTGGACCATGTGATGGGAATGTGATATTTATCCTACGTGAGCTCGACAGGCAGGGAACAATGCAGCCGCAGCTGACAGCCCGGCCTATTCTCCCAATGACAGGAGGAGGTTCACTGAGGCAACGGGGGATTTTGTCGGAAGTGGTGGAGGGACGTGAAAAATCATCATGTTTTTAATTAAGATGCTGTCTTGAATATTTAGTGGTCTTGTTATTTGGCAAGAAATATACTATGGTAATAATAATGATGTTATTAAGGCATACAGTATTTTTCATATTTGCAAAGCATTTTCTAACCTACATTTTCAAATATTTAGATTTTGGGTACTCTGCAAAATCAACTTTTTAGAGCTATTTACCATGTTACAATGTTCCCTCCTAAACAAAACATACCTGGAGCACTCGCGCATCTTTGAGTAATCTTTAACGCTTCCAAAAAGCTCCTCCTGAGGTCTTATGTTCCAAGAAATTTTTTTCCTCACCTCGCGATCTCTTGCTAACCTTCATTCTGTCATCGCAAAGTAAAAACACTTACTTAACTTGCTACATGTAGCCAGCCGAGGTTATTAGCCGTCGCTTTAGGACACACAGGTATGCTCCATTAACAAAGGGCACAAACTCCATTAGTTAAATAGAATTTATTTGTCTCAAAAATAGATTTTTCTTTCATTAAGAGTTCATTAGTATACTTTTAAAACCTTTGCAGAGATGTATGTCGAGTCCATGAGATACGCATTTATCATTTGGGTACAGTGTCCTCCAACAAGTCCCCACTGACTGTTTGATGGACCCAAATCGCAGACAGAGACATCAGATTTAGCAGAAAGACAAGACAGCGATGTGCAGCGCTGGTGCTACTGGGCCATGAAACCTATAAAAGTGAATGATTAGCTACAGGCTACCCATATGATTAGGTGGCCTAAGCTACCCGCTGCCAGCCACAGTTGGGAAACATACGGATTAGCCACCTTTCGTGCGCTGTACTCAGGGAAGACGCTCATCCACGCTCCCAGGAAGGGACCCACAGCAACACTAATAGGGAACACTAATCAGGATGAATTTTAATAAAATATTGCAATAATATCTACTTGTTGGACAGAAAACCCAAGAGCCAGCACTGGGTTCAACAGGGAGCGGAGGTTATACAAGGTCAGAGGGCGAACAATACTGAACTGGGGTCTTCTACACTACCACAAAACACTTGCATCATCACATATAGCTTCACCACCGCACGTCTTTTTTTTTTTTTTATATAATAAAGCAGTTGCAAAGTGAAGGGGAGGCCGTTGGCGGTGGCTTATGGGTACATAACATTTTCATTTTAGACTGCATTTTCTAGCCAACAAAGTGAAAGATAGTGAAGAAGATGTGTATCAGCAAATATCTGCAAGAAGCAGTTTTTTTGTTTTAGACTTAAAGTGGTGTCCAATTATATTAAAGCAAAAGTGTGTGTGCAGCCTCTACAATCATGCAGAATATAAAGCTGCAGTTTCAATCATCAAGGTGTCTCGATCTCAAGTCTAAATCTTTAAAGGTATCATGGTTTACACCCAATAAGCAAACATTTGTCATATAGCAACAAAGAATTTCAAAAAGTCATACTTTGGAGTTTTTCCTCCCTCTCATCCAAGATGCTTTGTTATTTCTTAGATTGCACTGGTCAGAAAACTCAATATACAACCTACAAAAGACATGACCGCCTCTGTTATCTACAATAAAGAAGTTTCCACCACGGGATTGCCTGTGCTGTGATGTGTCACGCAGACAAAATAAATGAACGAATAAATCCAAATGAAGTTTTTTTTAAACATTTGCCAACATATCTAAACACTCAGAGCACATAGACCACATTTATCACAGTAACACATCTCGCATGTCGGTTTTGACTCCATAAAACTATTATTCCCATTGCACTCCCAAAATCTACAAAACAGTGTTTGATTTGACTTTAATATAAGGCATTCATTAATTTGGGGTCACCAGAGACGTCCCATTTATGTTTTATTCAAAGTTTCTTTCGACTGCTCTACGTCAAACACGTTCATGTTGGAGATCTTGGACACCGACTTGCAGCGCTGTCAAGTCTTTGGCAAACTCCGAATTCACACAGAACCTGAACATATGTATAGCCTCTGCAGTCTGCCTGTGAATGCAACTGAGTTCTGAACCTAATCCTGAAGCAGATGGAAGAGGAACTGTATCCAAGACGACGCTCATGCTGCACCAGGGGATCACAGCGGAGGTTAAGGCTTTTTCTTACTCATCGGTTTCTTTGTTTGTCTTGTTACAAAGGATTTAATCAAACAGTTTTAGAAGTTGTATTTACTGCACTCAGAATAAAAAGTACAATTGTGTGAACTCCCAAAAATCCAGCAAAAAAGGAGCCAAAGAGTAAAGGTCTCTTCTCGTTGGCAGAGGTTGTTCAATAGTACGGTCTCGATTACATCATAGGGCAAAATAACAACTGTGCTTCATGAAGTGATACAGCAGATTTATGGTGTACCCAAAACCTTTAATACCCACAAAGCTAACTGCTCTTGCATTTATACTTCAAGGACCAGGGTCATTAGGCGGGTTATAATGATGCCCCCAAAAAGCACTAGATTGAACCAAAATGGAAAATAAAGCTTCTGTCTGTGTGTTAGCATTCCTGTGACTAGACCACAGTGCCATCGCGGAGCCCCACTGTTGTTCTCTGCCTCTCTCTAATTACCCACGCTCATGGTTTGGCCTTGTTTAGTGTTGCTCCAGCAAATAAACTCTCATGGCAGTTCGGGTTCAGGGCTCCGCATGTGGCTCCGTGTTGTTCCCAGGTTCAGCGTGTGGGCTGTGTGTGCGTGAGACATTATCGAAAAATGATCTGATGAGATTCCCCAAAAAAAAAAAAAAGCTTATATTTTGTTAATGAATGTGTGAATGCAGGACTATTTCAGGTTTACACAATTCTGCTTCTGCTGGAGGAAATTTTGCTTGTCAGTTATGTTGTTTTCTTCCCAGGAAACGGTCAAATGTGAGTCTCTAGACGGGATCTGAAATCTGAATTGTAAATATACATTATGTTGGAACGTGTGGATGAGCTTGTCATCAAAAGTATTTAAAAACAATGGATGTCAGCTCTGATTCTAATCACATGCGTACCTGTTTTTAATTTAGAGTTGAACTAAAAGTATTTTTTTCCCCAATTTATTATATTCTCCAAAATGTATAGTTTTGCGTTTGTGATGACTACTATAGTATGTGTTGGGGGAGACAAAAAGCCTTGTCATTTACAAAGGCTAACCACTTTAAGGATAAAACTAGGTTTTAAAGGAACAGGCCACCGTTTTTCCATACTGAGACATGTTCTTACCTGAGCTTAGACGAGTTGATGCGTAGCTGTCTGGTCTTTGTGCGTTCCCTGAGTCACGCAAAATGACCAAAGATGCTGTTAGCATTTGGCCACTCCCAACATATTCCTATGGCTCCAAACGGGGGTGAAGTTGGAAGCTACCAAGCTCCTCCACGGACACGCACAAAGACCAGACAGATACGTATCAACTTGTCTAAACTCAGGTAAGAACATATCACAGTATGGAAGAACTGTGTGCCCTCAGTCACGCAAAGCGACCAAAGATATTGTTAGCATTTGGCCTCTCCCAGTATATTCCTATAGCTCCAAACGTGGTGAAGTAACTTCCACGGCACAAAGACCAGACAGGTACGAAACAACTTGTTTAAGCTCAGGTAAGAACGTATCTCAGTGTGGAAAAACGGTGGCCTATTCCTTTAAGTCTGGACTTCAGGTCCAAGATGGAGGCATTTCAGGATCATGTCATCATTTTGTGAATTAAGATTCCAGTCTGCAAAGAAAATTGAGGATTAAGAAATTATAAACAGGTTGGGTTCAAGTGAGTGCTGACTGCTGCGCCTCCGATAACACTTTTTTTTAACACTTTTTTTTACACTACCCTGAACCTCTTACCTATAACCTCAAAAATTTAAGACCAGTTGAAAAATGGCAAAAATTCACATTTTGTATGGTTGGATCTTGAAAAGGTTCCAAGTAGATCTTCCAACGTGCAACAAGAAGAAATGGGACAAAATGGGACAAAAAACAACATTAACCGAGCACATTTTCTCCAGTGTGGCTCTACCTAAATCGAAAAGTTTCTTGACTGAAGCTTACAGGCGAAAGGCCAGTGTAACGCCTCATTTGAAAGCTAAGTCCTACAAAACTGTCTAAAAAAATCTAAAAGTCACACAAAAACATTTTTCATTGCGTTGTTGATGTGTTGTCGTCACTTTTTTGTCCTATTTTTGTCCTATTTTTGTTGCTTTTTGTCACATTTTATTGTGTTTTTGTCATGTTTTTGTTGCCATTTCAATTTTGTATCATTTTTGGTGCGTGTTTTGTTGAGTTTCAGTCGCTTTTTATGTTGCGGTTTTGTCGTTTTTAGTAACAAGTTTTTGTCGACAGTTTTGCTTTTTCAAGAAGCTTTTAGATTCGGGTGAAGCCGAACTGGAGAAAATGTGATTGGTGAAAGCGGAAGTTACCATTGAATAATGTGGAGGTACGTCTTATACATAAGGCATAATACCCTTAGGTTAGTTAGGGTTTACGTCTTATTACATTGCGTACAAACTAATACACATTATTCCATCTAACCCATAGGTACAAAATTTGGTGAATACAATGTATCAAGGGTAGTATAAAATAAAGTGTTACCACATTTTTGTATCACAGCAACCCCGGCAGGTGGACCTTTACTGTGTGGGGTTTGCTTGTTCTCTGTTTGAATCGTCCATACAGTTGTAGGTCATGCCATACATCTAATATTACGGCTTCAAATTCAACAATGTCGTGAACGCAACAGACAAGACCACTGTGCATAACGGCTGAACATGCTGAGCCAGTCTTTTTCCAGAGTGTTTCATTTTTACAGCTTCAGTTTCAAAGAGTCTATAGTTTCCCACACGTTTCTCGTCGGAGTTAATTGCACCGTGCCTTGTTTATGCAGCTCTCGGAGTATCTGTATAATGTGTCTCAGGCTCACACACACAGATGAAGTGCCTCTCCATTTCCTGTCTATGCACCACTGAATAATTGGGTTATGGATTTGTACGGCAAATTCGGCTCCTCCGTCACAGAGGGAGAGCAAAGGGTGGCTCGGATTGGAGAAGGCCAAGGACAGAGAGACAAAAATGGGACAGAAAAAAAATAAAAAATCCATTGACTTAATTTGGCAGCAAGTAAGATCGGATTTTCCTCACTTCTGAGTTTTGTGAATAAATTATTAATTAATGCATAACTTGGGCATAAACCTAGCAGTAATAAAACAAATCTCTGTAAATAAAAAGCAAAGGATGATTTAAATGATATCATGCTGGAGTTATCCTTCAGCATTTGGACACAGCTCTGATGATAGATTGAGTTGTCTCTCCCTTTTCTTCACACTTACATTTTCAATAGAAGCTGAAGCACAGTTTGCACTCTTTGTATTTTACTTTCATGAGGTCTCTACAACTACTAAAGAAAATAACAAAGCTGTGGCTGGGTTTGAACCCTGGCCCATCAAGTTTATAAACCTGTGCTGTGTCCACTAGTTTACCACATACAAGAGGAAGAAGAGGAATCTGAAGAGGAAGAAAAAGAAGAAGAGGAAGAAGAAGAAGAAGAAGACAAAAGAGGAGGAAGAAGAAGAATATGGAGATGAAGATAAAGAGGTGGAAGAATAAAAAGAAGCAGAAGAAGATAAAGAAGAGGAAGAAGAAAAAAGAAGAGGAAGAAAAAGAAGAGGACGAAGAAGAAGGAGAGGAAGAAGAAGAAAAAAAGAAGAACAAAGAGGAAAAAGAAGAGGAAGAAGAAGAAAAAGAAGAGGATGAAGAAAAGGAAGGAAAGGAAGAAGAAGAGGAAGAAGAAGATAAAAAGAAGATAAAAAAGAGGAGGAAGAAGAAGATGAAGAGGAAGGAAAGGAAGAGGAAGAAGAAGAGGAAGAAGAAAAGGAGAATCTGAAGTAGAAGAATCTGATAAAGAAGAAGAAAAGAAGAAGAAAAGGAGAAGAAAAGAAGTATCTGAAGAAGAAAAATCTGAAGAAGAATCTGAAAAAGAAGCAGAAAAAAAGAATCTGAAGAAGAAGAAGAATCTGAAGATTGTCTGATTCCTTCAGTTCTCTGACTTTTCTGTCCATGTAAACCTGGCTAAAGCCATCCCTAAAATGATGGATTTATTGTACCATTTAATTTACAACATTTGATCCCAAGCAACCTGAAACGACGCCAACCAATATGTTTATACTTGAAGAAAATGATGAAGGCTTTCATGCTTTAATTCTTGGAGGGTAAAACTCCTGAGCTCATGAAGCTAATGCAAAGACTCAAGGTTATTTTGATATCCATACAGTATTAACGAAAAACCACAGCGCTGTCTTAATGTGAAACAGGTTCTTTGGCAAACATAAACAAACATTAAATGGTTGTTTTAAGGGGAGATAAAGACAAACAGACTTCCTCCTTTGGCCTAATGAGTTCAGTGCTGTAAAAGAAAGAGCCTGTGGTTTTTATGAAAAATAATAATGGTGCCATTTTTGCATAGCGGAAGGTAATCGACAACAGAAGTGGTGGCTGTGCCTCCTGGATCTTTCAGTTTTAAGCTTAAAGTAAAAACCCAGTTGTGGTCATAATCCTGATCAAAAAGTACTGTACTGGAGTAATAGCTTTAGGAAATACTTCAAGCAAAGTAGTGTTTTACATCACAACAAATTAGTATTGTGAATCACAACTTTCCGGCTTTGAAAATGTTCAGATCTGAGCCTAAATTCACCATTTCTTTTGATTTGACTGAGGAGGTTCTAGCCCCAGTACGGAGGTCTGTAGTGCTGCCTCTCTGCCTACCCCATTTGAAGTAGCTGAAGAGGGGGATTCGGTTTCACACAGCCGCCCGCCGCCTCACTGCTCCGGCTCTGTGTGAGTGTGTGGAGGAATGCGCACCAGAGAACCACAGGGGCAACTGCAGCCACTTTATGTCACTGTTTGTTTATCTATCTGTTTGTTTGAGTGTTACCGTGCAATGCAGAAAACGGCTGAACCTCCGGCACTCGTCAGAAAGGCTGCTACCAAAACATCTGCGCAGCCATGTCAGGACACTGGGATGACTTACAATTGTGGCTTTTGAATCGATATTACCCTCACATCTCACGGAGGATTGTTCCACTGGCCGGGCTTCAAGAATGGACAAGTACAGTCAGTGAGAAGAGAGAAGTTTGGATAGAGAGGAAGGCGGGGAGGGATGCATGCATTTTTTCCAATTTACCACAATCAAAAGCAGATTTTTTTTTTTTTTTTTTGCGATTACCTTGAACTAGCTCGTAGGTTTGGAAACACTGACAGAACTTTTTAAGCTCAACTCCAGCATCCGTTCGACAAGCTTGAAAAACGTTACAATACACATGTTGAATTGTGTTTCCCTCATCTTGCAGTTTTTGGTACGAACCTGGAGTTGTAATCATGTGCAAGGGCTCGTCATCGCTGTTTCGTTACGGTTCAATCTATCCTCGTAGACTTAGCTTGATAATGTTTATTTTAAGCTTAAAGGGGCTAAATGCAAGTGCCATGCCATTTTATACTCACTGCTGCCACCTCAGGTCATACGTGTAACTGCACCTTCTATATTAAGCTCGTGCATGAAGGCAATTCGAACCTGAAGTAACACCTTTTTGAGTGACAGGATTTTAGAGGCAGTTGTGGTGAATACGTCTGAGCTCATTCTACACATTAGGACATTGTTGGAACATGTAGGGGGAGGAAAATACATAATTTTAACATTTTTTAAACTTCCTGTAGTCCCTTTAAAGAAGAACTAAGTAACTGGTTTACCTTAATAAATCCTTTTCGTAGTCTCTCTGGGGATCTTTCATCTCCCTCGTTGTCTCTGGCCAGAAAACTGCCCTCGCAACTTCCCTGCCTCCGGATTGGAGGCGCAATACACCTTAATGGAATCCCGAAGAAGAAGCTAGCAGGCTAACGGGCAAAGCTAACTGTGGGCTAGCACCACTTAAACAGTATTTAAAGCCAAGTATGAGTGAAAAAAAATGATCTCCATTGTGTACTGGATGTACAATATCCCTCTCTCTCTCTGTCTTTTCTGTCAGCGTAGTATTTAATTAATTTCATTATTAATTTAATTAATTAATGAGTAAAAAAAAAAAAAATATGCAACATGCTACGACACCTGCAGTGGCGCAGTGGCCTCTAGGGGCATGAGTTACTTTGATGAAGATTTAGGCCAGGGGTAGGCAACGTCAGGCCCGGGGGCTAAATCCGGCCCTCCACACAGAACCTCTGGCCCCTCCGAGATGATTTTGAGAAACATTTTTATGCAAATATGAGATCAAATTTAAGAAAAAAATAATCCTGGTAGAGTACCCACTTTCTCATATATATATAAAATGTAAAAATATGATTCTCAACTTGTGGGTCGGGACCAGAAAATGGATTGCGGAACCATTTTCTGTGGGTCGCTGGTCTACAGGAAATTTTACATTTTTTCCATTGGAAACTGCATAGAGTCAGTTAAAATGAATGTTATTGGGCTGTTTTTTAGACGATATATGACCATTCACAGTTTTATTTGGGTTGCAGCGTGTCACCCTTCGATTATGTTGGGTCCCAAAGCCATGACACTTGAGAACCACTAATGTAAAACATTGGCATTTGCATAAAAAAGTTCTTCACTTTAGGATAAAATGGTACGATTAAAGCCAGCCCTCCACAACACAAACTTACCTATCCCTGATTTAGGCCATATACAGTTTGAGTTTCTGCTGTGGTCACTGTTAGAGCATTGTGTCAACAGTGCAACACAATTCAGAATTGAGCACTTCAATATTATCAGTGTCCCGTGTGAGTAAGAGAACAAACCTATAGGATTTATGCCAAAGAGTGTCTGCCCGAAGGTTGATTTAGGGTTTTAATCTGTTTTACTTAGACTACGGTGCCACGTCTTCCTTATAATGTACAGCTTATTGGCCTATTATAAACTGCCTCCTGAAGACAATAGAACTCTCTCAAACTCCAACCTCTGCCTTTTCCCCCAGATTTACGGTGCGCCGTAAAGCCCCCTTGTATCAATCTTTCTGGAGGTGTAATAAGTGAATTGGTGCTCCGGCCGTGGCGTGCGTGCCTATACCGGATGATGTATAACTGGAGCTGGCACCTCCCAAAAGCCCGCTGTAAATCCGCACGCCACGGCCACTTAATGCTCCGCGGGACCTCCTGGCATGGCCCCTCTCTGTCTCCACTGACGAGAGCAGAAACCCGAGCTGGACCACTGCGCCCACAAGTCAATCAATCACGACCGGCTTCATTATGGACGAGATAAATCTGTCCGGGCCATTTAAAAGTTCTCAACTGCCCAATGAGGGGAGCATGATGTATAACGCCGCATTGTAAATTACGCAAATTAAAAAAGAGTGTGTATTGAGTAGCATAATAATTCTATATAATTGTCCGGAGGTAGAAGAATCAGACTAAGTGAAAGAAAAGAACAATTATAGGTAGTGTGTGTTGCCACTGTTACCTAATAGCAAATACTGAGCAGCCATTGATGATACAGAATAGCTACTTTACACCACTGGTATTTGCTAAAAGTACAATATCACTATATAATGATCTATCTATGATGTTTTTAGTTGATTGACATCCCTTCCGGCGTTTTTTGACTTGTGTCGTTGCGTCTTTGCACTTCACCCCCCTCTCCCCCTATTTCCCCAATGCCTCCCCCCCTCAGAACAGCTGGCGTCTCAGCGTGGACCCTCTCTCGCTCCAGTCCCGCCTTTCACTGCGGATCATCTACTTTGTTGTGGGAGGCCCCTCACGGTCCTCACCGCGGAGCCCAGTGCAAAAACAACATACGTCCGTCCGCACCGGGGTAAATAGGCCTTCAATAGGACGCTGTTCAAACAAAAGTGCAAGTCCCTGTTTGCCAAGTGCACCATAATGGGGACACATGTTCACAACAAAACTGCTGTATGGCTGTGTGTTATGCCTTTGGTGTATGTTGAAATCAGCAAAACTTCTCCATTATGCGATCAGTAAAATCCTATCTTATCTTACCTTAGATTTTGGTATAGGCACACTATAAAGAAACAAGTAAGACATTATTCATTTTGTTTTGAATCTATCTATTTTATTTGGAATCAACTTTAATCAATCAACCAGTCAATCTAATTTGACTACTAAACACCTTTTGTTATTATTGGAACATTTAAAGTTTTTTTTAAATATTAAAGCCACACCGCGTAGAATTTCACCCAATAAATAAAATTGAAATACAAGCATTTATTTTATGACAGATATTTTCATAATTGAAAAATGGTGTGTGCTGGTGTGGTGCTCACCCATCCTAAGATATGAGTGTCAACTTTACCGGGAGTGGGTACGTCTCCAGCCCGTTTCCATGGAGACGTGACGAAAGGCAGAAGAATTTGACATTTAAACAGGTTAGGTCTTCATCCAAATATATTCTTTTATTACCCACTGCAGTAATAGCATTTTCTGTGTTGAAATGGTCATTATAGAGCATATTTTATTTTGCCCGCAACAGTATAGTTTAAAATGTTACGCAGTGTACCTTTAAATTGTAAGTTATTTATTGTATCTCAGTTAACCTTTTACCCCCCCTACTTTAACCAGTTTGGCTATACCGAAATCTATCAGCTTCTCGACCGGAGAAAACAGAGTAAATGCCTTATTTGAAAGCTAAGACCGACAAAACTGATTGCAGCTTTTTTGTCGCATTGTTGCTCCATTTTTGTCATGTTTTTGTTATTTTTTTCATTTTTTTTTTAATAGTGTTTTCATCATGTTTTGTCATGTTTTTGTGGCTTTTTGTTGCTTTGTCATCATTTTTTCCCGTTGCTTTTTTGTCACTTTTTTTTATTCTGTTTTTGTTGATTTTCTGGCATATTTTTGTTGTTTGCTTTTTGGCCAAGAAGCTTTTAGATTTGGGTAAAGCCGAACTGAAGAAAAAGAGTTAAAGTGGGGGGGTCAGAAGTAGTTGACATTAATAAACAGACTATATCTATAGCTTAGCCTGTTTATTTTTTTAGTCCAATAAAATTCAGGCTAGTGTCACATCTTAAAATCTTAATAATGACATTTATTAATATTATGTGTGAATTCGCTGTTCAAACCCTGTATTACTTCAGCACAGACACAAAGACAGATCCATCGATAATGGACGTCAGCCCGTCACGTGGTACTTGTTCACCTTTTATTCCTTCTGAAGGAAATTCCCATTAACTCCCCGCTCCTATACCCGCTTCCCTTTGGCCTCCCCCAGTGACCTGTGTTGAACCCGTCTCGGCTCTGAACTGTCTCACTATGCCGTTTCCATTTCCCCCCCTTCTTCTTCCTCTGCCCCGCGACTCTGTAGGACCCTGCGGAAGCCTCGTGCGCGCACAGCCAGTGAGGAGCGCACGAGAAGGGGGGGGGAGCTGGGGAGGGAGGGGAGGGGAGGTGGGGGGAGCGAGAGCGAAGAGCGCGAGCGAGTGTGAGGAGAGGAGTACGAGCACGCTCTCAGATCTGCCAGTGGCTTCATGGAGTTATGTACCACTGATCCGCCGCCATGGATTGCACTGCGCGATCACTTCTTTTCCCCGTTTTAAGTCTTTTATTGCACTACGTCCCCCCCGCCTTCTCCATCACCTACCCCCCCAATGAAGGTAAGGCAACTTGGCTTGTTTTATGCGCGAGGGTTCTTTTTATTTGTGCGTGCGCGTCTCTGTGTTTTTTTGGGAGACGCAGCCCGGGGGGACACTGTGGGACTGACCCGCTAACTGTCCCCAAAATGAACTGACGTGGAGCGTGGATGTGACACTTTGGAGACAATGCGAGGGGAAACTGGATGAGTAAACTTCAAGCAGACAAAAGAAAGGAGAGGAAAAGAGGGCGCGTGGTCCGGGGATGAAGCGGGGGATAAATTGGGGGGTGAAACACCGCGCGTGTGACGGTCGTGACAGTTGGACAGAAAGACGCAGACGGAGGAGTTGTGATCCGCGGAGAGCGATGGGGACTCCGGCCGTGTGGATTTCCCCTCGTATTTCTCCCAATATACCGCTGCGTTGAGGAATATAGGTTACAGACGGCTGGGCTGCAGAGAGTCAGACGCTCATGCACATTTAAAGACTGTAAACACAGCGTGGGGAGACGCATATGCGCGAGACGAGATATTTGAGTTCAGGGTGAATTTGAAGCTAAACAGTCTATGCCAATGCAAGAGCCCTTATGAGCCTGTAAGTGAGTTTAATGCATGTGAAAGGAACAAGTCCCCATGTTTTAGGCTGTGTCACTCTTTAGCAGTACGCACGAGGGAGTACAGCTCAAGGAGGCTCTGACAGACTGTCATTATTATCACAATTATGTGTTTTACACTTTTCTCTACAACTTGTAAATTGTATGTTTTTGTCTTGTGTTATTTATCTTGCATGGTGCAATAGTCTACGCTTAATCTGTGTGTGGGGTCGTAACACTGCCGGGGTCGTAACAGAGTGCAGTGAGTAGGCTATGCGTCGGCGTCCCAGAAGTGATAAACTCAAACACAAACGTCAAAAGATAAAAATCTATTATTGTTGTTGTTTTTTGTGTGGTTGTTTTTTAGTTTGACCTGTTGGGAGAATTTGTTTATTCTATTACGCACGCAGAACACGTTTATTCGGAGATCAAGAGATGAGGATCAATGAGAAATATGTATAAAAATTAAACCGTCTACAATGGAGAGCTGTCGAAGGAAAAAAAAATCTCACAAAACGTGAGTTTGAAAGAGTTTGAAAAGTTGTGCTGACATGGGCCAAGGCCATAAGGAGAGGTCAGTCCTGATCGGACCAAAGAGATCTGCAGACCGTGCCCCGAGACCGCGCGTCATTTTTGTTTTTTAAATTGGCTAATCTAAAAAATAATAATAATAATAATAACAATAATGAAATAAAGTAAGAATAATTTTAGTTAACATTTCATTTTTCTGCAGTCGTTTTATAACTCTATGTCTGCAGGGTTTACCTGATTGATCTTGTTTGAAAGGGCTGCCGTTCACTGTATAAATTAGAAAAAGAAAAAAGTAGATTTGGGTGAGGTCTGCACATTTGCATATAGTGGGCATTGGTTATTAAAAAAACAACAACCATGCGAGGAAGGCCTATATACTGATCGATGTGTTGGCTTTGTTTGGCTAAAGTTGCGGAAGAATAAAATGCCGGTGATCCGAGAAAGTGGCTGCTGCTGCTGCTGCCGCTGCGTGCGTGTGTGCGTGACAAGAAAGTTGAGAGAAACTTCCCTGTTTGTGCGGTAATGAGAGGGGAGAAACAGTAAAGACTAGAAAAGTTGCGTGAACTCTCGGAGGCTACGCAGGCTGTGCTGTTGGGCAGAATGGCACAGTGGATGTTGAAGTGCTCGGGCACGGCGGGTTCCTCTCTTCGCCGTATTGCTCGTTAATATCAACTAAACGAGTAATTGACTTGTGCAGTTATTAATTTGCCTGAGAGTGTCAGTAGCGAGTTGCAGCTTCAACTCAAACATGTTCCGCCAACGTCACGACTTAAATTGTCTGTGACATTTAAGATAAGACAATGCGCTTTTACGCATAACGAGACATTACTTGAAACCACTAACCCGTGCGTAAAATGTTCAAAAAGCAAGGTTTTGGAATATGCTTTTTTCCCCCCCCACCTCATCACAGACTCCGCAAAATAAAAATGGCTGTTCAGGGAAACCTTTGTTTAAACAGTGACGTTTTTTTTTAACATAGTTTTTAATTTTATTTCAACAATTGCTTCTTTTAATCGCCCAGTCCGTGAAACTGAAATCATTTCCCCCCCTTGCTTGTCGTTTTCTTTGATTGTCAGCACATCGAAGGGTTAAATTTGACTTGCGCATTATGTGGACTTTGAAGGTGCACTCAAAAATAACAAACTCACTATTGTTTGATCGGGAGTGTCAAGTGCGCTGCTTTGAACCAAATGATGGGAACTGTAACTCGCTTCCCCCTCTCCTTTTCGAGCCAGTTTTATTTTTTGTTTGCCTTGTCATCTTTCGACCGACTTTTTGAGAATATCATTAACTTGTGCAAACTAACTTGTAGAATTTATTTACAAAACCAAACAAAAAAAAGCTGAAGAAGAAGAAAGCATTATATTACGGTGAATTTGAAAACTTACATCCAAATTAAAACGTGTCGGATTTTACTTTCAGTTCTGGTGTAGCCTATACTGTCGGTGCTTCACGGGGCATCGAGAGGCCTTGAGTATTTTTAGCCGCGGATGGTGAGGCTTGGCCCGCGTAACCAGGCGCGCACGTCCCGCTGTTACGCACGGCGCCAGAGACCTATATGGCACCTATTAGAAGTGCTACTTTTCCCCCTGCTCAAAAGATGTTCGCTCAGCCCACCCACACCAAAGTTACTTTTCAGGCTTTCAAAAGTGTGTGGGCGTGGATGTGAGGGTCAAACTTTATAACTTTAAAACTTCATAACACACAGATGGGGTTTGTTTGTAGAAGTGTTTAGAGGCAGGTGCAGGATCTAAAATCAGTGTATTTTAAGTGAGAGGAAAAGATAATGCAAGAATATTTTTAGATGACTGAAACAACCAAAAATCGCAACAGTTAGTAATTTCTCTATGTGATGTAAAATTACCGCTTTTATGGTTTTTTTTTTGTGCACTTTTCCGTCTTATGCTTTTCTAAAAAATCTGGATGCTGCACACCACTGTATAGAAAAAAATGGGAAAAATATTGCCTGCACCTTTAAGAGGGAGTGTGCTTCTCTGCTTCAAAGGTACATTGAGCTTTAGAGTTGATGAAAAAGTAAGTGCATGCCGGTTCAGTGACGTTACAGCAGGCGGGAGAGCTTTATGTTGAATCAGAAAGAGGCATGATGCAGGTCTGAGTGAGTTTGAATGACCAGGCTTACAGAGACAGGTGAAGGAAATACAAGCACGGACAGCGAGGGGAAAAGGAGGAAGAATATAGGGTGGGGGGAAAAGGATCTAGAGCGGCGGCGGCGGCGAAGGCAGCAGCAGTAACATCAGACACAGCCACTGTGTGCACTTGAATAATTCAAAATGGGAGGTGAACACTTCAGCCTTAAACAGACACAAGTCGCCTGGCTCCGGCTGCACTGCGGCCTGCCAACCTGCTCTGCTCTCCAGCTAAGACGCCGCGGCACATATCAAGACAACATGTGCTCCCATTATGTGTGCCCTGCTCATTTCGCCATGTGCTAAAGCGGACTGGCATCTCTGACTCATAGTTGACTGTACAGCGAAGGCTTATGGAGTCTTGAAGCCGGGGTAGGCAATGTATGACCCACTGAGCTAAAAAAGAAGATCATCACGTCACTAAACGGCAGCCAAACAGATCCGCCTGATAGATATAGGTTGTGTTTTTCACGTTTTGAGGCAATGATGAGGTTATGGACAAAGAATTATGGGTCAGCAAACCCGTCGCATGGTGAATTAGGAGGGATTTTTTTATGATGGATTCCCCTCCTGTTGAAACCAGCTGTGATGGGAGTGGATGCAGGTCAATTCTGTGCTCAGATGGGAATCAAAATTGAGATGAATGTCACACTTCTTATTCAATAATACGGCAATTTGCAGAAAAATGCAATAACAAAAAAAAAACCGTCCTACTAGAGAACCATGGAAGAACTGGTCCTTTCTCACACTGAGTGGGACTTTCTCGATCGCGTATTAGTGCTTTGTCCTCTGTCCTGCAAAATTCTTAAATGTGGAACAATCTCCAGTTCTTTATCTCTAAATGGAAAACATTTGGACCGCAAAATAGTGATCCAAGTCTTTGTCCCTGACCCATTACCATATAAAACACAGAGACTAAACCAGCCCATTTCTCTCCTATTTAACAAGGCCACCCCCCCAAAAAATCTGTGCTAAATATCGATTCCAGCTTCCTCCCTGTTGATGTTTTGCTCACAGGCCGTGAAGCTAAGTCGGCTATTAATACTCGGAGTCCTGGTTTAGAGGCACTCCCTGATGGGACAGTCAGGGGCTACATGCTCGGCTCATGCTAACCCGCTCCAGTGCATGTGTGTGTGGTGAGGGTTACAGCAGGGAGCGGGTTGATAAGGCTCTCTTAACAAGGTCATCGGCTTTTTCATTTATTTCATCTTCAAATATTAACAAGCAGTGTAGGAAGCAGTGTAGGCTCTGGCATGTCCGAATTAAAGGTATTTATTTGATTTTGTTGAAGAGCTCAGGCAGCATTACAAGACCAGCAAACCTTTCATTGTACATTGTATCCATTGATGACTATAGCTCTGCTTTGTGATGCTTATTTTCATAATAATAAAATATCTCTGCATGAGGTGCTGTGTGCGTCTTGCATATATGTACACTGATAGAAATCTCACTGTAAAGTTTTGAATTACTTTATATTCCCAGTCTCCATCTACAACCATATAGTTTCTAAAGAAGTATATGTGGTATATTATGTGTTATAAATAATATATGTATTCCTCACGATTTTATTTATTTTTTGTCCTATTTGACCAGGAAATTCCCACTGAGATTTCAGAGTCTATTTCGAGAGGAGTTCAAGTCCCAAAGGGGAACCTATTGCACATGTTGTTGTTTTTTTAATTGGAAACCTATGCAGACATGGGAAGAACACACTCCACACAGAGAGGCCTGACCCGGTGCCGGCTTGACCTAACTCAATAGTACCAAGTGCAGTTGATGTGCCACAGTTTTGTCCCCAGTCACGTTGTCCGTCCAGTGTATATAAGAATGTGTGGGTGCAGCCGAGTGCAGCTGGAGGGGACTTTTTTCCCTCCGTGCATTTGAGATACGAGAGTGTCTAATTTTCTGCTCTCAAATTCCCCGCTCGGCTCAATTTGAGGTGTAGGCTCGGCTCGTTGAGAAATGTAAATTGGAGGCACTGGTCCTGGTTGTTGCTCTTGCATTATCTGACATGAACAGATAGCTTCATTAGCCGCTAATGGGGAACGTGCCCAGTGCCACTCATGCAGTCACGAGTGGGCCCGGAGTGTCCGCGGCTCAGGTGGACCTGCAATTTAGCCACGGAGATTCTGACGTGGTAATAATAAAATCTTCTATCGTGTGCATATGTGGGTCGGTTTGCTACCCTGGCACACATATCTGCCTCCATGCGAGAAAGTGATGATTTCCATCTCAATCTTTGTTCTGATGTGCAAAAACGATTGGTTTATGAAATAGAAAGAAGGTAAAGTTTTTTTTTTTTTTCCCCCTTTGAAATGTTCAGGGTGTTTCTGTTTGAATTTGCTTATATTCCAGTTAGATCAAGTTTGCTAGATTAAATAAATGCATTTGTGGATGCTGTTATAGAAAACCAACACTGGTATCACTTTATTATACACTACCTTGATACATTGTACTTAACTACATTTAGTACAATGTAATGTGTAATAACTTGTACCTATGGGTTAGATACACAATGGAGTAAGTTGTATTAGTACTTTGTAGGTTCATAATGTAATAGGACATGAGACCTTAGGGTTAGGGTTATGTCCTATTACATTATTTACCTACAAAGTACTAATACAACTTACTCCATTGTGTATCTAGCCCATAGGTACAAGTTATTACACATTGTTACAGAGCACATTACATCATACTGAATTTAGTTAAGTACAATGTATCAAGGGTACTGTCAAATAAAGTGTTACCCAAACATTTGGTATTGGCCAAAAGATTACGTTTTTTTTATAGAATAGTCCTTGGGTGCACAGCTGCTTTCCCTCATTTTACCTTGTTGTTTGGGATGTAACCTAACTCAACATAAGAATTAGAAAAAAACAAAAACATAAAGATGGGTTTTTGGGTGTTTTTTTAAAATATATTTCAGGATTTTGAAATGACTTCAAACATTTCTCGAGCTGATTTGCTCAAGGCTGTTGTATGTGTGTAGCATTTTGATTGATTGTTGTCATTTTCTCATTCCTCCCTCTCTGGTCCAAGTCACGCTCATACTTGTTTGCGGCGCTTCCAAACCGACTTATCGCGGCGCTAAACTTCAGCCTCCTGAAGCGGCCCGTTCACATAACACACGTTCCCCCCGCTCCATATGTCACTGCCTCACACACACACACACACACACACACACACACACACACACACACACACACACACACACACACACACACACACACACACACACACACACACACACACACACACACACACACACACACACACACACAGGGATGACAATCATTCACACATGCACCAGGAATAGTCCGTGTTGTGCCACTAGATGAATGTAGCTTGATTTTACAAACTATTTCAAAGTATTGTGTTCCACATTTCTGGCACTTTGTTGGCACGAGGATACAGAGGGTTTTGTACTTCTGTCATTCTCATTCTAAAAAAAAAAAAAAAACGACGGCGCTGGTCAAAACAAATAATTACACATTCCCCAGCTCAGTGGGACGCTCATTTGGCTTCTGATGCCACGCTGTTACATCATCTGCATACCCTCTTTGATTGTACGGGCGCATGTCGTCTTTGCTAAAAAAAGGTTTGTTGCTTTTTATAATAAAGAGCTTGAACGGAAAGAGCGGCTCTGTCATTTTAGTGAGGGAGGAAACGGTGTCACTAATGAGTCTGACAGGGGGAGTTTTAGTATTACTTTTCTCACCCACTGTATGGCACGTAAACGGTGACTTAACTTCCTCCACACCCCGGCCTTAACCGAGCACAGTTTCTCCCATCCACTTTAACCAAATCTAAAAGCTTCTCAAAAAAAGCATCAGAAGAATGATAAAAACGCAGCAAAACATGTGACAAAATAGTGACGAAAAAGCAGCAAAACTAGCGACAAAAAAGTGTTGAAAAAGAAACAAAACTGGCAAGAAAAAAGTGTTGAAAAAGCAACAAGAACATGATAAATAAGCGACAAAAATGCAACAAGAGGCAACAAAAAATTGATGAAAATGCAACAAAACAGGAAAGGAAATAGTATTGAAAAAGCAACAAACATGCAACTCAACAGGCAACAAAAAAGTGATGAAAAGGCAGCAACAATGCGACAAAAAAACATAACAAAACTGGGGAGAAAAAGTGTTGAAAAAGCAACAAAAACATGACCAATAAGCAACAAAAATGCAACAAAAGAGGCGTCAAAAAAGTGATGAAAACGCAGCAACATCCTGACAAAGCTGGTGATAAAACTGGCAACAAAAAAGTGTTGAAAAAGCAACAAAGCAGGCGACAAAATAGTGATGAAAAAGGAAAAAAATTCAGGCAAGGAAATAGTGATGAGAAAGCAACAAAACTGCGACAAATAAGCAACAAAAATGCAACTACACAGGCAACAAAAAAGTGATGAAAAGGCAGCAACAATGCGACAAAAAAACATAACAAAACTGGGGAGAAAAAGTGTTGAAAAAGCAACAAAAACATGATCAACAAGCAACAAAAATGCAACAAAAGAGGCGGCAAAAAAGTGATGAAAACGCAGCAACATCCTGACAAAGCTGGCGATAAAACTGGCGACAAAATAGTGTTGAAAAAGCAACAAAGCAGGCGACAAAATAGTGATGAAAAAGGAAAAAAATTCAGGCAAGGAAATAGTGATGAAAAAGCAACAAAACTGCGACAAATAAGCAACAAAAATGCAACTACACAGGCAACAAAAAAGTGATGAAAAATCAGCAACAATGCCACAAAAAACACAACAAAACTGGGGAGAAAAATGTGTTGAAAAAGCAACAAAAACATGACCATTAAGCGACAAAAATGCAACAAAAAAAGTGATGAAAAAGCAGAACGCGACAAAAAAGCGCAACAAAACTGGCGAGAAAAAAGTGCTGAAAAAGCAAAAACAGCCACTACTTTTGAAACTGACTTGGGGGGAGAAACTTTTTTGGGGGGGGAGAGACTACACCCCAATATCTAACTAGACCCCTTTAAATCAAGCCCTATTTCATGAAGATAAGAATCACATCGCCCTCATGTGGCTTCAACAATCTTTTAGCTCATCCAAAACCACATGACATGCTTTTACTGTTTGGACAGGATCAAGATCTTATGTGGCGAGTGTGTGTGTGTGTGTGTGTGTGTGTGTTCTTGTAAAGCATCACATGTGGGGACGTCCACCTGTATACACACCAGCCATGTGGGGACCTAAAACCTTATGAGGACCTCATTCGAGGTCCCCAGAGGCACAATGCTTTTAAACGGCTAGAAATGGCCTCAAGATGGGCCCCATGTACTTTTCCTGAGAAGTCCCCAGAATGTCCAAAACCTGAATTAGTGTGAGTGTATGCGACCCTAGTGGACACACTGAGGTACTGCAGTCCCCATATGACACCATGTTCTGGTTCTGTGTATCACAGGTCCCCACAAAACAGCGCCCCCACAAGGTGGCTGCTGGTACTGCATCAGTCCTCATATGACACCATGTTCTGGTAGTGTGTATCATCAAGTCCCCACAAAACACCACCACCATGTGTTTGCTGTTGCACTGCACTTATTACAACTTCAACCTTTGTAACCTTTTACATTATAAATACATGAAAATATTAGTTGTTCTTAATGTAACATGCAATTAAAAAAAAGCAAATAAGCAGGATATGAGAAATATTTAGGGCTTGACGGTAACTGGTTTTCTTAAGTTACTAGCTACCATTGCTAAAACTAAAATGGATATATTTTATTGGTAAATGGTCTCAACTTATATTGCGCTTTTCCACCTACATACTGTAGGCACACAGCAAGGAACCATTCACTCTCTCATTCATACAACAGTGTACGCAGACACTTGAGGCATGGAGGGTGAAGTGTCTGGCCCAAGGACACAAGGTCAGTACGCAAATTTGAACCCCCGACCTTCTGATCATGAGACGACCCGCTCCACCAACTGTGCCACAGTCACCACCATTATCGTTTAATGATTATTATTTCAACTTAATTCAATATAAGCGTAATGTTAACATGATTTGTTAACACAGACAACCCAAAAGAAAATCATAAAAACTAAAATAAATGTTCTCTTCAGCCTTCAGCCCTATCTGCAGAGGGACTTTTATCTGCCCTGAGTCTATCTATAGCCTGTCCTAGGAGCGATCACTGTTATTGTTTGCCTCCACGATTTTTACCAGATGAAGGTAGAAAAGTGCCATAAATGTGATTTTATGTAGGCTTCACATGAACAGGATTTCACCAGTCTAGAGCTGTGGGCTGTGTGGAACATGCTGTAGGTGTCTCCAGAGCAGTAGCCTACCAAAGTGTTGGAAGTGAATATCCAACATCCAACGTGAAACCAACTTCAATGTGCACCACATCATTTGCCTCCCATGAACTTTCATAGCGGCCTCTATCTTTTTATCTTCACTACAAGGGCGTTTATTAACAGCGCTGGCTGCTTTGAATCAAGTCTAAATCAGTCATTAAATCTATGTCATTAACCATTGCGTGAATATTTGTAAAGCACTTTGAGTTATTTTGTATGAATGGTTCTCTTCAAATACAGTTGATGGATTGACAAATAGAATTATAAATTGGCTTGTCTGAGTGTTGGGGAGGGACTTGTGTCCTGCTTCTGCTCCTCCCTCTCACCTCTTTGTATGCAGGTGCTCCACCCTCCCCCATGGCTACTGGGTGTGGCTTCTCAGCTGTCCCCTAAGATTGGCTGCATCTGGCCTGGTGGCTCAGCTCAGTCCCAGCCTGGTCTCCAGCCACCTTTGCCATTTTTGGAGTTAAACTTTGTAATAAAATTGGTATTTAACCGCCCTTCTGGTTGCTTTCCTCATTGAGCCGGTCGGGACAATTTGTGAAAAAGGAGCTATATTAAAGCTGTTAATATTGTTGTTTTGTTTACAATAGTGACGTTTAAAGAACAATTAAGACTGAGAGGTCCATTAAAACGAACTAGAAAACAAACATTTAGGGATGCACCGATAGTATCAGGTATCCAGGACCTAGGAAACAAATGACAAATTAAGCCTTGGAAAAAATGATTAATAATAATGAAAATTATATTCAATAAAAAAAAAAGAATAAAATAGCATATGTAAGATTCTCATATAACTAAATCTACGTTTCTCAGGTAAATGGGTAACTACTAACTAGTCTGCTATGATATAGTCTATAAACCATCTATACACAAGAATGTTTGAGAAAAACGCATGGTACTCGTTTTGGTATTCGGTGTTGGCAAGTAGGCTACTCAAGTCAAAGTACTCATAACAGTTTTAGAAAAAAGTAGTATCGGTGCATCCCTATCAACAATAACAACAGATTGGTGGTGATGCTCCATCATGACACAAACTGGGATTAACAGGTCCTCATAATGTTCATCTCTAAACTGTCTCATTATACAAAATGGTGGCTTGACTACATCGTGATACACAAACCAGGATTACCAGGTCCTCATAATGTCCATCTCTAAACTGTCTCATTATACAAGATGGTGGCTTGACTACATCGTGATACACAAACCAGGATAAACAGGTACTCATAATGTTCATCTCTAAACTGTCTCATTATACAAAATGGTGGCTTGACTACATCGTGATACACAAACCAGGATAAACAGGTCCTCATAATGTTCATCTCTAAACTGTCTCATTATACAAAATGGTGGCTTGACTACATCGTGATACACAAACCAGGATTAACGGGTCCTCATAATGTTCATCTCTAAACTGTCTCATTATACAAAATGGTGGCTTGACTACATCGTGATACACAAACCAGGATAAACAGGTCCTCATAATGTTCATCTCTAAACTGTCTCATTATACAAAATGGTGGCTTGACTACATCGTGATACACAAACCAGGATTAACGGGTCCTCATAATGTTCATCTCTAAACTGTCTCATTATACAAAATGGTGGCTTGACTACATCGTGATACACAAACCAGGATAAACAGGTACTCATAATGTCCATCTCTAAACTGTCTCATTATACAAAATGGTGGCTTGACTACATCGTGACACACAGGTATCAGCTATGTGCTAACTACCGACCATTGCACAATATTTTACAAGAAAGAAAACATTCAATACTACATTGAAAAACTTTTCAGTTTATAAAGTTTTAGACAAATCTTCAATTTAAATTTTTTTATTCTGTGTCCAAAAGTTGGAGCATAGCTGATTAGCAGACATCATGCTTTAAAACTCTTAATATTGAACTCTTCTTTTGAAATCAATGCTAAAAATAAATTGGATATTAAGGCTTTAAGTAGCCTGTGGACACAGGCACAATTTTCACTGTAGGCATATGTGAAAATGCCATTCCTCCTTCGCCTAATTTATTTAACCCTTTGTCTTTTGATATTCTTTAAAAAATTAGCATTGGTTTGTTTTGGTTTGCAAAATCCCTGGCCGCCATTTTGCATTGCGGGGGAGGAGCTAGTGGTGCCACTACCCGTGCTCTGCATCTCTCTGCATCTGCGTCCACGACAGATGTCACGTAGCCTACAGTCAACAAACTGGTAAGTCTTTTTTTGAGAGTTAACTAAGTTAGAGATGACAAATTAGTTTGCAATGTTCATGTTCTAAGATATGTGCTCAAAAACGTTTCAAAAACAGTGCTAAGTACTGTGGCAATGTGCTAGCTTTTCTGTTCATTTCTACCACAATACATAAAGAGACAGACTTATTTTTTGCTCAACTGTCTACTTGAAGGAAGGTATATGAGGCTCTTTTTTTTTTTTAGATTAGATTGTTGAAAAGTTTAGTGGATATTAGCTTGATTAGCTAGCTGCATGGTGGTTAGCTATCATGCTAGTTGTACATTAGCAAAACCAGACTCACGTGGCCTCACTTTTCTTTAACAAGGAATACATTATACAGTTAAAACGTTGGTGTAAAGTAATTAGACATTTATTTTGAGCTCCACAATACTGGTGGGCATTTTTTTGCATTGGGTCGTCCATAACTTTTCTGTCTGACCCAGTCTTAGCTTTGAGAATAACCATAACATTGAACATGTTTAGCATCGTGGTAAGAAGCTGCTGTAGCACCATGTGCTGTGGGAAGTGGAGCTGAGACTGCCACAGAGGCATTAAACATAAATAACTCATCTAACAATGGGACAATAGACTATGTTTGAGATCTCAGGACGTTAAGCAAAGATTGTTCACAGCTACCATAGTTAACTCAACTTTATTTTTTCAGCAACAATGAATGAGTCGAAGGATAAAGAGGGACATGGGAAATCTGAGGTGAGATGTTTTTTCTTCTTCTTGTGAACCACTGTACTGTATAGAAAAGGCTTTATTTATTCATTCATTTTTTAATACATGTATAAAAGGAATACCACTACATGGCCATAATGTTTTATCCAACGTTTTAACCTTAAGTCTCATGCTGTTCATAGGGCAGATACATGTAAACACAGCGAGTGATTTTTTTGTTTTGTTTTGTAGTCACAAGTAAGATATTTTCGTTGGCTGCAGACATTGAGAAATCACCACGATGCCTGTGTGACCCGACAAGAAGAGTGGCTCACAAAGGAAACACACAAAAACTTTGAAATTACATCACTACTTCAAATTGTAAGTCTGTGCATACAATATTGTTTAAGGCAAGACACTGCAGGGTAATGGGCTATATGCACAGTGACCCCACGTGATTTCCGCCTGGACAGTCAGCCAGACGCTGTCCTTCCTGTCCGAATTAGCAGGTCCCACAGAAATGAAGCAATAGCTTAAGATTTGGTAAAGGACAGCGAGTAAAAGTTCAGATGTGACTGGAGCAGGTTAGAAAATATTACATGAGACGTAACGACTTCACTGGAGGAAACTCCGTGTTCATAACGTGGATGTTTTTGTCTTGAGGCTAACGCAGCTAACACAAAATAAAAAATAAAACTAGCGAGGCGTTTGGAACGAGCCTGCGCAAAAAAGAATCGTCCTGTTAGTTTAAATTATATTTACTTGTTTACATGTTATATTATCATTTTTCAACACTAGCCTTTAGCTCTAAGATAAAGCTCCGTCCCTTACGACAGCTGGCGTTTCCTTTGGGGCAGATTCACAGCGAACATGATGTTTGTAACACGTTTCTGTGACTCCATCAGTAACTCGTTGTCCTTAACCAGATCCTGAGCTTCTCTACATTTGTGTGGGAATCTGCTAATTGTGAACATAAACGACCAGCGACAGGAAGTCCAGCGTCTGGCTGACTGTCCAGGAAGACGTCACGTGGGGAAACTGTGCATATAGCCTATAAGGAAAAAAATAACGCCCCATAGTTAACCGGATATTTTAATAAAGAGTTTTCTACAGCAATATAAACAAATATCTCTGTCCACATGACAGATTATGCGCAAAACAGATTAGTCTATCCCACGAAAGTTATATATTTTCCCAACACTTTTTTTTATATAGCAAATAAGTTTGACTTTGCATTTTTTTTTATTTTGCTGAGGTTTAGCTCAGCCACTCAACTCATGGAGAAACTTTAGCAAGGTCAACCCGTCAAAAAAAGGTCTCTCTGTATAATGAATAAGTTCTGAGAAAAAAGAAATAAAGAAATCTGCAGCCGCAGTGCATGTGACGTCGCGCAGCTCGGAGAAAGTAGTGGCTTCTGTCCAAATCGCCAACAGAATGAGTGGACTATACACTACTATATAATGCAGGCCTATATAGTGAATGAGGGGTTAGGGACATTCGGACACAAGCCAGGTCTGGTCTCCTGTCCAGACCTGTTCACGTCCAGGTCTAGTTGCGTCCAGGTTGTGTCCTGTTAAATGACTGCATGCCCAAATCCATAATTGAGTCTTGTCTTTTTCAGTCAAACCCCAGAAAGGATGACATGTCCACATCTGAAGGCCGCCAAGATGAGTATGTCCCAGATCACACAAAGAGCAGCACAGACAGTGAAGACGACGATTCATCTGCCCACCAGAAGCAACCACATAGAAAGAATCTGGATCAAATAAATATAGATCCACAAGGTAAGATAAGTTTCACAATGCCATGTACTGTTACTTCCTGTTATCTATTAAGTGTCCTGGTAACCATTTCATTTTTGTTTTTAGAGGGGGTCATGGAAGACACAGAGGCATCAGATGATGAAACTGATCCAATCTCAGCCCCAGATTCGTCATCTTCAAAATCTCCAGGTATTTGAACAAGTAACACCAAGACCAAGGACAAGAAAACAAGACAATTATTTCCTGTATTTTGCTTAGATTAATCTCATTATGTCCACAGGAACCAGGAAGAGGGGAGAGCCTGCACTCCAAAACCTTCAACCAGGAAGTGAAGATCATATCCCTGGGTTTTCTTCGAAGTCTCCAGGTATTTTAAACAATCAATGAAGGAGAGAGTTTGGCTGTTTGATTCGGGAAGAAGAGATTCAGGACAGAAGAGAGAGTGTGACCGGGGAGAGGAGACGGGTGAGAGAAATAAAGGACAGACATAGGGGAGAGAGGAGGAGACTGAGGAGAGAAATACAGGACAGACATAGGGGAGAGAGGAGGAGACTAAGGAGAGAGATGCAGGACAGGCGGAGGGGAGAGAGGAGGAGACTGATGAGAGAAATACAGGACAGACGGAGGGGAGAGAGGCAAACGGATGAGAGGGAGGAGGGGAGTGAGAGGAGTAGAAATGGGAGAGGAAGGGGGAGAGAAGACGAAGGAGAAACGGATGCAAACAGGGATGGAGGAGTAAAGAGAGGGAGACTGGAGCGAGCAACACAAGAGCAACAGAAGTGGAAGGATTGGTACTGGTCAGAAATGTGTGATAGTGTTGCAGAATGAAGTGATGATACATTTTATGGGAGAAACATCCAGGAACTTGTGCTAAGTCCCCGCTCAGCATTGCGTCTCTATTATTCTGTGGGTCTTCAAACACGTGTTGACGTTGGCATTAGTTACTGTGTGAACCATGTATATATTGCTCTCACAATTCATACATTTAATATAAAAGGGACAGAAATAAAGCTGAAGCTGTAATTACAAAAAAAAAAAAATAATAACATAAAAAAAAAACAATTTCATGTTGGTGAGTGAAATCAATGATTTCTTTATGCTCATAGAACCAAGGAAAAGAGAATTTTTAGCTATATACTATAACTTGTCTTGAACACTCAGGACAGACGGGAGGAAAGGGACTGCAGACACGGACGCCAACAGAAGAAATGTCTACTTCCACTGGTAAAGCTCATTCCAACTACTTGCAATACAATTGGTTATTGTCTGTAAAGTCATAGTAAGTCATGTCTATGTCTTTGTTGTCGTCTTGTTATATTTTACTTTTTTTTTTTTTCTTCATGCCCTTATGGCCTTGTAGATTTAAAGTTTGTATAGCTTATTTTTACCTGAATTCTATGTTTGTTGCACGATTGTACTGAGAAACATTGCTAGTTTGTGAACCTGTTCTCAAACAATGGCAATAAAAAGTGTTCTGGTTCTAGTTTTTGCATATCTTCCAGGATCTAAAGGAAAAAAGAGACCGTGGACAGTGCAGGAAGTGAATGCAGTAGAGGAAACCCTCATGGACAACATTCAGTCTGGAAAGGTCCCTGGTAAGGCGCAGTGCATCCAATGTATTGAAGAGTCTGCTGGGGCACTTCAAACAAGGAAATGGGAGGGTGTCAAATTTTACGTCAAAAACCGGATTGAGGCTGGGAGACGACAAAGTTGTAAAAGAAAGTAATAAGTAAGTAAGTAAGTGCTTATGACACATTAGGTACGATGACAGAAACCGTTTTTGTAAGAGTTGGCTAAAGAAAACGTTGTTCTGTTGTATATATATTTTTTGGCTTTTATTGATCCTTAAAGGAACAGGCCACCGTGTTTCCATACTGAGATATGTTCTTATCTTAGCTTTGACGAGTTCTTTAGGACCTGTCTGATCTTCCCCCGTGGCTTCAGTCACGTAAACACAGCGCAGACGGCGTTAGCATTTAGCCTCTCCCTCTCTCCTCTATAGCTCCAAAACAGGTCAAGATAGAAGCTACCAAGCTCTTCCACGTTTTCCCTATTTAAATATGGTTACGTGAAGTGTTACACTACAAAGTATAATTACACACAATTAAACAATGTGGATTTTCTAAGCGGATAAAAGGGGGGACTATATTGTAAGGCGTAATAATACCAGGAGTAATTTGGCATCCGCACAGTAAAGTCAAGATTACTGTGCATTAAAGTGAAGATATTACTGCGCGGATTTCGAACTACTCCTGGTATTATTACGCCTTACAATATAGTTCCCCTTTTTATCCGCTTAGAAAATCCACATTGTTTAATGTTGTGTAATTATACTTTGTAGTGTAACACTTCACGTAACCATATTTAAATAGGGAAAACGTGGAAGAGCTTGGTAGCTTCTATCTTGACCTGTTTTGGAGCTATAGAGGAGAGAGGGAGAGGCTAAATGCTAATGCCGTCTGCGCTGTGTTTTTTCGTGACTGAAGATCAGACAGGTCCTAAAGAACTCGTCACAGCTCAGGTAAGAAACATATCTCAGTATGTACAAACAGTTGCCTATTCCTTTAAAGGAACAGGCAACTGTTTTTTCAGTCTGAGATATGTTCTTGCCTGAGCCTGATTGTGATTTGATGTGTGAAACCATAGACATTAGCATTTAGCCTCTCCTCCTCTCCTCTATGTGGCCAAATGGGGGTGAAGTTAGAAGCGACCAAGCTCCTCCACGTTCCCCCTATATGGTTATGTGAGATCCAAGTATAGTTACACAAAATTAAACATGTCAATTTTCTAAGTGGATGAAAAGGGGAACTATATTGTAAGGCGTAATAACACTTAAGAAGCACTTTGGCGTCTTACTGCGCAGATGTCGAGGTGCAACTACTCATGTAACTGTATTTAAACATGGGAAACGTGGAAGAGCTTGGTGGCTTCTAACTTAACCCCATTTAGCCCCATAGAGGAGTGGAGATGAGGCTAATTGCTAACAACATCTTTGGTCTTTTTGACTGAGTGCACGCACAAAGACCAGACAGGTGCACATTAACTCGTCTAAGCTCAGGTAAGAACATATGTCAGTATGGAAAACCGGTGGCCTGTTCCTTTAAATACAGGAAGTAACAGCTAGAGGTAGAGTTTTCATACTGTTGTGCAATCGTAAAGTTATGCAAGAGTTTAAAGTAGAGACCTGTACAGGAATGGATTTTGTAGGCTTTATGAATCCTGACCGATCCTACAAAATTAGTGTCGAGTCGTGCATGTCTTGTGAGAATTCCCGCCCGTTGCAGGTCTCTAGTCAAGAGTTCTATTAAACTTTCCCTCCAACTTACTCGTGTTGAAGAACATGCATGATAACTGGCAAACCGTTGGGCGACAGACCCATGTTCAGTTTTTTGTAAATAAATATTTCATTGTTAATGAACATTTGTTGGGCATTGATTTTTTTGTTTTAAACCTCCTCCTTTTTCCTGTTAACCTATCTACCAACATTCAAAAATAACAAAAAATACAAGAAATACAATTTTCCCCACTATTGCCATCTGGTGGTTGTTTCAGGTACTACATAATAGACAGGTCCCCAAAAGTCACCAATTACCGGACAAAAAATTAAAAAGAAAACTTAGGAGATTTTGGTTCAAAATTTGCATCTGGAGCCCAAGGCTCAAGAAAAATTTTTGAGAGTGGTTTTGGTGGCTCTATTCCCTTAAAAAAAATGGGGTCCCCATATGGAGCAGTTTGCCTTGAGGTCCCCATTTGTACTGATTTACAAGTATGTGTGTGTGTGTGTGTGTGTGTGTGTGTGTGTGTGTGTGTGTGTGTGTGTGTGTGTGTGTGTGTGTGTGTGTGTGTGTGTGTGGCAGCTGGGAAAACAGGGCGATGATCAGAGCTGGAGGTTTGGGGGTCCCTCCTGTGGGATTTGATAAGGGCTAATAGAAGCTAACAGGGGCTAACAAGGGCTGCGCTCTCATGGCTGCTGTGTTTTTTCTCCCTCTCTTCACAGTGAACCTGTTAGACTCCAAAGCCAGCCAGGGGGAGCTAGGATGGATTTCCTACCCAGCGCACGGGGTGAGTATTGCGTTAGTATTATTTCCTTCATGGCAAAGCGATCTATGAAAATGGCTGTCATTGTGTGGCATGATGCATGTTTTCTGGACTTTTCGCTGAAACTGAATCATTTGATTGAACCAAAACTTCGAAGCTTTCTCCCTTTTTTTCCAACCCTTCTGGCCAACGGAGTTATGCATTTTGAAAGCTTATGTGTGGGTTTTGGCTTATGTTCTGTTAGCAAGATGACTTTGAAAATGAAATGCTAAACTAAAACAGCTTTTTGTGAGAGCGAATTACAAAAACATATCTTATTACTATTACAATATTGGGTCAATTGTAAGCGCTGACGTCATGATATGAATCACGAAACTTTGAAGTCAGATTACTAATATCTAGTTGTGAACTTTTAGATTTGCATGTTGTAAAGGCTTGGCAGGGGTCTGTCTTTTTCTCATTTAAATTGCAGATTTAGATCAAGGAGTAAGTTTTAATTTAGTCTCTAAACACATCAACAACAAACCGGAAAACAAAAAGAAAATAAGTGCAGTCTATTAAATTATTTATTTTACATTTCAGTCAATACTTTTTCATCCAAGCACGGAAAAAGGCTATTTTCTTCATAACTTCATAACATCCGCTTGAACCAAGCACATTTTCTCCGATCCAGCTTTACCCAAATCTAAATTTTCAACCGGAGAGAAACAGTGTAATGCCTCATTTGAAAGCGAAGACCCACAAAACTGACTTTTTGTCTCCTTTTTGTTATGATTTTGTCGCCTTTTGGCTGCTTTACTGGCACATTTTTGTTGCTCTTTTGACACTTTTTAGTTGCTTTCTCATCGCTTTTTTTAGGCTTTTAGATTTGGGTAGTGCCCAACTGGAAAAAATGTGCTCGTTTCAGGTGGGGGTTAAGAGGTTAAATACCATAAATACCATTTTTCTCACACTCTTGGGAAAGCATCTCTGCTTAAAGAGACTAGATGCAAGTTGGCCATTTTTGTACTCACTACTGCCACCTCAGGTCTGACGCGTAACTGCAGCCTCTGTATTAAGCTCGTGCATGACGGCACTTCAGACCCGACCTCCTTCAGACCCGAATCAACACCTTTTTTTAGTGACGGTCTGAGCTCATTCTACACATTAGGACATTGCTGGAACATGTGGGGGGAGCAAAATACTTTTTTTTTTTTTTTATTCCTTTAAATCCCTTTAAAGTAGCACCGATAGACACCACACTTTTCAGTCTTGTAATGAACAAATGTTGAAGATTTTTTTCATCAGGGTTTGCTGATATCCTTTGCTCAACACAATCAAGGATTTGGCTTGACCAGAATGTTGACAGATTTTTTTTTTCTTCAGTCATAACTACTTCCCTTCCCCCAAAGATTTAATAACACATTTCATATACAATTACATACGAAATAAAATCATATGAAAACACCAAAATAGAATACAAAACTCCTTTATTTACATCAGTCATATCCAGCAAAAAAAACAAAGTGATTTCTATCTTTGCCATAACATTACCCAAACATGCCTAAACTGTCCCATACTGCCGTGCGCGCTGTAGATTTGCGGGTAAAGAAAGGATTTCCAGGACTCCCACTGTTCTCACTGTGTTCTGTTGATTCAGTGAGCCAAGTGCAGATTAACCCACTTTTCTTTAGGCGTTTTTGTCCGGACTCCGTCTCACAGGTTAGAGGTTAAGCATTCGGGGCTGGCCATATGGTCCGAATGCTTGAAGGGGGAATGCCTGTATGTGTGCGCTGCGTTTCGCGGACGTGTTTTTAGTACGATTATAGCCTTAGCGGATTTTAGCATGTAGGCACAACATCCACAAAATAGGACCCAAAAAGCTTACCCTGATTTAATACATAATATCATTGTACGCCGTGTCAGCAAAGTGAGGCTATTGTTGAGATTTCACTTGTTAATCCATGCACTGAGCAACCGCAGCGCCTCAGTCTGTCAATTTTACGTGATTAATTAAGTTTAATGCACGTTACTCGTCATTTAAAGGGTGTTTTGAGCTTAATCGGGGTTTACACTGTGGATTTTTGGAGTATTATTCAGAGTGAGCCCAAATCATTTAAATTGCACAACCGACGGCTCATTTGGATTTGACTTTTTTTTTCAGTAATCTTCTCTGTATAATAAAACAAATTAACACAAATAAGATTTAGTTTTACATTCTATAAAGTGATGTTAATAATTGCTGGTGTTGCAAGTGTTGTTGGGATTACTCCATAAAAGTAATCCAACTACTGATTACTGATTACTCCTTCAAACGGGTATCTTTGATTGCTTCATTTCGAAAGCAATCTGATTACGTGTTAATCAGTAACAAGTTTTAAAGAGACTGGATGCAAGCTGGTCATTTTTATGCTCACTACTGCCACCTCAGGTCTTACGCTTAACTGCAGGTTCTAGATTAAGCTCGGACTCCAATTAACCTTTTTTCCGCCCTTCGTTTTTCGCAGTCGAGAACGTCTTGTTTCCCGCAGAACCGAAAATGGAGCACAATTTGTTCTTAGCTAAAGACGAGGCAAACTCAAAATAATGTCTGTATTTCCAGCCAGACTTTGTAATCTTTGGTTGTTTTTCATCAGTTCTAACATTTTACGAGGAGCAAGACATTTTCAGCTGCCAAAATATTACAAAATGTATTCAGTACCTACAAGGAATGCTATAGTAAGTTATTATAAACAAATGAAGTTTTTTCCTCCCCCTACATGTTCCAGCCATGTCCTAGTCCAGACCTGTTCACCACAACTGCCTCTAAAACCCTGCACTGTCACTCAAAAAGTGGTTAATTCAGGTCCGAAGTGCTGTCATGCACGAGCTTAATATAGAAGGTGCAGTTACACGTATGACCTGAGGTGGCAGTAGTGTGTGTAAAATGGCCAACTTACATCTAGTCCCTTAAAAGAAAAAAAACCTCCTAACCCCCACTTTAACGGAACACATTCTCCAGTTCACCTTTACTCAAATCTTGAAGCTTTTCGACTGGAGAGTTTACAGACTATAGACCAGGGTAATACCTCATTTGAAAGACCTACAAAACGAATCGTAACTTTTTTGTTGCGTTGTCGCCGTGTTTATTCTTTATTCTTCATCGCTTTTTTTCCCCCATGCTTTTTGGCATTTTTGTTGTGTTTTTGATGCTTTTTTATTGTGTTATTGTTGCTTTTCCGGCACGTTTTTGTCACTCCTTTGTGGCTTTTTTTTAATCACTAATATTCTCGTATTTCTATTCTCGTTCTCGTTGCTATTTTTTTCAAGCAGCTTTTAGATTTGAGTACGGCCAAACTGGAGAAAATGTGCTCGGTTCAGGTGGGGGGTTGGAGGTTTACCACACAGAACTCCAAATCCTTCTACTATCTTTGGGATTAAGTCGAGTTTCAAATTAAACTGAAATCTCTCATCGACACAAACTATTCTGGGGAGGAAAATGCAACAACTGTTAAACGTATTTCCAATGCTTTCACTGCAAGAAAAATGAAAAAAAAAAAAAGCCCGAGCACTGCGCCTCATCCATCAACCTCTCCGCTACCAAGGTCCCTCTAGTGAGCTTTAGCTTAGTGTTTATTTGTCTTACTAGTTAGACTACTGTGCCTCAGGGCTGGTCCACTCACACACACACACACGGTTCACTTCCTGGTTTTTGCCTTTATTAAGTGTTACAGTTTCTCATTGGCAGTGACTCGAGGTATCCAGTCATTTGTTCCACTGAGCCGACAAATGCTGCTCCCCTTAACATCGGCCCGGTCGTAACACGCAAAACGAAATGTTAAATGGTCAAGACACGAACAGTTCCAAGCGAAAATTCATTTTATATTGAGTGTATGAGTAAGCAGAGGGGGAAAAGAAAAAGAAAAAAAAAAGCATACCAATATAAGTGATTCAGTGGTGGTCATTGGAATGTGTGTCGGAGGATGCGCAGTCAGTGTAGGGTCTGCTTTGTTTCATGTGACTGGCTTTGAGCAAGAAGAAAGGGCCAGACATGTTTATAAAATCATGCGGGGATTGGAGATGATAAAACTGACCCAAGAGGCACGAGACCAAGTCCAACCAAGCGTCCCAAGAATGTGTTTGCAATTTGTTTTAAAGTAAAAACCACATAGCGCCCTAAGCCAGTGTCGAATTAATATCGCAAAATTCTGGGTGGCGTCTATGGATGTTGCCTCACTAAATATCGAGATAGCAATTTGGCGAAGGAAATACTTAAAGCCTTACGACAACGTGGACATTATGAATCGTCTGTCTTCATCCTGCAGGGGTATTGATTTTAATAGCAATATTACAAATGCCTTTTTTGCGCTATGCTTGATCATCACCCCTACCAGCACCAACCTCTGCCCCACATAGACGCCCTTTGGAGTGCGACTTCATTATAAGACACAAGGTAATCTAACGAGAAAGACTTTAAGGCCAGACATCAAACCCAGGCCGAGGAAAATGGGGAGAGCACACTGACGGATGGAGAAACGATGAGAGAGGGAGCTGATGATCAAGTCCTCAAGGTGAATCATGTGTAATTACTCACGTCATCCTGCTCCGATAAGCAGCCTGCCCCGGGAGAGACAGACGCGCCTCACAAATGATTTCTCATAATGTGGCAGTGGCAGCACGCCCAAACACACACACTCATTCCAGTTGATGGAGAGGCCACAGTTAAAGGTCTATGGAGAGAGACAACATGCTGCGGACAAACCAAATTAAGAGCTGCTTAGACACGGCAGGGCAACAGGTTTTATGTGAACAACATGTAATGGTTATAATTGATTATCCATTTCGAAAGAGGTGTAAGGAAAAGTTGAGGCACAGTAACTTATAAAGTTTGCAAATAGTGATTTATTTTTTTTAATATTTGGGAGCATGAGGTCATTTATTATCCTTTACACTGCAAAAGGTCAATTACTAGATTCGTTTAAATGTCTTAAATACCTTATTAGCGTTAAATGTCAAAAGTTGAGTTTTTTGGATTAGTTCATAATGTTGTTGGCCATTTTCACTGGATTATTTCACTATTTCTGAAATGTTCTGAGACTAATTTCGATACAGTTTGTCTATATTTGAGATTAATTTATTTGCCAATGGGGTAAGAAAATTGCTCTTGCCCCATTGGCTGCCTTACTTTCTTATTCCAAGCAAGATTATATTAGAACTGGCCTGAAATGTCATCAAACAAGCAGTAATTTTGGCCCAATCAGTAAGTAAGTGAAAACCACCCAAATAAGTGAAAACCACTCAAAAACAAGAGATTGTTCCCAATTCAAGTAATTTAAATCCACGCTTGATATTTACTTTTTGTAGTGTGTGACTATGACACAAGGTTCTTATTGTTTCTACAATCATCATCATGGCATTTAAAGACATATCAGGCTTGATTGAGGCTTAAAAACAGTATTTTGGGCTTGTCAGCTTCAGTATTATATGTTTTTTTTAAGGCAAGGCAAATGTATTTATACAGCACATTTCATGCACATGTGCCTCACAGCAACACCGAAAACACAATAAAACAAATCAATCGATACAACTCATCAAAATATATAAGAATACAAATATGTATATATTAAAGTTATAAACATTTAAATAAGTTAAAGTACCATCAATTTCCATAGGGAGCAGTAAATAATCATGCTGTCAGCCTGGACTTAAACTAAATAGAGTTGAGGCCTGTTTCACGTCATCACGGAGGGTGTTCCAGACCTTTACTGCATGAAACTGAAACGCAGCCTCACCGTGTTTAGTCCTGACTCTAGGAACCACCAAGAGACCCCTCCCTGAGGACCTCAGAGCCCGAGATGGTTCACACGGCTGCAACATGCCAGCTATAAACTTTGGTGCCAGACCATGACGAGACTTGTGCACAAGCAGAGCTATTTTAAAGTTTATTCTCTGAGCAATAGGAAGTCAGTGCAGAGACCAGAGCACTGGACTAATATGGTCGTATTTCCTGGTTCTGGTCAGGACTCAAGCTGCAACATTTTGGATGTACTGCAGTTGTCTAACAGCACGTTTGGAAAGGCCAGTGAGCAGGCCGTTACAGTAGTCTAACCGACTGGAGACAAATAATGGCAATGTTTGGAAAAGACACTGACCTGGAGTGCCTATTTGAGGAAACTGGAGGGGATACTGTACCTCCACAAGCACGAGGGACCATGCAAACCACACAGAAAGGCATCTGCCCAGACTGGGGACTGAACCTGGGACCCTCATGCTGTGAGGCAAGAAAAGTCCACCGTGCCGCCCACATGCATCCAGTCTTGCCAACCGCGCATAGTCATGGATATTAATGGAGGCGCTGCAGCAATAGGCCCACGGAGACACAACATGCTTGAGTCTGAACAAATTAAGAGCTTAAGACCTCCCCAGGACGGCGGGTCCACAGTCACTGATGTACTAAGTGTGTGATCCAGATATAGAGTTATCTGTGCTGGAGGCAGCGTCCAGGGGCTCAGGCCTAAACACAAACTGTCTTCAAGATTACATTCGGACTGCTTTGACTGCATTCTTCCCCCTCAGACGCTTAATCGCAATGTATCGAGGGCCTGCACGCAAAATGAAAGCAGTTTTTGTTAAAGAGGAAACAATGCCTTGGAATCTGGCTTTAGCCGCTTCACAATGACCTTCTGCTTAATAGGGAATGAACTTGACCACAAAACTAAAGGGAGCTCAAATTCAATGTAAATCAGCTTTCTTTTCAGCCAGTCCTTTTCGATTGTCTCTTAAGTTTGACTCTGGCTCTGACACCCCTTAAACAATTACAGATCTGGGCTGAGGAGGCGAGGTTCACAGTGTACAGTGGCAGGAAAATGTATGTGAACAATTTCACACATTTCTGCCTAAATGTGGTCTGATCTTCATCGAAATCATAAGAATGAGTAAACAGTGTCTGCTTAAACTAATTCCACCCAAAAACTTAAATTTTATCACATTTTTAATGGCCACAAAATTGAACCATTCACAGGACAGGGTGAAAAAAGGAGGTGAACCCAGGAATCTTGCTGAACTGCAACAGTTTTGTAAAGAGGAATGGTCCTCGACTCACCCTGATCATTTTCCATGCCATTTTGCTGCTAAAGAAGGGTCAGCCAGCTATTTAATACAAGGGTTCACTTGCTTACTCCAAAATGTCCCGTGAATGTCTCAGGTTTTTCTGCAAAATATCTTTATGAACTTGAATGAATTCATTTTTCAATCATTTTTCCTCCCACTGTATTTAGTTTTTCTTCCCATGCTGAACAACTTAATTTGTTAGCATAAAGCTAAACAGACGGATGGTTGTTCCTGAAGTCTACTCCGAGTTTTGTGTGTACAAAAAGGAAATATTACATCACACAATTGGATCAGCATGATGTTTTTGCAAGCAATAAACTGTTGCTAACGTCAAACCCTAATACAGTGGTGTTCTATTTCAACTTTACACTTTTGGGGGGGGGGGGGGGGGGGGTTTACTTTGGTACCTAAGTCTGTGGTTTGGCCTCTGAATGTAGCCGTTGCAAGGTCACTGGCCCATTTTTTTTTTTCAAGGCTTATCCCACTTACACATTCCAAAGAAAGCATAATGTAGGTGGGGGCTAACCATTTACAATGAAGTGTGATTTAAAATATATATAGCTGGACTGGAGCCATTCGTTCGTCCCGCCAGAGTTTGCCTGTATTTTCTCTCTCTCTCAACATAAGCGCCTGTTTCCACTTCTTCTGGTCGCTCAAGGGCTCTCGGAGAACCCCCTTGCTCCGCTGCCGCCCTTTCTGCAAATTCAGCTTGACCAGCACGAACCGCAGCCCTACACCAGAGAGGAGAGAGGAGAAAAGCCCATCCATAAACGCGGATTAGCAGGTCGAGTCCAGGCAAGGGACTGGGAAGGAAGTGGGGGATGTATATGTAGTGTTATATATAGGATACAGACCAGGAGAAATGCTTGACCTTGTACTCCGCCAAAAATATTGCCACTTTCAAATATTACTTCTGAACTTACAGGCTGTTATTGTTTACAGTACAATGACAGTATTGCTGCCTGAACGTTGTGAAGCGTGCTTATATGAACTCCTCACTATGAAGAAATCTGTTAGAAAGCGTTTTGACCATAACAATTCACTCCCTTCCTCTTTCACTGCTTGTAAAGAACAAAACAAGATCCTTTAACAGAGCACATTTTCTCCATCTTCACCCAAATCCATAAGGTCAAAGCCTCTAGGCCAGTGGAATGCCTCATTTGAAAGCTAAGACCCTAAATTCATCTAAATGAGGCGTTCTCCTAGCGTTGTTGTAACTGTTTGGACATTTTTTTCCTTCACTTTTGCATTTTTGTGGCCTTTTTGTCACATTTTCATCACTCTTTTTATCACTTTTCCATTGTTCATTTTTGGCTTTGTTGTTGTTTTCGTCACACATTTTTGCCACTTTTTCCATCGCTTTTTTGACACTCTATTGGTGCGTTTTCATCCTTGTTTTCGTCTCATTTTTGTAGCTATTTAGACACTTTTTTTCTCCAAGAAGCTTTAAGATTTGGGTAAAGCCAAACCTTGAGAAAATGTGCTCGGTTCAGGAGAGGTTAATACATAAAATGCCGTTTTTCCATCAGAACAACAAATCTAAACCTGTATAACTTATTATCATGTTTCCCCTACTGTAATTCTAGTCAAATCAAATAATAAAAATAGGTCCGAGAAGTCAAACTGCAACATGTTCCAACTATATTATTCACCTAAAACAATCCGGTTATTTAATCCTCTGCTTGAAGTTATCTCGTCCTTGAAGAAAGCAAATGAAATCTCTAAAGATGCTCTTAAGGACAGCCACAAAGGTAACTCAAGGATATGTTTTGGGGCTTTAGCTGTTTGTCTATGTCTCTGTGTCCTTGGGCAAAACCTAAACTCTGCATTAGGAGGGAGAGGCTGTTCAAAGGGACGAGGAAAGGACACAGCAAGGATTCAAGTGTATATTTTAGGTTGCGTATTTACCATCCCGGTTCTCCTGGCGATATGCTGCAGTTGTTGCTGTTTGACCTCTGCGACCTCTGCGCAGCTCACAAAAACAAACTAGCATGCTCTGCTAGCCTCGTGCCTGGCTTGATTTTCTTTCTATAGGCAATGAGGTAATGGAAAAGTATGGATTCATGATTCATAAGCCTGCAATTCTGTTTGAAGCTTTCAATTTACAAACACAAATTATGGATAGACTGAACAAGACAGGCCAGTTTAATGTAAATACGGAATATATGATTTTGTAGGCGCTCATTTTTGCGCTGCACAATAATGAAATATTTCCGCACACCTTTTTTTCCTTTGGTTATTGACAGGAATGTGCCTCACACATAAAAGCAGCTGTTGAGTCTTTCAGCGACACATCAGATAAATATTTTATTTCTACAAAGCACACGGTACTCCCTGATTATAGAAAGTATCGCAAAGAAAAGGATCATGCAAACTTTTGATGCCGATGAAACGAAAAGCACAACTGTGATAGTGATTCAAAGGGACTGACTTTATTTATCACATTGCATTAATTTTTCATCGTTTTTGTCCAAATATAACGTGATCTGCGATGATGAAGCTGTGGAAACATTGAAATGCACATAATATTTGTTCATGTTGACACAAATGAGGTTCTCAGCCGAGCTCATGTGTTATTGAAAAGGCCCCCCTGTAGATCGCACTATGAATATGCAGAAAAAAAGGCATACAACATTATTAGAAATAATCAGAAACCAAAATGTACGACACATAAACAATGGCAGAGTAATGATTATTTTTTACACCAAGTACCGTTCTGTGCATGTACCGACACTGAGGAAATGTGGAATGCCTAAAACAGCCTGGTAAACAAAGACCTATTGGGCTAAATCGGGCGGCACGGTTGCTCAGGTTGTCGCTCACGCCGCAGGTCGGGCAGTATCGTTCCCCGTGTTTGCATGGGTTTCCTCCTGATATGTTCATTGATCAAAAATATACCCTAAGTCTAAGCTGATTTAGAACCAGTTACAACAGCACCACAAACGATGACTCCATAGTACCCGCACCTCAGCTTCAGAAACATAGCAAAAAGAGAAAGCTATTTCCCCGTGTTGTGTGTGTGCAGAATTCCTTAACCCCAGCTGGTGTGGCCCGGCGCATTGTTACCCTACACTTGTTCGACTCTTGGGTCTTTGAGGACTTTGAAGTGGGTGCTGACCGAGTGACTCTGAGCTGAGCCTGTTGCCGTCGAGTTGAGATCGAGTTACCGCACTCCACTTTACTGTCCCCTTAACTGCTCCACCTACAGCACAGATCAGAGAGAGCAGAGGGGGGACGGGCTCACACCAAACCTCACCCTATCTGTGGCCATCAGGGTCGGGGTTCACGGGTCACTCGGGCTGGTGCAGCAAGGGGGCCGGACTGTTGTTATATATCAATTATAGGACATGAGGAGTGAGGTAACTGCCCCCCAGAGAGAAACAAGGCCCGGTTAGTCACCTTGGAGACCCTAATTCACCCGTGTTGTTGGCACTTACGTGGGTTCAAGCTGGGAGGTGTCTGCGCTACTGGCGGCACTTTAGGGCAATTAGATCAGTGGTTTTCAACTGGTGTGGCATAGGGACCCACCATCACCCTTAATGACAAGCCATATAACCCATATAAAAATGAAGATATTGCCTTGTCCCACAGATTACTGCCGATTTAAGCCTTAAATAAGCCACAGAAGCTGGAATTTTCTCCTCAGCTCAGTGCCAACCATTTTTTGGTCGTTTTTTTACACATTCACAAGGCAATAAATGTGAAAAGAAATGTTCCCTAGGTGCCACTGAAAATGGTGCCACAACCTACTTTCATGTCACAACCCACCAGTTGAGAACTGTTAATGCATTATGAAGATGGCCATTTCTCGGACTATACCATATGACGGTCAACAACAACAAAATCAAGTCAAATCAATGTCTATTTCTGTAATGTTCTCTATGTATGGCAATGTTTTTGACGACCAGATCTATTTCAGTGCGTTAAAAATGATAAGTCAGAATTTTTGCACTTTTTTTCCCAGTAAAACAGATCATATTCTCATTGGCTTAAGTTTAACAGCGGGCGTTCTTCGAGAGGTCTGAGAGGCCTAACATCACACAAGAGGCTAACATTGACTTTGGCTGAGTAAAAAGTGGATTATCTGGAAGGGGATGAGACACAGATACACAGACACTTCTTCATCACGCTTCTTTGTTTTACAATCCGGCTCAGACTAAATAATGTTGGACATACGATGAATCAACACACTCTGGCACATCACCACTCTCGAGAAGTATGTGACTGTAGACTTTATGTTGTCCAATCAATTATGATCTTTTGTATATATTTCTGAAAAAAATGGAAGGTAACTGGAAAATCCCCACAAAGGCGCTGATCCAATATTGCAATGGTAAATACCTGGTGTTCAACCTTCTATTGGGATCATCCCGTCTCAGATGATTCAATAATGAACGAACCGCTACTAGACTCTTGTTGAGCCTGATCCCATCCACCATAATAGACAATCGTTGCTTTATTTTGGGGGTTTTCTTGCTAACAGACCAATACTTTTCTGACGATGTGAATGTATTGTAAATGACCAAAGAGCAAAGGCTGCCTCACGCAAATAACCCGTTTTCCTCCTGTTTCCATATCAGTCTATATCAGTGTTTTCCTATAGCATCACAAAAAATGCCCTGCAGAGCATGAGCAGGCCATGTTTAAAAGCGCCCTATACGCCTTATCAAACTCACTGTCGCCAGCCACATTACTCATGTTGTCAGATCTCGCCTTTCTTCTGCCGTGTGTTGTGTCAGGCTAATGTCATCGACCCTTTTTTTTTTTTTTTTGCACGTCGGCACATCGTCATTCCCTCCTCTCCTAATCCAGGAACCGGTCATTAAAGCTCTCGGGTAAAGCTGGCTGAAAGATATGAAAAGTCTCGGCTTCACCTTTCGCTATTTTAAGTCCCGTTAACTTGATTGGTGGCTACTTTCCCCTTTGTTATTGTTGGACCAACCAGGAGCTCGGCTGATGAATGAGGTGATGCCGAGCGAAGCGTGACAGAGGAGACTAAACAGAAACTTTGTGCCTGGATTTTTCCTCGTGTTGTTGTCTTGTAATTTTATCTAAATGCCAGAGAAGCCGGGGGCATCTTCCAGGGCATGTCGTCGATCAAATTTTAAAACAACAATATGTATTCTGCACTGGATTTTCTTCGTTCTTCAGAGTTCATTTGTAAATTTAAACTGTGTGCAAATTTGGGCATGTTTAATAGAAGATAGAAGGTAGATGGATGGATCGATATCAGAACAGTGTATTATGCATGGTATACTCCTTTAGCCAAAAGACTAATTAAATGGGCTCATTACTCGAGCGTTAAGGATTATGCGAGTTATTAAGGACAGATAAGAAGGGTGGAAACACATTTAACGCCAGCCATTAATGATCTACACATCCATCTAATCTCGTTCAGCTTGCCAGTGTCCTTTTGAAACTTCCCTCACTCAAAATCCAAGCCAGTCCGAGCGCCCCTTCCAAAGTCCACACTCTCTCATACATACTTCACACACATGGCCTGCGATACACTCCGTGAAATAGAGACTCTCGCCTCCTCAGCCCGTCATTAATTCCTGTGTTCTGGGCCCGAGAGCACCTGCTGCGTCTGCCAGCCACGAAACCTTAAACACTTCACATGGGCCCTGTGTGAATGTACAGTATGTGTGCAGTTTGTGTTTCCATTATAGGCATTATGTGCGAGCGGGACAATCACTCACGCTGCCCTTACATTGTTTTTTGCTCTCGCTTCTCTCTCTCTGTCTCTGGCACTTTCAAGCGTTCATTCATTCCGAACTTCAGCTCTCAGAAACATTTCCACAACACGCAACAACGGCCACTTACACATGCCGCCCCATTCGTTTTAATGACTGTCATTTTACCCACAATGACGGCAATGTTTTTAGCTGTTTTGTCCATTTATCATCATTCACTGTTTATTTGCCCGGACAGCCGAAGCCAAAGCACATGATCAATGAGTATTCCCGCTGTGTTGAATTCACAAAAGAATGACCACGCTCTCTTCTCTCCTCTCCCCCCCTTCATTGCTTTCTCCCAGTGGAGGGAAAATGTAAGATAGACTCAAACCTGGTATACTCTCATACATGTCTATACTGTCCGTCCGTAGATCCTTCTTTTAATTTTCTTTTTTCTTTTCCGTTCCTCTTTTTAGTCCATTCAGCACGTTTCCGTAGACGTAGAACTGTGATGCAAATAACCAACTCTGCAGCTTGAACGTCCTCACTTTGTAGTATAAAAGATCTTAGTTAAAAGGGGTGGGAAAAGACACTGGGAGATCTCGCTAATATTTATTCACAATTAGGCTTGCTGCATACAAATCTAAAGGAAATGAGCCAGTAAATCACACTTTATGAGTGTTTTCACAGTCGAGCAAAAGTGGAAAATTTGGCTAAGGCAGCAAGTTTACTTTTAATTAATTGGTATTTTGCATTGAGATCTGGTAGTGTGATTTTTCACCCTTAAGTGTTTGTTAGATGCTTAGTATTCAGCAAGTGTAAGAGTCTAAATAATTCATTTGTAAATGGTTACAGGCTGGAAATAACTTTATTTTTCCGTTCTATCTCCCCCTTCTCCTTTATCTCTGTCCCTTCCACATTCTCGCCAAACCAAATATCTCAAACCCTCTACGACTTTCTGTACCTTTCTCTCAACCTTTCCTTGCTCTATCTACCCTCGTGCCTTCTCGCTTCACTCCCTTTTGCCTTTCATTCCTTTTCCTTCTATCTCTATCCGTTTACAGTGGGAAGAGATCAGTGGTGTGGACGAGCACTACACACCTATTCGGACCTTCCAGGTTTGCAACGTTATGGAGTACAGCCAAAACAACTGGCTTCGCACCAACTGGATCGCTCGCCAGTCGGCCCAGAAAATCTACGTAGAGCTCAAGTTTACATTACGGGACTGCAACTCCATTCCGCTCGTCTTGGGAACCTGCAAAGAAACCTTCAATCTGCTTTACTTGGAAGCGGATGACGACCAGGGCAGCCATTTTAGGGAGCACATGTTCACCAAGATTGACACCATAGCCGCGGACGAGAGTTTTACGCAGATGGACTTGGGCGATCGCATTTTGAAACTCAACACTGAAGTGCGCGAAGTCGGACCCTTGATCAAAAAGGGTTTCTACCTCGCCTTCCAAGACGTGGGCGCTTGCGTGGCGCTCGTGTCCGTCCGCGTCTACTTTAAAAAGTGCCCAAACACTGTGAGAAACTTGGCCGTGTTTCCCGACACGGTGCCGATGGACTCCCAATCGCTGGTGGAGGTCAAAGGGTCGTGCGTCAATCACTCCAAAGAGGAAGAGCCGCCGCGAATGTACTGCAGCACGGAGGGGGAGTGGCTCGTCCCGATCGGGAAGTGTCTGTGCAACCCTGGCTACGAGGAGAGAAGTAGCACCTGCCAAAGTAAGTCCCTCCAATCTTTTCCACTTCATTACATTTGTGTCTAATGCATCTTCTGCGCTCTCATCTTGGAAAGGCCCTTGATTGAATTCCCATGCATGATTTGATGAAGCGATGCTGCTGCTTCATATGTCAGCCCAGGACTACCCAGTCATTACCTATAGTTTGCGAGTATGTACAGTATGTTTGCCTGTATGAATTTCCCTGTAGGCTTTGATGTGCAATCCAGCCCTTCCAGCTATAGAAAGCATTGCTCCCCAGAACCTCTCCATGTCACCTCATTAGCTATGGAAAACATCAGAATCAAAAGAAGCTATCATTGAATTGATAGAGAACAAGAAAGAAGAGGGGCGGAGTGAATGGTGATTGGCGGCTGTGGTTAAGCTTGTGGGGGCGTCTGTGGAGCAAGGAGGATAGATCCGGTGTACGAAACATTTGCAATAGTCATTTAGTCTAGCTTTTTGTTGTTCGTACTTCCCAGACATTTGATTTCATCCTCAGAAATTGAAAGTGTGAGAGTTGTCTTTGAAGAGAACGCTACTGGTGTTTCATAATGTTCTTGAGTCGCGTCTAAGTTTCCTGTTTCCCGGAGGTTAGCTGAGGTGACGGCGGCGGCCATAATGATTTCAACAGCCTTTTGATTGTCCTTGATCCTCTTCGCTTCAATGCAGAACATTAGGCAAAACGATGTCCCTCTGGTTATGCTCTTCTTCTCCCCATATGATTTCAGCAGTCAATGGGTTCAAGGGTTAAATGACTTTGCGGGGCCTTTCATCTTCGAAACGTAAGAACCACTTTGTTGAAAACCCTCGGTGGGATGACAAACTTTAATTGAAGCTTCTATAGACTGCCAATGCATTCATTACAAGTTGTGAAACGAGGTCAAGTCTTGCTGGTCTGCTGTATTTGCTGAGGACACTGTATATTCATAATAGGATGCATAAATCCGAACTACACCAGTCTTTGTAGTACAATAGCAATAGCATTTGATATAGCATTATAGTGTATGTTCCTTAATAAAAGCACTAGCAACCCAATTCGCATTTTAGTGCAGAGCAAAAAGTGCCTTTTGCTCTGCTAGCCCTGTGCCTGTTCCGAAAATGATCTCTTCTCCTGAGTCATGTCTAGTGTTAATCAAGGATCAAAGGCAGCGGCCCAGGTCATGCCCCTGCTGTGGGCCAAGGGAAGCAGCTCTTTTTCTGGGACTGTGGGCTCCGTGTCGTAAGCCTGCCTCAGCTGTGCGGAAATCTCTGGTTTTGTTTTGGGTTAGTAGCTTAGATTAAAAAGCACAACACTGTCCAGATCACAACATTACGCTACACCGTTGTGTGTATTATTGCCCGTTGTCCATTTGGAAGTTTCCTTTGCCAGACACAGTCATGTAGGATGCAGAGTGATAAAAAGTAGAAGAACTTTGCTATGACGGTTTTTCTTGATTTATAAGACACAAATGTACCTTCTATAGTGTGCAGTGTTGAAATGAACAGCGTTACATCAAAGAAAACAACAAACAAAATTCACAATAGAAAATACACACCGTAATAGTTGATCAAATCCAAAAAGACAAACAAATCAAAAAACAACGTTCATCAAAAAGACCATCCAATTAATCAGTCATTGTGTTAAAAAACATCGGATACACTGGGAATATAATACTTTCCATGATGTTTTTGACTTGCCTTGTGTTTAAATGAATGCCATTTCAAAACAAATTGCGCAGACACATTACAGAAAGCGTCAGCTCGTGCCCCCAGTGACCCCTCCCCTCCTTCCCTTTCCTGTCTTTGTGACTTGTGTGAATGTTTTGGATGTATTTGACAATCTCTTATTAGTTTCCGAGACGTCTAATGGACTCTAATAAGGTCTTGTGTTACCCTGTGGTGGGACAGCTGCACCAACAGGCCCTTATGCGCAGCCATCAGGAGGCCCCTCCACAGGCTCACTGTCCAGGCCTGCAGTGTTAACAGATAGATGGTGCACGGGCTAGGTCACACTTTTAAGAAGCTGAAAACATATTTACAGTGGTGAATCCAGCTCTGACAAAGGCCCATCCTGTTCAGCTGCTGTCAATGTTAATGTGAATGAAAATTGTGCAGTCTAGACAAGGTTTATTTTGGGAAACGTTAATTAGACTGACCTCCTGAGGAGCTCCCGTAAACTTTTACAAATTGTTGTTAAGAGTCGTCCCATATGAAGGACGATTGACTTTGATGTTAAATGAGTTAATGAAAGTTTGTGTAGCTTTCTTTCTTTCTTTTTTTAGCTGTGTTATTTAATGTTTAGTTAAGTTATTTTTTATGAAGTGATTTTAAGATGTTAAATTCAAATTGCAAATTGACAGCATTTTTGATGGTCCCAGTTGAAAAGTTATTGTCAGATGTTGTGCTTTCTTTTGAACACAGTCTTTGTTGAACGATCATCAGTCTGTGTCTATCAGGGGAAGAGAGGAAGCCGGAGCGGTTGGTATTGTTTATACAGAGCGTGGAGTGTGTTGAAGGGCTTTAAGAGCCTGTGCTCTTGTATTAGACTGTCATTATTCTACTGGCATGTGAGGCTGTATGTGCATAAGAAGCCAGATATGTTTGTGAAAGCGAGGATGTTTTTTCACTGGCGCCGCCAAATGAACATATGAAATGTGTCTGGCCTGAGCAATGGGACACCAACTGCATCTGCAGTCATCAGCCTAATGGCTGCAGTGTTATGTGTATTACATAGTGTTGCATAGGCTGTAGTGTATATTGCAGGAGACATATTTTGATATTTCATCATCCTTATCAGCACGTCAGATGTCAACAGATCTTTGTCAGGGACAAAATAGTTTTAGTGGAAGTGCAGTTTTGTGGCTGAATGGACGTGTCAGTCAGCATGAGGATTACTGTATGTGTTATGGCCGTCCTCAGCTTTTCCAGAAAGACGGAGAGGCAGATCTCATCTCACTAAGTCACTCTTTCATCTGTCATTAGAATGGACTGCAGCAGGTGAAGCAGCTCCTATCTGCGATCAGTGTGAAATTCCTGCTACACTAATTTGATCCTACAAAAGCAAGCTGATGTCTATTGGGTTTCGCCGCTGCGTGCTCTGCCATTGCTGGCAGCTGTTCTTTTGTTTCATTGAGGAGAGACGCAGGTTTGCATTCTTGCAAGATTTATCAAGATACACAATCCTCAGAGTTGCCAAGGCCATAGTGCTTATTACAATGCTCAAGCTATGTTGTAAACACATATAGGTGCTGAGATTTTATCACTGTTGGAACGGCATGTTTTGCGGCTCATTGTTGGTGCTAGTCATACCTTTAAGCCTTATCCTATGAAGGCCACATTTTAAACCTAATGGTTATTGTATTCCATTTGCATTTATCCCTGACCACCAGTGTCCAATACGGTTCAAAGTTTTCCATGCTGTGCGTCTTCTTTCACTTTCCAGTCTTTGCCTTTGAGTAATTTAGTTACCGGTTTTCATTTGACCAGACATTTGAACCACCAGACCCCGATATACATTACTTTAACATTATCTACAGCTTGTTTGTGCTTGCTTTAATAGGCACAGTGTTAACAAAGGTTTTCCATTTGGTGTAGAAAGTTCGGGGTCCAGTTGAGCCATATGTACAAGTTCCAAATGAAGAGAGAAAAGAAGAGAGCCGCATTTGGACGGGCATCTGATACGAAAAACTGCCAAAGACCTCATCCCAATCATTTGCAGATGTGACTCCTGAGTTCTGAATGCTTAGAAACAGCCTAAAGCAATGTTCTTATGCCAAAACAAATCCAAGTTATTCTGACAGCGCAAGAATGGCATCTGGCTTGTTGTTGCCCTGACTTGTGACACATTTCATCCTCGGTTCCAACAGTATTGCACATTTTTGTTATCTTCCACAGTTTTCTGCCAGACAGTTGAGGCTGGATGCTGTGGATTCATTGAAACCCTGGCCTGCTTCTTGCCCCCTTCGATGTGCTCTGTTTGTTTGTCCCGGCCTATTATATAAGTGGCCACGAGAGCCCTTCCATCTCACCACACAAGAGAATCCAATGGACACACTTGGAAAAATCTCCTCAATGGCAACAGCAGGTCTTTTGCCTTAAAAGATTATTACGCATCATTTCCTCCCTGGCTAAATATGTGTTTGTCTGCGCGGGGCATTGTGGCGGCGCGTGAGTCTGTTTATTCGGTCCCATTTCAGGAAGCATATCGCTGGCTTTCCATTTCACACACTCACAATTGGAGCAGTGGCTTGGTGTTGCAGACGACAACAAGCCTCGCGGCGCGCAGAGCCATTGCCGAGGATTGTGATTTGACCGCCAATCTGCTGCGCCCTCTGTTTGTGTCGGGCGGGGCGGGGGGGTCAAGTAAAGAGTTAAACGGTACACAGCTTTGTTCTGGACTAGCACTCATCTTCCATTGCATCAGGGCTCTGCTCTCCCTTGTCACTTTGGGTTAGTGAAGAGGCTCCCTCCGTTGCAACGTTTTGGCTGTGGGCTCTCTGGCACTTCGCCGTTTTGGAGCATACACCGAGCGCTAGAAAACAAGGGGTCAGGCCTGGAGCGAGATCTGCAGCGAGACATGTCTTGTATCATAATGTTAACACAAGATTTTTTGGTATATTGTTGGACAGACCAGGCCTCTGTCACCTATAGCGTTCCACAGTGTAGGAGTGTGGCACATTGGCAGAGAGGTAAGCACTCATGTCTGTCAGGCTGAACGATCTATAGAGACAGAATCCAAATCTCAAAGTCTGCAACGACATTAGGTATGCGATGTCACACCACAAACTACAAAAAATGATGGTCTAAATGGGGTCTGCATAAACCCTGTGAACCCTGTTTAGTTTACACCGCCACAAACGTTTCGTAAAATGTGTGTGAACATGCTCCGGGACTTGCATCAAATTTGCAATGTGAATCTTAATTTTTAGAAGCCAAATCACACAAGATGATTTAATCCGGTCCCTGACTTGTAGAGCACAAATTTCGGAATAAGCCTCAAAAAAACAAGTCTCGCCCATTCCTGTAAGGAGTTATGATTTTTTTTTTAAGGAAATAACCAGGACGTTCTTTCCAGCCACTAGGGGGCAACTTAAGCTTAAAAAAAGGAAAGAATTCCACACGTGTCCAGTAGAGGGCACTGACAAGAGATCAGGATATAAACAACACATTATAGCCAGGTGGTAAATGGTCAGTCTGCCCCAGGGCGGCTGTGGCTACAATAGCAGCTTACCATCACAGTGTGGAGTGAATGAATAATGACTACAGTGTACTTTGAGAAACTTGTGACACAGGCGTGTTAGGCGCAATACAAGTGTAAGCCATTATTATTATTTATGACAGTCCTGTCGGGCTTTTGACCAAATCAGCACTATTTTAAAATCACAGCTCATTATTATTTAGTTATTGGACACATGCTTACTCAATAGTATTATCCTGATTACATTATATGGATTTCGGCCCACAACCCAAATGAGTCCAACACCCCTGTGCTAGACTGTTAAAACTGGTAGCATAATAGGTAAAGGACTCATTAACCAGAAGATTAATGGTTCTAATCCCATTCCCCGCAATTTGTACTGTTGTTGTCATAGGTAAGACACCTGAGAGCTTGTCCCAAATATGCACTCGTTTATCTGTTTGTTTGTTTAAGCACCTATTTGTTGTTACACTTGTAATCCCTTACATGAATAACTGGATGAAAAAGAATCAATAACTTACAATAATATGTTTCTAAAAAAATCTCCACAACTGCTATTTACTCATGAGATAGCTACACACTGGGATTCCCTTAGTCTGGATTCCAAGCAGCTCTGTGTTGACTCTCAATGATTTTCAATAACCTTGATATAAACGAAACAGGAAAGCTACAAAGCTAATTAACACATGCTAGGAAGCCTTGAAGCAATCTCACATCACAACAGCAGCTGAGAGGGAAATGCGATGAAGTGAAAGAGGAAGTGGGAGAGTAGGAAGAGACGCCAGTTCAAAGGCAGGCTCTTTCAAAGTCAGCGATGAATATGTATAAACAACAATACAATACGCAGGCTGCTTGCGACTAGTGCGAGGCTCAGAAAGCATTTCATTGCAGTGTCCAGGGTAATTTAGCAAGGAATTCAGCGAAGTCCAGAGGGAAGGAGTGCAGTTTGTTCATTCTGGCTATCATTGGCTGTTTACTTTTCTCCTTTATAGTCTCTTTTCAGTCGAAGTAGAGGGAGGCCTGTTGCTCGATGGCACTGGTGCTCTTGGGACTTCAAAGCATCTGGTAACCACAGGCCCAAGAATTCAACTTAACACACTCACAATACCAGGCATGGAGGGAGTGAAAGAAAGAACGCTGCTGCTGGGGTATATTATAGAGCCTAAATGAATATGTGGCTTTGCATAATGATTGGTAAATGCTTGTTTTTTTCCCCCCCTTTTTTTTGCTTTTGCCTTCAACAGCAAATTATGTTTCCATTCCTGATGAAAATTGGTCTATTTCTCCAGGCTTGGTGCTGACAAATGAAACTTTTTGGCTTTTTTACTATCTGTGGGACAGTTATTTTACTCCAAAAGTAAAAATGGCTTGGATGGTTGCCAGAATAATTGTGTGTACAATGCACAAACTCACATAAAAAAGAGGAAAAGGAATGAACTATGAAGGGAACTACCTGCACTGGAGAACTGAACTAATGCTGAGACCAAGAAAAAAGTAAATTTTTACTGGAATAATTCTCTTCCTCCTAAGAGAGGAAGTTTGAAGCTGCTGGACCACTTATCTCTCCAACGCCATCAACACTTTCCCTTCAAGGCCAAGCCACGGAGCTAAACCAGATAAGGACTGAGCTCTGTGGGTCATATTTTGCACAAGACTGACTTTCAGACTGTAAATAACCGTACACACATACCCCCTCCCTAACCACGCCCCCGTCGTTCTGCGTCTGCCTCAATACGTTTCTTCAGCCCCACCCCACGGTCAATGGCCGGTCATCGTGTATTTCCCATGTCTTGATGTCTCTATATATGTGCTTTGCCTAAACCAAACCTGATTGTAATTTCGCATTATCTTAAAGTTGCCTTGCCTTGCCTAAAAAACTGTTAGTAAACCCAGCCTTTGCAAGAAAAAAAGCTTCAAATATATTGCAACAAACTCAACTTTTGTTCGGCCATTTGTGTATTGTATCCACTGTCTCACCATCTAGGAGCGTACAATTCCAACTCTAAAGTACTGCTGTTAGAAATCCTTGTAAGCAATAGTTACGGAAGTGGAAACCTATAATGTTTCTTGTCCTATCTGCAGTTGCAGCCCCAGACAGTGGAAAGTGCCCCTCTTATCTGCTGCTCTTCTTGGGTTGTATGGAGATTCGGAGATACTTGCAAGTATAGAGACATAGTGAGTGGATGTCAGAGGAGTCATATCCGCGATGTGTTCACTGAGCAGAGACCTCTCAGTGTCATTTCAGAGTGAAAACCCGGAGCGGAACAATATAAATGTCTATCTCCGCGCCGCTGTCTGACGAGGCCTGGCTTCATCACATGTTGCAGCAGAAACTAAAGGTGTCTGTTCCACTCTGCAGTTTAATGACATGATAAGCACGCCGCAGTTTGCGTGGAGGTTGTACGAGACTGGAAATGCAGATCGTTCTCATTCTATCGGAACCTGTTATAAGTACTCCTTCAGTCTGGTAAGATGGGACTGAACAATTGTGGAAAAAAGTTCAGCCTATTTTGGAGTCCCACATATAGTTTCTATTTTCAAGCTGGCATGTTTGATGTGTGTGGTTTTGCCAATGAAAGGTGAACACACAGGGAGAAGACCGTCAGTCAGGAGAGCAGTGTTCATTAGCAAACCTCAAGTCAGACTGAAGAAACGCTGACCAGAGCAGGAGCAGCTCACACAGAAACTCATAAACATGCAAATGCGTCATATAGAGCCCGGGTAAATTGATGTATATCTTTTAAACAATCACTTTAACAAGCTAAATGTCATCTTTGTTGTCAACACACAAAATGAACTGGAGACACCGGTGATCCATGATGTCCTTTTCCATGCATCCCTGACTCTGCCATAGCCGTAGACAAAAGAAAAGGTCCCTCCTCTCATTTACGGGAAGGACTGGTGACATTTTACGTTGAGCTGCGGCGCTTGACTTAGTAATAGTGTCATTCAGAGTGACATGGACCGTGGTGTGTGTGTGTGAGTGTGAATATAAGCGGGCAAAGGGTCATTTAGTTGGGATGGGGGCTGCAGTTGTGTATGCAGATTTGGTGTGTAATGATCAAAGATGGTCAGGCCTCAGTAATCAGGCCTTTAGCTGAATGCCAACACGACTGAGCATGCTCAGAACTGGAGCTGGACATTGTTGGGCTAAAGGTTATAAATCTGGGTCATTGTTGTCAAGCGATCGCAATGCCATCACGTCCGGGGCTCTGGTAGGCAACATACATGGATTAAATAAAAAGACAGTAACAGATCTGTAAATGAAGTCACCAAAAATATTCAGTGAAACAACAACAGTGATTGCTCCTATTGACAAAAGGAATGGTGCTTTTGATTAAACATTTAAAAACTGGTTCATATGTAAATGCTGTTTTCAATAGAGAATGATGTTTGATACAATATTTTTCATTTTAAATGATGTAATGATGCTTTGGGAGCCAGTGGTGATTTAGATGGAACACAAAACTGTCCTCTAAATTTTGTAAAGTCTATAAACCATCTCCAGCTCTGCAGTGTGCTGGTGCTAAAGGTGATGAATTCAATGTTTTATCACGTCATTTCAACTGCTGCCTGCCGAGAGCGCTCCAGGCTAATTCTTGACCAGCACAGGATCTCCCTTTTCAAACATGAACACTATTTCAAATTAATATCTAAAACATAAACAAAAAAATAAATGTTAGGGCACCCAGATTCATTAATCTAAATTGGCCCACTGTGAATTAATCTGTACACAGCCTAAGATCCAAGCAACCCAGACCCTGGCAAACAGGCAAGAGTAAAAGATCATTCACAAGAATAAACATGATGAAGTTGGTGGTCATCCCATCTTTTCCTGGTGCCTCTGCTCTGGAGCCCTGGACACCCTAAGTTGTTTATGGACAAAGGTTCCAGCCTATAAAGGTTGAGGATACAGTGGAGATGAGCGTTGACCTTTCTCACAAATTACACACCCTTGCTCATTTTGTGCCCTGCTCCGATCACACGGACACCGATATGCAGAGAGGGGTTTGAGGCATGTCGCTGTGCTCTGAGAAAATGTCAGACGTAGTGTCCGACCAGATTACTGTAGTCATCACCTACAGACCCCGCCCCCGCCCCATTCATTTCCCCTCATCTGTCCCAGTGCAGATCGCAGGCACTGGCATTTGTCAAGGTGAAGGCAGCAGGGCCCTGCCTTGTGATACATCCCAACAATTTTTCCATTTCTTCTGCTCGGCTAGTCTTCTGCCATTAAGTTTTCAATTTCAGCCGCTGAAGGTGATGCCAAAGAGCAGAGCCGGGAGGAGCGTTAGAGAAACCAGGCTGATTAATGCAGCCAAGCTCTGACTCCTGTCAGTCCAGTGCTTTCTCAGCTGCTTCTGTGGCGGTGGCCCTGTTACATTGATATGTCGACACCTTATGCTGTAATCTCAGGTTTTTGTTTCCAACTGTGAGGTTATATGATATAGTGTGTATAATCTCATTACAATGAAAGTACTTTGAAATCTATCTATCTATCTATCTATCTATCTATCTATCTATCTATCTATCTATCTATCTATCTATCTATCTATCTATCTATCTATCTATCTATCTATCTATCTATCTATCTATCTATCTATCTATCTATCTATCTATCTATTTATCTATTTATCTATCTAATGTTGGATGGATTATACTGTAGCACTGATAGTGGTTAATTTAATTCTACTTTCTACTTCCACGTCAGTAAGCACTGTTGCAGTACTTCTTCACCTAAAATGATTTCTCTTATGCAGTATTTCTCTCGACTTGGAGGTTAAAAACATGACATATTTTTGCATTAAGTACCTCATTCACAAGTCCTAATCAACAGCGCCTGTGTGTGAATACGTGTCTTCCAGATGACAGCTGAGTGCTAAGGCTAACGCGAGCGCGCTTCCTTTGACGACACTTTGTCTCTAACGAGCTTCAGCCAATTAATCCATTAATCTAGATGTAAATGGCTCCTGAAAGGTTAGCGGGGAGTGAATGTCATCTGCATGTATTTACCATGCTAATGTCGCTAATGCTAATGCCGCTCTCAGACTGACACGAGCAGACCCGAAAATGTTGAGGTGGAGGGAAATGACAGCTCGATCGCTGATGGATTACACTGCATCACATTATAAGCCCGAATAAGGTGTTAATTACTGTGCCACGCGCACCTTTAATTATCAGGCAAACTTGAACTCGTCTGTCAGTCTTCACCCAGGGTCTCAGACGAGCAATTATTGGAGATTGTTGTCACTTTAAGGTCCTTTTTATCTTTTAAAATGTGAGTCTTCTTGCTTAGTGACAGACAGTGTAAAACTGAGAGGTCCACATCTAATCATAGATCATGGGGACATCATATTGACAACTATAATTGTCAAAGTACATTTTTTGGGCCAAATTGACATGTCTATTTTATTCTACCTTCTAAACACAAATGCATTTTTAGGCTTTGTCCTCAACCAAGTAGACCGCTTGTTACAGACGAAGAAACACTTTCTGTCTTATGCTCATCTTAATGAGAATTCAGGTTTGTTTCCATTTTACGCTTGAGTTAGGTAATTATGCTCAGAGGCGAACGGTGTACCGCGGAGATGAAAAATACGTATTTGAAATAAATAATGGCAATAAGTGAAGTTTGCTATTAGAAAGACGTTAGGGAAATGTTCATTAATTTAAAGGGCATGTTATTAATGGTTGACATTGTGTTGGATGTTATTGCTTTTCATTGTTGCACATACATTCAGATACATCCTAATTAAGATGAGCTTCAGTGACTTATTTTTAATCTAAGCAAAGCTGTAATAGTAACATTGTAGCAAAAGACAAAATTGTGTAATGTATCTTTAAGTATGTACGCACAAAAGAACATTACTTTACTTGTTTATTGATTTAGATTTTTATTTTTTTTCGCAACGTGATCCATAAATAAGACTCCACAGCTGTTTGAATTGCTTTCTGAACTGTGAATATCTTGTTTCTAAATAGAGAGCTGGAGAGTGCTCATAAAATCACTCCCATTATCCGATGAAGAATACTGCATTTTGGCAGTCTTTCACCCAAAAACAAAGCCTCCCGCTGCTGAGCGCCTGATAGCTGACTGACTGAGGCGCAGTGTTAATTGCCAGTGGGTGCTCGACTCAAGTGAGATAGTCAGTAAATTGTGCCCAGGTGGGAGAAGAATAGGCCCCATCTTCATTGCTGCCATAGAGCTAATTATGACGGTGTGAGTGTGTGTTGATTTTGTCAATTTTTTTTTTCACAAATGTATCCTCCATTTGCCTCTTTAATGTGTATGTTTACCTTCGGTATGTTTATCATGGAAAGTTGAAAAGAAATATATTTATATATATTTATTGGTCAAATCAAACCCTATACTTTTCACAACTTTCCATTTAAAGCAGAACTAAGTAACTTGTTTACCTTAATAAATCCTTTGTAGTCCCTCTAATACAAGTGTTAATGGGATGATTGGGGGGTCTTTCATCTCCCCCTGGTGTCTCGGGCCAGAAAACCACGCTTGCAACTTCCCTGCCTCCGGGTCTGAGGCGCAATACACATTAATAGAATCACGAATAAGAAGCTAACAGGCTAACAGGCAAAGCAAACTGCGGGCTTGCACCACTTTAGCAGTGTTAACAGCCAAGTTAGAGTGAAATAACATTGTCTCCATTGTGTATTTACACAATGTGCACAATGTACATTATCCCTCTCTCCCTTTGTCTTTTAGGTCAGCGTAGTATTTATTCTCACGGACAATTGATGAGTAAAACAACATGCTACAACACCTGCAGTGATGCTTATCACCTCTAGGGGCATGAGTTACTTAGTTCTGCTTTAACTTTCCCAAATCTTCCTATTCATGTAAACCACACCTAGCCTGTTATCATTCACAAGGCTTTATAAGTAGATTCACAGTGCAGATAAATCTTTTTTTCCACTAATGTTTGCTTACTAAAACAAAGCTGATTGTACTTCTACAAACAGTTTAGCATGGTTTTGCCCTTATTGATGGGAACGATGCAGGGATAAGATTACTTCACTGAATGGACTATTTCTAGTATAAATGTGCATTTAAAGGTATACATATGTAAATCTTAATAAGCGTGCATTTTTAAAGACTGTCCCAATATAAATCAATGGGACCGCTTTCCCTGCTATACTTCTAAATCCATTTTCCCAGTACTGTATACTGCCATGATTCAAAGCGTTTCTACCGTCTGGCACTGTGTTGACATGTTGTGTGTGTGTTTGTACATCCCAGCGAGGCGAGGCAGGACTTGGCACAGGCTAAAACATGCACCTTCCAAAGGCAACAGTTCTGTTAAGTGAGATGTGCTGTGTGCCATAATGATCCCATCTATCACTGCCTTCATCTCCCCGTGCCTTTATTCCCCCCAATCCTCCGTCAACGTCTCTGCGGCCTCATTAATTTAGACTCCACTATTTATGGTCCTGCAAAAACAATAAGGAAAGAGCAAAAGAAGAGCGGGGGATTTGCTGGCACCGCTGAATTCAAGGGATCGCATGGGAAAGATGACGGTCGGGTGAGATCGAGCACTTCATATTCACTTAATTGCACTTGATTCGGCCATCTGGTTAACATTGGGTGATGTTTTCTCACATGAAGCCCAGAGTGTTTGTGGAAACTTTGCTTCTGCTGAGAATCATTTCAAATTTAGCCGCGCTACAGATCTCGGTGTGATGAGGTGTAGGATTACGGCTTATTGAAATACGGAAAGTCAGGGAATTCTCACCAGATGGATCAACACGATTGGAAGCAACCCCATCAAGTTTCTTTCAAGTTCCTTTCGACGCCAAATTCCAATCGTCTGATGAAATTACTTTTTGGCTATGTGTGGCTAGCCATTTTGAATGTTGGCATCATCACTCGCTGAGACCTACAGTAAGGATCTTAATTAATGACTTATTTTGAATTTGTCATCTCTATCCAAGCATGGCGTTCTAAGGCGGTTGACAACTGATGGCAAAACCCCAACTAAGAACAGTTCATAAACAAGTATTTAATTAGTAAAACAGGCGAGGGACATACAAATGAATCCCTTAGGACTGTTGCTTTAACTTCTGGTACCTACATTCTGGTTTCTTAGCTGGTGTTCTGTCTAGTGTACTGTTATAAGGTAAAAAAAAAAAGATATTGCCAGTACAACGTGTAACATGAAAAAGCTTAGCAAACAATAAATCTCCTGCCACATGCAAAGTGGTGGGCACTTGTCTGTTCTCCGGAAACTGCGCATAGTGGCTGATGATAGCTGTGTGTAGGAAAACAGCCCATGAATGGCGTGCTACCCATAACATTAGCGTGAGTGATGAGAAGCACCACTCCAAGCACGGTGCCAAATGGATGGTTCGGACTTCTGTAGCTCATGTTTGCGGTTCAGAGACTTCCAACCACAAGGGTCCTGTCAGCCGGTCTCTGCAGTGAACTAGAGCAACCTGTGGCTGCTGTCAGGAGAAGTATGTAACACACACTATAGGCTGCTCCGTATGGGGTGCTATCACGCTCCCGCTCCGCGCTTTGAGGCTCAAAACACTATGCCACATGAAGCTGCGTGAAGTCTGTGGGCCCTGCCACGCCAAGCCATAAACACTTAACTAGTGTCAATCCTCGGAGAAGTGGAGACGCTGCGTGAGTGGATGGAAAAAAAATATATATGATGGATGATGGATACAAGCAGAGGTGGACAGTACTTTTACTCAGCAAGTTACCTTTCAATAATATTTAAGAAGAGTGACCAGCTTGGTAGAAGCAAAAGCAAATATTGTTTTATGCTGTTTCTTTTCCCACTGATAGTTGTTTTGAATGCAAAAGGAGAGGAGCAAGTATGGTAGTATTTATTATGTGGTATTCATAGAAGTAAAAATGTGTTTAAGTTTTGTTTTATATGGATAAACCGGAAGTAGTGACAGTATAGAACATGTAGCAGTAGTCAAAGCATAAGTGTTAACAAGTATATATATATACTGGGTAGTGGTATATTTGTAGTGATGGCAGTAACTAGTTGAGCAAACTTAATATTAACTGCTAATGATGCACCCTTTGCTTGGCTGAAGACTTTTTGCTCCTTATACAACGCTATGCTGTGCCAACTCTATGTCCACTCATGCAGATATTTTGGGGGGCTGATGAGCTGTTGGTGGGTGGTGTCTTTTGTAGAGCGTGTGGGGGTTATCGTCCAGCTCCAGAGTAAAATACCATGTGTGCACCCAGCGGGTGAACATTCCTGCTAGCCCCATGATTTCCTCAGGTCATTCACGCACCACTCCAACCCCACTGTACCGCCATTGTCCTTGGCTTTGGCCGTCCAGCCTGGCCCCCCACGCTTGAAGCTCTCAGCCCCCTTTATAGCTTCTCACCCAAGCGAACTGTCAAGACTCCGTCACTGTAAACCCACTGTTAATTGAAGACTTTGTTCATAAGTTCAGACAAAAAGTGACTATTTCCAAATGTGCTGAAGTAACTAAAAGATACACCTCTTTGTGTGCTTTCACCTAAACAAACAAGAGAGTCCCAGTACTTATGTAAGCCTAATTTTATATTTGTCATCTGTATTTGACAATGCTTCAACCAGTCCCAGTCAGGAGTGGGCAACCACAGTACTGCATCATCTATCTATGATCTATCAGACCATCATCCTGGTCAGGACTACTGAGCTGCAGGATTGGCCCACTTATCATGTTTTGGGTTCACCTTAGCGCCTGAAGAAAACCCACCCAGGCATGGGAAGAACATGGAAACTCCACACAAAGAGGCCCTGGCCTGGACATCAAACTTGAGACCCTTTAGCAGTGAGGCAATTGTGCTAGTCACTCAGCCAGCCACCATGCTAAAATCTATGCCAAGTCAAGGTCTTCATGGGATGAAATAAACACCCTATAACCATGTCTAATTTTAGTTTAAACTTATTAATTTAAAAAAGGGGTAAAAAGTACAATTAGAAGACACAAAAAATAAAATAATAGTAATAATACCTTAAACGGTAAGTTGTAATTGGGTTCCTTAATTGTATGTGCAGTATTTATAACTTTTAGAATGCAGCAGGATGGAATAGCAGATGGGTTAATAAAAAGTCTGAATATATGTCACTGGGAACAGACAGCGTTAACAAAAACATCTTGGCGAAACGTTTCTTCTTGACGTTTTTTTAAGTGCATGATTTAGTCTAAATATTAGCATTATGGAGCTGAAGAGATATACTCAAATGCATTCAACCCTAAAGCAGTTTATGGTTTGGCTTTGACTGGCAGTGTCCTCCTCACATCTGGAGAGCAGAGACGCACAGAGGAAACTATCGCACCTGGCACCAGCATTTGCCGTGTATTGTAATCTTTTCATTTTAAAGGAATGTCTAGGTTGACAAAATGTGGGATAACGTTGTCCAGTGTGCGTTGTATAGATCTCCAACAGGTCATTCCTGTCTGAAAATAAACCAAGTTATACAAGAAATATTCAACACTGAACAAACAGTATGAGGAAGTATGTGATTGAACCATGGTCACAAACAGCAACCAGTCTATTGAGAACAGTCGATCTGATATTTCATCACACAAACATCACAGAAAAAATGCTGAAGAAACACAGCATGTGAGAAACCGGTGAATCAGGACTAAAATGTGTCCTGAGGGTTATTTTCAGCCAAAAGTGTCCCTTTGTCGATAGTTTTTGACCGTTTCCAGCCCTGCAGAACTTTTTGATTAAACACTGCAGTGCAACATTGTGTTTTATGAAAGTTTCTAACTGCATTTCCCCTCATTTATATTAATCTATATATTTTTGACATTTCATAAGTTGAAGGTGGTCCCGAACCACTCACTTCTTTTTGCGTTTTCTGCAAATAAAATAATAAAAACCCCAGCCTCGTCCCGCTGCCCTTCACACGTCCGTTCCTGTACGTTGAAAGGTAACCATATATGGAAAACCATTCGAGCCTTGCCAACACAGTAGCAGCGCCGCTCTATGCCTGCGTAATTGACAAGTTGAATGTATAGCGGAATAGCAAATAGGAGGTGGGTCCCGCATTTGCTACTTATGAATTCAACAAAGCAACACACCTCCTTCTCCCTCAAAGCGCCTTTTCTGTTTTATTGTTTCTTCCCTTTCTCCCCTTTCTCTGCTGCGCGCTAAAAGAGGCCTGTTCGTCACTATTCAAGGACGGAACTGATTAAAGGTGATTAGGCCCTGCCCATCCATCACTCTCCCCTTTCAGAACGTCATCGGTCACAGAATTAAGTGCCTAAAAAACGACATCTTATATACTGTTGCATACGTGGGAGTGGAATGAACCGCATGTTGCTTTTGGTGTTTCTCTTCCAATTTTCGCCATTACGCTAATTGCAAATAATTTCTTAGCGAGAGAAGGGACAACACAGCGCAATTGGTAATAATGGGTCTTAGCACTGAAACAATACACAGAGGAGAGTGAATAGCGGTTTGGGATGTAAATGGTCCGTGGCAGTCCATTCTTTTCGGGGATTCTTTGGTGACTCGATGATGTATGTGCACTTTCGCCTTTGACGAATGAAAGCGGCGAGAACCTTTCATGCTCTTGTCATCCCTCACCACATTAACCATACCGTAATGGCGCTAAGATGGGGGGGGATTGATTTTGCCGGTGCCCTATTTTTAGGGAAATGAGACTAATAGGCACTTTGGCTTTCAACATTCTTGAATAATTATAATCAAACCTGGAGCTTTTAGCATGGAAAGATACCTTAATGGTGAAAGTACCCACACACGTTGAGTCTTTGAGAAAAAGAAAATGAATGAAAAGCCCTGCTCTAGCGTTTTTTTTTTTTTTTCTTCTTTAAAGGGTGTGATGCCGGTTTCATTGGGAGTTTTACACACTGCTGAGTTAGGTTTCACAAGCTGTGGTCGTGAAGGAACCAAGGGCCGACGCATAATGGTCAGTATCACATTTTTCACAAAGTCCAGCAACTTTGTAGAAATGTGCGTGTAAACGTTGTTTTTAAGATCTCACAAAATGCTCCATTTTGGTGTTACTAGCCACTGTACATTTCAGCGTGTGTGTCATTTGTACCTGCTTTGTGAGCGTGCATGATCCAGACTGGGGTTGTAAACAGTTTTATTGCAAAAAAAGGCAGTTCGTGTGTTGTGGTCTTATAGCAGGCGCTGGGTGGAGAATGACACCTTGTTATGACATGGCTAAATCCTACATGTTTATAGTCTGATCATATGAGAAATGTATTTAAAGCTCCTATAACATGCAAAATCGACTTTTTGGAGCTTTTAGCCTTGTTGTAATGCTATTTCCTTATCAAAAACACCCCAAGAGTGGTTTGTGACTTCATTCACGCAGTTCTAAGCAATCCTCCTGAATCCTGCTCTCTGTGTTGTTTTTTACGTCATACAGGAAGAGCCCGACGTCTGTAATGTAATGCCTTACGGCTTGATTATGTTTTATAAAACAGATTTTTCATTATTTATGTTGTAAGAAAGAAATAAAGACCAAAAAAAAGGACATGCCCGAGGTGTCCGTGCTGCCCCTGCGGAGAAAACAAACACCCCTGAGCGTCTGAGCAGATGTCATGTTTGCACTGAAAGTTGTGAAGAAGGAGCTCTTTCTAACCTACTCTGGACACACCTGTTCTTTTTCCTTACCTAACGATAATGTCACGGAGAAAAGCGTATTTGGTTGGGAGAGGTATTGGTTGGGACTGCATTGTGGAGTAACTTCACTTATTGCTGTGATATTTATATTTATTTTACTGCTAATAATGCATGGGCGGATTAGCTCGGAGAGAGGGGTCAGAGTTAACTGAATCGAAGCGTTGTGTCTAAAATAGCCCCAGAGAACACTCATATTTCTCACAAAAATAGTACTCCATAGTGATAGAGGTACAATATATCAGATAAATGCCTATAGTTTACTTTGATATTGCAAAACACCATGAACAGACTGGAGCGAAAAGAGCATTGAGGCCTTAAATTCCGGATCTTTTTTTTTCCATTGTAAAGTATAGAGATTTCACTCCAAACACAGACCTTAACCACTGAACCATGATGTAATGCGGAAACAGCGTGTCTTCTACCTGCTGTAAGTACCACTTTGGGAGGACAGTGACTGGTCTCGAACCTCTGCCTCCCGCTGAGAGGACGGGGCTCCACTGAACCTCAGTAATGTCCGCTCTGCACGCTGCTTCTCCGCTTTCTGCTGAAGCTGCACTCTTCCACGAATCGAGAAGAAAACGACTTCCACCTTGAACCTTAAGAGCACCCGAGTCAAGGAAGTATAGATATAGAAAGTCACCTTGGAGAGAAGTGTTTTGTTTATTTTTGCAGCTTTCTCTTCTTTCGCCAGTCAGCCGCTTCTTTCAAGCCGTGATAGTTAGCTAACAGGTAAGTGCAGGCAAATGATATGTGTTCCTTTCAGAATATTTTACAAGCCTGCATTTACATTTGCTTTAATTTTAATTGGTCTCCCGGGGGTTGTTTCAAAGAGCCCGCAAAACAAGAAACGATCATGTTTGTAAACACAACAAACCGTCTCTGTGTCATTAGTGGCGTATCTATGATGGTATGGAAATGACATGCCAGTTTCTCTCATCTCACTACAATGCTTTGTGTTTGTAGTAACTTCAGAAAAAAAAAATATGTTGGGACCAGAGCCAACCATATTGTTTGATGTGTGACAGCTGCACGTGCAAAACAAGCTTCCCATCAATCTAGTTTGTTTACATGGTGAAATATATGCTGTCATTGTCTGCCATATGTCCAGACCACAATGTTGTTTTATCAGGTTTTGAGTGCTTGTAACAATCCCCCCCTTGGTTATCGGAGGGTTATTACTGCTTGTAACTGTTTGTCAGTTACAAGCATTAGGACTGGCCGGCTAGATTTATGACTTGATCAATAATGGCGTAGTTTCCGTTGGATGTCCAGTTGTCAGTGTTTGTCTATAGGCTTATCTCTGCCACACATGTATACACTGCATTGGTAATCCTAAGGTTGGAGAAAATAAATACTCAACACTCATGAAGATGACTTAGGCTAGGAATGTCCAAACCTTTTTCATTGTGGGTTGCATATTTAAAGCAGAAATAAGTATCTCATGCCCCTAGAGGCCATAAGTGCCACTGCAGTTGTCGTAGCATGTTGCGTTTTTTTACTCATTAATTGTTTGTGAGAGTAAATACTATACGCTGACAGAAAAGACAAAGGGAGAGAGGGATATTGTACATCCAATTACACAATGGTGATATTTTTTTTCATTCAAACTTGGCTGTAAGTACTGCTAAAGTGGCGCTAGCCCGCAGTTAGCTTTGCCCATTAGCCTGTTAGCTTCTTCTCTGTGATTCTATTCGATAAGATAAGATAGCCTTTATTGATCTCACAATGGAGAAATGTACTTGTTACATTCAGCTCTTAGAAACACTCAGGGTGGGCAAATAGGCAGGAAATGTGAGAAAAAAAATGAAATTGTAAATAGTGGTTGCCTATCTTATATACAATGACTACCAAGGACTTTGTGGGGACAAAAAGTATAAACAGTAAATAATACAGTAAACAAAAACAAAAATATAGTCAGTGTTAGCAGTGCAGGTTTACAATCATAGTGCAAGTAGTTGATAAAGTGACGCAGATATTAGTTTGTATTGTGCCTCCGACCCGGAGCAGGGAAAGTTGCAAGTGTGGTTTTCTGGCCAGAAACACCAGGGGGAGATGAAAGACCCCCCAATCATCCCATTAACACTTGTATTACCCCCAGAATGACTACGAAAAGGATTTATTCAGGTAAACAAGTTACTTAGTTCTTCTTTAAGTTTATGGATTGGCACAGACGGTGGTTTTAGGGGTGCATTCAGCAGAGGTTTTATAATCAGGTAACCACGCCTAGGCTTGGAATACTAATGAATCTCTGCCTCGCACAAAAAAAATTAGTCACCGGGATGATTCAATTAACTGATCTGAGGGCCAACAAAAATAGCTCTGAGGGCCGCATTTGAACTTGGGCACTTCTGGCTAGGACAGGTTCTTGGGTTGTAACAAGATGCGAACCGATCTGATTGACCGAGGACATGGTCAATGATACCTCGAGACCCAGCGGCGTTTAGAGAGTGCAATGAAACAATCTCAATTTTGCCAAAAAGATGACTGCGCAAGAAAGGCTGACGATATTGCCTTCCGAGTGCAGTCTATAGTTTCACATTTTGGGAAGAATATGAAATACTTTGTCTGCAGATTACAATGCGGCAGGTGTAGATTTTTGCCGCCACGAACATAATCTGTATACACAACTTTGGCTCAAGGTAAAAGTGTACTTATATAGACAGAATGGTAACCCAGCGCTCGGCAGCTGAAAGAGAATAAAGCAGGACAGTTAGCGAGGAGCACCAGAGGTCACGGCAGAGAAAGGTGAGAGTCTTGATCAGGACAGTCCCGGGACGCCTGCCTCTGTCTAGACTTCACCTGCGCTGGTCGATCACACCCCCCCCAAAACTCCGCTGCATGCGCGGATAAAGCCACGCTTCTGCTCAAGGGCATCTAATGGGCGTATTTTCTTGTGTAATCTTTTTTTTTTCAAAGGGCTGTGATTTATATCGCGGCGGGTTCTGCTCCCTGTGACCCACTCTACCCTTGTGAGTGTCCCCCTCCCTCCCACACAGAAACACATGGCGGGACGTCCCGTGGTGAGGGGTGTCAGTTAGAAGTGATTTAGTGCTGCTTTGCCCCGACCACTGCTGAGACACCTGCCCCAGGAATCCCACTTCTCCCTGTGACACACACACATTCGTACAAACACATATTCTTGAATACAGTATGCGCACGGGAACACACACACACACACACACACACACACACACACACACACACACACACACACACACGCGCACTTTAGACCAGCTGGAGGGGGATCATAATTTTCAGTTATGAATACTTGGATTTTCTCAGCGGACGCATGAGAAAGCACATATACAGCACATCCTCGGTGAAACCCAAACAACACTTTAAAAGCTGCGATTATGAGCTGGTAAGGGCCCATTTGTCAAACGCTTTATTCACAGTCATGGCCTATACACACAATTCTTCACACTTAAAGGCACACTGCGTAACATTTTGGATAATACCAGCAATACAAATGACCAGCTAGACAGAACGTGCGACTTTTGCAGTGAGTAATCAAAGAATGGAAACCATATATTGCTCGCTCCCAGTAAAGTTCCAAGTCAAGCTTTAGGAGAGGTGAAGCTGCTCACAGTGAACACACATTTGTTTAGTTTTTAGGTGTTTTTCAATGGTAAAATATCAGTAATAAAGTACATGCTTTTTGTAATTCTATTGGGTGAAATCTTACGGTGTGGCTTGAAACATGAACTGAGCTGAAATAATTGTATAGTTGATGTTTTTTTTTAATTCAGTCAAACATTTTTAGAGGCTGTGGAGAAAAAAGTTTGGAAACCTCTGGAATGTGGCAAAATGAGCTTGTTATTGAACATCTTTTGGCATACTCACGGCAACAATGAGGAAACCTGGATGAAATATAATTTGCAATAGAACAAAAGCAAACTGCTGGTTGTCTGGTGGGGTTGAATGATACAGGTATAACAGTTTGGATATAGTAGATACAATTGCTTTTTTGTAGACTTTCATTGTCCTGTTTGAAAGATTCATTCAAAACGGTGTGAAAGTAAACTCCTTTTCGCTTTTTTGACCAGTGAATGTGTGGTTTTACTGCTTTTCTCATTGTCTAATCTGTTGCTTAAGGCAATGTGACAAAGCTTATACATTTTACAACAGTGTAAACAATGGCTTTCACCAATTGCGGTAGTTGTAAATGCAATCATTATTTTGCAAAACAAAGCCTTGATCAGATCGCCTGCAGTTTGATTCCCTGCAGCCTGCATCAGAATCCCATTAGTCTCAGAGCCTCAGAGGAATCCCTGGACCTTAACAAATAGATAGTGACCTTTCGGCGTCTGTCGGAGATTCATCGTGTGATGTTCACTTCAAGGTGAAAACTAATGATATTCAAATGGAGTATTAGGTTTGTGATTTAATGAGGTGTGCTAAGGTGTGCTATTTTACAGAAGGACAAAGAAGTTTCAGATTGAACTGTTTAAAATAGATGGCTTAAAGCACTATTTTTAGTTCCATGGCACTCATTTTCATATTGCATGATTTTCTATTTTATGCAGTGGAAACTATTATCTTTTGTTGGCACTTACTGTGACATTGTGATAGAAAATAGCAACAAAAAACACACATATTAAATCATTTTCAAATTGCGTGATGAAGTCAATTCACCCTCTCAAAGTTTGGTTTCGAAAGTTTCATGAACTTCCTAGCTCAAGTTAGGATTTCTTAATTTTGATGCAAATGATGTTTCCTCACATTGAGACATTGTTTTATTGACCAACGATAATTTATTCACATACTAAATAACCAGCAGCTGACATCTGATTATAAATGTGATAGTTTGGGCCCTGCAGCATCTCAGACCAGTATAGAAACCATAGGCTCCAGTCGGAGTGAGTCTTTGGGCGTTATTAAAGCCAGCATGTCATGTTGTCAAGTGAGCTGAGCCTGGGGGCTCTTTAGCATATGGCAGTGCACGGCCGCATACTGAGAAGTGGAAGAACTCTGTGCCTGTCAAACGTATGCGTGTATATGTGTGTGCGTCCTTCAGCTGTCCTCAGGTGCTCCAGTCAGAGTGCTTCTCCCTGGTGAGTACGACATCACTTCTCCGCACACAGAGCAGGCAGCACCTCCCTGACGGGGCGCACTGCCTTCAACCATATGGACGACAATTCATCTAAATTACAATCACTCTGGGCAGATGAGGAAGTGAAGTAGCTTTACAAAGTAGATCAACATGCAATGTGTTGCAATAATCCAACTACAGGAGGTCACAAACCACTTACTCCTTGTGCCAGTCCCAAACCTGTATAAGAAGAAATGAAGAAGACACATGCACATCTATATCAGCGGAGGGGGTTAGCAATGCATGTGCTATCTTTAATCTCTGTGCGTATACAAGTGCCAGCATCACTTCCTCAAGTCTTGCCGATGGAGCACATTGAGTGAAGTGGGTCAGCATCACTGTTCGTGCGCACAGTGTGTGTGTGTGTCCGGCAGTGTAGGAGATGACCTATTTTCTCTTAGTGCGGAGCATGAACTGGCACTGGTCAATGGAGGGGGAGTCCCAAAAACACTAAAGATACTTAAATGCTGAATATAGGTATGGCACGTCACATTGTGGACAGCTTTATTGTTTTTTTATGCTCCCATATCGTTCCACTGTCGCTACCGGTTACTGTTGTCATTGCCGCACAATGGCCACAGCATCACGATGAGGACAAGCCGTGAATTGTGTGTTTGGTGTACATAGCTGGGTTTATCTGTCTCATTCAGAGGGGCACAATGGTCCTGTAAAGGGGATGAGCGGATGCAAATAGGTTTTTAAAGGTTGTGCCCGAGTGTGTTCCCAGGGAGTTTAGGGGTGGAATGTCGCTTATGTGAGTGTTTGGGTGAACACGAGGGCACCCAGGGGTCAGCCTTATCTCCGACGGGCATTACCACGGAGACGCGCAAACAGTGTCACAGATAACTGCGCACGGACAAGTGGGGGAGATTTATGAAAACAGCCGCGATATCGGACTGCAGTGGGCAAAATGTCTGGGAGGAGCCGGGAGTATGCGTGTGGCATAGTAACAGCGGTAGTAAGGAGTATTTGTCCAACAATTCAGTGGGGGGTAAGTCCCATACAATTATCTGCTTCACCAAAGAACACAGGCAACACATCTAGATTTAAATACTGTTCCCAGAGTACAGCCGTTTGAGAACTACTCAGCGAGAGGAAGGATTATATTCCACCATCGTACATCACCTCAGGTTTTAGATAATTTAACCACATTCAAGCCATTTGTGTACATTTTTCCCACAAATTCACTTAACTTGTGTGGGCTCATCATAATAAGCGTTTTGATGTCGCTTCCTGTTATGCACTTGCTGGATACATTGTGATCTCTATGCTCGACTGCCTGTCCCGGATTGTTACAGTGACCTGGCTAATCTCTGGAGTGTGTGTGAGGAGCAGTTATTTGATGGATACAGCGGGGAGTGGATGCAGCATACCTACATGTGTGGGGTCTGTACAGTACTTGGGCCCCGTCTGTCCCACTTTATTGTCCTTGTAACAGGCCGCCATTGTGTGTCCTATGGAGTGTGTGCAAACAGCGTATCACCACAAGTCTTTAAATACAGCTGTTGAGCGACGCCTATGGATTAGCGTATAGTGACAGCAAGTCCAAGCATGAACATCTTAGGGATATCCAGAGGCCACACAAGACGAGACCTTCAGAAACACTTGAAGAAACAACTGACATGTGTTTGAAAATGTTCCACTTGATCTCGGCTGTGGTTTATCACTGCACACGGTGGCATGGTTGAAACTGACATCTCACAGTTACAAGGTCTTGGGTGCGATTCCCATATCGGACTGTGCCCTCCTGTGTATAGTTTGCATGTTTTCCCCATGTCTGCCTACTCTGTGTGTCCTCACATAGCTTCAAAGAACTACATAAATGCAGTACATCCTCCAATTACTCAAAGATATTTTGAGGTAAAAGAACGTAACCCCTACAGCTGTTGCCACGCCTACCAACAGAACATCTAACACACTTTTAATCATTAACATAATAAATAATAGACTCCGCCTCCTCACTCCTCCCAGTTTACCGTAATGACCATGTTTGAAAGAGAAATCATAGTGGATCTATAGACCCCTCGCTGGGCGCATTGTTCAGTCGTAGCCACGCCATTAGCTCTAATGCTAATGGCCTGTCAATCAAAGTCCGGCCCTGATAAATATACCAGATTTCTAAAATGTACCTTACGAAAACCACCCTGGTTTCTTTAATTGTAATTAACCCAGCGTTATCACAGAAGCAATATCTAGTTGTAGAAAGTTCCAAAAATTAGAAACCAGGCTGTATAAAGTGCAATGCTTTCTAATGGAAAACTAGCTTGTTTCGCCGCCCACGTATGGAGGTGCTGCAGCAGTAAAGCAGTGCAACCAGCAACCATTACTTTTAACTAGAGTTGTTTGTATCGGTGAGTACCTAAACCCAAACATATCCAATACTAAATAGTGTTTTTTGGGCTATGCAGACTATACTATGTTCGATTGAGTTTTTTGCATATAGAATCAAGCAGCATATGTCAAAGTGCACAGATTTTGTTTAATATGTATGTGATAAAGGTTTTGGCCTATTTTTACAGGCGTTGTCATTCGTTTTATTCACTTGTTGTGGTATCGGCAACTACTCTTTTCCTTCAACTTCAGTTCCTAAAGGATGCATGCAGCTGTGACATTGAGAGCTTAAGGTCAGGCGAAAATGCTTCACATTACAGTCTACTATCAATAATGCAAGGTTCCAAAAGTGTCCAGGTGTAATGTAGGTCATTACAGCGGTGGTCGAAAGCATGGACACTGAACTTCTGCATAAGTAAAGGAAGGGTCAGTTTGCAATCTGTAATTTGAGATATCCACCTGTCCCTAAATCCATCAAATGCTCCTTTAAATTGCCCCGGACTGCTGTCTTTGGCTGCATGCATTATTGATGGAAGATGCTGCTATGTATTTTCCGCAGTATCCTTAACATCAAAGTTCCTGCGTGTAAGAATAGTGGCACTTTCTTCCACCTTCTGCCGAGCCATCTCCTCTCTCTGCTTCCTCTACTTCCCCTCCTCTCATCCTCCTCATCAGCAGGCTTTATTATGCAAATAACTCTTGGATCAGATCACTTAATTAGCTTCACCCTGCCTGTTTGTAAGACCCCACAAACAATAGTGCGTTTGGACACGGCTGCATTCTTCACACAGACAGAGCCGGCTGGTGGTTCTCCGGTGTCATTAGTATGCCGGACTCTGGGGCTCACACTGTGCATATACGGGAGGCAGAAGACTCGCTTTAAGTGCAGATAGATCCGACAATAGGGGGGGGTCTTTTCAGGACATTAGCTCACACCAAGCCTCACAAGCAACACAATATTTTTTTGCATTATGTTGTAGCTTAAATCATGTCCATTTCAAGTTGCACAAGTGGAATTATTGGAATGTTCTTTTGTGGAGTTTGCAAGTTCTCCCCGTGTCTGAGTCGGTTTTCTCTGGGTTCTCCGGGTTTCCCCTCAACACCTCCCATAAATTAACACAACCATTGCCTCTCACTGTAGCACATTTTCCAGCTATCCAGACCAAGATCTATTGCTACTGCAGGTAGTTGTTAAAGGAACACCGTTTTTACATACTGAGATATGTTCTTACCTGAGCTTAGACAACTTGATACGTACCTGTCTGGCCTTTGTGCCCATGGAAGAGCGTGGTTGCTTCTAACTTCACCCCGTTTGGAATATACAGGGAGAGGCCAAACACTAACAACGTCTTTGGTCTTTTTGCGTGACTGAGGGCACACAGTTCTTCCATGCTGTGATATGTTCTTCCCTGAGTTTAGACGAGTTCATACGTACCAGTCTGGTCTTTGTGCGTGCCCGTGGAAGAGTGCGGTACCTTCCAACTTCACCCCCTTTGGGAGCTATAGGAATATGCTGGGAGAGGCCAAATGCTAACAACTTCTTTGGTCGTTTTCCGTGACTGAGGGCACGCACAAAGACTAGACAGATATGCATCAACTCGTCAAAGCTCAGGTAAGAACATTTCTCAGTTTGTAAAAATGGTGGTCTGTTCCTTTAAAGGAAGGGTCAAATCACCGTCCATCAGTTTAAATACCAAACGTCATACAAAAAGAAACCTTAACAATGGTTCTTACTCCAGTATAAAGCAAGTCCAATACTTAGCTTCCAGAGAAAAACACATTGATCAAATGAATGTCTTTCTTTGTAATTTTTTTTTACTTAGAAATGCGTGTTGTTCAATTTATTTAACAGCTCTTTTGGGTTAAATCCCTTATCCGTCAAGCGACAAAGTCTTCATACATCACCACATGCTCAGAGTAACAAATTGTGAGAACGATTCCCCTAATGTACAACAGGGACTTGTAAAGATCTGGTGATGTACAGTTAGAGATAACCGTCCCATTTAGTCCACACAGTTTTGTAAGAACGGGCGCAACTCTTTATCATTAGGAGATGGATTGCAGAACGGTTGCAGACACAACCAATCAATTCTGGTGATTGCTCCCATTTGTATTTCAGGAAAAATGGAGGTCCTTTTATCAGCCCGGGAACCGTTTCTCTTCTGCAAATTAATTATAATTTGGCTAAATGGATGCATGTGTCATGTTGCACAAGTGTATGTTGTAACCAAGATTATACAGCGTGAACTTCCCAAAATTAAACTTGTTGATTAGTAATAAATTGCGAGCAAATTTGTGGTCTGGTTAGATAATGGTGCGTTGTTTTTCCAGGGAATTCATATTTTTTGCTGTCAACTATATTGCTAATGGTTGCTAGGCAAATGTTTTGAGATATGTTCCCCTGTGTTTTGATATAACAAAACACCCCCCCAGTTTCTAAAAAGCCCCATATAGCAGTAAAAACAGTCAAACAAGCCGTATATCACCGTTTCATGAAAGACTTTGACCTTTCTGTTACTTGTTACTGTTTGACCCAGAGGGATTTTTTTGTGGCGGGGCGGGGGGCAAGATGTTTACCGTTGCTACGCTTCCCGTAACATTACAACCGGCTCCGGATAGGACTGCCAGCCAAATGCCTAAACTGTCAGAGTAAATAACTTTTCCATTTCAAAGAGAGCTATTCCAATTAAAGGCGAACGGGTGGAACAGAGACAGGGAAGCCACAGAAAGTCGGTGGGTAGAGGGTTTGGCAGGACGGTACAGGGGTGGTGGTGGTGGTGATGTGTCAGGGACAAGCGAAGGTGGAAGAGCAAAGGGGGGGAGAGAGAGTCAAAGTCAGGGAGGTTGCGCTGGATCAACAGAAGCAAGAGGTGCAGAGGTGTGGAGACAGGAACTCGATTGTTTGGACATTTCTGTTTGAGGCTGCAATGTCTGTGTGTGGTGTAGGTATGGAGTGGGATGGGCAGAGATAAAATGGTCAAAGGTTTCGCAGAAGTTTTATGTCTCTGGTGTTTTTATGGAAAAATCATACATCTGTACAGTGTCAGACTTTGATTTTTGTGCAGTTCTTCTTCCATGCAGTGTTTATTTTCTTCCAAGAAGGTCCAAGAAACTAGGAGCTTTAGTGAGTTACACTCTTGTCAGGGCTGATGTAGAGACACTGACAGCCAGTCGCATTCATTTTGACCTCTTTACCCCTTGCCTTAAAGGAACAGGCCACTGTTTTTCCATACTGGGATATGTTCTTCCCTGAGTTTAGACGAGTTGATACGTACTTGTCTGGTCTTCGTTCGTGCCCGTGGAAGAGCTTGGTAGCTTTTAACTTCACCCCATTTGAAACTATAGGAATATTATGGGAGAAGCCAAATGCTAACAACATCTTTAGCCTTTTTGCGTGACTGAGCGCATGCACAAAGACCAGACAGGTACGCATCAACTCGTCTAAGCTCTGGTAAGAACATATCTCAGTATGGAAAAACGGTGGCCTGTTCCTTTAATCAAGTGCATTTTTTTCCAGTTTAGCTTTACCCAAATATAATATGTCACATGCCAGTGTAACGCCTCATTTGAAAGCTAAGACCTACAAAACTCATTTAAACAAATCCCCACATTGTTGCAGCGTCTTTGTCACTTTTTATTTACCCTTTTTTCTCTTTTTGGTTACTTATTCATCACCATTTTGTCACTTTTTGTTTTTTCTTTCGTCATATTTTTCTCCACATTTTCATAGTTTTTTTCGATCACGTCTTTGTCGCTCTTTTGTTGCATTTTCATCCTCATTTTTGTCTCTATTTTGACGCTTTTTTCCAAGAAGCTTTTAGATTTGGGTTCAGCCAAACTGGAGAAAATGGGCAGTTAATTAGGGGAGGTTAGTTAACCATGGATAATACGGTGAGATACCTCCTTGCCTAAAACTTGCTGATGAGGACAAATGTATTAGACAATATTTTTTTGCTGGTTTTTCAATTCACTATACAGTGCATTGTGCAGTCAAAATTTATCATAATACACACTTGGAATATAAAAAAAATGGCAAAAGTGGAAGCACACTTAACCTTTAAGGATATGAACAATGTCCTGTTGTTCTTGAGAAACAGCAATGAGGCATCGATAGAAAAACGCTGCATTGATCTTGCACGAACACATTTCATTCGTTTTCCTTTGGCTGCCTGTTTAAAAAAAAAAGTGCTCAGTAACCAGACGCAGTCACAAGGTCAGGTTTTGGCCCACTCCAAAAGCCATGTACATTATTGATGAGACTCTCCCATGACCTTGGTTATTGATCGAGCAAATTGCCCCTCTAGTTCTCTTCCCACCCGCATCATGTGGCTGTTAACTCCACACATATCCAGACTTAAGAGAGGCATGGCTTTCATTTGTAATCCAGAAACCAGGACGTCAGCTACACACACTGGCAGTAATAGATTTCCAACATCTTGTTCTCTGCTGCTCGTTTTGATTAAAAAGCGATCCGCTGGGACACGTTTGTATTTTTCATTTTGTAAATATGAAATTCTCTGCCCATTCGTCAAGGCGCCGATGGTGTCTCTTGAAGCGTGCGCTGTTTTGACTTATTATTTTCACACGCAAAGCCACACATTTTAATTAATCACACGTAGTTTGTCATCCCACCATGTGCTGTGTCTCATCTCCCCGGTGGAAACACATATGTTCTGACACACTGTATCATCCGGTCCACTTGAGCGGTGCTTATGGTGATGGACAGTGCCGCCGCCATTTGTGCTGTGACTAACTCCTAAAACCTTTTACGAGCTGAAGAGTTGTACATTCTGGCTATACTTTATATTCGCAAATGCAGCCTTAATGTATTTGATGGTCAAGCAAGGAAGATCCAGTTAGATTCAAAACCTTGTCTAAGTAAACGCAGACAATTGTGTAAATTTGTAGGTTTTTTCTCTATCCATGGTCATGAAAGAGGACAATATATCTTTTTTTTTTGTATTTTGTTTTTATCTATACAAAATGACAACTGTTTGTGCTTGTACTGTATAGAGTGGGAGGAAAATGTATGTGAACGCTTTGGAATTTCTTACATTTGTGCCAAAAAATTGGTCATAAAATGTGATCTGATCTTCATAAAAATCATAAGAATGAGTAAACAGTGTCTGCTTAAACTAATATCACCCAAATAATTACATTTTAGCATGTTTTCATTGGTCATAACATATAAACATTCACAGGACAGGGAGGGAAAAGTAAGTGAACCCAGGAATCTCTGCTGAACTGCAGCAGTTTTGTAAAGAGGAATGGTCCTGATTCATCCTGATCATTGTGAGCGTCTAATCTACAACTACAGGAAACGCAGTTATTGCTGCAAAAGAAGGATCAGCAGATATTTAATACAAGGGATCACTTACTTATTCCACGCTGTTGTGAATGTCTCAGGTTTTTTTGCAAAATACCTTGATAAACTTGTGAATTTGTTTTTCCATTGATGATATCACGTTGTCCAGGCCCTGAGGCAACAAAGCAGCCCCACACCATGATTCTCCTGCATCATACTTCAAAGTGGGGATAGAGTTTTGATGTTGATGTGCTGTTCCATTTTTCTAGGAAATGACACATCATAATGTCAACGTCATAAAGTATCTTCCAAACTATTCATCTTTGGTTTGCGAAAAAAGCACTTGGATGCTCCACTGCACTACTGGCAAAATATACTGTGGACTGATGCACTCAAAGTTGCATTTCACGCCTTCCTGTGAATGTTTACATGTTATGGCAAATGAAAGTATGATATCATGTCATTTTTTGGGTGGTATTAGTTCAAGCAGACACTGTTTACTCATTTCACCACATTTTATGACCGATTTAGGCAGAAATGTGAGAAATTCCAAAGTGTTCACATACATTTTCCTACCGCTGTATGTAAAAGAAAAAGGGCTACAGCTCAGACTGGGGTCTCCGGCTCTACAGCCTTTTTCAATAAACGCTTTCAATATTTCTACATCAGCTCAATACGCCAAATTTGATCACGGTCTTTGTGAAATAACACATGTATAAGATACAAAAGTTTCTTCTGTGTTTTTTTCTTTTTTTCCTTCAAAACTTATACTAGTTTTGCCAAGTTCAATGAAGAATAACGACGTACTAATATGTTTTTCTGGAACTAAAGTGAAAATCAGTGGCGGTGGAGTGAAAAATTGCCATTCTGATTGTGATTGCAGTGCTTCCAAACGTTGCACTTGATTTGTCATTACAAATTAAATGCAACATCTGCCAATCACATGTTCAGACCCTGCCCCGGTCCCTCCCCTCTGGTCTGGTCTGTGCCCACTTTTCCAGCATTTTCCAAACCCTGGCACTGGGCCTGAGCTAAAGGGGGCGACTCTGGCAATTTTGGTCTGATTTTGCCATCATCGCTGTCGGAGCTGGCACACGTCACGTTCCCATCTTTCTCCAGCACTTATAAAAATATTTTGAGGGTTTGAGGTTACAAAAATACAACGTATCACAGCTCTCGTAAGAAAAGCTCGCACTTGACTTAGTGCAGCTTTGGTTATTAATTTTTCTTCTAAACCCTTTATGAGATCCGCTGTGTGTCTAATAAGTTTGACGGCTGCGTTATGTGCTGTAAAGTCCCGAGATATTTTTAGCTTTCAAGTGGAAACCAGCCTTCGCAAAAATCACTCTCCCAATATGCAATATATACATCATTTTAATGGGTTGTACTTAAATATATAATATGCGTCTGGTGTCAGAGCGTACTTTCCCCTTAAGTCAACAGACACCATGGGAAAGCCGAGCCCTACCATCCCACAGAAATCCTGTAATAGGACTTCAAGTGGACTCCTATTGTGAAAAGCTATAATAGACAATACGTTTTACGTTGATGTGTGGGAACAATGGCACACATGCAAACGCACAAATGAAGGAAATAATGAAACAATGCTTTAACATTATATACAAAGACATGAGCTCATGAGGGTTTGCTGTAAGCTGTATGGAAGTGCCTCATTCTTATGCATGAAATGTGCTGAACAAATAATGTCCCCCTCCAGATATACTTACAAATGAATGAGTCAACTTTTATATATTCAGCGATAACGTCAATATCAATTTAGAGTGCAAAAATATGAAATAATAAAATACTTAATCTATAGAACAAGTCCAGCATAGCGTAGAGATTAAAGAAAAAGAAGGAAAAAAAAGCTTATCTCCTCAAACAATTACTTTCTTATCTATATAATGCAGAGACAACTTTAAGCGGTTAATTGAAAACACCATTCGTGCTGCATATATGCCCTGCTTGGCCGGGTATTCAGAATATATAGACTATAGAAAGGGCGACGTCTGCCGATTTTATGTGATTTTGGGCGTTTTCAGCTCCACTGTTCCCGTATGTGGAATGCAAACGGTTACGATCCTTTCACACATTAAAAAACATTGTAATTTTCTTCATAAAGCTGCACATTTAGGATCAAAACGCACCCAGATGCAGCCATACTACCACATATAATTTCCTATACTGACGATGATGAAGATGTCTGGGGCTAATATAAGCGGTAGCTAAAACAAAACCAGACTCCACTGGACCCGGGCCCAGTGTTTAATGAACAGCCCCGTTTGGTGTTGCGTTAAAACAACCGTAAATGCCATAGCGCTCCACCGGCACCACATTATTGCTAAGTCTGCTAATTTTATGAGATCAATCCACTTATACCTCTGCTGTGGCGAGCCGGTCCCTGTTTCATTTTCGCCAACGCTGCAGATTTGGGAAGTGATTCCGGTATCTGATTGGCTAACCAACGCTAACTGTCAGCTTCTATAAACCCAAGTGTCGTCCAATCAGGGTGGGCTGGTTTGCGCGTGTCAGCACGTCCCACCGGCGCAGCATCACGTTGGCCTGTTTAAATCCCTTCACATACTATTACTGCATGTACTGTATGTGGGGGGGCAGGTACATGGAGGTATTTAGCTCAGTGCCAGTGTCATTGATGGATATGGCAGTAGTATCAGCACTATGGGCCATTTGCAGACGTGCTTTGTCCACCACTGGGAGCTCTCCGACCAGTTTTGCTGAAATGGCGATTCCCCATGCTTCACTGGTGTTGCTTCGGGCCAAGAATTTTAAGTGTGTGCAAAAGAGAAAAACAAAAATTGCAATTTGACGAAAAATACTGCATGTTGTTTAATGTGTGGCTTGCATCTTAAGCAATGGAAGCGTTCTGATAGGAAACGCTTGGTTAAACTCTTAACCCCCACCTAATGCAGCTTTACCCAAATCTAAAAGTTTGCAGTCTATAGGCCAGTGTAATGCCTCATTTGAAAGATAAGACCTACAAAATTGATCTCGAACGATCTTGTTCCTCGCATTGTTGTTTTTCATCACTTTTTCAACGCTTTATTTCACATTTTGTCTCTTTTATGTCGCTTTTTTGTCACCTTTTCGTAGCTTTTTTCATAGCTTTTTTCATCACTTTTTTGTCACATTTTTGTCACATTTTTGTCACTTTTCCTTAGCTTTTCTTAGCTTTTTTTGTTACATTTTTGTCACATTTTCGTAGTTTCGTTCATCACTTTTTTGTCACATTTTTGTCACTTTTTCGTAGCTGTTTTCGTCATTTTTTTGTCACATTTTTGGTCACATTTTTGTCACTTTTTTGTAGCTTTTTTTGTCACGTTTTCGTCGCTTTTTCGTCACTTTTCTGTTGCTTTTTTGTAACTTTGTCATCCTCGCTTTCGTCTCGTTTTTGTCACTATGTTGACGGTCCAGGTGGTTATGAGGTTAATCAAATACAAATGAATGATTTTAGAACCTGCAACCGATTACTCTCCAAAATCTGTCATGTTCTGCAACTTTCCAAACAAAGCCAATTTTGTTTATTTTCGACCAAAATCATATTTGAAGGAGACGTTTGAGCAACACATCTGGCCTGAACAAATATAATACATTTGGGCTGGAAGGGATAACATGCTCTGCTGCACTTCCTAGAAATTGTAATTTTTTATTGTCCGTAAGTGACCCTATTTTTTGCTTTGTATAAAAGAGCGAGCGCTGCGGAGATCGTTTTGTTTCCGCGGGGGCTGTGAGCGCAGTGGATGTACGTTTATTGACCGCACAGTTGGTCGTTTGATGCCTTGCTCCCACTAGGGCATATAGCGTTGTTGTGTCTTTGAGCAAAACTCGCTTTGTGTCCGTGCATGAATGAATAAGTGGATGGAAAGTGCTTTGAGAGCCCAACTGATGATGAAAATGGGCCTTTTCTTTGCCCCAAAAAGTCACGCTGGAATGGAAATAAAATTCTAGTTATAAACGCACATGTTCAGTTAAGTGTTGTCTTTTGTTCCTGGTTACTACGTGGCTAAAATCTCTCTATACTTCCATACCTTACCTTTATAATGTCCTCCTTAACTTGGCATGATCACGACACCCTTGTTTTTGTCAATTCGTTTCATCTGGATCTTCCTACACTAATATTCACTTCAAACGCATACCGTGGTGTCACCTGCCCGTGTGGATGGCAGCAGTTTAGGCGAGGAGGCGTTCAAAGAGTTGCTGAGTGCAGATATAATAGCGGCAGATATTTAAAGAGAACGGGCCTTTTATCTGAGGGGACAGTGTGAATTATTCATGTGGTGCCTTCTGAGACAAAGACGCAGCCAAAGAAAAAAAATACAGGCCAAGACGTTTCCCTGAATTATAGTTGCTTGTCCTGGGTCATAAGCTGCGCATTCTCCCCAAACGCTGTATTTATGTCTGTGTGACTGTGCATTAAATTGTCCCCATTATTCACGTCTTACTTGTTTAGAAGAATGCTTGTCTTAAAGATAGCGTCTGTTCTTTTTCATGCAATTCTTACTTACAGTGTGTCTACTCTCTCTCTTGTCTTCAGCGTGCAGAGCCGGCTTCTACAAGTCCTCACTGGGAAATATGGAGTGTTCCAAGTGTCCGCCCCACAGCTTCACTCACCACGAGGGGGCGCTGCACTGTGGCTGCGAGAAGAACTACTTCAGGGCAGAAGGGGACCCAGCCTCCATGGCCTGTACACGTAAGTATTGCAATTATTTTGCGTAGTACGTGTTACTAAGGGACTGGTCGACATGGGAAACCATATGGAGGCATGAACTTCAATGAAATGCCAGGCCTTCACTGGGCAAAAGAGCTCGAGTGTGCCCTCAGATAGGGTGTGAAAAAGGGGTAATCTTGCATGCCTGAGAACACCATCCCAACTTTGAAGTACGGGGGTGGCAGCATCATGCTGTGGGGCTGTTTTGCTGCGGGAGGGACTGGTGCACTTCACAAAATGGATGACATCATGAAGAAAGAACACTATGTGGAAATATCGGAGCAACATCTCAAGACATCAGCCAGGAAGTTAAAGCTTGGGCGCAGGTGTGTCTTCCAAATGGACAATGACCCCAAGCATTTGGACAATACTGGTTACGTCAATGTTTTGAAGTGGTCATCACAAAGCCCTGATCCCAATCCAGTTGAAAATGTATGGGCAGAGCTTATAGGCATGTGCACACAAGCTGGCCTACAAATGTGTCTCAGTTACACCAGTTCTGTTTGGAGAAATGGACCAAAACTCCTGCAAACTATTGTGAGAAGCTTGTGGAAGGAAATCCAAAACATTTGACCCAAGTTATAGCGTTTAAAGGCAATGCTACCAAATATTAGTGAAATATATGTAAACTTTTGGTTTTGTAAAAATTAATATAAAACTGTGTAGAAACTTCTATCCCTCATGCTTTTTGGATTTAGCAAATTCTAATTGACCTAAAAGAAAAAAGAACTTCATTCTGGTTTCATGTCTGACTGTGAGGAGTGTATGTAAACATCTGGTTCCCACTGTATTTTGGATCACTTGTACACTTGTACACACATTTATGTTGGCTTATTGAGTTATATTATTTAATGTCTAGGGTCCTAATAGAAACATAATTATACTTGTTTTAAAATTGATGTAATAGAATAGCATAAATACAGTATTTACCAAAGCATTTCTCACATCTTGCAATGAGAAAAATATAGTGATATTAATCTGATCTCAAACTGGCTGGTCTAGTTCAGGGGTAAAAGCTTTGTGACTTTATTTCTCCCAAATTTCCTTTTACTGACTTGACAATGCCGGGATTAGTAGCTTTGTTATGGGAGGCAAATAGAAGTAGTGTCAGTGTGAACTCAAACAAATCTATAAATAGGCTTTCACAATATAATTGTTAGCACAACTGTCTTTATTTATTTAATGAGCGGGGCTGTAGAGTTTGTGCTACTGCGGCTTGCATACATTATTCACCACTCACACGAGATGAAAACCAGAAATTATAACATTCAATCCCTTCGGCCATAAATCTAATGACAAATTCTCCAAATTTCTCAACAGTACACCCACAGTGTTCCCAGGAATCCCCGGTCAGTACACGCTGATGCTGCTGCACACATAAAAACTGCAGGCAATCATTCAAATAGTGTCCATTACTCCGTTCGGGGAGCTGTTAAAAGCTGACAAAATTCCTGACTACCCAAAAACTATTTATTACCTTTTCCTCAACGTTTGTGTGAGTTACAGATGCAAATGCTCGCGCTAAACCTTTGACAATGCATCCACTGTAATACCATAAATTACAGCAGTCCCTTATGCCGCATTATGCATGTCGGTTAATGCGGAACGTGTGGGGAAAAAAACAAAAGAAGATCCAAAATGTCCGCCCTTAGCCATAGAATTCTAATTAGAAAGACAGTCACGGCAGGTCTATGTCCCTTTGTTGTGGTTATCTGTCGCCGCATCTTGTCGGCCACGCAAATTCTCCTCATCAGGACAGATTGAGCGACATGAGGCTGTGGAGATAATGACGGTGATTAGCAGAGGAGACAGATAGCGTTCTTCACATTAGAGGTTACCCAGAGTTGACTTTTGCGGAACTTGCGGGGGAAGAAGGGTGAAGAATCGATAGTCATGTCCACTTTTACTTTTATGTGACTTTTGTTTAAACAATGGGAACCAGAAAACGGCCCTCTTGTTGTGAGGAAGCGGGTAGTTTTGTGGCGTAATCACAAACCTTGATGTAACCTTCAGGGAAAAAAGACGTGTTGCGACTCAAATGGGCTTGAGTTGAAATGTGTTGCAAGCTTTTTTTTTGTGATTTGGAATTTTGAAATGCTCTGGATGAGGTATGGGTCCCTGGATACTGCTCACTGCTCCTTTCAGTTTTCCCCAAGTGGCTTTGGAAGTTGGATTAAATGGAGTGGACAAATTTCCAAAAGAGGATGATAATAAAGAGCTCATTCAACCTGCTTTCAATTATCATGGCTCAAGTTATCGTAAATTAATAGAGTAATAGTTATGCTGTTAGAATGATTTATGATTTGATTATATGAATGGATTGGACAGTTCATATACCCTATTTTGACTCAAATATTCTGTATAACATAAACGCTTTAAAGCCTTAATTTATCCTGATTATTCGTGGTACCTAATTGGATTTCTCTTCTCCCTATATTTAGACGTTTTAGCAGATTGTACGACAACAGCGCCAACATTGTGAGACTTCATCACACTTGCAGATTCACGCTCAGGCAGTTGGTGGCTTTGACTTTTATCCAACCACTTCTCCGCAAGCCACATTGCAGAGACAGTGAGTGTGTGCGCATGGTTTGGGAGTGAAGTCAGTCCCTGTCAACTAAAGCAGAGCATTTTTATTTGCAGACACATAGATTGCTCCTTTCCCCGTCCTGCTCATCTGAATTATCTGGCAGAGTTGTTTTGTCCGCTGTGTAATTACAGCCACCGCTTTGATATGAAAATCTGGAAGCACTCAGAGGATCTCTGTTTGTAATAAGGACGATCACTTTTATATGTCAGCTCTAGTCAGTCTTTATTGCTGATGCTGTGGCCATGCATACTTTAACTTATTTAGCCCGAGAGTGGAAACAAATACATTTATGGTATTACAGGCATCTGGCTTTAGTGCCACCGTTGAATTTAACACAATTGCAGATAATAATACATTTCTTATAAAATTATGTAAAGTGAGGTTGGTTGAGTTAGCTGCAACTATAATGAATTGTGTAACTTTTTCCAAATGGCACTCGCAACAGCCAGGGATTATTACAAGATGTATTTCATTTACCTGTCACGTTGGTAAGTTGTTGGCAATGACTTTGGCTTTGTTGTGACTTATTTGCATTACTACATAATTGATTTATCTTGACAAACATGAGGGAAATTGCGTGGTCACATACTCTCCATAGAACACGTAAAACAAAATCATACACCAAGTCAACATTTTTAGAACAATAAGTTAGTAAGTCAGTAGGTAAATGCTTTATTTGTCATTGAACAAACATACAACAAAATTGTCATCAGATGTTAGTCCTCATCCGCTGCGACTGAGCTGCGCCGCCATTGTGGGCCAAACCTGACCCGCATGTTTTTGGAGGTTAAGTAAACTGTTGTACCCAGAGGAAACCTGCCTGGCTGTCTTAAGTGCTCATCTGAAATGGCACACCGCCTCCTGGGTTTGTCCCTGTTTCAGAGCGTGGTGTCCTGCTGGTCAGTTCCTTCCTCTTGGTGGTGAAACAGCCTTTAACCATCTTCTGGGAAGAGTTTAGCAGCTAATCTGTTTTATTCTCCAGTGAACGTCCATTAGCCAGAACACTAGGGATAGAGGGCTTGTGTGGCTTAGCTGTGAGTCTTTCCTGGATACCTCCTTTGTCCTTGTTTCCTGTAGCGCCTCTTGTGACGCCTCCACTGTGCTGCCTCCACTGTGCTGCTGGCAGAGGGGGCACTTGGTGCCTCTTAAGTGTTTCAGGAGAAGAACATTGTTGGTCTCTTTAGCTCATTAGCTAGCTGTTTGTTTACTTTTAAAAAGCGGCTTTCTTCAGGACCATTACGGACTCTCTGCAATAAAAAAAAAATCAGCTTAACCTCCACAAAAACACGGCAAAGAAAAATAAAAGCATCCAGTAAAACAATGTGGAACACAGAAACCACAAATGCAGTTCACAGAAAAAGGCAACCAAAAAAAAGCAGCTGTACCAAGATAGTGGGAGGTTGCTGTTTGTTTATAGCAACCTCCATATTATATGAATAAGATAATTAAGTAAAAACTCAGATTAACCCGCTCAGAATGATCATGTTAGAACAATTTTGTGTTGCAACTAAATCAAAGCAAAAATGTATTAACAAACTGTAAACTTGACACTTGAGACACTGCCACTGACTCCTTTGCTCTTCTTCTCTAAGGCCCTCCAACCGCTCCTCGAAACGTCATCTCCTCCATCAACGAAACGTCTGTTATCCTGGACTGGAGCTGGCCCGAAGACGCAGGGGGGCGGCGGGACATCACCTTCACCGTCCTGTGCAAGCGCTGCCGCGGCGGGACGGGCAATGGCAGCGGCGGAGGCCCTCTGCGCTGCGAACCGTGCCGGAGTAACGTGCGATTCTTCCCCAGAGCCACGGGGCTACAGAACACCACAGTGACCGTGGGAGACCTGCTGGCGCACACCAACTACACCTTTGAGATCGAGGCGCAGAACGGGGTGTCGGCCATGGCTCCGAAGATGAGGCAGTACGCAGCAGTCACCATCACCACCAACCAAGCAGGTAGGAAAGCAAGATATTAAGTAAGTAGTTGGCAACATCATAGAGGGGCTGTGTATTGGCAAGAACCCTGGAACATGTATCCCCATTGTGTCCCCTCGCAATGATTAGTTATTGGGACCGGGACTTCTGCTGTGGAGACTTATCTATTGGAGTAAAGAATAACTTGGACATACTACAGATTGTGTAAATAGTTATACAAAAAAAACCTTTACCCATATCAGAAAAGCAATGCAGAGAATTATGGCCAAACCCTTTAGTGAACAGGTATTACAACAAGGACTAGGAATCACTGATCTAAAATGTTTTGTGATGGAATATAGTGTACCTTAGTATTTCAGAAATACGTAAAGCCCCATGTTGGTTGATCTTAGAGTAAATAAACTGTTTTTTTTTCTGTTTTTTTTGTGCCTGAAAGCCATGATATCGTTTTTGTCAGCATTAGACAAACAACAGCCATAGAGAATTGCTTAGAAGAGTTGAAAGAGAAATCGCTGGCAGGCCACTGAAATGTAGTCTTAGTCATTGCCAAAATTATATGTATCAGACAAAAGCAATGTTTTGAAATGAACTCCTGGAACCAAAATACAAAATCTGGCTGAGTTTGTTTAAACTAACTTCAATCGTAATGCTGGATTCAAATTCCCATGCAATTTAAAGTCACTGATACGTGCAGGAACCCAATTTTTCACTGTTTTCTTACACGTCTGTCATCATGTACCACAATTTATTCTTCAGAGATGGGAAGCCGTTGTGAAGAGGACATGTAATTTTACAATTTAAAAGATCGACCAAGGATATTGTGCTGAAAGATGCAGTAGCCCTGAGCAGGAGACTTGTCCGACTTGTGCAAACCTTTTGCAGTACAAACACAAGAAATTCATGAATGCCGTCTAACTCGCTGCTGCCTCTCACACGAAGTCTCAACCCCTCATGGTCTTCCACTGTAGGCCTCAGCTCTAATCTCAGTATCCTTCCAACAATTGCACCACCATCCCTCCTCTGTGTATGTCCAAACCATCTCAGTCTGTTGTTACTCTGATCATTCTTATCTGAAAACATTAACTTCTTCTTGCTACTTCATGCACAGTTCCCTGGTCAACACAGTCCAGGGAACAACAGTCCGGTAGTCCCTATCAATAGACAAAAAGCAACACATAAGCAAAGCATTATGATCTCTGTAATCACATTCTGTTTAGTTCATTGTCAGTGAAAACTTTCCAAATGTTTTGCCATCGACTATTGTTCCGTGTGGCATTGCGGTAACAGCAGCAATGTATTTTTGAGTAATTGATGCCATATTGATACCGCAGATGTCCAAACAAGTCACTGACAAAATATGGGAGTCAAGTAAAACAACACTTAAAAAACTTTTGTTTGATATTACATAAAGTTGCGCTGTCACAATATCTGCTGTACTACAGTTCTAACTAGGGCTGGTACCGTTAAAATGTTTTTGATACTGGTACGTTAACGTTATTTGGTTTTCAAAATCCCCAATTTTTTTCTTGTTTTTTTCCAATTATTTCTTTTTTTTTTCCAAATTTGTCTTTTACTTTGTTTTTATTTTTATTTTATTTTGATGAATAGCATCAAAACTTGAATATGAAGATTTTATATTTCTTTCCGATACCTGTACCATGATGAATGTATGAAAAGTGCTATACAAATAAAGTTTGATTGATTGATTGATAGTTCATAGCTATATCATTCAAAAACGCCAATGCGTTTCGGCCTCTCCAGGTCTTCATCAGGACATGTGCTGCTTTAAAAGAATCAAAATGTCTCCCAGACCTCTTTTATACCTCATGGTCATGTGACATATTCACATGACCAGATAATTCATTATCTGGAAACGCGTTGGCGTTTTTAAATGATATAGCCATGAATTAATAAAGGCTTTTTAATATTTTTCGAAACCCATGAGTGCCTATTTTTTTTTATTTCTTTTTTTTTAAGTTATGGGTTGATCCCCAATCTGAAGAGCACCTGGGAGAAACTTTTTTACTGTTTGATAATAGACTCATGAAGTAAAACCAGTAACCTCGCTACCTTGACCAGACTGGCATCGTTTAACGGGGCCCAGCCCTAGTTCTAACTAATGCTGTTAAAGGTTGTTACTTCCATCTTGCAATTTCTTAACCTTTTCTATCATAATACCCTCATAACACCAGAGTTTATAAGCTCCAAACACACAATGCAGCCATCAGCGCTGGACATTTACGGCCCATCCAGCGCTGCAGTTCTGTTGTTTAACGACAAGGATCAAGTGTCTTCCTCCTTCACAAAAGTCTTCTTAACACAAGGATGGGCTTCTAAAGCTTCCATCAATCTTTTTGGACAAATATCGCGCTGCACTTAGGAGAATATGAGGCCGCCGAAAGTGGTGCAGGGAAATAAATCTAGTTGCAGTAAGTGCCAAACCTCAAATATACCAGACTCCAGCAAGGCATGCACAACTGTCTTGCTAGAGGATATTAGTTTATTATCTTTTCAATCTGCTCGCAAACACTTTTGACTTTGTTAGTGTTTAAGTGTCCTCTCCGCCCATAATTTCCATAGCACTGGTCTGTTATCGTTCTGTTTATCATCCAAGGCATAACTCATTGGAGCCAGCACATATTTTCTCATCGTCTTTGAGATGTTTCCATATTTTGTGCGGGATGTTTTCATTTATAAACCTCAGATAGTGATGAGCAGATCAGATTTGGTTCCATTAGTCCTCAGTGGTTTCGGAGTCTGCCAAGTGATGATGGAGAGGCTGCAATAAGAGGGGGATTTTTAAAGCAGGATATTAAAGGGTGCACTTAGTGGTATTAGGGACGAGACTTTCCCTTGGTTAGAACAATAAGTTTAGAGGACTAAAGTATTTATTTTAAATTGAACAATGGTGACATTGAATAACATTCCCAGTGGGTGTTGGTCTTATCTGGCATTTGGTGAGAGAACTACTGCAGCATATTTGATCACACTACAGCACCTTGTTATGGCTGAACTGTAAATACTCAAACGTCAAGGACTCTTTGTGCTGTTGTGTGGGAGAGTATTGGAAGATTGGTTCAAATCCTGGCTCCCAATGGCAAGGTGTCTGACCCAAGGACAGACACAGCGTGCACCATTTCTGAGTAGTGAATGAGTAGTAGTGAATGAGTGATTGATGGTTGCTTTGTTTCCGTCTTTATTCTGTTACTACTTTACTTTCATATGCACACACAAAAAAATGTATAGCAAATTATAGCAAAGAACATTAATTTAAAAAAAGGAAATGGCCGAAATGCCATAATATTATTCCTCTTGTTGTATCTCTCCTACGCAGTCAACACTTTCCCTTCAAGGCCACTGAGCTAAACCAGATAAGGACTGAGCTTCTGGCCTATACTTTGCATAACACTGACTCTCAGGATTGTAAACATTGTCCCCAAGAAAAAATGGCGACACCTGACCTGGTGTACTGTGTATTTCGCATGTCTGGATGTTTTTTGTGCTTTGGCTTTACTTTAACCTGATTGTAATTTCGCATACCTTCCTTTGTAAGGCACATTGAGTCGCTTGAGTACGAAATGCACGTTGTGTGCATGTTGTAGCCAACAATTCTATACGGTCTTCCATGAGTTTTCCAACCACATGGGATAATGGATGCACTAAAAAACAGGATTTGTGCTCCTTCTAACAGGCAGATAGGTGTTACTATTATTTTGACCTAGCAGTGTGTTACTGACCTACATCACTATGGCACGATGTGTCGCTGAGTATAAAGAAGGGCACACATAAAGAGGATACATAAATCACTACATGGACATTCAGTAAACTGTAAACAGGTGTAATAATATGCAAATAGCGTGGGGGCGACATGAAGAAGCCACTGTTATCCGCGCTCCAGCCCTGACCTCTGTTGTGACATGAGCAGTGGGTGATCTACTGCTTATTTAAACACGTGTCCACATAAATAAGGATCTAGTGTCGTGTCTGTGCTGTCATGGGATGGAACAGGACAGAGCTGTTTTCATTCAAAGCAACCTTCATACCAGAATACGGCAGCTCAGTCGTAATAACACATTTTATTTCTAATGCGTGTTACATTTGACAAGCATTTGAAAGTGTGGTGCATATCCTTGTGAGGAGAGATATTGGCTACACAAGAATATGAAGATTTGAAGAAAGATATACTGTAAAATCTCTTCAGCCATTCTATTTTGCAACACTCACCCACTTGTTCTGCACTTGGCGTCAAATAAACTATTTATCTGAAATGCTACAGAAAGCTACTAATTGCAAAAGGCTATTGTAATAAAAGTGCAACAGCAGCTCTTCTGGACATTGTTCATGGTCACTAAACCAATTTAGAAGAATTCCTCGTCAAGGTCTTTTTGTTTCAGCTAACGTTATAAATCCCCTTACCTTGACATTCACACAGACAGAAAATTAAACATTGAAAACGAAAGATTTCATGGGGGTAACCACACAAGTTGCAGCTGTACGTTTTCCATCAGCTCTGACTTTACAAGGATTGTATGTTTCAGCACAGGACCTCCGCCTGTCTGTGCCTCCTCTCCCACACTGTAGATGACAGAGGAGTTAAACGGCGGATTAGAAATCAGAGACTTGTCCTATAGCTGCTCCGCTTAAACTCACCTGAACTTCGACCCCCAGTGAACTCACCTCAGTGTTGTGCCTGTACAGACCCAGACGGACTGTCATGCACATGGGTTTAGGATCAACAGGTCTGAAGTAGAATGAGGACGACTGCACATACATTCACTTTACGTACATTAGGGTTACAGGTGAGGAAAGCAGACTTTGAATGTGGACCGAACATAAACAAGCAACCTCATTAGTATTTTTGATATCAGTAAAAAGTAATTTTGCAAATAAGCTGGTGGGCACATGCACAAGACATCGATTAAAAGTTTGTTAAAACATTCGCCTCATGGGGCTCTGTGAAGCTGCTTGTTTTGAGTACCATCTGCCATGTGCATAAAAGCATACTTTATTTATCATTCCCATTAGGACCAAAACATTTAAATTGAGGTTTTAAATGCCTTAAATACTTTTATTTTGCATTGCTTTTGAACAGTCCAGCCGCAAGATGGTTGGACTTGGTATTGAATCTACATATATGACGGATCGTTGTGACTTTCACTCTTTGAGCATGTCTTGGTTAAATGGAGAGGATTGTGTTCGGAAGAACATCTGGCAAGGAGGAAGATTATTGATGTTGCCACAGAAATGGAGAAGAGTTGGCTCTATAAGGCGTAGCCCGTCCTCCGCTGTTTGTCCCATCTAAGGCCCATAGTTTACCAGAACAAACGCCATTCTCTAACTGGAATAAGCAGGAGATGATTGGATGTTTATAACAAGCACTGACTTGTCTGAGTTGCATTATGAGATGGCTTTACAACATGTTTATTTATGAATGGAGCACATCATAAAAACACACTCAGAGCCTATAAAATATTTCTATTCTTGTTCAGTGCGGTAACTAAAACTGCGTATGCACGGATCGATAGGGAGCCAATATTTCAGTGGCGTTATGGACTGCTCCGGGGCCGTGACAGGAACAAGGAGTGACAAGAGATGGAGTGCGCAGCGACACCCATCGAGAGCGGCACAGGGAAAAAAAGTAACTTGGATGTGCCCGCTGTACGGTTCCCAGACACACTAAATCATTACCACCATAAACCACAGGGCCAGTAAAACACACTGCCTCACCCCGCTATCACAACTGGCGGGAGAGAGCCACGCCGTCCCCCCATCTGGATCCATTACAGGGGGGAAAAAATAACTTCCCGCCCGAGCACACACACACACACACACACAGTCAAGTATGCACACATACGCAATAGGCAGCCGTATAATCAAAAAGGAGAGAGGGAGAGAGAGAAAGAGGCTCGAACATTTCAAAGACAAACATGTTTTTTCCTGTGGTCTAATAAAATTAAAAGTCAATGCCTCAGTACTGGTCTGGCCCCGGAGCTGCCTGGCAATTATAGAGCAGTAAAAAAGCAAATGAGAAAGAGAGCCAGGGCGGAGGGAAGGGAGAGAGAGAGAGAGGTACGGCCCAAGCATGTACGATAGGGAATACGCAGAGGGACATGTAAATTGGGGAAAATGTGTGAAATATTAGTGACGATGGATGTTGATATGTTTTCGTTGGTTGTGAAGTTGGAGGGAAATTTACAGAGGTAATGTAGTAGTTTATACTGATGTAAGTGAACTTCAAAGTTCAAAGTTTTGTGTGTCCAGCATTGCAGTATGGTTACTGTCAGTTGATGTTAACCTCTGAACCGAGCACATTTTCTCCAGTTTGGCTTGACCCAAATCTTAAAGCTTCTTGAAAAGCTTCCAAATAGCAATGAAAATGAGACGTAAACAAGGAGGAAAATGCAACAATAAAGCGACAAAAGAATGACAAAAAAAGTGACAAAAGTGTAATGAAAAGTGACATACATGTGACGAAATGTGACGAAATGTGACGAAAAAGTGACAAAAAAGTGCTTCAAATTAAAATGACGACAACATGGCAACAGTTGTGTAGGTCTTAGCTTTCAAATATGGCATTACACTGGCCTAAAGGCTCCTGTCAAGAGGCTTTTAGATTTGGGTAAAGCTGAACTAGAGAAAATACACTTGGTTAAGGCGAGGGGTAAGAGGTAAAGCGCTACAGTCTAGTGATTAGCGTGACCAAAAATATTTTGCAAAGGTCTTATATTTCTCCAAACAAAACTTTTTGTGCATGTGTGCTGAAAACAGAACAATGGGGTAAACTTGCCAAATTTAAAGCAGATGCTTATCTAGGCTTATCTAGTATTACTAGCTGAGACCCGGCCTTTGGCCGGGCCTCGCTAGTCTCCACATTTGATATTCAGAGATTGTGAGTGACTACAAAGAAATGTCCAACCCGTCACACAGTTTAGCTGTAGACCAGTGGTTCCCAACCCATTCCAAAAACTATGGCCACTACAAATGAGTAAAAGAATGAAGGCTCAAAAAAATTTCAAACAAACTGCAATTGGAGTGTTTGATGCACCCGTGCACCTCTCTTATAAAGGACAATATTTTCGCTAAACTTGGGGAACAGGATTCAAGAGACAGTGGAATAATTATGGATAAATATTAGGGGTTCAGCTGTAACGGTTTGGTTGACGGTGCAGGACCCGTGGTTTGGTGCATCACGGTAGTGTACAATAAAAAAAAAGAATGAGTAGGTTTTGAACGGAAATAGCCTAATGATCGTTATTAGACAGTATGTATAACCTTACAATAAAATTGGCAATGCTTTCAAAGCTGCTTTAGAATGAAATGTACCTCTGGGCTCACAATACGTGAAAGCAAAATAGAAAACAAATGGTACAGCAGCAAAGTAAAAAAAAAAATGAAAAAAACCTACGCAGTGCAGGCCATGCGCGCGTTAAGTGGTTTCATTTTCGCTTTGACTCACACGGAGGATAAATCAGTCGGAGCAGCGCGTTTGATTAGAGGCTCGTGTTTGAGCAGGTTTTGGGCACGCACGCACACGCACACACATACACACACGCACACATCGCCCTGTTTGGATGCGCGCACACGCACGGCAGTCAGAGCGCGTGCACGCGCGTTTGTGTGACAGCGGGTTGTCCTCGGACAGCAGCACCGCGGTCCATATGGACCCGTGGCCAATGCCCGCGGCCGGTGGGACCGTCACGTGGGGGCCGGCCGCGGATGTCCACGCACACACTCAGTACTGTCGCCAGGCTTCCTGGTGTTCCCAAACGGTCTCCCATCCCAGTCCTAACCAGGCCCTTCCCTGCTTAGCTTCGGAGGAACGGTCTCCCATCCCAGTTCTAACCAGGCACTTCCCTGCTTAGCTTCAAAGTCGGTGTGGGAAATAAACATGGCGGCGCCCAGGCGGCGGCCATTGAGATAGCGTTTTCTATAATAGATCTTTGGCACTGAATATTTGTTGAGTAAACCTGGGCCCAAAATAACTGATAGTTCTTACTCTCTATTTTTAACAAAATCAGTTTTATGAAACTTGTGGAAAAACTGTACTGTACTATATATATATATATATATATATATATATATATATATATATATATATATATATATATATATATATATATATATATATATATACAAAAAGAAAGAAAACAAGCCTGGTCGTTGTCATGTCCCTGTCAAAACTGTACTTCTTCAATAGGGTCCATCTAAGGCAGAACACCCTTATTATAAATGGGCAATAACTGTCACTATGGGTTTAAAAAGTTCAAGAGTTCGCCTTGTTTTCACTGTAAGTTGGTAGCTTTTTTCCTCTGAGGTTAACTCATAAAGTTGTCAGTGGGTCTTCTTCCATCACTCTTCCTACAGGGCACTGTCTTAAAACTTGAGGCAGCGCCTCTAATGCGTCCCCACTGGGCCGCAGCAGCAGAAAACCGAATTATCCCGACAGGAACCAGGACAATTACCAGGATGTACCAGTGGGACTGTGACCTCCCTCTGACCCCCCTGTCTCTGTCTTGTTCATAGCTCCCTCCCCTGTCTCCAGCATCCGGAAAGACAAGACGTCCCGAAACAGTGTGTCCCTGTCCTGGCAGGAGCCTGAGAGGCCCAACGGCATCATCTTGGACTACGAGATCAAGTACTATGAGAAGGTGAGTGCACATGTCCGTGTCCTGTTGTTATGCGGGAGCAGGTTTTGGTTCAGTCATGTTGGGTCTCTGCTCACCCCACACACATTTCCATAACTCCTTCTTCCATCTCCAGAGCTGCTGCTCCTTGGTGCAGTTTGCCCTGTTTCTGTGTGGGTCTGTGTGTGGCTGTCCCAGTGCCAGCAGTGGCCCCTAATCTCTTGATTAGTAGGCTGACAAAAGCTGTTTCCTCTGTAAACTCTGCTCCCTGCTCACCCAGACTTCCCTAAGATCTCTAACCAAGGCTGGAATCGAGGAAAAGTTAATGACGCAAGGGTCAATGCTTCCTTATTCCCGGCTTTATTCCCAAACGCATATTCAATTATGGAGAAAAGAAAGTGACAAAAAATGGCTGGTCCTGATCCGGTTAATCACAATGGTCTTTTGGGAATTACGTGGGACACACTGGGGCACAGACACACAAACTCAGTTCCCAGAGGATTCTCCACACTAGCTGCCGTATACACCCTGGGATTTATACACAAAAGCTCCCGAAATGCACCAGGGTGAAGCGGGACGAAGAGAAGACCCCAGTATATATGGGACAGAGGACAGGGGAAGAGGACACGTCATGGCAGTGCCCAAAACCCAAACCGCGCCACTTATAGGCCAAAAGGAGCTTTGAGAAACACACACACAAATGTAATTATACCCACGCATAAACAGTGCGGATAAACAGATTGTGTAAGCATGGATTATGAAAGTGCTTTTGAGGATGGAGTTAAGAACATTATACTGTCTGCATTAACCAAGAGGCAGGACGTATTCCAAATCTGCTTTTTATGTACTGAAATACAAATAAATAAAAAAACAATTAGTTCCAAACAGTACAGGATGGTTGAGTCGATGAAAAAGGATTCCATTTTCGTCATATTATAATGGGAGTGATCATAAGCAACTACTGCCGATTTTTCTTCTTCATGATTCAACCAAAGGAACCCGACATTCTGACTCAACACCAGCTCAGACTAAACTTTTTTTTTTTGTGGAAAATTGTGGATTATTTGGAGTCACTCTTGGAAATTCCCGAGCTGAGGCCTTCCCTCCACTTCCACAACGCTTCACCGCGATAAATCCCTTCTCCTAAGTGCACTCTGAGCAAATAGAATTTGTGGGAATACACTTTTCAGATTTGTCTTTTTTTTTTTTTCTCTTTTCTATATCTCAGGAATCTCTCAGGCTTCAAACGCACAGTGGTGTTTAGACTTTGAAGACGGAGGGAAGGACATGGCATGATCCTGCTGTACATAACATTGGTATAATTTGAACCGGCTTTGTTTGGATTGTCAAAGCGAGACGTGAACCAAATTACGCTGCAACGTTGTAAAGCCAGAGCTCCCAAACTGTGCAAGTCGCCCCTCCAGAGTCTGACTTATAATTTTTGATGATGATTCCTGACCGAGCACACACACTCTTTTAAACCTTGTCTTTATCCTTTTGTATTAACTCAGGCCTGATTAACTCTGGTTTAGACCCGGATTAATTGTGCCCTATAGTTCTGACCGAGTTTAGTCCAGGTTTATGTCTGGTTTGTTTCTTAATATATTCCCATAGGTCAGACCTGGGTTTAGACATGTTTTGTTCTTTTTGGGGGGAGGTTTGTTATGTACTATTTGCTATAGTCCTTATTTTGACATGGTTTAGTCTTGTTTTATACACTTTGGTCGCTGTTTTGATTTTAACCTTAAATCAAGACCACATACTCTTACCTTATGCCTCAACCAAGTGCATTTTCTCCAGTTCAGTTTTACCCAAATCTAAAAGCTTCTCGACTGGAGCCTACACCCGATAGGTAACTCATCATTTGAAAGCTGAGACCTACAAAACTGATCATAAATTTTTGTTGCTGGATTTTTGTCACATTTTGGAAGCGTTTTTTTTTTGTCTTGTTTTGAAGGGTTTTTTTTGGTTTACTTTTGCACCTTTCTTCATCGATATTTTTTTCTTGCTTTTTGACGTGTTTTGTCACATTTTGGAAGCGTTTTTTTTTTTTTTTTTCGTGTTTTTGTCGATTTGTTAATGTGCTGCTTTGTTATTTGTTGCATTTCTGACCACGTTTTTTGGGCGTTTTTTTTTCTCTTTCATCACTTTAATATTTTGTTTTTTGTCGCTTTTTTGGTTGTATTTTCATCCTTTTTTTTTTCAATATATTTTAGATTTGGGTAATGCCAAACTGGAGAAAATATGCCTGGTTCAGGTTAAGAGGTAGAGGTTAAGGGTTGAAGGGGCCAGATGCAAGTTAGCCATTTTATACTCACTACTGCCACCTCAGGTCATACATGTAACTGCACATTCTATAATAAGCTCCTGCATGACAGCACTTCGAACCCGAATCAACACCTTTCTGAGTGACAGTGCAGGATTTTAGAGGCAGTTGTGGTGAACAGGTCTGAGCTCATTCTACACATTAGGACATTGTTGGAACATGTAGGGGGAAGAAAATACATAATTTTGATATTTGTATAGTCCCTTTAAGGTTAGAAAAATACACTGTTTAATTATTACATAGAGAAAGTACATGGCATTTTTACTTCAGAAACTATAAATAAAATAATTTGAGCTACCCATGAAAACAGTGATGCCAATATGGTTTTGCATCAATTTTGATATTTTTTAAACTCTGTATAGTCCCTTTAAGGTTAGACAAATACACTGTTTAATTGTTACATAGAGAAAGTACTTGGCATTTTTACTTCAGAAACAATAAATAAAATAATTTGAGCTGCCCATGAAAACAGTGATGCTAATATGGTTTTGCATCTCCCCTTCCGTCTCGATTCAAACCTGTTTTGTCCCGTGTTTAGTCTCTCCGCCTGTAGTCTGTAACCTCATGCTACAGGCCGGTCCACACCTGTATGTGATTTGGCGGACATGTCCTGAGCCCTGAGCAGTGACAGGCCGGAGCGGATTTACCGTTGTCCCAATGCGTCCTGCTGTATCACTTACCTCCTCACACTCACACTCACACACACACACGGCTTAGAGCTCCATAAAACTGATCCGCGTCAACTATTGGGTGTGTGGTTTCTGTTGGACGGTATCTGTGTACACGCGATGCTGTCCGGACCGATAAGTTCCTCCTAACAACTCTATAGACTATAAAATTAGAACTGGATGGCAGAAATAACAATAATGGTAGAATTTTTTTTTTTTTGAAAGGCATTGGATGTGCTGCCAGAGATCAGCTCCAAAGCACAGAAAGTTTTCCATGCCGCAAACTGATCAGATCTGTTTTACCACTCAATTATTTTCAAAGTACATTGTGTAAAGTTTTATTGACAGCAGTTTAATAAAAAAAAATGGAACAAATCTGTCATGGTTTAAATGTTCCGCCACTTCGAGACGTTATATTTGGAATTTTGGAAACTAATGGGCAAACTTGAAAGTTAGTCATTACAGTGGATCAGAAGCAAGAGCACTCGAAATGAATATTGTATAGTTAAAAGTACAACACTTTCAGAATAAAGGTTTGTGGATTTGATTTTCCCATAAGGAGTCAAAATGAACTTCATCATCTATTCCGAAATGTCCTCACAAACTATTACATGACTTACTAGTTTCCCCATTTCAGAGGAAAACATGTACATAATATATGAGTTCACCAGTTCATTTTTACACATAATTACACATCATTTGTTTGTTTATTTTTATGTTCAAAACCTCTATTTCTGTCTGCTCTGGCTTTTATTTCCTGCTTACAAACACTCTCCACAGCGCCCTTCCCTCTTAAACCCGGCTCTCTTGTCTTTTCGCCATCATTTTTCTTCCCTCCGCATTGGGCAACATCTGGAAACAATGTGCCGAGGCGGGATCCTCCTGTTGTTTTATCAGAGCACACCAGGAGGAGAAAAGTAGTAAAAACTGAACCGGCATAACTCTCCATGTTAGTAAAAATGCCTAAGTGTCGGGAGTATTTGTGTGTTTACTTTAGATTTGTACCTCATACCGTATTTCCTGTATAAAACGCACCTCTGCATTATCCCTGTCTCGCCGCTTGTCTGTGGCAGGAGGAGCAGGAGACCAGCTACACCATACTCCGCGCCCGTGGGTGTAACGTGACGCTCAACGGCCTGAAGCCTGGTACGGCCTACCTGCTGCAGATCAGAGCGCGCACTGCAGCGGGATATGGAGCCAGCAGCAACAGCTTCCAGTTTGAGACCAGCCCTGACTGTAAGCAACATGCTCTGATTAGTTACATGCAATGATGCGACTGTGATGTTTAGACTTTGTAGACACAAGCTGTGAATTGTCAGTATTACAAGATCCACTTCTGACACAGTATGTCTATGGGCGATACCCGGGGTAAGCAAGTTCGCTCGGAGGAGGGCCGATTTTCTTCATTGTAAAAAGACCAAGGGCCGAACCTGACAATTTTAGCCAAAAGTTAAGCTTACAGATGCCAGTGCTGTGCATAATATCTGACCTCATTTGGTGTTTTGTTTGGACATTTTTAAAGTAATTGACGGTATTTCTCACATCTTTACAGTACTTAACTCATTTAGCGAACACGTTTTCTCCAGTTTGACCTTTCCCAAATCTAAAAAGCCTCTTGAAAAAAAAAAGCATGAGACGATGAAAAAGCAACATAACAAGAAAAGCAACAAAATGCCACAAAAATGCAACAAACACGCAGCAATAAAGTGAAGACAAGGTGGCGGCAATGTGAGGATGAATCGCAGATCAGTTTTAACGGTCTTAGCTTTCAAATGAGTCGTTACTCCCGATTTGGGTAAAGCCAAACTGGAGAAAATGTGCTCGGTTAAGGCAGGGGTTAAGAGGTTAAACTCTACAATGGTTAAAGTACCTCTGATTTGTGTCAAGTTATTTCTCAAAATCATCTTGAGGGCCAAAGGTTCTATGCTGGAGGGCCGAATTTGGCCCCCGGGCCTAACGCTGCCTTCCCTGGGGTATACCATCGAAATAACTTTATGTCATTGTACAGTTCACAGTCTGAGTCACCCATATGCCAAATATTATGCATGTAATTGATGGTGGCAAGATACTGGGACAGAAGGAACCAGAGATAAAAGTATCCCACGACCCTCATGGTCATATTTTTGTAAAAATATTGACTTATCCATTGCTCGTTTATTTGGTTCCACAGAGCGACAATATTTGACACAACTCATTCGTCATTTTCCATCGACTGGTGACATTTTGACATTGGAAAGGAGCCACTGTAATGACAGCATTTTTGCTTAATGAAGCATACTCCTCCAATGCAAATCACTTCTTTATTTGTCAAAGACTTTAATGAATGATCAATATTTTTCTTGTGTTTATGCCCATGCAAACTTTGTTCAATTTTCATATAACTTACTCATAACTTACTGGTGTTAGTGTACAGTACCTCATCAGTAAGAGCATATCTATGGACTTAAACATAGGATAAACGTATCCAACTTAAAGTGATACATAATAAGAGGGCGAGTGAGTGATACTGCCACGAAAGGATTTTTATTTTTATAAGTCGGTTGTGCCTCGGACCTCCTCTCTCCTCTTATAGCGATACATAATTACAGAAATAGTCATTATAGAGGAAATAGTAAGAGCCTGAGCCTATTGTGTTTTTTTTATTTCCCTTTGGTGGAGCAAATGTTGACCCAAATTTGACAAGATTGATACTGTAACATTATAAGCCATGACCTTATGTTGCCTGTATTTCCAGCTGCCTTCTCCATTTCTGGTGAGAACAGCCAAGTGGTCCTGATCGCCGTTTCCTCCGCTGTGGCCATCATCCTGCTGACGGTGCTGCTGTACGTCCTGATCGGCAGGTCTGTCCCCCAATCGCGAGTCCTCCCACCCGGACATTTTCGTGCGCTAAAACCAACTTTCCAATGCAATCATTCACGTGCCACGCTGCCAGAATATCCCCTAATGTCTTTGCTGTTATTTTAGTAAGAGATATGCGTGCATGGGTGTGTGCATTTGCTGTGCGTGGCTGGAGTTGGCAGTCCGGAGCGCTCGCCGAGAGTCTAAATCCATGGCTCATTATGAGACTTACTGATCCTCTTTTGGCTTATAAAACTCCGAATTACACACTCGCAGCTCATGCTTCCATCCTCTGCCCTCGGGTGAAGTCTTACTTGGACCATGTGGCATTTATTGTGACCCCGTTCTCTCTCTCTCTCTCTCTTTTTTTTTTGGTTTTCCAGGTTCTGTTGCCGCAGCAAATCCAAACATCCTGATGAAAAACGACTCCAATTTGGAAATGGCCACTGTGAGTTCAAACGCCACAAAACTGATCTCGCTGTGTACTCTTTCAACTACGGCAGACGTGCGGCCATAGGCAGATTATGGTTGGCTGAGTTGATATGTCTTCATTGAGAGCTGTCATGTCGAAGAAGCTGCTGGGGATTTTTATTTTTTTTTCCCGTGATGCATTGAGAAGACACCAGTCAGGCAAAGATCATTCTAAGTCAGAAAGTGGTTTCCCGGCCCATTGCAAATATATCCAAGCGGCTTTAGCAGCGAGACGTCAGTAACAGCATGTTCTCTTCACGGGACATTATTAATGATAGACTTTGCTGGATAAATCCTTTCAAATTGCTCCGCTTAAAAACCAGTTGGGTTGATTATTATTATTTTCTTTACATTTTAGCTTTTAGTGCAACCAGATTGTTTTGTTTTTTATCTGATTAAAAAGCAGTCAAGAGCTTCTTTTTAAATTTACATCCAGCTTCCCGACCTTGCCCTGCTTTTATTACCGTACAAAGTAATTTATTGGGAATAGCACCACCTTTAGCCCTGGCCTCTGCATTGATCCCAGAACTCCCATGCGGACCAACACCCGAGCTGGGATGGGTCAAACTCCAAAAAAGCGTTCATTTCCCAACAGGGACCTATAGAATGAAACTTTACTACTTGTTTATGAAGATTTAGTATCTCGCACCAGTTTCTGTTATTGGTGGTAATGTGCGTGGGGCTGAGGGCCACAAATCAGGCTTACAGTCAGAATTATCTTAAACAGCGTGCTCTGACATGGCCATGTATTACAGCGTGTTTGCACAGAGTGATTAATGCTAACAGTTTCTCTCTCGCTCTCTCTGATGTTGAAGTGCGTCTCCCCGGGATCCGGACTTACGTGGACCCACACACGTATGAAGATCCCAGTCAGGCTGTGCACGAGTTTGCAAAGGAGCTGGACGCGTCGAGTATTTCCATTGACAAAGTGGTGGGAGCAGGTGAGGAGACTTCATTCTGTGATGTCACGAACCCCATTACGATATATGCTTCTGGCCTTCGTTTTTGCCGAACCTAAGCATCCTTCAGCTTACAATACAGATATAGTAGACAAAAAATATTATATGTATCAGACAAAAACTGTCCTAAAGTAAAAGTATATAAGTATCCAGTTTCAAAAGTTAAAAAGCAAGCATTTCACGTGGATGGTGAAAATCATTGAAAGTTAAAGAACAAATAAGTAACTTAATAAATCATTTCCGAAGTCCCTCTGGGGGGAATATACTGTAAGTGTTATTTTTTTTTTTCATCTCCCCCTGGTGTCTCTGGTCAGAAAACCACAATTGCAACTTTCCTGCACCGAGGTGGAGGCGCAATACACACTAATAGAATCACGAAGAAGAAGGCTAGCGGGCAAAGCTAACTTCGGGCTAGCACCAGTATTTACGGCGAAGTCTGAGTTAAAATAAATATCTCCATTGTGTAATTAGATGTACAATATCCCTAACTTCGTCTTTTCTGTCAGCATAGTATTTACTCTCACGGACAATTAATGAGTAAAAAAACGTAGCATGTTACGACACCTCCAGTGATGCTTATGGCCTCTAGGGGCATGAGTTACTTAGTTCTGCTTTAATTTGCCTTTTATAAAGAAGATTTGTGATGTTTTCAATTCACACAGTTTTCTGACTTTATAATTCAGTTGTTTCGACAGTGCTATATTTCTATAGTTTTTAGATTCACCGACTTAGAAAGTACAAGAAATTTTAGTTTAAGTATAGTTTTATGTTTCTACTTTGTTACTTTGCCACTCAATGTTGCCAAAACTAATTCAATCTAATATAAAGTATCTGTTTGACTTGGCCTCATCCTGTCATACAGTTCAAATGAACAGTATTTGTCACACAATCAGTGTATTTTATTAGATCATATTTTTAATGAATCAAAGCTGTTTTCTGTCTCTCAGAGCTGCAGTCTCAACCCTTCACAACACGCCTGCACATACATAGCCTATATAATTTCACAGTGCATTTACACTGGGGGAGCCCGACATTAATCTCAATTTGCTTTAAACAAACACTCTTTTTGTGTCCGCCATTTTCACGTTTGCACCAACCCATTCGAGTTTCAACTGGTTCATGGTCCGTTTGAATGAAAAACACACACGCAGGCCTCGAATGTAAAGCCGCGGTGCCCTATATTGGCATTTTCATTGCAGCGGGCCGATCTGTGTGCGAGTGCCATATAACTCACAGCTGGAAGTGAGAAAACATTAAATGGCGCAGCGTGGAGCCCCCTTCCTCCCCGTGATGAGGGCCAGCGCTTTCCGCTTTCTCCCTGAGATGCTTCACTGACATCTTTCCAATCTTCACTCTTTTGTTCCCATGCAAACTGTTCCAAATTGGTCAACTGTCTTGAATTATCTGCAACATCAGCGGCCGCAGCACTTTTCCAGCCTCAACTGTGTGCATGTGTGAGGATAACAAACTTTTGATGACGTTGGACTTTTCTTTACGTTGTTTAGTGTTGCGCATTGTGATTTTATGCAGCTGCAAAGTTGTTTTCTTTTAAACAAATACTTTGCATTATGCATCATTTGCAGCACTGTGACAAAGACACCCACATAATGTATTCCCAAACACATGCATTCTCTCTAAATCCTCAAATCCTTGGTGGCCCAGACCAAACAAATACAGTCACACACAGGGATAAAGAACTAAGATGTGGATAAACTTCTTAAACAAAAGGTTTTGCACTTATCCAAGACCTATTGTTGTTGGGGTTTTTTTAATACAACACTAGCCATTACGAGATTATGAAGTACTATTTTCAGGTGGGAAGTACGATTACACCATACAAAACTTTGCTTTGCTTTTTTGGGTTGTGTTTTGATGTGTCACTTATTTAATCCTGAGTGAAAAATGTAGTAGTTTAGTAGTTTTCCATACTTCCTGTGGATATTAGTCGTGTTCAGGCTGTCTAAAACAATACACACTACAGTGTACACACTTTTGTTTTTCTCCTCTTCTGTCTTCATTAAAGGGATATTTCAGGATTTTTGACATAGGGCCTCATTTCTTCCAGAGTGTTGTTGATTTATTTATTAATTAATTTTTTTATTCATGCAGTCCTTATATTTGAAGATTTCAGTGGTGCTAGGCTAGTACTAGGCTGGCACATGTCTATGGTAACTAGTAGCCTGTATTAAAAACCTCTTCCAAATCATCGGGTAGTCCTCCAAACGTTGCCATATCTGATTTGTAGAAAGCTCCTTTGTGAATTCCACGCCTAGTAATGCCGGCCGCAGGTAAACCAACTAGCAGATCACTCCGCCGCTGCGTAGCTTACAACCAGGAAGCTGATGCTGCTCAAATATAATTTCTTTTAAATGCAAAATGGTTATATTTCAAAAATGATTCAGTCAACACAGACATTTATATCGGTAGTCTGGTGTCATAAGTGATTTGCCTCAGGTGCACTGTGCTTGGGTCAGACTGTTTTTAATGCAGGATACTAGATACCATAGACATGCGCTAGCCTAGCACTAGCCTAGCACCACTAAACTCTTCAAATATAAGTACCGCATGAATTAAAAAAAATATATGTATCTCCAGAAATCAACAACACTCTGGATAACTAGGAAATAAGGCCCTATGTCAAAAATCCTGAAATATCCCTTTAAGTAAGCTCACTTTAGACTGTTGATTGCCGGCAAAGGCAAAAAGCCCAGACTGGCTTGTGCTTACATGGGTCAAACTGACGCTTCAAAGTCCAGTACCTACGTCTGTCTCCTCTTTCTCTCTCGCTGACCACATAAGAATTGGCGAGGCCTCACTCAAATGTTCACTGCAGAGGCCGAAAAAATGTCCCAAAACATGCATCCTTCTGGTGTTTAGGAAGGTAGCAATTACAACTAAGATCTTCAAGGCTTTCTGGGCATGGAGCGCTGGACTGTATGACCCCGTGTAGCATTCAGTATATAGCTTATGACATCATTCACATTCATATTAATAACCCACACAAACACGTCGAGCCCAGCATACACACGCCGCTGTTCTGTCTAGCCAAATCCCTGTCATGCGCCGTTGCATGGCTGGATGGCCATGATGTGCCCTACAAAGCTTACACTACACACTCTTGCTCTCTGCAGTGGGCTCCCAGACAAAGATTGATGTACAGTATTTGACTGAAGAAGAAAAAAATTCTAATCTTTTGTCTTTTTTTTATTGAAAAAGGGTGATATGAGAAGCTAGCAGGACTTGAGTTCGTCCTACCAGTTCGGAGTTGAATGGCACTAATGCAGATTAGTGCTATAAATAAATGTGTGAATACAATCCTAAGTACATAATGCAGTTTTACAGTGAATGTTTTTTTCAAATGCAGTTTTCGAACCGAGCACATTTTCTCCAGTTCGGCTTTACCCAGATCTAAAAGCTTCTTGACAAAAAGTGTTAAAATAGCAATGAAAATGAGGATGAAAACGCAACAAAAAAGTGACAAAAGAGGGTCAAAAACGTGCCGGAAAAGCAACAATAACACAATAAAAATAAACAAAATAAACAAAAATGATGAAAACACTACAAAAAAGTGATGAAAATGGGACCAAAAAAAGACACAAAAACACAACAAACAAAAAAAATGGGATAAAAAGAGTTACGATCAGATCTTAGCTTTCAAATGAGGTGTTACTCTGGCCAAGCTCTCCAGTTCAGAAGCTTTTAGATTTGGGTGAAGCTGAACTGGAGAAAACTACTTCGCTATTCTATTCCCTTTTTTATAAGCTCAGTATATGCTTGACTCTGTGTTGAAGGAGAGTTTGGAGAAGTCTGCAGTGGGCGTTTGAAGCTTCCCAGCAAGAAGGAGATCTGTGTGGCCATCAAGACGCTGAAGGGAGGATATACTGACAAACAGAGGCGGGACTTCCTGGCCGAGGCGTCGATCATGGGGCAGTTCGACCACCCCAACATCATCAGACTGGAGGGAGTGGTCACCCGCAGTAAGTACAAGCAAATGAGAGTCCCACACTAATATGCTTCTTGGTTTATCCGTTTTACTCTACCTACCCCGTCTCATCATTCCTAATCATTTCATGAAGAGAAGTGCTCGTGATATGTTAAGAGTTTAGGTCTGTTAAATAATAATTAGTATCTCTTTTAATAAAGCATAGAAGTTTCACATCCAACAAGAATATAGAAAGGCATGAATAGTTAAAGACACTCTACATCATTTACTGTACATTAACAGCATCTCCAGACAATCTTTTCTACTGATTTCGTATTTTCCCATCATCTTTGACGAATGACCGCTCCGTGTCCAGTGCCGGTGTGAAAGAAACAGGAGTTGTATTGAGTGGCGGCGGTGTAAATCTGCGCAGATCAATGCTCCGTGATCAAAGCCTGTGTCCAAAGCAGGCATAAATCCATAAATCCATAACTGTGACTCGCCCCCCCTCTGGGCCTCTTTATGCGATCATTAGCACTCACAAAAGAGCGCGGGGAAAGGAGCGAATGCGGAAAAAAGGCAAATAATGAGAGTGAAGTTGGTAGAGCAGAAGCAGCGCGGGCCTGAGCTCTCCCTCCGGCTCGATGCTCGTTAGGTGCTTCTGACACTGCAGCAAGACAATACCTGAGGTCCAACAGAAGATTCTGCAATACCGCACTTTCTTTTAGTTTCTTCTGCTCCACCTTTCATCATCTGCATTGCATAAGGCTTGGTTTGGATCTTTGATATCAGTAGAAACGCTAACTCAGTCTCCTTAATATAAATGCAGTGAAAATTAAGGCTTGTTCTAAAATGTACTGATAAAATAAAGGCATTTTGTATTCTGGCTGTGGTTAAAGCCACACCATGAAGAATTTTTACCCAATAAATAAAGCATTTTTTTTTTTATGACAGATACTTTTATAATTGAAAAATGCCTCATAAATGTACAAACAAACGTTTATGAGGCTCACCTCTCCTAAGACATGACTGTAAACTTCACCAAGAGTGGGTACGTCTCCAGCTCGTCTCCATGGAGATGTGACGAAAGGAAGTAGAATTTGAGATTTAAATAGGCTATGTTCACATTAAAATCCATTCTTGGATTACCCACTGCAGTAATAGCATTTTCTGTGTTGAGCTGGTCATATGGAGCATGTTTTGTTTAGCCGACAACAGTATAGTCCAAAATGTTGCGCAGTGTACCTTTAAGATTTGACCAACATCTGATTGTTTAAATAAAAATGTGATGTGAATTGCCTTTTGGGAATGAACATGCGTGACAGTTGTATATTTATGTGTAAGCCTTTGCGAAACTATAATAGTGTGTACCCCACCTAAGTCCCAATTCAAAGCCATGCCATGTATGGAACAGAAAAGTTCTAAAACATAAAAATCTATAATTATAGTGTTTCCTGAAACAGGAACTTTTCCTCTGGAATAGTTGGCATGCACCGCGCAGTAGGCATTCCCCTTGTTTTTGTAATATATCATAGCGCAGTATTTAGCCTGTGTAAACATTCAGAGTGGAGCCCAGCGCACAAACACAGAGCTGTGCAAAGACTGATAAATGCAGGCCATAGTTTCAGGATGTCGATTTGACACGCTCTCCCTCACACATACACTCTTTCTCTCCCTCTTTCTCTCTCACTGCTTTGGGGTGATTTATTAAGCTGCTCCTGTTAATTCTTAATAATACTGGGACTTTCACAGACCATTTACCTCGCTGCTACTTTTGGCCGATACACACGTGCTGCATATAACACACACTGATATACAGATGCATGTATTACGCTCTGTTTCTGCTCACACTTGCATTCGGCGAATAAACTGGCTCTGGGCCTTTTGCTGCGGCTGCCAGTGAGAGGAGAGACAGAGCAGGGTTAGGGAGAGGAGGACAAGCCGGGAGGAACCAGAGGATGTCCCTGTCTGTGTGAGCGACCAGACTCATCGATCATAAACTTTATGAATCAGGGGTGGTTTTTGGAGCACGTTTGCAGAAACAATAGCTGGACATAGATTATATTTGCATGTCTGGAGAGATTTCTCTGTCATCTGTCAACTGGGTCATAGGATTTCAGTGCAATCAAGGTCATGGATATAGTTTTCTTCAAATGTGTTTTATGCATGCTGGACACTTTGGCAGTTTCAGCCACTGAGCAACAGATGTTTTGTTCCGATAGTGTTTGCTCATAAAGTATTCTGGTTGAATTATACTGAAAATGTACCTGCATGCTGAAATTTAACAGTTATTATTTCAAACTGATAATGAAAACATGCTGGAACCAATGGGGCATCAAAATGTAACAATAAATCTGGACATTTACCTGCTCTTAAAGTCAATGGAGACAAATATGTGCTTGAAGTGGCCTGAACAGTATTTTCAATCCGACTGCTTTGCTTAATTTAGAGATTTGCACCTCATTAAACGAAAGCAGGGCTCATTACAGTGGCAGGGTGTGTTTAATAGTAGCTTATAGTTGATTCTCTGAAAGGGTTCAAAGTCCAACATCAGGTTGTAACAAAAAGAGACAGCTCCATCTTATTGCCAAGAAGAAAAGGTCTCTGCCAGGAAAAGAATCACAGTGTAAAATGCCAAGACTTTGCGCATCGCTACATCTGCCTGCTTATTCGCTGCGACAATCCCACGAAACATTGAGAGAATAGCAGGTGGCCAGGTGTAAAGAGGGCCACAAGAGGAGTATAGTATGGGCGCGCAATCAGAATAAGGAAAGAGCACTGGCCTGGTGAATCCGGGAGTACAAAGCCATCTGGGACACAAACGCGTCCTGACACTGGCGCTGCCCCCTTTAACAGCCTCTGATTTAAAGGCCCTCGTCCCTTTTCCCCCTGCAGTCATAAACCCCACTCTGGCCCTTGGTCTGATCATATACAGATGATAGCAGGCCGCGCGGATTTACAAGCAGCTCTTCCATCGAAATAAAGATGTCACGTTCTTGAAGGCTGACCCGCCGGGGCCCTAAAACCCGCGCTCTTGCTCTGAGTGTGAACGGAGGTGTCTGCTTTAAGTCAAGCTACAGCCCGGCGCTCCTCTGTCACAACTGCGCCGTTATCACAAAATAAATCTGAAGGTGAAGATGGGACTTTGGGTGTAGATATGCCCCGCTGGAGACAGCTCCATTCGCGGTCATATCTGAATGGGTAATATATGGAAGTGATATGAAGTAGCAGGCAGTGATTCTGGCCTCTGTGTTGCAGGTAAACCAGTCATGATCGTCACGGAATACATGGAGAATGGATCACTCGACAGCTTCTTGCGAGTAAGTAGCACACAGCAGTAAATATGGAAACAAAATTACTTGAAGGACTTGATGTTTATGGTAAATGCTGGTGAGTTTATGGGGCGACAGTGGCGTATATGGTACAGCGGATTGCCTCATGGTCAGGGGTTCGAATGCCAGCTCCCGAAGGTGCACACTGTTGTTGTGTCCTTGGGCAAGAAATTTCCAAATAACTTGAATATATCTTCACTGGACCGTAATTAGCCAAATGCATTTTCTTCATTCGGCACTACCTAAATCTAAAAGTTTCTTGAGACCCTAGGCTCCATCCGAAACCTCAAATATGTTCCATGTCCTGATCTCTCTGTCCCTGATCCTTTATCTTTCATGGGCTCAACTGTTAGATCTCTATATGCAGTTAGTGAACTGGCGGCGTGGTGGCTTATGGGATGGCACATAGCCCCCAATCCCTGGTGAGTTAGCACCAGAGGGCCCTATGCTAAAGTAGCTATGACAGTTAGCATACAGGCTCCTTTCCCTAACTCCTTCCTAACTGACAGCCCAATTCGGAGGCTTCTTATCATGTATCACTTACCAATTTAAGCGTTTTGGATCCAGCCTTACAAAACGGGTTTTCGTTGTTTTTTCTTTCACACTTTTTTGTCATGTTTTTGTCACTTTTTCGTCTTGTTTTTATGCCTTTTAGTTGTGTTATTGTTGCTTTTTATACGTTTTTTGTTGCTCTTTTGTTGCTCTTTCAGCATCATCATCTCTTATGTTCTTTTTTCATCCTCCTTTTTGTCGCTAGTGTGACGCTTTGTTCACGAAGCTTTTAGATTTGGGTAGAGCCAAACTGGATATAACGTGCTTGGTTCAGATGAGGGTTAAGAAATTGTTAAAGGTTGTGTACCTGATTTGTATATTTTCATTGTTTTTAGTAGTGGGGTGAAATTATGTTTTATCTTTACTAAAACTATGACAGCAGACATTTGTTTGTAAAAAAAAATGTAATTCTAAAGCCTGAGCTATGAAACAAGGTTCTTTTTGAAGAATTGGGGAAGTTAGGAATGAGTTCAGATCAAAACTAATCAATGTACGCTTTTCCTTAATAATTGTTTGAAAACACAGCAAAAAACACTCACAGGGCCTTTTACTTTAAGCTAATTGGTTGAAAATGTGTATTTGTTTACCCACATTCGTTGACTGTGCTGCCTATACTGTGCTTTTTTTTCCACTTTGAATAGTTTATTTTTTCCAACGACAAAGATTTATTGACTGAGCGTCACGTCTATATCCCTAAAGCCTGCCTAAGTGCTGCATATTTGATTATTATGCGCCAGGCTCCTGAAGAGAAATGGACGGGCTTTTGTGAAATTATTCTAAGCCTCGCCGCCAAACCACAACACTGGCATAAAGCTTGCGTACCAATGTCTGTTTTCGTCCTTTTCCACGTGTCTGCGTAGTATCTAGACACATCCAGGCGGGCAGCAGTTTGTCTTGACGTCTTCCCAAGAGCTCTGCACATTATCACAACTGCAATGTGTCACTTATGGGGGAACCCACACATCCAGTCCCATGCAAATTGAGTATAGGTTTTGTTCGACTTTGTATATGTGTCTCTTTGAAACGAGGAAGCCAGGTGGTCCGGCCACTAATTGCTCCAGACGAAAAGGAACGCAGGTTGGTTTTCAAAGCCCCAAAAAAAACACACCCTTCATTTTCCACCGTGTGACCTGCTCTCTGACCAGAGCGCAGCCAGAAAGAGGAAATGCCACGGATGGGAACTGAAGTGAAATGGACAATGTTGTTTATAAGTGCCGTTACATGGAGTGGACTGAAGGGTTAAGCCCTGTCGAACTCTGACACACAAAGGAGACAGTGATGTGTTTTGAAACCCAAAATCCCATTATGTGATATTGTGAAATTAAACGGGGGATTTGATATGAAGTAAGGAGAAAAGCAGAAATTCCTGGTTAGTTTCAGGTTCATGTTGACTTTTCGGGTTTTAGTCACATTAGTGGTATTATACAAGCTATTGTTTGGTAGATATGATACAGAACACATTAAAATTCTAAGTTGGTCTTCTACTTTTGACTCTGGGCCTTGAAATTCTAAGTTGTTGCATGGTCTTCTGCTTTTGACTCTAAGCCATCAAACGGAAAACAAAACCTCCTTCATTTGCATTGAGAATAACACATTTACTCACTTTAGATTCTCTAAATTCTATCACGGCCGCTGAGTTTACAATTCCACAGTGTAAAACGGAGCGGAGAATGTCAAAGAAGGTGTCTCAGAAAGGGTAATGAAGTACTAACACATAGGGGCACCGTTTTATGCAAATGAGCACAAAGGTCAGACACATTGCATTAAAACCATTATATTAAAGCTTTTCTTCTTTCTTTTCTGTCTGTTTGTTTGTTTGTACAGAAGCATGACGCACAGTTCACAGGGATCCAGCTGGTGGGCATGCTGCGCGGGATCGCCTCCGGGATGAAGTACCTGTCAGACATGGGCTACGTGCACAGAGACCTGGCCGCCCGAAACATCCTGGTCAACAGTAACCTGGTGTGTAAAGTGTCCGACTTCGGCCTGTCCCGAGTCCTAGAGGACGACCCGGAGGCTGCGTACACCACCAGGGTGAGTGGGACAAGAACAGCATTGCTTTAATACAATATATTTCCTTTTGTTTGGACATAGTTTTTACACGTAATGCCATACATCGAGTCAGTGAATGAAATATACAGGTTTGTCTCCCCGTTTTTGAATCGAGGAACTTGAGGATTAGTAAATATTTGTAATGTCTAGAAAATATGAACCTAATATATTAGTATTTTACACGAAAATAAGAAAAGATTGATTGTGAGGACAGGTACAAAAGCAAGTTATTACTTGCTCTGCGGTGTTGGGGGTAACGTATTACAAAAGTAACAAGTTAACCAAGGAATATATCATCTTACTTACAGAAAATACCAGAATATATTAGTCATTACAATTCAAGTAACTCGAGTTACAAGTGTATTTAAATGTATGAACGACAAAAAGCCAAACCCCCCCAACAGACACTGTTGTCCGTTAAGATCTGCTGTTGTGTGAAGCTAATGTCGTCAAAACAAAACAAAGAGAATGAGGAAAGAGAAGAAAAAGGAAATCTTTGACTGCACTTTTGCTTGGTGGCATTAATATTGCTTTCAGTTTACATCTTGCCAAAAGTAACTCAAAAGTAACTCAAAGTATTGTAACTCAGCTACATTTTTGAAACAGAAATATGTTATACAAGCATGTTTTATTTGTATAGCTGTAACTACTAATACAGAATACAGGTGCTCATCATATTATAAGAATATCATGAACAAGTTCATTTATTTCTGTAATTCAACTTCAAATGTGAAACTAATATATGATATAGACTCACGACATGAAAAGTGACATGCTTATGGCTTGCAGCCTATTTTCAAACTATTTTAATTTTATGAGATTTTTAATTTACAAGCTGAGCCATAATCATCGAAATCATAACAATTAAAAGCTATACATCTCACTTTGCATGTAATGAGTCTATCATACATTAGTTTCACAGTTTAAGTTGAATAACATGATATTCTAATTATATGATGAGCACCTGTATTTTACAGTTTTAAAGTAACTTGCCCAACACTGTTGCTATGACTCTCATTGTCGGTGTGCAAAAGTGTTCTGGCCTGAATAGGGTAAACAAAAAGACTCATATGATAATCCCTGTTACTAATTGTAGCCACTATTTCATTGTTTGGCTAGCAACAACCTTGTGCTCTTTCCGCAAGTATTGAACCTATTATCAACGTGGAATCCACCCTCAACCCTAAGAGCCAAACACTTGATAAAACAAGTTGAATTCCAACCGTATGTTTTCTCACGTATTACAAGGTTGAAGGAAAGTATGAGCGCACCTCCAAGTTGTCTACTGCATCAAACAATGAAGAAAGAGAACTTTTTCCTGTTACAAGTTAAGCATTACCTCATAATATCACATTTTATGAAACAGAAACCATATCATTTTGATTGCATTTCCCTACGCCAGCCCGTGTATTCTTGTGTGTGGTCACTCTCATCACGGTCTCCTGTGGTTTTGGGCCGTGCGTGCAGCCCCTTCAAACACGGTACAATTTTCTGGCTGAGAATTGCTCGTCAAATAAACAGCCCCGGCGTTCCATTTTGCCTTTTCTCCCAGAAATACATAATCTAAAATAATAGGGAAGAATAATAAACTCTGCCACTCCGTTACAGTAACAGACAACGCTCCGCACATGTGCTGGAGCTCCCAGACGCACATTGTTTTCTATCTGTCTACTTACTATGCAAATGGACTTTCTGACAACAGGCCTATCCGTCCAACAGCAACAAGACTGGAGGATTCATTTGTCATGTATTTCACTGTTGTTCACCCTGCAATTACTTCCTCAGGCTTATGCACAGCCTAATAGGCCGCTTTGTAACAGAATCCTTGTTCAAATAATTATATCAAGTTATAGGCAATTTGAATCAATTAACTGTGTAATTCACTCTTTATGTATACATTATGGTAGTGGTTCAACTGCAATTAAATGTGGACTTTTAACATTATATGGCAAAGGCATTCGTAGCCGATTTTGTGCCTGTAGGATTGATTAAACGGATTGCTGGAAACATTACTGAATTAAACACCATCAATACGCACTTTGATGAAGGATGTGCTTCGTTTTTAGGGAGGGAAAATCCCAATCCGATGGACAGCTCCAGAGGCGATCGCCTACAGAAAGTTTACCTCCGCCAGTGACGCCTGGAGTTACGGCATTGTTCTCTGGGAGGTGATGTCGTACGGAGAGCGGCCATATTGGGAAATGTCAAATCAGGATGTAAGTATTAGCCTGGAATAACGCAAGAATATCACTACCAAATGTGTACTGGCTTTCAAGCGAATGCACTATGTGTTTGTACAGGTAATAAAAGCAGTGGACGAAGGGTACCGCCTGCCCCCGCCCATGGACTGTCCCGCAACGCTGTACCAGCTCATGCTGGACTGTTGGCAGAAGGAGAGGAATAACAGGCCCAAGTTTGAGCAGATCGTCAGTATCCTGGACAAACTTATCCGCAACCCCGGGACCCTCAAAATCACAGCCAACACCACCTCCAGGTAAAGACCGACTCTGTGGCTCATTTTTGTCTTTACGTTGAGCAGTTTCACCACTTTTAAAAGCAATGATTGGCACTCTTAGTGGTTTACAAAAGGCCCTAGGATTATTGTGTTGCCTTGTGTCTGAATCAGCAGTTCATCTACTGTATATCATCTGTCTTATTATTACAAGCCATACCTTTCAAACATGCTTTTGTTCATGATTCATTCCAGAGAGTGTGAGCAACTGTATTTTCCGATAATTACTGTAAAGACAATAACAAGTTGTGGTCGGAAGCAGAAGTGGAAAGGTGGGAATTTAGCGCTGGATTGTACTTACTTCCTGTTTGGGGCTAGATTTGGGCATTAATATTACTTTCCTCATTCCTGTTCAGAGTTATGGGAATGCTTCATATTTCATTTTCTATTTAGTTAAACTTCTTCCACTCCTTTTTGTACTGTGCTTTTGTAAACTTGGCTTTGAAAGAGAGTTCACAAGTTCTCTTTTGTTCCTTTTGATTGTAACAGCCTTTATGACGCTTTGTAGAGGTACATTGTGTTGCCCACATGTTCAAAATAAAAATCACTGATTCATTTCCTTAGAAGTCTAATGAAATCCCACAACACAGTTCACAAACACAATTGATAAACTCACTCAATATGACACTTGCATTGCCAGTGTTTTGTTGCCCTTGTCCCAACACTTTTCCGCGATCTGTCATGTAAGAAAAAGAAATATTAAAAATCTGCTCCTCTCATTTTGCACAACTGAACATGCCCCCAAAACTACTGTAACAGCTGTAGTCCCGCGCACCAAGTTTTTTTATTTTGGTACTTTGTATGTACTTTGCACTGTTCTCTGTTGTTGGGACCATATGTCTCCCTTGGGACTGTGGGTCAGCCGCTAGAGCCAATAAAGTATTGTCGGTTCTGGCTAGGGAGGGGTACACACACAAGGCACTGGGCTATGCGGGCAGACGGCTGTGGTATTACGGAGACGTCAAAGCTCATAACATTGACTAATGATTTCTTAAGAAAGTGGAAATGGGTCCCTTGGAGTTTGCATGTAATTTTCCTGATTGGCTTTTAACACTGGGCGAGCACAGGCTGGCGACACAGGCGAGGCGTGGTGATTTATTGCCGCTGTGTGTGTATGTGTGTTAGCGAGAGAGAGAGAGAGGTGGCACACGGGGAGCAGCTGCACTCGACTCCCCGCACCTCGTTTGTCTCAGGGCTGTCCCGTGCGACTAATGGAACACCCCCCTCCCCCCTCCCCCTCCTTCCTACAAGCCCAGGCCGGAGAGTGAGAGTGTGTGCACGGGGGCTTCACTGTCAATAGATGAGAAGGATTGGGGACAGTACGCCAAGGTTGAGCGTTGGCGTAATGGTCGTCATAGGGCAATGAGAGACCAGACAAGGTTATGGTGCACTGATCAGGGGAATTAGTTTCCCATTGTCTGAAGCATGAGAGACACATTTTCAGCATCTTGTTCTGTGCGCTATATATTTAAAATGTGTTTAGAAAAATGTATTGCTTTCCACTTCCACCTCTACGACTGCTACTGCTAATGCCAACCACTACCACTTTTGCCACTGACACTGCTATTTAACCTCTTAAAGGTAAATAAAAATTAAAAAATTAAAAATGATTAAATTAAGTATTTTCCTCCCCCTACATGTTCCAGCAATGTGTAGAATGAGGCCAGACCTATTCACCACAACTGCCTCTAAAATCCTGCAGTGTCACTCAAAAAGTTGTTACTTCGGGTCCGAATTGCCGTCATGCACGAGCTTATTATAGAAGGTGCAGTTACATATATGACCTGAGGTAGCAGTAGCGAGTATAAAAGGCCAAACTTGCATCTAGCCCCTTTAACCCCCGGTTTCACCAAGAGCATTATCTCTTTGATCTTTGTCACAGCCTATAGGCCAGAGAAACGCCTCATTTGAAAGCTAACAACTCATCGAAATGTTGTCACTTTTTTGTTGCGTTTTCGTCACATTTTTGCTAAATCTTTATCGCTTTTTGTGGCTTTTTTGTAGCGTTTTCTTCACACATTGTTGTCACTTTTTCATCACTTTTTTGCCATTTTTCTGTTGCTCTTTTGTCACTTTTCTCTGGCTCTTTTGATGCTTTTATTGTTGCATTTTCGTCACATTTTTGCCCAATTTTTGTCGCAGTTTTTGTCACTTTTTTGTTGCTCTTCTGTGTCTTTTTTTGGTGCGTTTTCTTCACACATTTCTGTCACTTTTTCGTCACTTTTTTGTTGCTCTTTTGTTGCATTTTCACCCTTGTTTTTGTCTCATTTTCGTTCCTATGTTAACCCTTTTTACTTAGAAACTTTCACATTTGGGTAAAGCCAAACTGGAGTAAAATGGGCTTGGTTCAGGTGGGGGTTAAGAGGTTATTCAAATGAAGTATTACAAATAATAGATTTAGAAAGTAAATACTAAAACAAAATCACTAAAATGAGAAGCCTCTCTGCCTCCTTCAGGGGCAACAGTAGTATTTTTCACAACTAAATTTAATAAACAGAAAACTACATAAAACTACACAAATTCTGCCAAGACTGAACAAAGGAATAATAGCTGTTCAACAAAAGTGAAATAAAACTTTGGAAAATCCATTGTTTAGGGAAAAGTAACTACTTTCATACAAGCCAACAATGTGTCAGTCTGCTTTAGATTTTTAGCAGTTTGGAAAGATTCCATGTGTATCTGCCAATATTACGAGGCAACATGTAACAGGAGAATTACTTCAATAATTACATTTTTGGTTCACTTTTCAATATCCCTCAGCTATCAGAGAAAGCCTCCACGATTCTAAGAAAAGGAACAGCACCGGAAAATAATTGTAGTCAAGGTTTCCAAATTAAATACAGCCCTTGAAGACAAATATTTGTACGTCCGTGTGCCAAATGAGGATACTTTCTGATTTCTGATGTTTGAATCGAGGTTAATTCGAAGCGTCTCGTGCGCGCAGGACCTGCACACCGCTTGCACACTGCCTCTTGAGTTCAGAGAGCCACACGCTTGACTGGGATCAAATTAAAATGTCACACTTCAATCAGCTGGCCCTGATAAATCCCATCAGACCACCTGAGGAGAGCATTGATTAAAGCTACATTATATCCATCATATCCAGCAGATGCCAACTTCAGACTAATCATCATTTTAATTTGGATGGTTCGCATGCACGCTCGCTTCGGCCCTGGCTGCCCTGTGCGGCTGATGTCCCAGAATCATCCTCACGATCAGAAACAGTCACTCTTTGATGATGTCATAAGTCTCTGCCATTGTCGGAGGTTCTCTGCTTACAATATACTGTATATATATATTTACAGTAATGGATAGAGGATACAAATATTTAGGAATGAGAGTGTGAATGGGTGAGTGGATCCTTGCTGTAAAGCGCTTTGAGTGCCTAATGTAGGTGGAACAGACCATTTACCATTACCATTCATTTCAAACTCAATTAAGTGTCAGTTTAAGTTTTATTTAGTTGGTTTAGTTAACCATAGTACTGCCTTCAGTCTCCTCTGAAGCAATGCACAGCCTCCTGGGTGTGTCCCTATTTCGGAGCGTGGTGTCCTGCACTGATCAGCTCCTCCACCTCCTACTTCCTCTTCTTCCTGCACAGCTCCACAACAGTCTTTCACCATCTTCTAGGAACGGTGTAGCAGACGAATATAATCTAATCTCCAGTCTAATTCTCCAGTGAATGGACAACAGTAGTTGTAGGGTTAGAAGCTGTGACCTCCTTGTTCGTCCCTTTTTCGTTTCGTGTAGTGCCTTTTGTGACGCCTCCACTGTGCTGCAGGTGTGGGGAGCTCTTCAGTGTTTCTGAAGAAGAAATATGTAGGTCTCAAATGTCTTTAGCTCATAATCTAGCTGTTTGTTTAAAAAACCTGTGTCCGTCATGGCTAGTACGGACTCTCTGCAGTAAAAAAAAAAAATCAAAAATCATAACTGAACCTCACAAAAACACAGCAAAGATGTACAAACGTAACTTGTAAAATGATGTGGAACACAGAAACTACAAATGCAGTTTACAGAAAAGGGCAAAAACGCAGCTGTACCAAGAGAGAGGGAGGTTGCTGCTTGTTTAATTTCACCATGACACCAGGGTTAGACAATTGTCTTTTAGTTTGTATAATGTAGGGTGAAATGCTATTGCCTGTATGTGGAAAAACGTCGCTGCTTGTCATTGTTACAAGCAACAAATAACGTTACTTTACATTTTTGGCTATACATCAGCAACATTTTTTCTCACAAATCCTTAACCCAAAATGAAATCATAATGCAGTGACTCGAGCGCATATGCAACTGTTCAAGATCCTCTCATCTCTGGAGAGCATTAAACTAAGACAGTCCAGCGGTGGTTATGTGGGAGTCAAAGAAATGAAAGATATAGAGCAAAAGGCACAGAGAAAGGTTGTTTGAAAGAATGGGCTTTATTATCCCTCAAGTGAAATTCAGAAGTCTTCATTCTCTCAGAATTCCACTTATGTGCTGCGTTCAGTCTTTCCCCGATCATGTGGTCTCCGTCCCAAGCCGCCGAGAGATGTTGCTGAAACGGTAAGAACAAAAGAAGCAGAAAGTGGTAAGAAGAAGCGAAACAAGGTCATTTGTAGTTTACCTCCCGGCGGAGCTCGGAGGAGAGGAGGGACGTGAAGAATAGATGAAGAGAGAGATCAATACCACAGCTCAGGAAGAAGAAACAAAACTCAGACACCTTGAATTCTTCTTCCCTTCTGGCTTTTCCATTCCGACGATACCACAGCAAAACATGCAGTATTTTTTATTGGGTAAGTGGTGTGTGAGTGAGTATTGGTGGTGGTAGGAGGGTCCGTTTGCACAGATGTGTGCAGCCACGCTTCTGTTTGTCCTCCACCTCAAGAGCAGCCATTGCCACATAAAGTATGGAGTAAATGCCTCTTGTGAAGTACTTTGAGGGTTTGTGATCAATAAAAATATGCATTACTCAAATGCAATACACAAATACGATTCCCTTCCATAATGAGTTGGCAAATGTATATGGATTTGGCAAATCCATCAGTCTGTTTGGGTTTGGTATTGACAAGAGTACAATGGCCTATAATGAAGTTTGAATGAGTATAATTAGTATACTACAGATAGTATGGTACAGTTCACTTTGCAGTCGCGTTTGTTGAAGCAATTTCCTGAAACTAAGAAAACATTATGATGAGGACAAGATCAACAAAAGCTTATAAAGCAAGTGAAACCTTTACCAAGATGGCAATGAATACAATGTTTTACTTAATTTAGCTTGTTATGTTTATGCAACAGATAATTGCCTTAAACGCGTTTTCACATGAGTTTATCCGTCCTCTCATGGAGATTTACACGCTTCCTGTCTATTGCTCGACTCCCTTCCTCTTTCCTACAAACTGGGCTCTCCAGGGGGTCCCCGGGGGTCCTCTCAGAGTTTTGACAGGCCTCTTATCTGGCAGGAAAAGACTCAATCATTAAAACAACAGCCACTCCACAACTTCAAATGCATTCCCTTTCCCCTCGGTTTTGTCTCGTCGCTGTTTGAGATGTCATCGCTGCTTTCTTCTCTCTGTCGGCTTTGTGTTTTTGAAACGCCATGGCTGTCAGTTTCTGAATATATCTGCATTTCTATGGCTCTGATCAGAATATTTGCACATTATGGAAAAAGTGGATGGTTAAATTACAGTGGTATTTCCTTGACTGTGTGTTGTTTTGGTGCAGTTACCTATAGATAAGATTAGATAAGATAAGACAAGCCTTTATTGATCTCACAATGTTCACCAGATGAGTCATAAGGCATAGGTTTCCAAATAAGTATAGGGTCAAGGGCCCACAGAACGTCATCATCCTCCAGTGAAAAGGGTGCAATGATGCAGGAGTTTCAATTAAATTGTGCACATGGTTATTGTTGTGAATAATTTTCTTATTGGAGGATTATAAATGATTTGAGAATGACGGTTCTAAACCACGTTGGCTTGGGTCGAGTACAAGTGAAGGTCAAGTGCATTCCTGTTGTTTTCCACATGCCCTTGGGTGTTTTCCCCATAACATTGTTTCTTTCACATTTGTAAAACCGAGCCACATGTCCTGTTTTTTTTCTGATGAGTTTATTCACAAGCCGAGCAATAGGATTTCCTTTGGGACAATGTGTTTTTCCTCCATGCATGTATGCGTGTGGTGATGGCCTTGTGAATGTCTGATCTCGTCAGATCTTGGAAGCTAAGCAGGGACTGGCTTGGAGGGTAGATCGTGAGGGAATAGCAGGTGTGAGTGGTTTGATGGTGAGTGGAGGGTCACTTGGCGCAGATGTGCCGCCACATGTCACTGAATCGACCCAATGGTTACCTTTCACTACACCACTGTGCTTACTACTTCCGTGTATGGAGTGAATGAAAACGTGTTCATTGTGACCATGTCTGTGAAAGGCACTAGACAAATAAAGGTTGGATCTAATCAAAACTGTGCACTCCACATATGGCCCAATCTTCAAATGTTATACAGCAAACAAAAACACTTTACAGAGGTGTTAAAGGGGGAGCATTGGAATGAAACAAAAGTGGTGCTTTGGCTTCATTGGAAAAATCTGATAAATTATGACCATGAATTCATATGTAATTGAGTAGGTTAGTTTATGGGTTGAGCATCTGTACTGTGAAATGGTTTCAAAACGGAACCCTGTGGGAGTGGGAGACCTTATGTCAGAATTTGCATTGTTTGTTGTCAAATGTAATTTTCTTTTTTAATGCCATCCAAGAAATAGGCCCAAGACCACAAAACACAAATCTATACAATGCATATCAGATTAAACTTAACTTAAAAGTTTTCCCTCTCTCCCCATTGTTCAGCCAAAACCTCGATAAGAGCCCTCTATATAATGACTGACTCTAAAACGATTGCCTCAACCACATCATGAAATATTAGACAGTTAAAACAGCCTTTGTTCTGTCATCTTTAACTTCCGTCTTCTGTTAAAGTCCTTTCCTCGTGTGTGGGTTTTACCTCCGTCTCCGCGCTCTCCGGCAATCATCAGTCAGAGACGTTCAGAGCAGCAGCACCCGCAGCCTCTCCCTCACCCTGCGCTGCTGACGGGGCGCCCCAGAGCCCAACGCGGTGCATTTAATTTGATTTGATCCGATTGAAACCATCAAGTCTAATCAGGTCTCATGTTGCAGTGCTTGTGCCACATGCTCGGCGTATACGGCAGGAAACCGTAATGACATTAGACAGGCCCTGATACGGCTTTTGTTAGTAATCTTGTACTTAAATATGTTCCAATGCATTATGGTAATATTTAGTGCAGCGTTGTGTTTGATTTCCCTCTTGGATAACAACGCCAAAGGAAATTCGCAGGTTGGCTGTGCGTAATGTGTTGTGCTTGTTTTTATGCAAGGTATAGTAGGTAATAAATAACAAGCTGAGATTCGGCTGAACGTGCCATTTAAATATGTATTACATTAAAGGAACAGGCCACCATGTTTCCATACTGAGATAGTGCTCTTACAGTGGAGAAAAAAGTATTTGGTCAGTTTCCCAGATACTTTCTATTGGATTTTGGCCAAATGCCTTTTTCCCCACTGTACCTGAGCTTAGATGAGTTGATGTGTACCAGTCTGGTCTTTATGCGTGTGCTCAGTCACACAAAAGAACGAAGATGTTGTTACCATTTAGCCTCTCCTCCTCTGCTCTATCAGGGATTAGCGTATCTAAACATGGAAGAGCTTGGTCGTTTCTAACTTCACCTCCATTTGGCCCCATAGAGGAGAGGAGGAAAGGGCGAAATGCTAACAATATATTTGGTCTTTTTGCATGACTGAGCGCACGCGTAAAGACCAGACAGGTACGCATCAACTCGTCTAAGCTCACATATAAAATGGTGCAGATGGAAATGAGTGCAGCTTCCTGTGTAACCCTGTAACGGTTTTTCTCATGTGTAATGGATGTTGTTCTGAAAAATGGGAAATCAAAATCATATTTAATTTTCATATTGTTTTCCCCTGGACTTCTACCTAATAAATTAAATGTTGTGGGAGTACACTTTCCCAAACCGATTTGCTTACATGGCAGAAGAAGATAAAATCCCCATACGAGAAGACAATTCTGCTGATGTATCCAAATGTTTATTACATTATTTCCCTGTTCTCTACATTAGGATAATTAGATTGAATGTAATTTGCTTTCCTCTTGTCTACAGGCCGGCCAACCTGTTGCTGGACAGGAGCAGTTCGGAGGTCCCGGTGTCCGTGGGCTCTCTGTCCGACTGGATGGACGGCATGAGGACGTTACCGTGTAAAGAGGCCTTCTCTGGAGTTAGCTACAGCTCCTGCGACACACTGGCCAAGACCTCCACAGAGTAAGTCCACCACACAGGGTCATGTTTTTATTCCAAAATCAATCCGTTTTACTCTGATGGAGCTTTGAACAGGCTAATAACTGGTCAAAGTCAATGATAATGTAAAAGTTAAATGAGAAGCTGTGCTGTATACTGACACACCTGGGTTCAACAGAAGATACATGTTTTGCACATGTTATTTTGATATCTAAAACTTGTTCCTGTAAATATTTAAATCCACAGATATAAACTTAAAGGGTTATTTCAGGATTTTTGACATATGGCCTAATTTCCTAGTTATCCAGAGTGTCGTTGATTTCTTTTTTTTTATTATTATTCATGCATATTTGAAGAATTTAGTGGTAACTAGTAGCCTGCATTTTAAAGATCTTCAAAATCAAACAAACTACTGTAGATCCGGTAACCTAGCAGATCACTCCGTCGCTGCATAGCTTACAACCAGGAAGCTAATGCTGCTCAAATATAAGTTATTTTAAATGCAAAATGCAATATTTCAAAAATTATTCAGTCAAAACAGACATTTATATCGGTAGTTATAAATGTTATAAATGATTTGCCTCAGGTGCACTGTGCTTGGGTCAGACTGTTTTTAATGCAGGCTACAAGTTACCATAGACATGTGCTAGCCTAGCACTAGCCTAGCACCACTAAACCCTTAAAATATAAGGACTGCATGAATTAAAAGAAACAACAAATATCTCTAGAAATCAACAATACCAACCCTCGGAAATTAGGCCCTATGTCAAAAATCCTGAAATATCCCTTTAATGCAACATATAAGATTGAAGGCTGTTTGAAGGTTGAAAGTGTACCACTTCTGTATTGCTAGACAGAGTGGGGAAGTTGTGAACGGGGGGGAAAAAAAACTATATCGATATATATGAAGGAACAGGCCAAAAGCGTAAAGCCGATGTGTCACTGCACATAAGCCTAGAGTGAAAACAGCCAGGGTCCTGATGCCAAGTCTAGATTAAATCACACTGGGAGGTCACAGTCCGCGGCTTTTGAAGTCTGTTAACCTCACTTTTATTTGATCTGAGCTGGAGTTATTTGGTCAGTGCACTATAAAAGAACTATAAAGCTTTTGAAGTATATGGCATAAAAGTAAATATCAATGGTATTGTGCAAAAAAGCTGCAAGTGTGGAACAAGTCCCACTGAAGAACTACAGGACTTTTCTGACACAATCTGTCTGGACCAAGGTAACCTGATTACAAGGCAACAAACAAGGCTTTAGATGATGTATGAAAAGTGCATCGAACCCTCAACTAAAACAATGAATGATTTGGGAACTAATACAGAACCTGTGCAGCTGTTACTACTAGTTTTCTCACGTTGCAATTTATCTCAATCTTCAAAGCTGATCTTGTCATTGGCCAATCATTTACGGATACCTAAATAGGGATTGTATAAGACCATGAATAAGTTTAGACCCCATTCCTACCTATTCCCAGCCCTAACCAGACTTATTTATAAGAACTATTTAAGAGCTTATACATGTGAAAATGAGGCTTTCTCAGGAACACTATGGTCCAGCCGTCATTTGTCAAAAGTCTGGATGCAATCATAGCATTCAATTCCGTGTAATTTCCTTGTGCGTTTTCTGATCAGTTGATGTTCTTTGATATCATAATCAAACCGTACATTCAGAAGTGCTTCCTCCCCTCCTCTCTTGTGCTCCGCTGGCCGACTGCTGCTCCCTAATTGATGTGGTATGCGAGTTGGTAAATAATTGGACATTTGTAATTATTGTGATCAAAGGAGCCATTCGTTGCGGCTAGAACAACACGGGGAGGAGAGCAGCGGCCAGTGCTACACCACTCACGACACCGCTGTGCAGTAGATTTATGAAAAAAGATATGTGCTGATCACTTTAGTGAACAATCCATGTAAAGAAATGTCTGGTGATGACCTAAACTGATGATGTATTGTATTAAATCTGGCATGTGGGATCTGGGATTTTGCAGGCTGTGGCTGAAGGTTACTTTTTCCGGGGCAAATATATCCCCTGAACATTATCAAGGCTGAATGGACTATATTTTTGATTCTACACCTGGGGAGTGTGTCAAAAGGACTTTACGACTGCAAAGTCATGCACAGAATGTAATAGAATACCGTGTTTTTTTGGATCATTTTCTTCTTGAGTTTAAATGTGTGTTTAGTGTTCCAGCAAATTGGAAAAAAAAGATAATGTGTAGCAAATCTATTAAGCTCAGTTGGCTGTTTCACATGAGTCTATTGACTATTGGTTTACAATTTACATGAAAGCCAACATAAATAAATCTGTGAGTGACATGTAGGTTATCAAATGTTGAATCAAGGCTAATTCAATCTATGAGCAGATAATTGAGAGTTGAGAAAATTTACATTACCGGTCAAAAGTTTGGAGATGCTTTTTTCAGGAATTGCTTTTTCTTTTATTTCAAGACCATTTACACAGTAGGTTCTCACTGAAGGCCTTAATTTATGAATGAAAACTGTTAATTTATGTTTTAAACAAAAAAAAGTTGAAAAAGATTCTTCAAAATGGCCGCCTTTTGCTTTGATTACTGCTTTGCATTTTTGACTTTTTGTCAATGGGCTTCACGATGTCGTCACAGAAGTGGTTTTCACTTCACAGACTATTTCAGGTGACGACCTCATTATATGAAGCTCATTGAGAAAATGCCAAGAATGAAGGCTGGCAATTTTGTGTTTATTTGTAGTTTATTGTCTTCGATGAGAATCACACAAAGAATCATGTTCTCACGACCCCCTGTTCTAATATGCACTGTCATCTCTCTGAGGAACTGGCCAATTATGTCTAATGCCATTTAGTAAGGGCATATGTTTAATCAATGAAGTGTTCCTCCTAATACGCATGCTACAAAACAGAAGTGCTTACACTGCAGTTCACCCAAACCTACTGAGTATGATCAAATACACCAGGGATAGGCTACATGCTAACATAATCTTATTGGTGTACAATCTTCTTTTTCTGTTGCTAGTTGCTAAATTTGATGAGTGCAATATTATTCCACAGAAGCAGAGGTTTAAGCTTTGGGGGTTATTATTAGCCAGAGCTAATCTTTGCTCAATATAGTCCGCTCTATTGATTTGTACAGTCTTAATCTAGTCCTTGATATTCAGCATAAGGAAGTGAGCACTCTGACCTTCAGGGAGCAGTGGTCGATTTGGCCTGGATCGTGCTGACTCATCTCAATAGAAGTGTTTCAAATGTGTAATACTGCTTCTTTGAAACTATGTCGACTCTTTTAATATGTGTCCATGTGTTGATCGTCAACTTTTGGGATAGAGAAGATTTTTTTCATGTAGAAATATGTCCAAAAGGGGACCAAAAGTAGCTGAGTATCTGTATATATCATTTGGACTTTTTCTTTTTCTTTTACATGATCGGGCATTCATTTGCATTTTTCAGAGTAGAAACTGGTTTTCCCCCGTTTTTTTCTCAGGACCACATGATTGCACCATAAGTCTAGTTCCTAAATAGCTGCAGTCGTCTTGGCAAAGTGAAACCATAGCTTTGTCATGAAACACCAGTTTGTTGTTTGTGCCCTCATCTGCAAAACTCATTCATGTGCATTTCATACAATTAGGCCATTAACTTCCACAAAAGTACATTCTCCGGCCCGAACCGCTGCAACAATGGCTGGAAACAATGAGTCATGGACAAATCAGATATTTGTATTCCATGAGTAAAGGATCTGTTTAACATACATCTGTATCACTAAGACTAGGGGATAAATCTTGACTTTGGCAGAGTTCAGGGACCTGAAGTGAGGGTTAAAGAAACTGAATGGGTTTTTGTTTCTTTGTGGAGTGACATTAAGGCACAATAGATATGAATTACTCCCGGGTTGTGCTTTCACTAAAGTCCAACGCCATCTGTCTTTATGGGAAAATCTAGATCTCCGTTTGGACAAATATATCACATAAACGTTTTGAAACCCACAATAGTGCATTTGTAGTAAATGTTGAAGTAAATTACATAAGTAACAGTTACTTTTTGATTTAAACTTCTACTGCTTTTATGGGGGTATTTTAAAGAGGCATTTCTTGTTTATTTAAAGCAGAACTCAGTAACTCATGCCCCTAGAGGCCATAAGCGTCACTGCAGGTGTCGTAGCAGGTTTTTTACTCATTAAATGTCTGTGAGAGTAAATACTATGCTGACAGAAAAGACAAAGGGAGAGAGGGATATTGTACATCCAATGACACAATGGAGATAATTTTTTTCACTCAAACATGGCTGTAAATACTGTTTAAGTGGTGCTAGCCCGCAGTTAGCTTTGCCCATTAGCCTGTTAGCTTCTTCTTTGTGATTGATTCCATTAGTGTATATTGGTAGGGAAAGCCTGGTTTTCAGGCCACAGACACCAGGGGGAGATGAAAGACCCACCAATAATCCCCTTAACACTTGTATTACTCCCAGAGGGACAACGAAAATGATTTATTAAGGTAAACAAGTTATTGATTAATTAATCTTTATCAAGTGGTTGTCGATTGACTGATTATATTGATCATCCTATAATGACAATCTCACGGCATTGCAGAAAAAAAGTGTAATTTCTAAGTGTATTTAAAAGATTAAGCCCATAAGGACACATAAAACAATACACTCCAATATGTTCAGACATTCAATTGTATTCATTGGCGCCGAAATTCTACTTCCTCCCTGTTTTATTCCATCTATGGTTGCGCAGTACATTTTAAGTGACCCCAAAGCAACCACAGGCCGCCATTTGTTTTCAGTAAGATATCATCAAATTTCAACCTCTTGCGGTGAACAGTAAATATCGTGTTCTTTGTACTTGACGGTTGTATACTTAACCTAGCCGTGTTTAAATATGCAGAGTGAAGCCTGTGGGATAACATGTGATTAATGTTGCCGGGCCTGGTGTTTCTCAGTAGAGTCATTCTGACGGAGGTCCACGTCACACCGGCCACTTGTCCCGAGTGGGAGCCGTCCATGGGGGTCACCACTCTCTAACAGCAACTCCACAACGCCCCCATAGGCTGAAAGAGGACGGTGCGTCGAGAACGGAGAACCTGTGTGATTTTTGTGTTGCTCTTTGTCTCCAACTTGTTAGTAAAGATCTGCTGTTCTGACTGTCACAACATGCCATAATACTTGGCTACACATTCAATAAACTGCATTTTTTCTAAGTCTTTTTATAATTAAAAGTGTCTAATAACAAATGTCTTTAAGTGGCTTCAGTGTGTCGACATAACACCACGACTTTGTCTGCGGCAGCTCCACTTCTTTTACTAATACAGTAATTGTTATTAATGCACTACGGGACCGAGCTCTAGGCTGTTTCGTCAAATATAATGTGATGTGTTGTTTTTTTCCAGCTGTTTGACAAATGCCTTTGTTTAATGAAGCTGACTAACTGCTGTGCGCGTGTTTGTTTGTTGTGTGAAACCAGCAAAATTAAAAAGCGCTTTTCTTATTATGATGCATGGAACTAAACATTGACATCAGTGGCTTAATCTCAAATCAAGCTTCATTACATGGACCAATGCTGCTCCTCTTATTTTTTTAATAATCTTTCATAAAATATTGATTTCCCTTAAACTGACAAATGCACATACATTTCGTGAGTAAGTTTTGATTCAGTGCTGGACAGAAGTGAAATAGAAATGTCATCTTTCATTTTGCTTCCCCTTAATTTGCCAGTGTAGCTCAAAAGACAGCTCTATAGACGCCTCATTATGCATACAGTAACACTGACTCAAGTGCCTTTGGAAATATGGGGCCACTTGCCTTCTGGGAAATGCACTTCACTGTGAAAAGCCACGAGAAGTGAAAGGAGCAGCGTTGGGAGCATGTTTTTGATGACTCATACGTCTGTCACTGTCCCCAACTCACTGCATCTCCGTCTCTTTTTTTTTGTTTCCTTCAGGGATTTGAAAAAGGTCGGTGTCACTGTGGTCGGGTCGCAGAAGAAGATCGTGAGCAGCCTCAAATCCCTCGATTCCACCGCCAAGAACGGCCCGGTACCGGTTTAAAGAAGAGACAAACTAACTAACTCTGGATTGCGCCAATCGCACTGGGGGGAAGTATCCTAGTGCACGTCCTAACTTGGATTAGCGGAAGAGGGAAGAGTCGAGACCCTTTTTTGTTACGGACAGATTTGGTCCTATAGAGAAGAGTGTCGAATCGTACACTGTCGCTCCATGCAGATGCCTTACAGACTCAAAACACGGAAAGCCAAGGAGGTCCAAGGGATTTTTTTTGTCAGGGATGCTTAACGGGGGACTAGCACGCTCAAAGTCCCCGCGATTGGAGTCTTCGGCGATGGGCTTGGCTCGTGCGGGGGAAAAATACCGGGACATCAGAACAGCCAGCATCTTGTGGTGGACCGTTTCGGGGCTAATCGAGGCATAAGACTTATCTTCCGACTACCTACATTAACTTCTATGACAGAACTGAGCTGGGGAAGCCATTTTTTTTCCCCCTTCACTTTCTTTTGTAGCCCAAACCCGTAACATTTGCATACACCTAAAAGCAATAACTGTGATAATCAACCCACATGCTCAGCACCGATTATAACCCCGCCATCTATTTCAATACTTGCTTTTCAAAACACCCACTTCTCGCGCAAACGTTTCTGTCAATACTCAGGATGTTGATGTTCTCTGTTCACTGGGAGGAACTCAAAGGAAGGATAGAGTGGTGTGAATTGACAAAGCGACATCGTTAGACCAGCTGTCTCGAGAGGCATTGGGTTGCAAAAAACGTGTTAGTAATACGGGCTTGTTTTGGACTTTCCGTGTCAGGAAAGAAAGCAAGCTGCGCGACACAATATCTGATCTTCTGCTTCCACGCAAATCCATGATGGTACTTCCAGTAATCTTTTGTGATGGATTACATTTTACGTTGTATTAACACAAGCCATGGAAGGGTTTTTGCTATGTCTATAAAAAGGGAGTTTGTTCTAACCACATTTTAACTCATAATTCTTGTGTATTGCTTATAAAAAAGTTGAGTGCCTCCTGCTTTTGAGTTGGATATCCATGGAAACAGGAACATTGCATACAGTTTGCTCAATGAAGAATCCATATTTTACTCTGTCACCTTGCAGCTTGCATCATAATTTGGCTGATCAAAGTAGGACTGCCCCGAAGGATGCAACACTTTCTTCAAAGATTATTTTCAGTGTGTCCAGGATGGGTTTTCCCAAAGGCACCGTCAATAATGAGTGATTTTTGTTAGATTTCTCCAAGTTGCTCAGATCTTGCTGTGATGTCAGAACTCAAAGGCACATATCCAATGTTTCAGGTGGATTGGTTTGGTTCGACTCTTTTGATTATTTTCTTTCAAACAAGATATCCATCGTAGTAGAAGTTGTCAAAGTCATCAACTGGACTGGATTGTTTTGAGTTGAGGTAGTTTCGCCTCTTTAGCATTTAGCAACTTATAAACATGACAATTAGATCGAGAGCAGAAAAAGCCCTTGTGGAACATAGGGCTGTCACGATAATTACTATATTGACTTATCATTCAATAAATAACAGATGAACGATATATTTTTGGGCTCGATATTTATCGTCTGTACATTTATCAGCATTTCCCCCATGTCTTCTTTGTAAAACATTGATTTTTAACTGAAGCATATTGAGTTCCATCATATTTCATGTTTATTACAGCTTGTGTGGTATTTTAGGATATGATTATGCACTTTTAGAACAGAGGTTTACTGTCATTTTTATGCCTGAGAGTTGACAGTATCCAGTATCGTTAGAGTCAATAATATCGTTTATCGCGATACTTTCCCGCCTCAATATATCGAACTTCAAAATTGCTATCGTGACAGGCCTTGTGCAACACAGATAAGTTGATGACTTTGGAAACTTTCAGTACAAAGATGAACTCCTAGACGACAGAGAGCATACTTTAACAAAATGTCCACCATTTCAAGTAGCGACCCTCAAAACCGTTTTGGTATTTTTCCATATGTTGATGAAGCTGACAGCTGGTCTCTGTAATTCAAATAAACCTCACTCAGATACAATTGTAGGATCTGTCTCAGAGAAACCTGACCGTTTTGATGTGGCCGTAGTATTGATGCTTGTTTTAATTCATGAATTCAATGACATGTATTCAAAGTCTGGTGCCCTGCATTTGTGCTGAACCTCTCTTAGTAACTATGGACTGTTGAGGCGCTGCCCACTGGACTTTGGTGGCCAAAGTCCAGTGGGCAGGAACTAAAGGAACTAAAAACAAAAACATCATTCTTTCGCTATAGGGGCAATTCACCACTTGACATTCATCATTGGACAGTATCAGAAGAGAACCACAGATTATATATAAAACCTATTCACATAATGTCATTTTTCCCACAAACTTCATGAAAAACTGATTGGACCTAACTATTTTTAGCACTTAGTTCAACACTTGTGAAGCACTTTTGAAAGAGTGATCATGCCTTTAGCCAGAGAGCTGACCGCGATGTGGTGCTTTTGGGAAGCCCAGGCCTGTGGAGTGTCTGTTGGTACTCTGTCCTACCTGTGGATGCTGCTTTTGCTGCTAGTCTTTGAATTTCTATGTACATAATGTAAACCATCGGCATAACAGCAACTAGCACTACAGCCCGTTGTGTGTACATGGCCATCGCTCTTTGTACAAATGTTTGTATGTATAAAGGAAAGAAATTAAATCGTGCAACATTTTTAATTAAAAACAAAAATCATCTGTATTATATCTGTATTTTGAATTCTATTTGCCATTTTGTTTTTTTCTTTTCTACAATAAAAGGCAATTATAATTACATGATTATTTATTTGCTAACATTATAAGAAGCAATGTTGTTGTGTTTGTAGCATACAGTAAATTATGTGTTAGTGCTATGTGTTTTTGTTTTTTGACTTACTTTTAAAGAGCATCCCAGAGAGCAATACTGTTCTTCATGTCCAATAGCCCTCATTCTGTCTGGACTGACCCGCGTGTCTGTGTGCGAGTTTGTGTGCAAATGTAGATGGCCTTGTCTACTAATGTCAAATGATTTGTAGTGAAACATTTATATTTTTATAATAAATATTGGCAAAATATTTTCCAAAAATGGATGCTGACAGAGATGTTCCTGTGTGTTTATTTGATGAGGTGAGGAGTGCAGCTCTGACAGCAGCGAGAGCGCCAAGACAACCAGGGGATTTCGAAGCATCCGCTCAACAAAAACGCATGTGTAGCATTCCCACAGCATTCAACAAGAGGCCCGTTCTAAAAGGTAGTAAAGGTTTTCAAAAAAATCATCCTTACTGGGTTGAAGAGTGTTTCAGACTAGGATTTATAGCCTCTCAGTAAGGGAGACTTAACGCAAGCTTATTCAGCCTAAAAATCTGCCTTCACCTTATTTAATTGCCTAATTTTTCTGTCTGGAGCTGATACGGAGCTGGTATGTAAGCAAGCGGTGTGAAATGATGCTCAAGTAGGGTCCAAAAGCTCAACTGACCAAACCATCCCACGAAAAAGAGCCAATCTCTGTTTAATTCTGTCATTTATATAACATTACCCCCTTTCCGGTTAGGGTTTGCACATAGAATTGTTCATTTGCCAAAAGAGTTCACTCAAACACTGTTGCATTTTGCGAGTTGCACTTTATAACCAATTTGTCTCAGCTTATGAATCATCCACAATGTCATCAACAGTGGATTTGCACGGTCAAACACACGGCGCTTCATCATCAGATACGGTGCATTTATGATATGTTTCGGACACAATATTTATGGACGGACAGTGCGAGCCAAAGCGGTAGATGATCATATAGGTTTGACATCAAAGACGGCTTCGGAGCATGTGTTGAAAAGATCTGAGGTCACCGTCTAGGACTCATAACTCTCACTTCATCTGTTTCACTGAGGAGCCCATACATCAAGGCTTCGGCGCGTGTTGTGATCTGCTGATAAAAGACGCCAATCTCACGTGAGTGGCGTGTAAGACCGCGTGGAATAAAGCGAAGGGGGCAGGTGCTTTATATCACACCGAGGAGTGGAAACAGACATGGACGAAGGTTTTTGTCGGAACAACCTGCTGGCAGATTTGTTTTCATTTCCACTTCTCCTCGTACACGGACTCTGGAGAGAAATGTGTTAGGCTTTGTGGATTTAGGCTGCAAACAGAGATTCAAATATTGACAACTAAACTCTTCTGAACTTATAACTGAAAACAAATTTGTCACTGCCAGAGACCACACACACACACAAGATGGAGAGGTTTTTCTTTCTCTATGACCTTCAGAAGGCAGTGTGTGTAAACTGCTTTGCCCGTTGGATCCTATCGGCACAGCCCAGGGTCCCACCTCACACATTTTCAATTCAATCTCATATTAGAAAGCCAAACAACAGCAACTGTGGGTAAAGGTTTAAAGATGTGTGCCTCTCCAAGTGCAAAAAACAAATAAATACAAATTATGACATGTCCCTGGTACACAATCAAACGCTCTGTGTCAGTAGATTGACACATTACAAGTTCTGTCTATTTATTTTTAAATAAATAGACTCGGTTAACGCCTTAACCGAGCGCATTTTCTCCAGTTCAGTTTTACCCAAATCTGAAAGGTTCTTGACTAGAGCTTACATCCTGTCTGGCCAGGGCAATGCCTAATTTGAAAGCTAAGACCTGCAAAAGTGATGTTAACTGATCTGCTTTCTTGTGTTTTTTGCCACTTTTTTGTTGAGTTTCTACCACTTTTTTTGCTGCACTTTCATTGCTTTTTTGTCACATTTTTATTTATTTTTCGTTGCTCTTTGTGTGGCTTTTTTGGTCACTTTTACGTAGCCCTTTCATTGCTCTTTTTCCATTCTTCTAATTTTTGTCGCTTCTCTCAAGAGGCTTTTAGATTTGGATGAAGCCAAACTGGAGAAAATTTGCTCGGTTCAAGTGGGGGGAAGAATTTAGAAGTGCTAGGCTAGTGCTAGGCTAGCGCATGTCTATGGTAACTAGTAGCCTGCATTAAAACAGTCTGACCCAAGCACAGCGCACCTGAGGCAAATCACTTATAACATCAGACTACCGATATAAATGTCTGTGTTGACTGAATAATTTTTGTAATACAACCATTTTGCATTTTAAAGGACGCATTCAGCTTCCTGGTTGTAAGCTACGCACCGGCGGAGTGATCTGCTAGATTACCGGATCTACAGTAGTTTGTTTACCGGTGGCCGGCATTACTACACGTGGAATTCACAAAGGAGCTTTCTACAAATCAGATATGGCAACGTTTGGAGGACTACCCGATGATTTTGAAGAGCTTTTCAATGCAGGCTACCATAGAAATGCGCTAGCCTAGCACTAGCCAAGCACCACTGAACTCTTCAAATATAAGGACTGTATGAATTAAGAGGCAATCTCCAGAAATCAACAACACTCTGATAGATAGGAAATGAGGCCCAATGTCAAAAATCCTGAAATGTCCCTTTAAGAGGTTGAGAAGTGAGTATCTGATCTGTATTTTTGATGCCATAAAGCTTTGTTTTGTTTCCCTCCTTTCTCCACTCCATCCTATACCACCTGCTCAAACGCCTGACGCCTTGGTTTTCTCATTACCATTACTCTCCAGGTGGAACCACATGTTATTATCAAAAAAACCTGGAAAGGGCACATTTGATCTGCCAAACAACGTGATGAATGGCACTGTTCATCTCCGCTGCATCTTTTACATTATCAACAGCTTTGTTTAAAACCGCCTTATCTCCAAACAAACTCACCTCGGCAGCACAATTTTAACGCACCTGCTTTTTTTTCCCTTTTTTTTTTTTGGGACGCTCCCTTATCTTATCACGTCCCCCAGATCGTACATGTTATTCCCATTATCTTAAAACTGTGTGAGATAAAACAAAAAATCATGAAGGCGCTGTCAAAGAAACTGTGTTCATTGGTTCTTGAACGAGGAAACGTCATGTGTTCTCTTTGTGTGCACATCTGCATGGGAACATCTGGATAGTGTCAGCCTTTCAACATGAAGCAGCGCGCCTGTCACTCTCTCTCTCTGTCTCTCTCTCTCACTTTCACTCTCACTCTCTCTCTATCCCGCGGTGACACTTCTCATCTCCACAGTGCAGCAGAAATGAGACCGAACATGGGACTTCCACTTTCAAATCAGACGACAATTGGACTTTAACCAGGCGTAATCAGAAACAAAGTGAATGGTCCGAGTAGCAGAAGCAGCAGCAGCAGCGAGAGGAGCTGCTTCACAGATGTGCACAGACAAAAGGATCACTATTTTTTGGGTGGCATTTGTTTAATATAAAAATGAGGGATGCACCAATCCGGTATTGGTATCAGATATCGGAGCCGATACTGAAAAAAATACGATATCGGATATCAGCTACAAATATCCAATACTCAGCCGATAACAAGATATTCACGCCTTTAAAAACACAACTGTCACCAACTAAATCTAAGTGAATATGGACATATCATTTTGAAGCTAAGAACCTGGAGAATTCAGCCGCTAAGCTAGCTTTAACCTCCGCAAACGTATTTTTGATCGTTGCGCAAAATGTAGCAGCTAGCAAAGGCATGCTAAAGCCGACGGAAGCATGCTAATGCTAACAGCAACTCATCAAGGCTAGGTCAGAGACAATGAAGTAGCCTAAAAAAAAGTGCTTCTATTTTAGCTTATGAAATGAAAGATGAAAGATTAACTGATATAAGATAGCCTATTTGTAATGGCCAAGTTATAATGATCAGATCACTTTATGTGAGTTGTTTATATTAATTTATAAAATAGCCTGTCACAAGGATAGTGTTGAAAATCCAGGGATCCTTGTTAAAAAAAAAAAATCCATTAGTTTTTAATAGATATTATTGAGCTGTGTAAAAGGAATACTTTATGGATTTCACAATGAAAATAAGAGGACCATTAACTTTTTCACTTAGAGAAAGCCCCTTTTAAGAAAGTCTCTTGGTATCGGTTAATATCGGACATCGGCAGATACTCAAATCCCAGTATCGGTATCGGAGGCGGAGTGAGAGAGAGAGAGAAGTTTTCCATTAAAATGAGCAGAACTTATTTGCCATTGACACTACTGAGACAAATCAATAAATACTAATATTTTCTCTGACTACTGCGTATAATTAGGATTGAAAACGGGGAAGCGCTTTGCTTCTTTGACACAAGTTGCAATCCCGTCGCCTCCCCCGTTTGACTCTTTGATTTCTGCTAAATAAAAGAGCAGGCTCCAGCTGTGTGCAGCTGTTTCCCAGGCCCGCCGCCATCTTGCATTCTCCTACAGCCCCCGTTTAGTTTCCCCCCCACGGCATGCTGGGAGGATGGCTTCCTCATAAAGCCACTTCCTGGGTTCAAAGATCATTAATAAAAGACAAGATGTAGTGTGTTAATTACCGTGACGCTGTTTATCCGTCTCCTGCAAGAGCGATGGTGTTTGGACGGCACTAAATTTGAGAAACACACACACACACAGAGCGGAGTTTACGGAGAAGATCTCGCACCGCGGGGAGCAGTAAGCTGTCATAATACTGTCTCTGCCACACTCATGCTCCGTGTTGTACTTGGCTTTCACCTCCTGTAGGCACCGCTTCCAAAACCTCTATGTCTATAAACTATTCAGTCAGCTATGATTGATACTCAAAATGTTTCAAATAAACCTTCATTTTCTTGGCAAGAGGTTTTAAATTACCTGTAGCCTGAGCAATTTCAAAAAAGGAAGGATCGTGGAAAGCATAGACAAGACATCTGAGAAGAATAGCACTAAAATGTAATGGTGGTAATTAAGGAAGGTCCAAAATGATATGAAGATACTGAGATATGACGAGGAATAGATGTAAATTTGAGACAAACTCATTAGGGGGTGGGTTTAGAAGCGATCTGATACCAACCTACACTAATGTATATAGTTTTACTATAACATGCATGAAATATCGGGAAATAATCAACACTATAATATCTTGTGCTCCTCACATTATATAGATCCAATCCAATTGTATGTAGACTATACCTGCTTTTCTGTGCCCCCTGAAAAATAACTTTTAGGTTGAGTTAAATTTCAATACATTTATAATTGAAATATTGGGTCATATATTTCAGGTAATCAGTAATCTAGATTGTAAAACTAAAAGAAAGCGAATAACAATGAATTATCCAATGCTGTTGCAAGCAGTTCTTTGAAAATGCCCTTTCAAATGTTTCAGAAAGGGCAGAAGAAAATACTTAGCATTTGCTACAACTTTTACCCATTTTACTTTTCACCAAATGACTTCTACATTTTGTCAAGTTTTTTTCTGCAGCCTTTAGCTATCCGCCCTGGCACGGGGCCCATGGAGCTATAAAGGAGATCAGGCGCGTTGTAATGCTAGCTGAGGAGCCGCCATTAGCCGTGAGTGTTAATAGGAACGTCCCGTAGAGCGGCGCTGTGCATGCGGACTATCGACACCTCTGTCCGGGGAGCGGAGAATTGATTTTCCGTGAGACTGCAGGAGGCTGAGTGATGTGGAGGGATGCCTGTTACTCTGATGTCAGCACTTTGTCATGTCCCGCCTCCTGCTCTCCTTCCCCCCCATATACGTCACCCCTCACTCACTCTCTCCTCCCGTAATGCACTTCATTTTGTCTTTCTTTCATCTCTTTCTCTGGAATTTATCTCAACGCTTGGGCTGCATCCAATATCAAACACTTACCCACATTGGAATTGAATGAAGTGTATAAGAAGGTCTTTGAAAATGCATAAATGGAAAGAGTCCTCAAAAGTCTGAAACGATTTATCTTACATATAAGCCTTCTTGAGTCAGTTTTGGTTTTCTAAACTTATTTGCTCATGTTAAAAGTAGGAATGATTTCAAACAGTAAAACAAAGACCTGGATAAATTAAGACTGTTGTCGGGAAAGGCAACCAAAGTGACGAAATATGCGTATAGCAATTAAAGAAAATCAAAACAGCCTATTCTATGTTTTTAATGTAAAAAAATCCTCAAAAGCTGGTCGGATGAAGTCATGTGACTGAAAGCCATCCATAGCTGTCGTTGTGAATGCGCTAAAGTCTTGTCTCAGGGTGATAGATGACATTACCTTCTCAAAACAGGAGCCCTACAGTTTGGTGGAGGACGTCGTTCTCCCACAGAAGCTCCTCTCCACGTTCCGTTATTCCGACGTTTCCTGTTCCTTATCTCGGTAGACTCCACATATTAAAGCCATACATCACCGGGATCAAACCGGAGCGCGCGGGAGCAGTGACAGCCTGATTTAGTGCCAGGTTTGCTCTGTGTCTGTGAGTTTTATGATTGGGGTCACAGTTCATGGGCACAGGGACACACTTCTGACAAGGGCCTTCGCTTTGACTACTGGTGTTTGAGGCATTTTTTTTCATTTTTTTTTCCCGCAGCTCCTCTCTCTGTCTGACCTCAGTGCATTGTAAGGCCACATGTCAATGCCACTTCAGACGAGAACAGCTGAGGCGGTCCACTGTGAAGGCTGCTGCTGACCAAGAAGAGCCTGTTTTTTGTTGTTTTTTGCCCATATCTTGGAAAGTTTCAAATGACTTTTGTTTCCGGTATTCAACTATTTACCACTGAGAGTCATCGTAGCATCTTCCTTTCTCATGGGTGCGCCCTTCCACTTAACTCCACACCGATAAGACAACAAACATGTTCAAGTTGTTGATGCACCATCCAAATAAACAGCAAGACACTATCCTTGGAATCGGTGGAAAATCCAATAATTACTGCATATTTATTGTTTGTTCAAAGACCTTTCAAGACAAAAACTCCAAACTCCATCTGATACTGTCTTTGTGTACTGGATGAAGATACTTACCAACCTTTCCTTTGTATGGAGATGAGTTATTGATGACGGTCAAAAGGCAGAAGTCAAACCCAGGGAACCGTGGTTGTGTGGAGGCTGAATGAATAGTAGTACCCTGAAGAGATTTGAAAAGCTTGTCTAGCTTAAAGGGCAAAACAAATTCAAGGAATGCATAATTGCTATTACCTTCAAATTCTGCATTTTATTTTTAAATGTGACTTTTACGGAATGCACAATTATATCAGTGGGGAGTCAGCACAATGAGTTTCACTAAGACAAACTGCTGATTTAGCTGCCGCTGCTTCTCGACCCGCTCACACTCTGAATGACTGAGTCGCTCACACTTTTCCACATCGTACTCAGTGCAGTTTAAAGTTCTCAGAGAGGTGAATGTGTTCATTGACTTTGTCTGCACACTCGTACCATTCATTATTGATAGAATTCCTTTTCCAAAGGTTTCTGGACCAAACCTTAAACTGGAAGGACGTTAATCATCAATAAGTACATATAGACACTAGAACATATCTGCTGCTTTATATTTCTTTGGGATTTGTTTGGTTGTTTTTGACAATATCCCCTCTGAAGATTAAAGTTCTGCTGTAAAGTTAGGTGCCTGCCTTGACTCTCTCATGCTGCCGTGCCCCTCCCCCTGAGCCCACTGTTACTGTACACACATGAGGAGACTAAAGCTATTTATTTTTGTGTTAATTCTGCCTGACATTTACAATTACCGCAGCGTTTGTGTGCAGCGGGGCCTGCTTTAATAGGCCTGTTGACTGTCAAACTTGGTTAAGTCTCTTCAGATCTGTGCTCTCCTCTCAAAGGGACCCTGTTGTTTGCGCGACGCTGAGTGCGTCCGTCTCAGATCAAGGGTTTATACTCTAAATTATTGTGATGTAACATTGTGGGAGCTGAATGTCAACAATATGAGTTTAAATTTGATTGTTGGAAACTTTTGTGGGGCAACTGAGTAGAGAAATCCTTCTAATCCCCATCCTCCAAAACATAGTCTTTTGTTCCTTTACTTACCCCTTGATGCTGTGGTTAATACTAGTTCCTGAGAGATTCCTTCAATATAAATCACTCCAAAAAAGTACAGTATTTTCCGGACTATAAGTCGCTCCGGAGTATGAGTCCCACCAGCCCAAAAATGCAAAATGAAGAAAAACAAACAAACATATAAGTCGCATATAAGTCGCACCAACCTTGGCAACTACATGGGCACGGAGGCGTGACTGCACCGTTGACAAGCCTCTCCCGGCATCACGTTGTTCAAGCACCCACTTGTAAACTCGTTCCTCTAGCTGTGGCCATCTACCTTTTAGCCCGCAATTAGCTTTTTTTGTTTTCTTCATTGCAGTGAGAGTAACCTCCGCTTTTTGCCAGTCCCTCACAAGTTTCTCGCTCACTCCATACTTTCTCTCTGCTGCACGATTTCAGTTTGTTTTTTTTATCTTAAGTGGTACGGGAGTAGCAGATACTGGTACACAAGCCTAGAGCGCCCTCTAGTGGCTGTCAGTGTGAAAAACACAAACATTGTGGCATTACATATTTTGATAAATAAGTCGCACATGAGTATAAGTCTCACCCTCAGCCAGAATATGAAATAAAATGCGACTTATAGTCCGGAAAATACGGTATGTGGATTTAGTTTTGAAATGCTCCAGCTTAAGCAATTTTACTCTCATTTTAGAGCCACTTTGATTCACAATGTACCTCATTTTAAACACTTTACACTTTTTTTTCCCCGTTGAAATAAATGTCAAAACTTTGTAAAAAACTGTTACTTTTACACAATGTTCTTGAATCTGTTTCATCTCTCCAGTTAAAACAATGAAGAGGCCGTTGCAGAGTCACAGGGACAGGCGGCAGGCAGACAGACAGACTGGTGGGGACAGACATGTCCATATCGATTGTGTAAAATGACACTTAGCTCTAATGGAGACATGATGTTGTTAATACAGTTTTTGAGTGGTCCACTGGAGACACAAGTCAACATTTAGAGGGTATAAAAGCCCTTTTTGTTCTATTGATCACATGACTGACTACATGTGTGCTTACTCTGAGAGACTGAGATGGGGTTGCAGTACTTTCCCATGCTTGCTCCATGCAGTTGGAATAGTTGTGCTCTGATTTATAAAAATAAATAAGGAAATAAATAATGTTGTATTACTATATTGTATTACTATTAAACTCTTAACAAAACTGTTGCAGTTCAACGAGATTCCTGGGTTCACTTACTTTTTCCTCCCTGTACTGTGAATGTTTACATGTTATGGCCATTAAAAATATGATAAAATGTAAGTGTTCGGGTGGTATTAGTTTAAGCAGACAGTGTTTACTCATTCTTGTGATTTTGATGAAGATCAGACCACATTTTATGACCAATTTTTAGGCAGAAATGTGAGAAAATCCAAAGCACTCACATACATTTTCCTCCCACTGTATATGTTCCCCGTTCAGTTCAGCTACATGAATGGCTTTTCCACAATAATCCACACACTGTGTTACTTTCTTGAGTCTGGAATTGGTAAAGTGGTTGGATAATTAGTGATGAAACAAGGCTGTGTTTTATAAATCGGATTATTTGAAAGAATCTGCCAGAAAAAAGGCAGACATTTCAAAGAGCGTGGTGCAGAAAATGACAGTTGAAATGCTGACAGTGGATTGTGTTTCGCGTCTCTTCCTGATACTTGGCAGAAGAGTCCTCCTCCGCCCTTCTCTCCCATAACAGAGGTACCGAGAGGCTATCAGAGCTCTGCGCGGATGTGATGGTCCAGTAGCACCTCAGCCTCAGCCCGCGGAAAAACTGAGGCGAGATCCTTGTGAGAGTCCAGTCTCGATCCACTCCAATCCGCACAAAAGCTTCACAAAAATCCCACATGCAAGGTGGAGCAAAGGAAGGGATATTTTCATTGTATTAAGTAGCTTTGAGCAGGATTCGCTGGTTCCTCTCAAGCTTTTTGATAGTCGACCCGGGAAGTCATCCTTCCAAGACCTGGTTCTGGTCCAAAGGAAGTGGACTGGGCTCTGATGTCATTACGATGGAAGAATCCTACAGAGATAATAAGTATGTGGTGGTCAGCGTGAGTGAATAGACACGAGGCTTAGCAGGTCTTTGCCCCGTAGCGTCTTGTTACAGTATCATTGTTGTCTTAAATGAACTATTCAGAGTATACCATGATGCATTGCAGCTGCAGGGACTTTCCCTCCAGAGGCCAAGAGGACATTGAGAAGAATTCAGGAGGTTAGATGTCCGAGCGCCACTAAGACAATTATTGAGATAGGAACCAGACATGTTAAGATTGCGGAAATACTGTTTAATCATGGAGGACCCTCACAGAAAGTGAACTGGAAAAACCCAGACATAAGCTTATAAGCTTGTTAAATTGTGTCAAATGCAAATGAAAGATTCAGCTTTCATCATGAGACTTCATCATGAGACTTTGTTGTAAAATATGGAATGCCAAACATAGGCCGCAAGAGATGGTTTTAAGTAGTAAAGCATGATATTTGAGTGTGAACGTCTCTTGTGAACATGTTGCACTCAGTTTACCATGTTGCCTGTATTACAGCATTATGAACACAAATCTTATATGTAAATAAAACAATGCTGCGTGAGTAGAAGGTGCATAAATGACTGTGCTGCTGATCTACTTTTGCACGTGCTATACTCACTTTCTACATGACTTAGTTTGGTTGTGGAAAGAGACCTCTTAAAGGAATAGTTTACCGTTTTTACATACTGAGATATGTTCTTACCTGAGCTAAGACGAGTTGATACGTACCTGTCTGATCTTTGTGTGTGCACTCAGTCACGCAAAAAGACCAAATATGTTTCCTCTAGCTCCAAACGGCGTGAAGTTAGAAGCGACCACGCTCTTCCTCGGGCATGCACACAGACCAGACAGGTATGTAGGTATCAGACAGGTACCAAGTGCATTTTCTCCAGTTCAGTTCCAGAAGAATCAGAATCATTTATTAATGGCCGCACAAGAGAGTTGGTGGAATTTGTTCGGTAAATCATCTCTAACCCAATCCAACCCGAATCTTAAAGGTTACCTCATTTGAGAACCTACGAAACTCATCTAAACCGATCCTTTTCCTTGCGTCGTTGCTGCATTGTCATCTCCTTTTTGATTTTTTCCCCATTGCTTTTTTGTGGCTTTTTCGTCACTTTTTCATGACTTTTTTGGGGTCACTCTTCTGTTACTGTTTTGTTGCTCTTTTGTGGTTTTTATGTTATGTTTGTGTCACTTTTTTGTTGCATTTTCATTCTCGTATTTTACCAAGAGGCTTATAGATTTAGGTAATGCCAAACTGGAGAAAATGTGCTTAGATCAGATGGGGATTTTAGAGGTTAAAAAGTGCTATATCAGAGCCATTGTGGCACGTTTGTAACTCAATATTCTGTCCAATATAAATATTATGCTGTACAAACCTTTGTTCTATACAACCCAAAACTAAAACACAGACACAGGATATTTCAGTATCCGCAATATACTTGGATTTTTTTTTCCTTTTCAGTTGCTGTGCGTCTGGGTAGGATCAGAGCTGGCAGCATCTGAGACACTGACTAAGAGTTACCCAACGCTCTGAGACAAGGCAGCTGAGTCGCATGGTGCTCCACACCCACTGCCTCCAGTCTAAACAATGACAACTCCTGGAATTAAATACTTGATGCAATCTGACCGCGAAGAGTCACCGGACATGGTAAACGCTATCACTTTGTACGACTCCTTATGGTAGTGACTCTGAGTGGCTGCATCTCAAAGGGCATCTGCCATATAATATAAACCTATTGTACTGACTGAACGAAGCACAGCACATATGCAGGCAATAAACATGACACTGAGGAGGGTGCCATTCCGGCTTCTTTGATCACCAAACACGATCAAACTATAGGTTGCTGTCTTGCCCGAGGACACAACAGCGATATACAATTCATGAGTACCAACCAGAACAGCTGCCAGCATGCGGATGAATGGCTCTGACTGATCTGTCGTCCAATAAATGCAAGAAAGCATAAAGTTCGGCAATTTGTCACAGCGCAAAAAGAAGTAAAAAAAAAAAAAAGCCAAGGAAAAACACTTGTAGATTACGACGATTTTGCAGTGAAAGTATTCTTGGCATGTGCGTCCTCGGCTCATATGGAAAGATCATCTCTACGCGACATTTATGAGTACACAGGAGTGACGCTCATCTTTTCTGCAGGATCTCGCCCAGAGGCGCTCCGAGAACCCTCTGGAAATCAAGTTATCTCGCAACCAAAATGTTTGTGCAGAGGGTGATCCAAAAGGGACTGTAAATTTCTCAGCTACAGTAAAACGTTTTATTAGAAGCGAGGGATTTATAGCTTTTTTCCTGTACACTATATGTTACGGTGTCTCTGCTTTAATATAATTACGCACGTGTGCTCGGGTGGACTTTTATTTTTAGGATGAAAAGTGTGCGCTAAGAAAGGTGGAGAAAGATTAGCCGTTGAAGTGTGTCCAAATGGGAGGATGGGGGGCTGTTTTATAAACTATAAAGCAAATGTGTTGAAAATATGAACAATGGGCGAACCGTGGCTAATTGTAAACGCATACTTATTTATATGTGCATTATTCCCTATGTGGAAAATCAACGTTTGTATTTACTTACTAGGATTTGAACAACCCCTAACCCTAAGGAATACAGGAATACACCTGGTAGTACTGTATTTTAAAGCACAGGAAAAGCCCTAAATCAGGGGTGTCAAACTTATTTTGGGTCGTGGGCCTGAATTCAGCTCCCACGGCGGGTCGCGGGCCACATAAAACAGAGAATTTGTTTTCAATAAATGAATAATAATAAACTGTGATTTGGTCAAAGCCCCAACTTGACTGTAGCTTCCTTAATAACAACGTCTTACACTTGTATTGCACTTTACAGGTGGTGGTAAGCTGTTGCTGAAGCCACACCCGCCCTGGGGCAGACTGTCCATTTACCACATGGCTATATAATGTGTTGTTCATATCCTGAGCTCTTATTATGTCAGTGCCCTCTGCTGGACACATGTGGAATTCTTTCTCTTTTTTTAATTTAAGCTGCCCCCTAGTGGCTAGAATGAGCATTCTGGTTATTCTTTAAAAAATCGTAACTCCGCACAGGAATGGGCTAGAGACTTTTTTAATATATATATATACTCTGGAGTTTATGCTCTACAGGGCGGGGGCTCGATTAAATCATCTCCCAATGCCCTAAATGCTGAATGGAAGCAGGACACATTTGTAATATACAGTAAATTATTTCATACTAAGATGACAAATAACCCTCACAGTGCACAGCTGTGGTCATAAATGTACATACCCTGACAAAATGTGGGATGTTTTGGTTTGTGCATTTTGACAAAGAATATAAATGTTAACACAATAACTTTTTTTCCCCACTCATGGCTGGTGTTTGTGTGAAGCCATGTATTGCCAAACAACTGTGTTTACTCCTTTCAAATCATAATGGCAACAGAAACTATCCGCCAGGGTATGTCTGTAAAGGAAACACCGCTAGTATATTGTGTACAGTGTCGATTTGAATAGATTTTCATCCGCACACAAGAATGTTTCAGCTCCAAGTTCATCGGGTTGTAATGTTCTTGGGCAAGACACTTCATCCAAAATGCCTGTGTGAATGTTGTGTGAGTGATAGTTTGAGGCGGATATTGGCAGGCAAGTTTTAATCCATCTACTCAAAGGCAGCTGGCTAGAAGTACTTTGAGTATGTCTGAATGAATTAGGTCCGGCAGTACCATTTCCGTATGTAATTCAGGCATCTTTTTCTTGTTTGTTTGTGAATGTGTATATACAAATATATTACACAGACATTAGTGTGACATGAGGCCACAGTGACACCACACTATGGTCATTTTTCCTGCTTTCTCCCCATGATTTCCTGCCATTACTTTGCTGTCATGTCCAATAAAGCTTAAACAGTCTGTTATCTAAACCCCAGAGAAACTGAACCGTTGCCATAGAAAACTCCACGTTCCAACATTGGTCCATTCAAGTTTTCCTCTTATCATTTGTCATCTGCATTTGTACTTACTCACCACCTCGCTGTGTACAACTGCGAATCCCATTAGATGACTTTACTGAAGACAAAACCATATAATAAACAAATTTCCAAGCAGCCTGCCAACATCAACAGACATTACAACCAATTGTCTCTTTCCCCCTGCTGCATTTTCCCTTGACTGTGTAATTCCCCCTTTGGTGCACAGTAATTGCACGTAAAAGCCATTAGGATCATACTAATCATATTTAGAGGCAATACTTTTGTCCAATTGCGGAACTTTTTGTCAACACATTTGAGAGAGAAATGACGTCTTGGCACAGGCATGGCTGCAGCTGTTTGCATTTTAGACCTGAAAAGAACTAATGCCCGGTCGCATAGTGAACAAAAGACATTTCGGTCCATTTTTCTGTTGTGTTAGAATGAAAAGCATTTATTTGAGATTTCATCAATTAAAAAGAAATTTGGTTAATTGTTGTGGCACCTTAACCTCTTAACCCGTGAACCGAGCATATTTTCTCCAGTTTCTCCAGCTTTGCCCAAATCTAAAAGCTTCTTGGGGAAAAAAAGTGTCAAAATAGTGACAAAACGAGGATAAAAAGTTACAAAAAAAAGAGTTAAAAGTGCAACGATAAAAGCAACGAAAAAGGGACAAAAATGTTTTGAAAATCTGACAAAAAAGCAACGAAAAAGTGACGACATAGCAATGGAAAAAGTGATTAAAAAAGTGATATAAAAGTGATTAAAACAATTATGAAAAAGTGACAAAAAAAGCGATAAAAAGTGAGAAAAAGTGAAGAAAAAAGTGATGAAAAAGTGATGAAAAATTATGAAAAGGTGATAAATGAGAGAAAAAGTGAAAAATTATTTTTAAAAAGTATGAAAAAGTGTTTAAAAAAAGTGATGGAAAAGTGACAAATAAGTGACAAAAAAAAAAGTGATTAAAAAGTAACATAAAAATGATGAAAAAGTAACATAAAAATGAAAAAAAGGGATGAAAAAGTAATGTAACCTTTTAAATTTGGGTAAAGTTGGAGAAAATGAACGTAGTTAATGCGGGGATTAAGAGGTTAATACTTGTACTTGTACTTTCAGCATTGGCAGTTGGCGTCTTGTGTTGAAATGCTGAGAGCAGTGAGAGCGGGAGGGCAATGGAAGAACAAAAAACAGGAGAGCAGGACTGAGGGATTATTGAGAGCAGCGCTGAACAGACAGCTGTCATAGATTGCAGGACATCAGTCAAAAGAGCTGCTCCTGGACTGACACGAACAGAAGTAAGTTTCCTGTGTCTGGAAGTTGGAGTTTGGAAGATTGAAAATACCTCAAAAAGAACTATTTGTTGTGGCATAGCATCATATCTAATCTTTCCTGAGCAACTTTCAGAGATGACACTGATTCAACCTTCAGAGGCTGGTGTTCATTGTTTATTTAGTTCTTTATTTTACTGTTTATTTCACAAATGATGTTGGCAACTATAAAGAAGTTTCTCTCTTCAACACTTAAAAATGTAAATTACAAAATCATGCCCAGAATATGCAGTGTGCCACTTTTATCCAAACTGTTACTTCAATTATTCATTTTCTCCACAAGTGCTTTTGACGTGACCATAATTAGGTATAATCCACTATACCACTTTCCTAGCTTTTTGGGCAGCAGCAACTACACTTTTTTTTTTATATATTTCCCGGCAGCAGTAAGTGTCGGTGGAAGTTTGCTCCATTTGAATATGTACATACAAAATGTGAACAAATATATGCGCACATCTCATGAAACATTCATCACAGTGATCCGCGGTAATGGCCTCAGCTTCGCTCTGCCTCTGGAAATATATAGCTTCTAATTACGATGCCATCAGCCTTATTCGGCCTTGCGATATTTCATTCATAATGTGGGCCAGGATCCCAATCACAGGAGGGCTGCGGAGCCGACATGTCCAGTCTGCTGGAAAATGCTGTTTTACGTTTTCAAACTCGGACACACGCTGATAAGACTGTGGATTTGATCAGATAAAGTTTCGTAGAACAGATTAACTGTCCTATTGGATGCTTTTTTCAAACAGTAAAACTACTTTGGACAATTTACACCTGGCTTTGAAACTGCAAACAGTCTAAAAATATCACTTGGATTTGAGGACTTGTTTTGCAGTGTTGTCAGGGGTTAAAGAGGGCCAGAAATCACATCTGACAGACAATCACAAACACCAAATAAACAAATAAGAGGAGCATATGGGGATTATTGTTAATCTGCTGAAGCTGTGCTGGACAGAAGTCCACTCTTCAGAGAGAAATTGGAGAAATAATCATGCAACATCAGCAGCTCAGTCCACTCCTCGTGCGTGCGGGTTTAATGCACCTCAATCTAACATTTATCATGAAATCATCAACTTGACGGACATAAACAGTCGACTCTTCCCAAGCTTTAGCCCGCTTTTTATTTCACAACAATCAGCCTCATATTTTCAGTTTTAGAGATTAATTTAGGAAGCATAATGAAGAGAAAAAAGGCGATAAAACAGTGCAGCCTACAGCACGGGGTCGGATTTCCTCTGAATCTGCCTGGTTTAAAAGCAACAATAAAGTCCAGAATCCAGGCTAAAGTTAAGTCTTTAGACTCGTCTGGAGCCTGTGTCTCCTCCTCTTCAGCTCAGCGCGAGGAGCAGCGACAGACGGAGGAAGAGCAGGGGCGGAGCTGACACGGGCAGCAGAGGGACTGGGGCCCCACAGTTCAACACACAGGATTTTGACAGTACATAAAAAAACAATGACTAAATAGACTAAATAATAAAAGTAGTTTAATCGTAGCTATAAAAATCAGTGTCGCTTTTCCTTTTTTTTTTTTTGTAAAGTAATCATTATGTAGACAGTTCTGTTTTCATTACTTTACAAGGCTAATTTAAACTGCATGTTTTTTGCCTAAAATACACCAGATTGCACAAACTTTTATCTGATTAATCAAAGATTTCCTGGGGAGGACCTGGCTGTTGCTTTAACTTTCTGGGATGATCTCAAACATGAGCACACATAAAGAAGAGTTGTTGTGCAAACTTATGGTTAAAAATAAATACACTAAAAGTACTATAGAAAAGCTTCTGTTGCTTGCAATATACACAACCTTTCATATAGTCTTCAAGATTCCAGTTCCACCACTCCCAAAATCCGCTTTAACCACTGAGTGTAGTCGTTCAAAAAACATACCGAAAACATACTGGATTTTTGCAACAGACCCAAATGAAACCGTGACACTCCAGGTAGGTTTGCGATGAAGATATAACATTATGAAATGGTTCAAAGCATTTTATAAAAGTATCATAAAAGCATCATATAGTAAAATTGTAACCTTCCTTTCCAATTGCTCCACACACTGCCCCAAACGCAGAACAAATTATAGTCAGGAAATATGTAATATATCCTTCATCCTTTATTGTTTCTCTTCAGCTTTATACGCTTGTCATATGAAATTGGTGTAATTTACTTTCAGAAGTACTATATCTTGAGGTTTCAAAGCAGAGCTAATAACTGTATCCTTTATACATTAAGATTTCATTTTCCCTTCCAAGCCGCTTCTCTCATTGCCAAGCGTAAAAGTGTTCCCCTGGTCTGATTGTGTAAACTGTGTGTGAATGCATCGTATTGTGCTCCGAAGACTTGGCGTGGTCGCGTTACAGTGAAAATGAAGCGAGTGTTGCGGCTCTAACTAGCTGCAGTAGCTCGTCTGCTTCCCGTCAGAGGGCCGTCCGCTGCCTGACACTGGCCCAGGGCTACGACTGTGTAAGCACTTCCACTGCTGCTCTGTTCCACATGAGAGTTACATTCAAAACAAAGAACGAGGCTCAAACATCGCAGTTCTCCTTCACCATGATTACCCTGATCGAATGCAGTATGTTAAAAAGCTCAAGAAAATACACTCTCAACCACGTGTTTTTACAGCAATGGCTTGAAATAAATAAAATGATTGAGAAATAAATAGAAGTAATGTTCAGATATTCAAAATGTGGCAAAAAAGCAACGAAAAAGTGACGACAAAGTAATGGAAAAAGTGACAAAAAAGTGATAAAAAAGCAATATAAAAGCGATTAAAAAAATGATTTAAAAAGTGACAAAAAAATGAAGAAAAAAGTGATTAAAACAATTATGAAAAAGTGACAAAAAGTGAAGGAAAAAGTGATGAAAAATTATGATAAGGTGATGAATGAGTGATTAAAAAGTGACCAAAAAGTAAAGAAAAATTATTTTAAAAAGTATGAAAAAGTTATTAAAAAGTGATGGAAAAGTGACAAAGAAATGATTGAAAAGTGACAAAAAATGTCAAAAAATGACTTAAAAATGACAAGAAAGTAACAAAAAGTGACAAAAATGACAACAAAAATGACTAAAAAGTGACATAAGCAAAGAAGGTTCAATCATTAATTTGCATAAAAAGCTGCCACTCTGTATCGTAGACCTTTTTTTGAGTATGTGACCTGCTGATTGCTAAAAGTAAAGCTTTTTTTCTTGAGTCAAAACAAAGTCCTCTTTCCTCTTGGAGCTGTGCGCAGAGCAGGTTTGGATGAGAATGAAAGCGCATTTACATCATGAGTATCCACCGTCTGCTTCTGATGAGTGCATTACCCGGGCCTTCATTAATACAGTTCAGCTGCACGGCACTGGAGCTCGCTCAGCTAATTCCCCTTTAAACAGGACCAGGCCCAGTGTGTGGACATTTTTTGGATCAGGGACTTTGAAAGAAACTGTAGCATAAACTGAAAGCAGGCGGCTAATCATCACCTGCTGCTGCGTCTCCTGGACACTCTCAGGCAGGAGGACACGGCTCTGCTCATTGTGTAGCGGGATTAGGACGGGGGATTTGAAACGATTCGTTCCATGAGCTCAACAACACTCGACATCCAGAATGGAATCTCAGATGAATTTATCACGGAGGAAAATGTTTACAAATTATTCTATTTGTTCAAAGCCCTTTGTATTTAGGGGGGAAAAGACAATATAACAGTGTTTATGTTAATTAGCAAACAAAGTGACATCATATTAACAGTGATGGCAGTAGAGCTGGGTACCGTTAAACCATACCAGTCTGGTATCGGACGAAAAAGTTTAGGTTCTACCGGTATCGAAAAAAGAAAAAAATCTCTCTTTAGATCCAATTTTTGATGCAGTTGGTCCAGGGAACGGATTAAAGGAAGTGCCCAATTATGTTGGTAGCACTTGATATTAAGGCGTGCTCATTAAGTATTAATAGGGTACTAAAAAGCATTGATAATATGCTTTTCAATCATTAACACACTGCTTATTATAATTTTGTCTGTTAACATACTAATAGGCCATTAATAATACGCTTATTCACAGCCAACCCTAAACCTAACCCTAACCTTAACCCTAACCCTAACCAAAATGATTACTAATGCGTATTAATACTTAACTTCAGTTTTATTTACATTTGTTTTATTATTATTTTTGCCCCATTAAAAAAAAAAAATCCCAATCCCCCCCCCCCCCCCCCCCCCCCCTCATTTTTGTTAATTTTGTTACTAATACTTTTCCCCAATATATTCCCCATTTTCGCCCAATTTTTTTTTTTTTTTTTTTTTTTCTTGGTTTTGCCACAATTTCCCCTAATTTTCCATAATTTTTCACACTTTTCTTGACATTGGAGATGAACCTGATGTTGTAAATTTGCAGATCTTCCAAACATCATTGTTCTGCTTCTGGCTCTCGACGACAAATATTTTAGTATTAGGTAGCGGAAAAGGATCGTTCAGGTATCGGTATCGAAAACCAAGTATCGTTAAAGGACTTGTGTCGAAGCAAATGTAACGGTACCCAGACCTAATGGGCAGAGCAGCTCTGCAGTCCTCAGGGTTTTACTTACTGAGGTATTAGCAACAGAGGGACTTTAAAGGGGCTCGATGCAAGTTGGCCATTTTATACTCACTACTGCCACCTCAGGTCATACGTGTAAGTGCAGCTTCTATATTAAGCTTGTGCATGACGGCACTTCGGACCTGAAGTGACAACTTTTTGAGTGACAGTGCAGGATTTTAGAGGCAGTTGCAGTGAATAGGTCTGAGATCATTCTACACATTAGGACATGACAACATGTAGGGGGAGGAAAATTGATTTTTAAACTCCGTATAGTCCCTTTAAACAGCACATATTACAATTTTTCTGTAAAATTTCTATGTGAACTCAAAGTTGTCGGAAATACAGCCAGCACACATTATGATTGATCGGATCAACAAAGGACAAGAGACATGCTTAACACTTGCTTTTAGATCTTGCATTTTCCTTTCATCCACGTTTTAATCCGATGAACTAGAATGATATCACACCACTGGGCATTTGGACCGACCAACTGCCGACCCGTTTGTTTAATGTCGCCTCAATATCAGTCATTGTGAATGGAAATTCCCAGTGACTAAATTCTCAAATGCTTTCAGTTCAAAAGCGACAGATGTGTTTGCTCATTTGAAATCGCACATAAGGTGTCTGGTGTGGCAGTGAAATCAAAATGTGTCCCCTAACTTTGTACCGTCTACGGGCTGAATGAATGGCCGTGGATTACATGCCTTTATAGGGTTAGTGTTAATGTTTAATACGTGCCTTAGGGTCCAGCATGCTCATTCCAGATCAGTGGAAGCAACTGTTGCATTTCGGCGGCTCTGCTGTGTAGATGAAGCTGTTTATGCTGTAGGTTTTCTAATGTCGGATATAAAGTTATTGCACTGAGCCGCTGGCGTGATGTCTGCGATGCTCATGAGCATAAAGAGCCGGTCCGCTGGGGGTTCACGGGGGATTTGCTGAGCTGTTGAAGCTTTAAATCCGCAGAACGCCGGGCTGGGCAGAACTTAGATGCGACTCTTGTTTGTGCAAGAGCGGGGAGGATTCATTCTGAAAGATCAGCTTGTAAACAACCAGACATAGCGGAACAAATCAAAATCACAAAAAATGTACAACGATTTATACTACAGTAAATGCTAATGAGTAATAATTTCATATAAGAGCTGCACGATCTTAGTTCTTCATGTGTGTCAAATGAAACAAGAGTCTTTGGTATAACTGCATACATTAATTTCCTCTAGATTTAATTACGCTTCATGATAATGCTGCCAACTCCTTGAGATCAATCATTAATTGCGAGCTATGAAATCACGGTTTGTGTATCAAAGACCCACAGTAGGCTTCAATAGGCTGCTTTGAATGGACCACTGCGGATAATACCCCCGCTATGAGGCAATAAATGCTGATGAATGCATGAATAATTAGCTTTCAAAGTGCGCAATATTTCATTTCATAAACTCCGAGTGCCGCTTCGTGTAAATAGAGTGTTGAAAGTACGCCATCCGTGGCAGCTCGCGTGTATGTTGCACTGGGGTTTCCCTGCCTCAGCATTAGAGAAATTAAATTGATTATGTTTGTTTGCAAAGCAGAGAACATGCCGCGCTCTCGCTGCTTGTTTGGCGAGAGCTGTCATTAGGTGATTTGACATTGTTTCCAAATACGTCCAAAAAACGTCCCAGGTTTGTAAATGTGTTGATTTGTGAGATTCGCGCGGAGAATTAAGTGCTGCCATATGATTAATGCGAGCAGTAAATGAAGGACCACCGTGACTGAGTGACTGCAGGCAGTGGGACGGGATCTGGACATATTGTTGACTGTGAAATCATACAGCAGAGTTCAGCATGATGTCAGCATTGGGGGAAGAATAATAGTAGTATTGTTTCAGTACTGAATGGCATTGTTCTAACAATTGGTTTCGGTTGTAGATGTTGTCTTTGCACGGTTTTCTTTAAAAGACCAAAAGCAACAGTCACACAAGAAATACATGATAGGACTCAGAGGTGGACTAATATGGGTTTTTCTAAAGCCGATGCCGATTTCGGGGGATTTTTGTTGGCCGATGCCGATATGCTTGGCCGATATTTTTGACCAATATTTATGATTCGATTTTTCCAAATGTCTGGTCTATAATCCTGTAATTACAAATACTTGGCCGTATCAGCAGTGGCCGATTTTACTTTATTACTTTAGGAGATCCAATCATAGTTTCTGTCCCAGCTTTGATTAGTTGTTGTTAGCATAAGCATGTTGTTATATATTGCATTAGTGTAGCAAGACGAGCGGTAGTGGCGATGTTGTAAACAAATATCTCCGCCAAAATAAACTACTTTTAACATAAATTGACAACGCCACCGGAGAGAAGGCTCCGGACCTTAAGGCACGCAGGTTCGTTTATGATAGACACAGGCAGAGTCCAAGCTTAGCAAAAATACATGTTTTACTTACTATTATATATTCTGCTTCAATAAGTTACTTTGTTTCTCTTTCGTTGGTAAAACGTTCGGTTGATACACAGATTTACATTTGCACATTTTATACACTACCACAACTTGGCAGTATTCAAAACAAAAGTAAAGTCCGTGAGTGGAGCAGATTAAAAGCAGGTTAAAAGACAAGGCAACAACATGGACAGCGCCGTCATCGCACCAGCGCGGCCAGATCACCTGTAAATTAATTAAAACTGTTAACACCTAGCCTTACTGGTAGAATAGTGGAACTCTGCCCCAAACGTACCATCGAACGCAGGGCACAACACACGGGTGTGGAGCCATGACAGCAGACGCACACCATCCCTGCCCATGGAGCATCTGGGGCTACATCGTGGAACCGTTACCACGCGAAGCTAAACCACAAAACCTCCAGTTAGGGCCAGTAATTAGTTACATTAAATTCGAAAACCTAGAGCAAACGCTACCTGTCCTTCGGAAGAGCGAGGAACGCACCGACACCGGCGGGACCAGGAAGTGAGTGACGTCAGAGAACGAAGGAGTGAGTGCATTGCGCTTATATACCCGCGGCGCCACCAGCTGGCGGGAGGAGGTGCGACAGGCGCCATGCCACATTCCACCCGGCCAACTGTATCGTCGCCCCGACGATAAACCAAAACATTCCCACGATTCCCCCGACTAACCAGACTCATTCACACGGCGAGAGAGGAGTTACCAAACACTGCTCTCCCAGAAATAAAAGATGAAGCACTAACGCAACCAACTACCAGGACTGCATATCTCCAAGTCGTACAACCCCGTGCACATGGGCTAGACTAGGTGCCGTGAAGGCCGCAGAAGGGCGTGTTGAGTACGGATAGCGCAAAAACAAATACATACTAGAGGCTCCATAGGTTTCTTACAACGGCTGCTTGACGCAAATGGGTCATTGAGGCATCCTTCCTCCCAATGCACCCACCGCTGCCCAGGTATGAGCAACTACACACGATAAAATAATCCTGAGCTCCCTAAAGGCTATATTGGGCTACCTCTGACCATTTCAGTGGTAACAGCGGCTGCGCGCCTGTGCGCCATTTAGTAGCTAATCGAGGAACTCACATCTCGCCTTACCTACACCGCTACTCGGGGGTTTGAGCCACCCACTAGAGGCCACCAAATACGGGACTATAGGACCGGGCATCAAGATGCTGTGACCTCACCCACTAGAGTCCTGCAAGTTCCCCTCAGCTAAACTGGACTCCTCTGCTGTTGCCTTGTCTTTAAAAACACAGAAAACAGACATCGTTATGTTCAAGTTACTGGAAGATTTAGCTGTTTTCTGGCGTAGCACAAGCGTTTGAAACAGTAGCATTACCACCATATTCATGTAGGTTTACAAGTCACATGACCACCATAAACTTAAATGTACATGCAGAAAACATGAAATCACGCTTTTAAACACAAAAGCACAACATGCAAAACAAATTATGTACAACAAAAACACAAATGGCAGGTCAGGAGAGGCTTTGGCCTACTATGAAAACAGGGCTACTGCTACACTGACAATTTAGCTTTAGCATTGCCTGACACAAACAGTAGGCTATGGAACACATGCCTGTGTTGGGAATCAATCCGGCCGACGACAACGCCAAATTGTAGCAAGACGAGCGGTAGTGGCGATGTTGTAAACAAATATCTCCGCCAAAATAAACTACTTTTAACATAAATTGACAACGCCACCGGAGAGAAGGCTCCGGACCTTAAGGCACGCAGGTTCGTTTATGATAGACACAGGCAGAGTCCAAGCTTAGCAAAAATACATGTTTTACTTACTATTATATATTCTGCTTCAATAAGTTACTTTGTTTCTCTTTCGTTGGTAAAACGTTCGGTTGATACACAGATTTACATTTGCACATTTTATACACTACCACAACTTGGCAGTATTCAAAACAAAAGTAAAGTCCGTGAGTGGAGCAGATTAAAAGCAGGTTAAAAGACAAGGCAACAACATGGACAGCGCCGTCATCGCACCAGCGCGGCCAGATCACCTGTAAATTAATTAAAACTGTTAACACCTAGCCTTACTGGTAGAATAGTGGAACTCTGCCCCAAACGTACCATCGAACGCAGGGCACAACACACGGGTGTGGAGCCATGACAGCAGACGCACACCATCCCTGCCCATGGAGCATCTGGGGCTACATCGTGGAACCGTTACCACGCGGAGCTAAACCACAAAACCTCCAGTTAGGGCCAGTAATTAGTTACATTAAATTCGAAAACCTAGAGCAAACGCTACCTGTCCTTCGGAAGAGCGAGGAACGCACCGACACCGGCGGGACCAGGAAGTGAGTGACGTCAGAGAACGAAGGAGTGAGTGCATTGCGCTTATATACCCGCGGCGCCACCAGCTGGCGGGAGGAGGTGCGACAGGCGCCATGCCACATTAGCATACTGTTGCTAGCCGCGGAATGTTGCACGCCGATCAAAAATACAATTGTGGTGAGCTCAAACTAACTCAGCGATTGAATTCTCCAGGTTCTGTGCTTCAAAATGATATGCAGCATGTCCATATTGACGGAGGTTTAGTGAAGCATGTATTTAACAAACTTGTAGCTAACCGATTTTCACTTCGATGTTTCTCTGTTCCCCTGAGGCCTAGGGAGTTGTAGGAGGACCTTTAAAGCCCTGACTTTGCTCTTTCCAATGCAAAAAAACGGGAAGTCTCAATCACTTTCGGTCCCAGAGATATTGGCGCTAGATCGGCCAATAGCTAATATTGTGAAATCCCCAAATATCGGCCTGATATATAGGCCGGCCAATATATCGGTCGACCTCTAGTAGGACTTGTGCTGTACTGTATCAAGTTCTATTCACAGCACAGTAATAAAATCTGAATAACTCGGGCTAACACTACGTTTTGCAGCGATCCCTGTTATTACCAATAACTACTCATGTTTCCTTGTTTGGGTGAGGATTAATAGGCCTTGTTTTGGACTATTATAGAAATGTGGGAAAAGGCCCCTAGAAGAAATCATCTCCTAGTGCATCGCCAACCACCACAAGTAATAATGTAAACTTCCACAAACGGCAACAAAAACACATATTTTGTTTTTAAGTAATAAATACACACAGTATATTAACATGTGTTCAAAGGTTATAGTACAAAGCAGTAACTAACTAGAAATAATTGCAAAAACATGTTCTAGGCTGGGGCTGAAGTATTTCTTATTGTAAGTATCCTCTAGCCCTACATACCTGACCAGTAGGACGCCATTTTCCTTCGTTAATATCTCAATCCATCAAACTCTCAGCCATTGCTTTTCTTTCCTTGTTCCCCTCCTCACATCAAACGGCGTGGTACCTCCCTGTCTGTCCGCATCTCCATCTCTCTCCCAGTGTGATCCGAGCGCCGCGGCACTTTCCCCGAGACCTCTGAACCCCGAGGTCACATCCTCCTTGTCCGTGAACTCTCTCCCGTCTTAAGAGCGGCTCTGGGAAAGAAACGGCGGGGCTGATATACCGTTACGTCCAGCGGAGGAGCTCAGCTGAGGTCAGGGGAGGGTCCTCTCCTCTCTATCCCACGGACGGGACCTGCTCCTGGGGCGAGTGGTGATTTAGTGAAGGGGTGCTCTGGATCTAAAGCGCTGCGTCAGGGAATGCTCTTTAGGGAGATGGTGAAATCTTAGAAGTGTGTTGCGACGGAGTCTCTATTTGAAAGTCCATCATTCAAATGAGAGGGTGCACAAGGCGTTTATGGCAAGCGGTTTCTGGCCGTGATGCCTCTAGTTTGCATGTTCTCCCTGTAGCGTGGCTTCCTCCAGGTGATACTTCACCCGACTAAAACATGCACAGCGGGGTCCGTCTGTGTCCACGCCTTCTGTGGGAAAGAAGTTCTGAATAACGATGAGGATGGTTGAATTAAAAGTTACCCTCTTAACCCGTACCGGAAACCACATTTTCAGTGCAGCTTTACCCAGATCTAAAAGCTTCTTGAAAAAAGCAAAATGGAGACAAAAACGAGGATGGAAAAAAAGTGAAAAAAAAAAAAAGATGGCAAAAAAACGACAAAAGCACGCCGCAACTGTAACAATAACACAACAAAAAAGCGACAAAAACACGACTAAAGGGTGACAAAAAAGCAACGAAAAAGCCACAAAAACGTACAATGAAAAACATGATGAAAAACAACAAAAAAACTACAAAAATGCATTGAAAACTGGTCTTAGCTTTCAAATGAGGTGTTACACTGGCCTATAGGCATCGAGAAGCAAAATGGAGACAAAAACGAGGATGAAAACGCAACAAAAAAAGTGACAAAAACGTGTCGGAACTGTAACAATAACACAATATACAAAAGCAACAAAAACATGACTAAAGAGTCACGAGAAAGCAACATAAAAGCCACAAAAGAGCGAACACAAATGTGACAAAAGTGTGACAAAAACGGAACAAAAAAGCCATGAAAAAGTGACAAAAATGCAATGAAAAACTGATGAAAATATAACAAAAAAGCATTAAAAAAGCAATAAAAAGTGGCCAAAAAAATCCGATGAAAACCCGGGAAAAAAAACACAACCGAAAAGCGGCAAAAAAAAGCAACGAAAAAAAAGCAGTTACTATCAGTTCTCCAGGTCTTAGCTTTCAAATGAGGTGTCACACTGGCCTATAGGCATGGAGAACCTTCTAGATTTGGGTAAATCTGAACCGGAGAAAACGCACTTGGTTAAATTAGGGTAAAGTACACACACATTACCCACTTTAAACTCCTCCAGAAGGTTTAGTTCATACCGAGCACATTGTGAACTTTGCAGCCATCTTTCGGAGATCACCGTGTTTTCACTTTGTCCATTTGCTGGACAGTGTTTGTGTGTGTGTTTGTTTATCTGGCAGACATGAATAAACACACGCAGCGCCAATAAGACCACATGTCCACACAGCCTCTTTATTTGCTCATTCTCAGAGAGCCAATTAGTGTTAACCATCTGCCATTTTATTTTGGGACACAAAGAGCTGTACCTCTCAAGTCACTCGCTCACTGTAAAACAGAGTGCAGTGACATATGTCTTTCTGAAATTAAAATTTAATTGACTTTATGGATATATTTTCAAAAAAACAAGCACAGAATAACCCGAACATGAGACATTCTTAACTTTTTATGTGTGATGTAGTTCTTATAGTGAACTCCTGTCAGCCTTTTGTTCAAATGAATATACATGAGGTATTTACATGTGTGGCTTTGGAGCTGCTAATGACCATGGTTGACACTTCTGGGTTTTAGTTCATACAATTGTGTCTTCATGATGTTTTCCTTGTGGTTAAGACATGACATGTGTATTATAGCCTTACTGCGTAACCTTTCTTTAGAAAAACAAACATCTAACCTCTTACAGACATGATTTGCATAGGTTTAAATACATAATTAACTTCCACAGTCTTTATTTTGATAACCCATAGAACAAAATAGGATTGTCTGCATGAGTTTGGTGACTGACTGTTTAGGTTTATGTCTTTTGGCACACGTAGCAACACATAACCTGGAATTTCCCAGTGTGGTTTTATCATGACTACTTATTATAAAAGCATATTGAATATAAAACAATAGATTTGATTGAACCGCATGACACTAAAACCACGAAACCTAGAAACATAGCCGGCGAAGCCCTTCTGGCCAATGAGTAGGTGAAAATAGCTTCTTTTTTTTTTTCTTTTCTTTCTCATTCAAGACTTGATTCAGGGTTAGCCAAGTGAGAAACACCTCCTCACAATGTGTTACAGCCGCAGCCTCTCACACGTCGCTCCGAAAGGTGAGTATTGACTGCGGCGCTTTTGTTTTCATTGCGGTGGGATCCCTGTTGTCTGAGGTGTTCACTTTGAGCCTGTGATAATTAAATAAGGTCCACGGGGGATGTAAGCAGCCTCAAGGTTGAATGCATCGCTTTGCTGTTGTGTGAAATGTATTTTTCATAAGCGCTGATCGTGCTCAAGGCAAATAGAGCTTGGGCCGAAGTAACAAACAAGTGCTTTCGCTCAGTTCAGTTTCCAGTCAGTTAAAAACAAAAAAAAGTCAAAAGTTGAGCCTTTTTACAACATTGATAGTGAAAATAATTGGAACTGTTTAAAAATGAAGCTCACAATCTTGGATGTGATAAATAACTGGATAGTACCTCCCTCTCCGACGTGTCCCCAATTTGATTAGAGGTCTGCTCCATGGTACTGTAGCAGAACATCTGCAGCAGCATCGTGTGTTCGGCTGACCGGGCACTGTAACTTTCAAGAAATGTTGCATTTAGTGTTGATTAAACCCCATTTTAAAGCAGTACTAAGGAACGTGTTTACCTTAATAAATCCTTTTCGTAGTCCCTGTGGGGGTAATAAAAGTGTTTATGGGATGATTACGGTGTCTTTCATCTCCCCCTGGTGTCTCTGGCCAGAAAACCATGTTTGCAACTTGACTGCCACCGGACCGGAGCAAGCAATACACACTAATGGAATCACGTAGAAGAAGCTAACATGCTAACGGGCAAAGCTAACTGCGGGCTAACGTCACTTTAAACACTATTTACGGCCAAGTTTGAGTGAAATTTTTTTTTTCCATTGTATGATTGGATGCACAATATCCCTCTCTCCCTTCGCCTTTCCTGTCAGCGTAGTATTTACTCTCAAGACAATAAATAAGTTAAAAAGTCGTAAATTGCTACGACACCTGCAGTTGCGCTTATGGCCTCTAGGGGCAAGAGTTACTTAGTACTGCTTTAACATTGCTATTACATTACTGACATTTCTCACTTCACAATCTATTTAATGTCCGAAAATGACACATAGTGTGGTACCGCTTTTGCCAGCTCGAGGATTTTGTGGCACTGGCTGGTCAAAACTGATCACGTTGTGCAGGCAGTGACACACACGCTTTGGCACTCGCATTAGGACCACAATGCCCAGACAGCCCCAAAACACAGGAGTAATGCAGTACTTGCCCAAAATTCAGAGTAACACGGAATATGCTACCCATGTTTAGGACAATTTGCCTAACTTATCTGCGCAACACTAATGTCAGTCAACATTTGTCACAGTGGCCAATGCTATACATGATCATCAGTGTAAGAACAGGTTACTAAAAGCCAGTAAATATGTAATCCAGGTACATTTATTTGAATCATATCACTGTTCCTGAAAATGTGATAGCGCTCATAGGTGCTTGGTTTAATATGAACTTCTTGCCTCCTCTCAGACTTCAGTAGGTTCAGTCCAGTGCAGTGTAGCAGATGGGCCTCTGCAGGGAGCCAGGTGAGTCTGAGGCAGTCCTCTCTGCCCCTCAGGGTGCGTTTAACATGTTTTACAAACTGACTAATTAGTAAAGGCATGGACACACACATTTACACTGCGACGTAGGGTCTAAAAAAAGTGAGATTGAGCGAAGAGCCAACCCATTTTTTCCCCCCAATACTGGCGCACCATTGAGATAGCAGCCTCCCCTCCACCAATGCTGTCCTTACGCCAGGCGGACGATTGGCCCCTTAGTTTTGTTTTGTTTTTTGTAAATTGATTTTTGCAATTCAGCTGCAGATAAGGTTACTGTGAAAACTAACATTACAAGCACTTCTGACCTGCAGGATGTTGTTTATAGTGAAACATTGAGAGCCAAGGCATTTGACAGAGAGTGCATTAGCCTCACTGTGACAAATGCTTGGCCCACAGATAGTGTCTGATCCATCAGATCCATCAGACTGTGATAAGAGCCCGAGTTTAGTCAAGCACAGCTGGAATTATTCAGTCTGTCAGAGCGGGACACAAGGCCAGAGAAGAGGCATGAAGACGAGGGGACTAATGCGGCTGAATTGTGTCAAGTCGGCGTCATTTGGTTTTATGTTGTAACCTGCATCCACAGACAATATTATGTAAAGCTTTAGGGTTTGATAAGAATTTATATATAAAACGGTTTACACAATCTCATTGCCTTTGTCAATCTAACACATAAGTGAACACAACATTTTGAAGAATGCTTGCAATATCTTACATCGTCAGAAAGGCAGGTAAAGTACAGACCTCAGCCACTTTTTAAATTATCTTACTTATAATTAACCAGAAAAGTTGAGACTCTATTTTTAGTGAAGAGCCCTAGGGATTTAAACCTAGGTCCTTCTTGCAAAAGTGTGAAGCATTACAATGATCGCCATAACACTGATCCAATCTTTCCAGGGTAAAGATGTTATAGGAGTGATTGACTGACTCACACAAATTTATTGCTAAGATTTAAATTTCTATGACCTCTTGTGTCTAGGGGTTATATGTTCAAAATCACACCCGAAACTGTAAGCTATATGAAATAGGGCCAAAAAGGGCATCCACAAAACCACTCAACCATAATGCTCTCTTTGTTACAACAATGAACTCTCTTTCATAACTTGTGAGATATGTACCATTGGTGACATGTGATTTTCAATGTTCATTGTTAGAAATTCAGAGAATACTATACTATGGCTCTTGCTTCGACCCAACCACACAGTCATACATTCATGTAGCACACATGGCTTTCCTCATGTGAGATATGAATGCACGCTTGTCAGTGATGTATCTCCTAAATTTGTAAAACACTGGTGTCCTTGAGTCTGAAGGTCTACCATATGCTGCTGCCCAGGACACAGTTAGGAGATATGAGTGTGTCAGTGTGTGCGTTTGTGTGTGTGTGTGTGTTTGTGTGTGTGTTTGTGTGCGCGTGGAGAGAATAGCGTGATAGCTTTAGGCGCTCTCACACCAGCATGATATCTCCAGGAGACCGTCTGCTTCTCAAAGGTCACTGGGTCACATGAAAAAGTGGGTAATGCTGCTCAGTCTGTGGGATATGCCCTATTGATTCATCATCTTTTTGGACACATTTTTCATTGAAGGGTAAGCCTTTCTAATATCAGGGGGTTTTAAAGTATGTTTCAAAATAGGATCTTTCAACAACAATGTGGGCTTTGGAACCAAAGTAAAAAATATCTAATCATCATCATTTATCTCATAGAGACAAATGCATTTGCAACTTATGTGATGCATAAGAGTTTATGGTGAATGCTAATTCACAACACATGTCCCTGAATTGAGCATGTTGACTTAGTATCTGTAAGTACAGTACAATAATTAAATACAGAATACTAAAAAGCAATATTGAAGCAATTTGCAGGTATGACAACCATTTTTGTTTAATGTTTATTTAATCAGAAATGTCAAACTGCAATTCAGAATCTCTATAAAGGGATAGTCCTGACCACAAATAGATACCTCTCTTGCACTGTCACAGTTGGACACAGTGTCTAACTGCCCTTATTGTGTTGCATTTTCACTTGGTGTTAGCATGTTGTACCATGGCCAATCAGGAACACGCAAACTATGCCTCACACACTGATACTGCAAATGCATAATTTGTTAAATGCATTTTGATCAGCAAAAGTCTCTGTCTGCTTTTGCCTCTTGTCGCCATCCTTGCCACACATTACCTGTCCGTGCCTACTTTGAACACCGCTGTCTTTTTTTTTCTGATTGATCTCGAAACATCTTTCATACCTGATCCATCCTTCTGTTGAATAATCCCGGTCATCTTCACGAACAAAGAGAACCTCAACATCTTCAGATGTTACTGCTCTGCCTCCTATCTCCTCACCAATGCCGCCATTCATTTGAAGTCGGCTTCTATTCTTAGAAGGAAATCTTGTGTGACTAAAAATGCACACTTTCATTCATTTACTTAAATCTCTAACATATTACAAGCCTCCCCTATTCCCGGTAAAATAATTGATATTTCGGTCCGATCCCAATTACAGCGATTACAAAAGGCATTTGAATATAAATCACAGCGATGAATTTGAAATAATTGCCTCCACCCAGATACATTAGCATATATAAGTGAACGCAATCTCTGTGTGCTGAATGGTAATAGGAGTTTTGAGGCGCTCACTGCCGAGATGGATCTGAATGGGGTTTGCTAATTAAATAGTGTTGAAATTCACACATACACACGCCTAACCATAATGGCAAAGCAGCGAGCAGGAGGTCTCTGAGGCCCCATCTCACGCCGAGCAAAGGTACAGCCATAAAAGTGACAGGCCAACTAATTATCCCCAAAATTACAACGTCTTAATGCTCCACTCACAGTGCTGTTCCCCGCTGTAACATGGGCCGCCTATATATAATACATCTCGGTGCATGGGGAGACTCGGTAGCGTGAGTGTGTGTGTTTTGTATGCAGACAGCTGGAGGTGGGCCATGCATGCCGAGCAGAGGACAGATGTGAGGAGCGCGCCTTTGTTCTTTGGCTCACAACAAAGGCGCCGGGTTTAGGGGGAAAGCCACTGCAGCACCATGTAATCCAGTGGCAACTAAATGTTTTATTCCCAGGGTTGTGCCACTCTCCAAACTTGAATTTGCAAGATAAGAAGAAAAAAAAGAGAGAAAGGGGCAAGATTTAAGTCAGTTGAAAAGAAATTCTGAATCTCAATGGGACTTTCCTGATCAAAAAGGTCAATAAAAAGTCCATGCATATATATTGAAAGTCATTCTTTTAATTGTAAAGTGCAAATATAGAAGGACTCAGAGTAATCCCCTGTCGTCCAGTATTGTATTATGAGACCATACCTCATACATAATTAGAAGAATGGATATTCCTGGTCAAAGACATTGTCAAACACGATTTCCTTTAGGCAAAATAGACTATTGTTCTTCTTTATTTGTGATTGCACTGTAATCCTTTCAAATCCTGTGCTCAAATATCATAGCTTTAGTAATCTTCCTTAACCAGCCACCTGCATTGAGACCCAATTATTCACTTCCATGTTCATTGTCAAATACCACAATATAAACCATTGCATTTCGTTCAGCGGCACTGGTTGAAATACAATTCCCGCGGACGTAAAGATCAAAGCTGGCTGCACGTGTGTAATCCTGAGTGTGTGTGACAGAAGATGGTGGAGCGATAAGACGTGTGCAAATACCATCGTGGATTGCATCTCCTCCGTAAGTCTCCAATGCCCAGTCGGTGAGCGGACGCGGGATTACGGGAGGAGAAAGAGGGGATTTACCTGATCTCATTCTGCTCCTGACAAAACACAGTAATGACATGCCAGCCAAATGGAGCGGACTGGAGATGTGTACGGCGGCGTATATGAACACTGTGCTTTTTATGTTTAATACATGTTGAATTATGTGAATATAAAAACTACATCGGGATATTTCTTTTCATCAAAATTCAACATTGAGATCCTCAGAGGTGTGACTTTGCTTGGTGTTACACACGGCTTTAGTCAAGAGTCTGTTTTGTGTATCACCGAAGCTAAATGAAATAATCCATGTGGGCGACAGTGGTGCGGTTGGTAGAGCGGGTCGTCTCGTGATCGGAAGGTCGGGGGTTCGAAATCCCAGCTCCCGCAAATACACATTGTCGTTGTGTCCTTGGGCAAGACTCTTCACCCACCTTGCCTCCAGTGCCTGTGTACATTAGTGTATGAATGAGAGTGTGAATGGGTTCCTTTCCTGTAAATCGCTTTGGGCCTGATGAAGGTGGAAAAGCACTATATAAATTGAGAGCATTTACCATCTACCATTATCCCTCCTTCTACTGAGATCAGAACCAGATTGCATATCTGCATAGTTCACTTGCACAAGCATGACAAAATGATTATTAATTGTACTTTTCTGAACAGTTTGTCCCTGAGCTGAATATGGAACATAAAACATTGTATCTTCTCTATGGCAATTTGAAGGTACGGAATTGTGGACTTTTATCTTTTTATCTCTCCATTTTCTTCCACTTATCTGTGGTTGGATAGCGGAGGCAGAAGTTTAAACCTGGACTCCTAGACTTCCATCAACCCAGACACTTCCTCCAGCTCCAGGAGGTATTTGGCTGGCTATTCTCAGTCTGGAGCAGCAGCGACTTCAAGTTGCCATTGGTGACCAAGCTCCGTACTCACCCAATCTCTAAGGGACTGCTCAGCTCCTCAATTCATGTGGAAGTTGACTTAACTCTCATACATAAATGTAAGATATTTCGGTATCGCTTTATATTAAGGTGTGCTTGCTAAGTGTTAATAAGCATTAGTATTCTTTGTATGGTTGAGGGTGAGGGTTAGGATTAGGATTAGGATTAGGGTAGGCTATCAATAAGCATATTATTCATGACCTATAAGCATGGTAGTTGATAACATTATATCGATCAGCCTCTTAATATCTTTACAAGCATATTATTAATGGCATACTGTGTGTTAACAGATAAAAATATAATAAGCAGCTTTTCGATTCTTTTTAGGTACATTATTAATGGCCTATTCATTACTAATGCTTATTAATACCTTATTAATAGTTAATGAGCACACCTTAATATGAAGCGTTACCAATATTTCCTTTAAGATTATGCTTTACAATAAGTTGTGAATGGGGAAAAAGGCAGAAGGAGCCACTTAATTCAGTGCTATTCTGACTTCTCTGTATTGACTTGTCGAGTCATAATAACTACAAGTCCATTTTTCACTTACACATTTGCACAATAGTCACTCAGCACAGAAGCAGCAGGTGTGAACTCCGCTGTTCCTCCAAAGCCCACAGGTCATTAACTCTCGCTATGATTAGCTAGTTTGAAGCAAGAAAGAAAAAACACATCTGAAAGATTTCTCTGGGAACTTGAGAACTGTGTTAGCCCTGAAACAAAAGAGATCAAAAGTTCTTTACAAAGTCCAGTCTTTCCTCTTGATATAATACATTCTTTAGTAAGGTCTCCAAGTTTTCTCACCAATCCAAAGTATAATATGATGGACAGAATATAGATGGAGACACTGATGAATGAATGATTGGCTTCTGAGATGGGCAGAGGGGAGACATTTGAACATGTGGGTCACGGAGATGGAACTACAGATTGATTTTGAGTGAGTTCTCGGACTCAGACTAGGTCAAAGAAACCATCTATATTACTCTCTGATATTGTTCATCTCATCCGCAGATAACCTGGATTCTCACTGTCCACAAGGGCCTATATCTCTCTTTTTGGGAGCAGACTTGCCACTGGCTCAAGTTCAACTTTATGTATCAAAGTTCATTTCCATAATGCAATGCACTCTATTCTAATAGAGGGTTATGGACAAGCAATAAGTAACAGAAGGTGCTTGAGCTCTTCCAGACACTGATGCAAAGTTGAAAGGGATCTCCACAGACAGAAGCCATTGTTATGAATTGGCAAGGCACATTGTCAAAGCACAGAAATGCACAGGCTTATGGATACTTATTTAGCTTGAGGACTTCAGATCATTCAGTACAGAATAGATCACAAAATTCCAGATCTCTTTGTCGAAAACATGTTCTTTGTGGTGGCGGTTTGCCAACTTGTTAATTTGATACATCACAAACATATATAACACCTAAACCCTCCTGGATCTAAACAGTGATTCCAAAACCTCGTATAGAGGTGAGGTATAGAGGTGCCACAGTGGCTGTATGGAAGCAGCTGGTCAGGTAGGGAAGTGTGAGCTCCCCCATGATGTGGGGTCATTGTCTGTAATTATTGAATGTATGAACTGTCATGGCCCTGTCGGCTGTTGACACATCCTTGTGCCAATAGACAGAGAAAGAGAGAGAGGAGGGGAGCGAGGGAGTGAAAATTGTGTGAAGAAGTGAATTACAGCCCTCACACAAAGCTATCACACTCAGGTAAACAGAAGGAATGAAGGAAGGATCAGCAGGACTGACCACTCACAAACCCCACAATTTTATTGTTCCAGGAAAGGCTCCACATCGGATTGCTGTTTTTATATGCCAAACAACTACACTCCGACAAGGATGTTTAGAGTCTAAAAACTGCTCCCTTTTCCACCGTCGGTTCAAGTCTCAGCTGTGTCTGTGCAAACCAATCCAACTGGTTATGTGCTCAATAGCTCAATAAGTTCCGAAACCCTCTACTTTTGTACAAAAATAATAAAACAATTTTAGAGCCTTTGAGCAAAACAAAGAGTGTGTATGTTGTAGAGCAGGTCGTCTTGTAACAAGAGGGTTGGTTGTCCTAATCCCGATGGTGCACACTGTTGTTGTGTCCTTGGGCAAGACAGTTGCCACCTTGCCTTCAGGGTCAGTGTACATTGGTGTTTGAATAAGAGTGTGAATGGGTGAGTGCTTGTCTGATGTAAAGTGCTTTCACTGATTTAAAGTGCTTTAAGTCCTTTTTCACAAAGCACTAGAGACGAGGCCATTTCAGTGGAATATACATGTTTATAACAAACTGTTGCTGTCAAACTTATAGGGTCAACGTTTTTATATCTTAACAATAAATCTTCCATACCATTGCAACTTTTGCAAATTGCTGTTGTTTTTTGTGAAGTTCGCAAGCTTTATATCGACATTAAGCGTACAAATAATTACAATTAATGTATGTTGAAATAACAACATTTATTTTTAATCAGTAATATTCTGTGTTTTAAGTTTAACTTATAAAGTATTATGCCTTTACAATATTGACAGTAAAGTGCTGGATTTTGTACAGTAATATACAATTTCAACTTTTACAGGCAAATACCGTTAGTTTTTATACAGCTTTTTTTGTTAATTTTGCAAGTTTGGACTGCTAATTATATGGAAATTAATCATACAAATAATTATAATGAATGTATGTTAAATTGACTTGATTATTTTTTGATGAGTAATATCCTGTGTTTTTATCTGTGTTTTTATTTGACCTTTAAAGCATTATCCCTTTACAATATTGACAGAAAATTGCTGTATTTTGTACAGTAATATGCATTTTCAGCTTATACAGGCAAATATTCTTGTTCTTTAGGAGTGTAGGTATAGTTATAGTATAGTATAGGACTCAGAAAACTGCAGCTGTTCCCCAAAAAACACACGGATCCCACATCCATTTCCCAAACTTTAACCAACACAATGTTTCCCCTGTCTGCCTCCACGAACCCAGAGCAAAGTCCCAGAGCAATCGTCCACTCCCCACCCCATCCTAGTCCTAACCCCTAACCACAGCCCTAACCATAACCTCGTGTGTGTTGTGATGGCACACCGAGCTACCTCTGGCCTGGGGACACGAAGCTGACCCCTAAAACAAACTGTTCAAATTACCCTGAAAGCCTTGTTTTCTTTTATCAGTTTAATTTGATTGACTAAACCAATGAACTTGCGTTGTAAATTTGCCATTAGCCAAAATTGTTGCAGCGACGTTGTTTGCATAATTTGACACAATGAGCACCTGCTTGTGCTGACCATACAAATCCAACAGGCCTTTATTGCAGCTTTAGCGAGCCGCAGCAGGTCGTGCAAACACTAATTCTGGCTTTTTGTTGCGTTTATGGTCCATGCGGGTCCCTTTACACGCGACAAAGTAATAATCATAACAGTAGACTGGGGAAATAGATCACGACATTGCAAAACATCCGACACCTAGGCCCATAATAAACAGTGAGTCTGGACTTGTTCCAGTAACACAGTGAATTAATGTCTTCTGGCTCATGTTCAGGGCTTGGTGAGTGTGTGTCTCCATAATGCCGCGTGTTTCCATATGGCTGAGCAGTTGTGCGAAATGAAAATCTGGATCTGGTGTATTGTTTTAGAATGATAATCCTTTGTTTGGAATTGGGAACACGGAAGTCATTTCTGGGTTGTCTTTTTATGCTTTTTTTGTTTAAATCATATACATATACGCACTATCTCTCTGCATAACTCATTTTTTCTAACATGCATCTATAAATTGTGATGAATGTAAATGTTGCTATTTGTTAAATCTACAATACAAAGCTTCACAAATATATATCTTTATAGTCGCGCAGTGCTGAGGAAGGCCACCCAGATCACTGAAGAACCCACAAATCAACTTCATTGCTCCTTCATGCTGCTCCCATCGGCCCAAAAAACAACTTATACCAAGTAATTTGTCCCAAATGCAATCACCACCACGAACAATCACAAATAAGTGTCCTGTTGTTCATTTTTTTCATCTATCTATCTATCTATCTATCTATCTATCTATCTATCTATCTATCTATCTATCTATCTATCTATCTATCTATCTATCTATCTATCTATCTATCTATCTATCTACATATCTATCTATCTACATATCTATCTATCTACATATCTATCTTTCTATCTACATATCTATCTATCTATCTATCTATCTATCTACATATCTATCTATCTATCTATCTATCTATCTATCTATATATGTATCTATCTATCTACATATCTATCTATCTATCTATCTACATATCTATCTATCTATCTATCTATCTATCTATCTACATATCTATCTACATATCTATCTATCTACATATCTATCTATCTATCTATCTACATATCTATCTATCTATCTACATATCTATCTATCTATCTATCTATCTATCTATCTATCTATCTATCTATCTATCTATCTATCTATCTATCTACATATCTATCTATCTATCTATCTATCTATCTACATATCTATCTATCTATCTATCCATCTATCCATCTATCCATCTATCCATCTATCCATCTATCCATCTATCTATCTATCTATCTATCTATCTTACTGTACTGCAAAATGTGTTTAAGTTGATATGGTTCTATAACTTTTTATTGCCCTATTCTAACCTGTTTTTAATCTCTTATTACTTGGATTTCACACATTAAACTTACAAATTGAGTTTGTTCTCTTCCCTTTGTCTGGGTTTGGCCGTGTTCCCACAGAGAAATAAGAAATTTGTGAGAACTGTCACTTCTCACTTGCTCCCCGTCTCTGAATATCCGTCAGACAAAGTTGAGAAAACGCATGACTTGAACAGTAGAGGTTCAAACTGCTATGGTCATATTGAAACTATTACTGTTGCACATATTTATCATAAACACGTCATATCTTCAGTCCCGAGAAGTGCGTCCGTTTGAATGTGGGTCAGAAGGAGTGCGTCGGTAACAGGAGCCTCGGGGTGCGGCGTCCGCAGACGGAGGGTGATTGAGAGCTGGTGTGAGACGCTGCGGATAAATCTAAGTTTTCCCACTGAACGTACAGCTTTATGGGGCGCTCCCATGAATCTCACCCAGGGAAACAATTGTGTCATTATTTTTTTAAGTGTTACAATAAAATGTCAACGCTGTTTGATTGAGAGGCCAGGAGGCTGATGTGAGAAAGAGGTGCAAAAATTAGAACGTAATTGGTAAAATGTATTGTCAAGACACAGGCCAGTCAATAAAATATAATATAAAATAAGTGGAAAAAATAATGTGTGTTGTTGTTTCTTATCCTCTTACCAACCACTTTATCCGTGCAGATTTTCTCCAATTCGGCTTTACTCAAATCTCAAAGCTTCTCGACTGGAGTTTACAGCCTCATTTAAAAGCTAAGACCAAAACGGATCTAAACTGATCTTATTCCTTGCTTTGTTGCCGTGTCGCTTTTTTCACTTTCTTTTTCATCCCTTTTTTTCGTTCCTTGTTGTTCTTTTGTTTTTTGCCACTTTGTTTTTTGAGTTTTTTGCTGCACTTACATCGCTTTTTTGTCACTTGCTCTTTAGTGGCTTCTTGTCAGTTTTTGTTGTACTTACTTTTGCTTGCATTTTTATTACTTTTCTTTTTTTGGTCACTTTTTTGATGTTTTTTTTGTTGTTGTTTTTTCGTTTCCTTCTTGTTCTTGTCACTACTTTCAAGAAGCTTTTAGATTTGGGTAATGCCAAACTGGAGAAAATGTGCTTTAACCTTAAGAGCTTAAATGTATTGCTTTGGTGAAAATAATGCCATGTAAAAAAAAAAAAAAAAAAAAATCAATGCATCCAACAAGTCAGAACACTTCTAACACTAATTCATGCAATGTGGCAGAACTGTCACTGGATTTACACATTTACACATTTGTCAAAGTTAGAAATATAATGATCAGCACCCGAAGTGGATAGGAAGAGCTTAAACGTTCAAAACAAACACTTCTGACACATTAGTCTCAAGGAAATCTGTGTGGTCCACCTCAAAAGGCAGTTTCTAATAAAATGACCAAAAGGTTATGTTTAAGTAAACCCCATCATGCCTCGTTGATCAAACTAAACTTTCATCCCCAGCTGTTCATTTGATGTGGTCCGAGCTTCAGCGCTGCTCAAAGCAAAATCAATGACCCACATTGAGACTGATATGCCACATTAATTGTAGAACCAATCTTTCATTTTCACTTAAGTTGTGGTTATTAGTTCTTGGCTGGTCTAGCCCACTCCAGAGCCGCGGACGAGCCTGCACCTGCCGCGGGTTCGATTCCTTATGAAACACATCGGCCTGTCTCTCTGTCTCCGACTGAGTGGGATTGATTTGCCGTGACATCTGCAGGCAATCTGAGCCCCGGACAAATGCTCGTCAATACACTGTAGTCATGCAAGGACACACATCGCACTGTTCATAAACGGATATGCAATATGTCTGCGCAACGCTCATCATATAACTCATATTAGACGTGCAGTTCCATGTGGTGACATATTTGGGGAGACGTAATCCTATTATTTCATTTGGTGAATGTAACAGATGGACTGTTCGTGAGATTAAAAATCTTCACATAAAGTTGACTGTATCCCATGAACATTATTTTTAAAGCAGTACTAAGTAACTCATGCCCCTAGAGGCCATAAGCGACACAGCAGGCATCATAGCATGTTTTTTTTTTTTTTTTTTTTACTCATTAATTGTCCGTGAGAGTAAATACTACGCTGACAGAAAAGACAAAGGGAGAGAGGGATATTTTACATCCAATTACACAATGGAGATAATTTATTTCACTCAAACGTGGCTGTAAATACTGTTTAAGTGGTGCTAGCCCGCAGCTTTGCCTGTTCGCCTGTTAGCTTCTTCTTCGTGATTCCATCAGTGTGTATTGGGGCCTCCGACCTGGAGGCAGCGAAGTTGCAATTGTGGTTTTCTGGCCAGAGACAACAGGGGGAGATGAAAGACCCCCCAATCATTCCCTCACCTCAACTGAGTGCATTTTCTCCAGTTTGGCTTTACCCAAATCTAAAAGCTTCAAACAGCAAAACAGCAATGAAAATGCAACAAAAGAGTGACAAATATGTGCTGGAAAAGCAACAAAAACACAATAAAAAAGCGGCAAAACATGACTGAACATAATGTGATGAAAACATGACAAAAAAAGTGTCAATGCAGCGACAAAAAAACGAGGATGAAAATACAACAAAAGATCCATAAAAAAGGGACGGAAACACAACAAAGAAGCAACAAAAGAGTGACAAATATGTGCTGGAAAAGCAACAAAAACACGATAAAAAAGCGGAAAAAACACAACAACAAAGTGACAAAAAAACATGCAAACCAGACAAACCCATGACATAAATGTGGCGACAATGCAACAAAAAACTCACAAACTGTTTTGTCGGTCTTAGCTTTCAAATTAGGCGTTACTCTGGCGTAGAGGCTGTAAGCTCCAGTCAAGACGTTTTTAGATTTGGGTAAAGCTGAACTGGAGAAAATGTGCTCGGTTAAGGCTGGGGGTAAGAGGTTAACACTTGTATTGCCCCCAGAGGGACTCTGGAAAGGATTCATTACGGTAAAGAAGTTACTTAGTACTGCTTTAAGTAAACGTATGACGTCGTAGCCTCGCAATGATTTGCAGTCCATTCCTAAAACCTAATATAAAAGATAACTTAAGAAGACAGTACGCCTTTTTCCAAACCACAGAAATCATCCTCGTCCCCCGCAATCTACAAAAGTAAACAAAACACAATATATACACAACATAGTCTTGTGTTACTCAACCCTTTACTTCCTGTTTTAATTTATGTCCCCAGACTTTAGTCCACTCTCTGCAGCTCCCCTCCCCTCATGTCCCGTCATCCATCAGTGGGATGGAGGAGGATGACACAGATAGGCCCAGAGCAGGACACCGCGGCAGTGTTTAGTGTCAGCAGCACCACGCGGATCAAAGCTGACGGACCACAACTCTTTCTCCAGCTTCATCATGCTACTCTCATGTTAGCTTTGTTATTAATTACAACTTCTCTCCTGTCCTTGTATATAGTCTTGTTTTGAAATGCACTATATAAATCAAAGTTATAGTCATAAGTCATTGCACCAAGTTTCACCATGACATGTTAATAAAAAATGGCATTTTTAAAAACACAAATCTATATTTACCCTCTTGTTGTACTTAAGCCTCAGCAGCCGGCGTCTCTATTTAAGGGTATAACCATATCAACAGGACATGGCCCAATCAAAAGACACGCTCATCAGCCCATGTTACCGAGTCCAGCCTCATGACATCAAACAGCCCCGCTTTGGGTTTGTGGGGGGATACTTTACACCTCCGTCCCAACAAACCACACACTGGGACTGGCGCGCTCTGGACAGCTACCTTTAAAGATATGATTTATAGCAGGCATGTGACAGTTTACATTTGGGAGGTATACATTTAGCCCAAGCAATCAGCGGTGTAAAACAAGCCGCACCGTTGCTAAACATGTTTACCGCAAATTGGTTGAAGAATGTGGAAGTCAGAGGTAAGGAGGGGCGGGTCAGTGTCAGCTATATTTAGATCGGCTCGGTATGTGTGTGGAAATCTTGCCTATCGGATGTGTAAAGCTCAAATGGGCTTTATATGTAAAACATAAAGTAAAGGCGGCTGTGAAAAACATCAGTGTTTTAACAAAAGGACCATTCGGCTCTTTTGAATGGCTCTTTAAGGTGAACGTTGAAAAGAGACTGATCTTTTTTTTCAGTCAACTTTACCTAGGTCTCCGTTGAACGGACACAAGTATCAGCCCAACAATGGAGCAGGCGACACAAGTGACAGCTTTTTGCACTAAAGTCAAAGCTAAATGCACTAAGAATGATTTGTTGGAGCCTCATTTATTAGTTATTATAGGCGCAAGATTTATTCACAAACACGTTTTTCAAAGCGTTAATATCTGTCCCATTGTAATTTTGGACAATTTAAAGCAGAACTAGGTAACTTGTTTACCTTCATAAATCCTTTTCACAGTCCCTCAAGGGGTAATACAAGTGCTAATCCATACGACACAAGTGGTCGTTTGTCTTATCCCTGAATTACGACCATATAAGACGTTTGCTAAAACAGCGCCCCCAAGCTCCCATTGAGGGTATGTACATTACATTTAACCCAATTCAGAAACAACTTTATTTTATAGTGTTTTTGACCACTTGCGATGACGATTCCAAAACTCAAACGCAAAGAAATAAATCACAAACTTGATTTATTTCTTTGCAACCATGCGGGGAAACACCTCTCGTCACTCCTGTGTGACTGTCCTAATGTGTGTTTTGTTCTGTCTGTATCTTGTCTTTTACTGTGTTTTGTTAACCGTAACTAGTGTTTTGTGTAAATGGACCCCCTCGCAAACAAGATGTTACATCTCAAGGGGCATTCCATCAATAAACTAATAAACTAATAAACTCCGGCAAAGTCGGGCCTCGGCTCCACTGCTGTTCTCCACAAAGTCCTGCGTCTCTTTCTGAGTTCCTCTTGAGAACGTGCTGCCAAATGTCCGAGATGAAACTGATGTCGTTCATTTCTCGAGGACGTTTGAGGACAGAGATGGAAGTGGACAGGAGAGATATATGGAGTTGGCAGTGACGCATATGGAGGAGAAGAAGGACTCACGAAGACATCAATGGTAGGTTGTGCTTTGGTGTCGCTGTTGTTGTGAGTAAAATGGCGATAACCGAGCCTACACATATAATATAATAAATTATGAGAGTGGTGAATGGTAGCCGCTGCTGCGGTTGGCGAGGTGTGATGCGTAATAGCGCAGCGTGCGCTTGGAGAGCCTTTAGCACAGCTGGACGTTCAGTTCCTCCACAGGTGTGGCAGGGCTGAAGATCTGGGACTGCTTTGCATATTGCACGTGGGGCTCATTTTGCAAGTTTGTGATTTATTTCTTTGCGTTTGAGTTTTGGAATTGTCATCGCAAGTGGTCAAAAACACTATAAAATAAAGTTGTTTCTGAATTGGGTTAAATGTAATGTAGGCTACATACCCTCAATGGGAGCTTGGGGGCGCTGTTTTAGCAAACGTCTTATATGGTCGTAATTCAGGGATAAGACAAACGACCACTTGTGTCGTTTGGAGGACAGTCTCAAACGGTATGTACAGCCAAGTTTGAGTGAAGAAAAATTATTAATGAGTTAAAATTATTAAGTTAAATTAATGATTTAAAAAAAAAAAACTCGCTACGACACCTGCAGTTGCGCTTATTGCCTCTAGGAGCAAGAGTTACTTAGTACTGCTTTAAAGTAAAAATGTGTGCCTTGTATCGACCGTGTCTTAGATATTGTGATTATCTGGTTGGCAAAAGAGCCAATTTTTTGAACAGCTCTTTGAAATGAACGGATTCCAAAGACTCGGCTCCCAGTAAAGAGCCCATCACTAGATTGTGCCATGTGTGCCTATAGCCTCACCTTCAGGAACACAAATACACATCTACACATTTGAGTTCAGTCTCGTCCACTGCGCCATTGCAAGCCTGGGTTTCAGTGAACAAGAACGATTCCAACCAAGATGTCCTGGCATGAGCTAAATAAAAGGTATTTATTGAAAACATTGTATTGGTTGCCGTGGGGATTGTAAATTGTGGAGGGCTTGTGGTCGACTTAGATATCAATACATGCACATATTACATTCCCTATCTGGCAAGTTTTTTCGGTGATGGGCTGATTTTTTTTTCCCTAGACAAAAGATGGGTTATCAATGGCAAGACCTGTGTTGTGTTTTATGTTGGCCAGGGCTTCCTCACATCCTGTTGGCCTCGCCGCATTTGGCTTCTGGTCTGTGCCGCCGCCGAGTAAGTACAAAGATTTACGACGTGCTCCTGACAAAGTAACCGTCTCGGATATTCCCTGAATCTGCTCAAATGTAAACCACCCCAAAAGAAAAGCACAAACCAATCCAACCAATTCCTCTCCTCCCTCCGCCTTGTATACTGGCTGATATTTAATTGAAAAAGTATCATTTCTGTGGGATAAAAGCCGTAGCAGGTTATAAAAGCGCGGTGAGGCGCCCGCAGCAGTTTGTACCACACCGACTCGACGCCATTCATTTATTTTAATTGCGCTCCACCTGCTATGATAATCAGCGCTTTAAAAAGAGGGATTTCCATTTTCAATTAAAGCACCACTGACTTTGCATGGGAATGAAGCCCACCGTATTACGATATTGAAAATGTACTCATTAACACACTAAGATTAACATATGAGCTTCCTTTATGGTGGAGCACAATCTCAAATGGTCTCTTTTACAAACTGCAATGAATTGTTTTTTTTTCCCCTCTTAAAGCAGAATGTAAAACTATATCATTTCAAACCATTTATTGTTTTTCTATTGTTTTTATTCATGAATCTTAAAGGCACTGTACCTGATTTGTTTTTCTAGTAATGTGCTTTGTCCTCATTTACTATATTGTAAACTCAGACATTTGTGGGAAAACACTGTGCATCTCTTTTAAAGCATTTGCATCAATTTTATGAATTTGCAGGTGACTTTTCTTTCATTTCTGTGAAAGTGACTCTAAAAAGTGGTCCTGCGAGTTGTAAAATGTGCCAGATGTTCCTTTAAAGGAACAGGCCACCGTTTTTCCATACTGAGATATGTTCTTACCTGAGCTTAGACGAGTTGATACGTACCTGTCTGGTCTTTGTGCGCGTCCGTGGAAGAGCGTGGTCGCTTCTAACTTCACCCCATTTGGAGTTATAGGAACATGCTGGGAAAGGCTAAATGCTAACAACATCGTTGGTCGTTTTGCGTGGCTGAGGGCACGCACAAAAACCAGACAGGTACGCATCAGCTCATCTAAGCTCAGGTAAGAACATATCTCAGTATGGAAAAACAGTGGCCTGTTCCTTTAATGTAACATTTTATTTTATTGTAATTTTTTTTGAAGGCCCTATACCTGATTTCTTTTAATTGCAAATGATAGTGGAGGCCACTAAATTAAAATGTAAGTGACGGTCAAAACTCATTCCTTTCGTAACATATTTGTAGAATCCACATTCTTTACAGGGACAGGTTTATCGACACATTTCACAACTTTCAGGGTCACTTTTTAGGGTCACATTCACAAAAATACAAGAAAAATAGCCTGAATGTTCATCAAATTGATACAAATGTTTTATAGTTTGATGAACGCTGTTTTCCCCACAAACGTTTGAGTTTACAATGTGCTAAAGGAGGACAAAATAAATGTCATTTTATTTCTAGAATCAGGTATAGCTCCTTTAATGACAATATTTGGAGCACATTTGCTCAAATGTCAGAAGGTCTAGTGCTTGAGCCAAGTTGTGTCCATTATTATTCGTGCCAAGTACTAATATGGGATCCTCTGGCAAACAACAGCCTGGGGACAGAGGTAAGTGTGAGACAAAGAACCTAAAGAAGCAGCAGAAGTAACAGTAGTATTGGGAGTAATGGTTCAAGGTCTATTTCCTTTTCTGTTGCTAAAAAAAAAGTGAATAATTAAATAAAAATAATACAACAATAACATATACTTGAGTGTGTCGATCAGAAAGTGATCTTTTATGTGCACGTGCTGGCGTCACTCCTGTCTTCCTAATCTAGTTCAGTCTCCATATGGTTCTCCACATGGTTTTACTCCATCACTGTTGAAGTGGCATCCTCATCCCAGAGGACATCATTAGCCGAGCGGTCAATACTGGCCCACAATGCATCACACACACACTTTGTTATAGAGACTTAACAAATGCACTGTGCCAGAAAAATGTGTGAGGCCATAAATGAACTGGAACACCTAGAAATGTGAAGAAGGTAAAGGCTGGGAATCTGCAAAGGGGCATCTATTTGTTTCTATTTTTTAGACAAACTTTAGTTTAATTGAAGAATAAAAGAATTGGTGACAAAATGATGTCTTGGCCTACATAGGTGACTACATTTATTCATTTAATTAGAGCTTTAATATGAGGGAAAAAAGGATATTTGAGAAGATGTATTGCAACAGTTTAAATGTGTTTTTATCATCGAATTGTGTCAAAAAAATCTATTGAAAAATAATGAGTGTATCAGGGCCAAAATGAGGCTATAATTGAGCTAAATTAGAAAAGAAAAACAGAACTTTTGCCCATGTTATCAATGGTTCTTGTTTTTATAAGATGTGCACCTCTCCATTCAATTATTCTGTAAATCACCTCTTGTTTTTTGCATGTTGACAAATCCACCACCTGAAAACACAGACACCGCTCCTTTTAAACACGGCTCGGTCACACATGCACATATCTAAAATTGTAAAGTGCTTTCTAAGTGCTGTTTGGCCTGATGGCAGATACAGGTGCATTGGCGCGCACGGCAGGCAGAGGACGTGAGCGGAGAGACAGGGGCCTCCGTTAGTAATGACTGTATCCATCACTGTGACACACACCGGCACTTCTCTCTGGATCACAGGACTTAAGTGCGGAGCCACGGCGAGCTCCCGACGTAATACAGCGCACAATACGAGGCACACGGGGAGATTTATAACGTGACCGACTCGTGTTGTTCAAACATAACCTTGAGCGTGTTTACAGCGCACAGGTGGCCATCAGATCCGGAGGAGTTTGCTTTAAAGGATATAGGCCCCCGTCCCGGTGAAGGGGAGGGCCGGGCGGATCAGTGTCAGAGGTGTAAATCCGGCCACACTCCCAGGACGGTTATTTAAGGGGACAAGTTAAGGCTGCGGTCCAGGGGTTCTCAAACTGAGGGGTGGAGACGAACAGTGTTTTGGTTTGGTTTGGTTTTGGGTTGGAAATTGTTAAGCTGTAGGGTCACTTTAACCTCTTAACCCCCACAGGCACCAAGCACATTTTATCTAGTTTGGCTTTACCCAAATCTAAGAGCTTCTTGAAAAGACTAGCGACAAAAATGAGACAGAAACGACGATGAAAACGCAACAAAAAAGTGACAAAAATGCGACAAAAAAGCAACCAAAGAATAAGAAAAATTTGACAAAAATGTGACGAAAATGTAACAGAAATGTGACAAAAACGGGATAAAAATGTGACCAAACAATCAAGGAAAAAGTGACAAAAAAGGGACAAACAAAGTGACAAAAAAGTAACAAAAATGGGACAAAAATCTGACAAAAATGGGATAAAAATGGGACAAAAATGGGGAAAAAAGCAACCACAGACTAACAGTGAAGAGACAAAAAAAAAAACAAGGAAAAAGTGACAAAAAAGCGACAAAAACATGGCAAAAAAACAAGGAAAAAGAGTGTCAAAAATGGGACAAAAATGGAACAAAAATGGGACAAAAAGGCCACAAAGTGACAAAAAGGCAATGAAAACACATGTCAAAAATGACTACACAACAAAAACTGTTTAAATGAGTTTTGTAGGTTTTATAGCTTTCAAATGAGGCGTTGCGCAATAGGCTGTAAGGTTATAGATTTGAGTAAAGCTGAACTGGACAAAAGGCGGGGTTTAAGAGGTTTAATATTTTGTGTAGTGATGATCATTTCAATTCAGAATGTTTAAGGCTCCTCTAACTGTAGTATTCTTCGGGGACATTCATACTACATTAGTTTATATGTATTTATTTTTTACCTTTATTTAAAGACTCCCTTCAGGGGAGTCTTGGCTTCAAAGGGGAACATACTGTATATTGTACATGTTTTAACATTTATGTATTGGAGAAAAAAGAGCACACATTGTTTTTTGGTTACAAGGTTTTTATTTAGTTTCGTTTTTTGAGCCTCAAACAAAATCTAAAATGTGTTGGATTTAAAATGATTGGACTAATATAAAGGCATTCTCTGTAACACCAAGTCAAGGACGTTGGCAATAATATTTTAGTGTTTAAAAACGCTCGAGAAGTGCAATATTTAAACGAAATATACAAAATAAAGGCAGTAAAATCGGTCATGACTAAAGCATTATCTGGTTCAAGGGTCATGCCCCGAAGGTGTTTGCTGCGGGCCCACAGCCCTATGGGACTTTTCGCCCTCCCTGACCCCACCTGACTGAAGGAATACAAAATGGAGAATAATGCATATCATATTTAAAGTCAAACAGCTAAAGTTTGGCAGATCTTTTCTATTGACCTTGCTCTCTCTAACTCCGTCTCTATCTCCTCCAGTGAAGCCACGGCCCGCTCTCTCTGCCTGCCGTTACGTGACTGGAGCTCATATGAGGGAGAATAATTTATGGCGCCTATGAATAAGAAATGCAGCGGAGATTCCAGTGATTGGGCTGCGATATGGAAACAGTCTGAAATATTTGGACGGAGCAGAATTGAGTGATCAGAGTTGTGCGGACGATGTTGGCAAACACATGACACTGAGCAGCTGCCGGACGACCCCAAGGCCAGGCCAGAGCGAGAGAGGGCCATGTATGACCGAATAGGCCCGTAGAGGTTTCAGTCATTTCAAAAATACAGAGAGCGATGTTTTAACTGGAGTTTTTTACTATTTAAGGCCAAAAATCTGTACATTTGTATCCACTTTTAAAAAACGTCCAGCTCTTTATGTCAAAATAGGCTATAAATTAGTTTCCTCTTTTATGAATACAGTTTTAAAATCAATTCCTGAAAAACATACTTTAAAAGCACTTATTTTGATGCTGATTTAACATTAAAATAATGATTTATGGCCCATCTGTTTACCTCTTTGCAACGAGAATAAATATTACAGTCTAGCAGGGGAGTCATTTATTTACAGGCCAACCAATGTACACGGATCAAATGCATTTACACTAAAAAACATCATTAAATAAAATTGTGCCATTCTAACTGGAATGTATTTGTGTTATTCTATTATGTTTTATTTTACAAGTTATTGGAGAAACAAAAGTCTATATTTTATCATCTTGTGTTTTGTTTATTGTGTACCAACTGTTTATGCTACCAATTGCTTAGTACGTGATGACCTAAAACTCCTTAAAGTGATATTCTGTAAGTTGAAATGTTTTACAGATTTAATAGATTGTGTATAATTGAACGCCTGTGTCTGAAATTTGACATAACATAAGTATTATTAAATAGTTTAAATATTTTTTTCTAAAGTCTCTCCCTTTGCTGATTTCAGAAACTCGTCAGAATCCCCGGGCCATCACTTTGACCAATGAAACGAGCTTTTCCTGTGAACCGGCCAATCAGGAGGGGAGGGGGAGGGAGCTTGATTGTTTACTTTTGAAAGTTTGTTCACGCTCTAATCATTTTTGCAAATTACGAGTGGCTTTGGGTCCAGGAGGGGAGGTACTTCATTGTTTACCTTATAATTTCACTCTCTCCTCACTTTGCAATCTTACAGACTATCACTTTAACTAAAACAAAAAATACAATACTATACAATACTACTTTAAATACTATTCATTCTTATTGTTTTGGAATCTGAAATGAGGCCTGCGTGAGGTTCCCTGATCCTCTGCTTGAGAAATACTGAAAAATAGTGAAACAAAACCGCAGAAACAAACTTTAAATTGCTCACTATTTTTTTTCCATTACAGTTTGCTTTAATTGCAGATTGATATTCATAAAAAAATTATTGATAACTTTCAGTAATTCAACTGCAAACACCTGATCAATTGCCTGGTCTTAGCAACACGCTGCGGTTCCCATGTACAGCGTGTTCTCCGAGCCCCAGCTCCCCTGAAGGGTGTGTTTGAAGCCATAATAAAGACACTTCACATGAATCATTTTAGCCCGCATTTTAACAACAGGCTCGGAGTGTCAACAAGCATGATAAATGTCCTGTCCGTCTCCCATCGCCGCCTCTCCGCGGGACCCCTGACAAGATGGATCGGACGGCTACCTGCTTCCCGGTGTGTCCACTGCGAGAGGGGAGAGGACCCGCGCTGGACTTGAAAAAAAAAAAAAAGCCTTGAAAACCATTATCCGGGAGAACGCGGCAAACATTGAAAAACCAGCTGTCTGAGCGTCGGGAGAGTATTTACGAGCGCGATTGAGATTGGAGAAATTTAAGAGCACAACTGTGGCAGCCGTGTCATTGGGATGTCACGGAGCGCCGAGTGTGCGTACATTTCTGCGCACTGGAATGCATAGGTGTAAGTTTCATCTCTAGGAACATAAGGGACCTGAGCGGAGATGGGACAGAGACAGAATGGGGGGGGGGAGGATGAGAGGGGAGACAGGGCGTCCCGAGGAGGAAGATGAAGTGTCACGTGGGATGACAGACTGTCTCCAGATGCCCCGGATCAGCCTTCATAAAAATCAAACGACATGTACAGGGCACTGAGGCTGGAGCTTCAGAGGCAGGAGACAGTGACAATTGAATCAATGTGAGATCTAAATTCAGGACAATGCAGCCTCCATATGCTGGAGTTGAGGCAGTCATTGAATATACTTTTTTTCCCACTTCATTGTGGAGGCGTTATCTCTTCGCATGACTCAATTGACGGCTGCTTTTATTTCTTAGTAAGTAAATATAAGTAGTTCAAAATGTTTAATGTTAACCCTAGAACACTATCGCTCTAATGTATAACACCATCATTAAAGCCGGGTGAGATAATACAATCGATAAAAAGTACTTGTCATCAAAATCTATCAAAACATGACAATACATGACACATTTGAGTAGTGTTCTTTTATATTAAACTGTGTCATGTGTAATAAAGTGAAAGAAAAGCATCATGAGAGGACAATGTAAAAATGCTCCAAAATTACTGGAAAATTAGGAATTTGAGAACAAAAAAATCCTTAAAAAAAAAATTATGAAGATGGTTTTTGGTCCACCCATTCCTGGGATATGTGAGACTTCTCTGGTGAAGGCTCAGTTTCCTTGGCAAACAAACAGCCACAAGAGAGAGAAACAAAGTATGCCATAATGGGTAAAAATGACCAGCTGACTAAAATAACTATGTGTTACTCACTTGCTGAGAGGCCAGAGACACCGAACTCTGTGACTGGAGCAAAGCTGTAGTTGAAGTATAGGCAAAATAAATGTGGCAGCCCTGAATGTCAACCTTGAAAGGGGCAAGATTGCCCGATTAAATAAACTAACCCTACCCTGCCTTCTATCACTATCGCTGGGTGAAAATCACCCAAACATGTGCCTGTAGGAAAAAGTGTGTTTTGGATTAAGAAAACACCCAGGCCATCAAAGATGTCAAAGACAAAGCTGAAGCTACAGAGATCCAGGACACTCAGATAAACCATCATAATGAAAATGACATAAATGTATTTGCTCGGGTGAAAAACACCCAGCAATAAAGGTTAAAGGTGCATTATGGAACTTTTAATGCAAAATCAAAAGTTGATATTAGTGTGTATTTGACCTTGTAGTGACCCAGTGGCTGTATGAGTGGTCAGCTTAGCGCCTTTACTTTCGATCACGGTGGCCTCTACAACGCTCCATGATCAGTTGTTTGAAAGCTTTTCTGGAGAGCAGTGAAAACCTTCCAAACAATTGATCCTGGAGCGTCCGAGAGACCACTGGGATGGAAAGTGAAGGCGTCATGTTAACCATTATGTACGTACAAATATCAACTTTTTTTTTCTACATAAAAGTTGCATAATTCACCTTTAAGATTCTCATTTCACATTATCACTTGCATTATCACTTGCATTGGTCTCGCAACAGAAAATTGTGTTAAGAAATCTCTTTTGGAGAGGAGTCCTGGTCCCCAACGGGAAGCTACTGCAAATGTTTTTGGCGGTAGGGGAAATTGGAACACCCGCAGAGAAATTTTCAGGCACGGGGAGAACATGCGAACTCCACACAGATCGGCCCGGGATGGGGTTTGGGACGAACATTAACCAGTGAAATCTTTGCTTTGAGACGAGATCTTTAACCACTGTGCCTGTGCCATCTACCAATGTATTGTTATAGATATTAACTTACTTACAATGTCTGTACTTACAACTGCTCAGAAGAGTATTGCATTTGAATTAAAAAGAAATACTGCCCCCTCTGGCACAAATTGAAAGAACTTCTGAAATAACCCTCCATATTTAAAAAGATATAACCCCATGGCTCTTTACTCTCTGCTTTTTTTCTTCTTGTTCCTTTCAGTCAGACAAGATATTCTCAACCCCATATATTTTAAAATGCTTGTCTGTTTCATCATTCACCCTCAATCCAAATTGTCCACACTACATTGAAATCTATCATCAGTTTTAGTTTTAGTGGTCGTAGCCAGGCCTCTTAAACACTCCTCCCCTCTCTGTCTCTCCCCCTGTGGACCTTCACATTCAGAAGCGCCCTGAACCTTGTCACCATCTCTTCCCATCGCTGTTCATTGGTCTTGTTGTCCCCCAGTTGACGCGGCTTTCAGACTGCGGGGAAGTGGATATATTTTATGAGGACTAACGGCCGGGCTGCTGGACACGAAAGATGAGGAGAAATCACAGCCGTATCTCTTTCCAATAAAAAAAGATCTACTTTAGGCCTAAGGTTCGGGATATAGGCGTTAAAACATTCATAATTCAAAGTCAGGGGCAAGGTGAGGTTTTAGCATGGTAATGTGGCACCAAGGTGAAGATTTATGCAGAGGAGATGTGAGCGGATTGCGGGTAATGGAGCTAAACTGTGCATATATTAGAAATGTAAACGGCTCTTTGTCACATGTGTCAAAAAGCAACACTACAAGGTCAGTCGTGTTTTTGTGTCATTACTGGAAACATAAACGTGCATTGTAGATTATGCGTGCCGTGTTTACCGTTGTTTTCGTCGTAATTTATTTTTATTACAGCCAATGTGTGTGTAAGCATTAGTGTCAGGCAAATAACACAACAGTTCTAAAGGATATGGACACTTAAACTATAGCAAAAATGAATAAATCATTATCAAGTGGAGAAATAGTTTTAACCCCCACCCTAGCCGAGCACATTTTATCCAGCTATCCAAATCTTAAAGCTTATTGACCTGACAGTTTACTGCCTGTTTGTCAATATATATAATACAATGGATAATTGGAAAGGTAAGGCCAACAAAACTCATCTAGGCTTCTATCGTTTTGTTTTTGTCGTTTTATCATGTTTTTGTTGTTTTTTTTAAAAATGAAACAAAATCATGACAGAAACGTAACAAAAGATGTAACATAAAACATGATAAAAAAATATGACAAAAAACGTGAGGAAAATCGTGAGAGCAAAGCGGCAAAAACGTAGCAAAAAATTTGTTACCTTTTTTGTTACGTTTGAAACCAAAAAGTTTACGTTTATGTTTGTTTTTGTCACAGACATGTGACAAAAACGTGATAAAAACATGACAAAGGCAACAGAAAATGGTGAAAACGTGAAGAAAATGTGATGAAAGTGAAAAAAAAAAAAAAAGACAAAAATGTGATGGAAAAGCATAAAAAACGTGACAAAAACCAGGACAAAAAACTTGACAAAAACGTAACAAAAGACGTGACAAAAAACGCGACAACAAAGCGGCAAAAACGTAGCAAAAAACATGACAAAAAAACGTAACAAAAAACATGACAAAAATGTAATGGAAAAGCAACAAAAAACGTGACAAAAACCAGGACAAAAAAACTTGACAAAAACGTAACAGAAAAAACGGGACAAAAACGTATCGAAAAACATGACAAAAATGTGATGGAAAAGCAACAAAAACGTGAAAAAAAAACGTGACAAATACGTGACAAAAAACAGGACAAAAAAACTTGACAATAACGTAACAGGAGACGTGCCAAAAAACGTGACGACAAAGCGGTAAAAACGTAACAGAAAAAAAGTGACGACAAAGCGGCAAAAACGTAACAGAAAAAAAGTGACGACAAAGTGGCAAAAACGTAACAGAAAAAACGTGACGAAAACGCATCGAAAAACATGACAAAAATGTGATGGAAAAGCAACAAAAACGTGAAAAAAAAACGTGACAAATACGTGACAAAAAACAGGACAAAAAAACATGACAAAAACGTAACAAAAGACGTGACAAAAAACGTGACGACAAAGCGGCAAAAACGTAACAGAAAAAACGTGACGACAAAGCGGCAAAAACGTAACAGAAAATACGTGACAACAAAGTGGCAAAAACGTAACAGAAAAAACGTGACAACAAAGTGGCAAAAACGTAACAGAAAAAACGTGACAAAAACGTGTCGAAAAACATGACAAAAATGTGATGGAAAAGCAACAAAAACGTGCAAAAAAAACCCGTGACAAATACGTGACAAAAAACAGGACAAGAAAACTTGACAAAAACGTAACAAAAGACGTGACAAAAAACGTGACGACAAAGCGGCAAAAACGCGGCAAAAACGTATCGAAAAACATGACAAAAATGTGATGGAAAAGCAAAAAAAAAAAAACGTGAAAAAAAAAAAACGTGAATAAAAACCAGAGCAAAAGACGTGACAAAACTATGACAAAAATAGTGACAAAAACGTGACAAAACTATAAGCCTCATGTAAGCTCTCACATCAAGAATCTGGTCGGTTACGGTGGGGGCTCAGAGGGAAACCAACATCTCTCCTTCTACAAAATCTCCAATTTGAATCCCGAAGTTTGCCTGTGTTCACCGACATTTGCATCTTGAAACTTTCTTCAAAACACCTCTCTCCCCTTAAACGCGTCTCCTCTTTTTAAACCAATATTGGCATTCTTCCTTTGTATTTTACAGCGCGCGTCCACCCCAGATTAAAAGTCTCAAACCCTCGACTACCCTTTGGTCGCTTATATTGCATTTCCCGGCGGTGCGGTGCTCAGTGAAGGCAGCGTCTGTGGTAATAGCTCTTCTGTCATCCCTTTTCCAGAGCCGGGCCTCCAATTGAAATGCTGTTCACTTCACATTTATTTGAAATCTCATTAACTGGATATAAAGAGCCAGAGAGATGTGTTGTAAATAGAATATCTTTTCCACATGGATAGTGCCGGGAAGAATTTATTCATGATTAGTTTCTTTTTGGGTCGCTTTCATTTCAAACTAGAAAGTACTACAGCGGATGTCAGTCAAGTGTCAGTAGTTTTTAGGGAGTTATTTTAGCTTTACCCGACACCACAGACCTATCAGTGAGTGTCATTAGAGTTCAGAGAGTTTACATCGCACTTCTGGTCATGAAATACAATACTATAGGGCAGTGTTTCCCAAACATGAGCGCGGGGACTGCTGGGGATATGTGAGCAACTCATCTGGGGGTAATGGGTATAATTTCAGATAAACAATAGATTAAACTGACTCCTATTTCAATATTAAAGGAAAGCTGTATTTTTTTATTTTTTTTTTCAGTAAAAGTTGTGACTTTGACCACAGTGTTCAAATCAAGACAGAAAACCTTAACCCCCACCTGAACCGAGCACATTTTCTCCCGTTTGGCATTACCCAAATCTAAAAGCTTCTTGAAAAGAGCGTTCAAAATAGTGATGAAATATGATGAAAAAGATGTAAAAAACAGTGGCAAAAAAGGGGCACAAATGTACCGAAAAAGCTACAATAACACACGAAAAAAGCAAGAAAAACCACAACAAAAATGTGACGAAGATGCGACAAAAAAGCAATGAAGAAAGCAAAAAATATATACAAAAACACAGAAAAAAAGCAATGAAAACACAGCAACAAAAACATGTCAACCAAGAGACGAAAAATTACAAAAACGCTCCAAAAATGTGGCCTTATTGTGGCGACAACACAACTAAAAAAGTTTAGATCAGTTTTGTAGGCCTTAGCTTTCAAATGAGGTGTTACACTGGCCTATAGGCTGTGCACTCCAGTCCAGAAGCTGTTCCATTTGGATAAAGCCGAACTGGAGAAAATGTGCTCAGTTATGGCGGGGCGTTTGAGGTTAAGCTGTAGTATTTTATCTCCACTGATGTGATTAATCATTATATTTATGCTGAATGGATTGAGTGTATCTGTTTTCTTGTCATTTAACTACGAAGCCCTTTGAGTTTAATTTTGTACAAATTCTTGCCTTTATTTTGAACACAATGCATTGTCTTTTTACCTCTTTACCCTCGCCTTTACCAAGCGCATTTTTTCCAGTTTGGCACAACCAGAATCTTAAGAACGTACAGCCTCTCGGCCAGTGGGACGTTGGTTTTGTTTGTCGTATTTTTGTAACTTTTTTGTCATTCTTTTGAAAAAAAAATGTTGTCACTTTTTTATTGTATTGTCATCGTGGCACATTCTTGTCTCTCTTTTGTCATTTATTTTCGCTTTCTTAAATTGTTTGTCACTTTTTGTTGTTTTTCTTGCTCCTCTGTTGCTTTTTCATCCCTTTTAGCCATGTTCTCGTCTCTATTTTATTTTTGTTATTATTCTTTTTATTAAAATGTTTGAACATTTAAACATTTGAACACAGCAGACAAAAGAAAGCAATAAAAGAAATATTAAGTGTAAAAAAAAAAAAAACTAAGCAAAAGTAAATAAAAGATAAAAAGGGAGGTGGGGTCAGGCCGTTCACTCCTTCTTTCAGACATTTGCTTGTTTAATGCTCCAGAAACGGATCCATATCAGATGAAAATCATCTACCTTCCCTTTTAGCTCAAATTCGATTTTTTTCCAATTGTACGCGCTTCATAACATCATGTAAGTCTTCTAGACAGCACCGAGACAAATTCAATAACCGTTTTCTGCTTGTTAGTAAGATTAGCCGTTACTGGAGGTATTCTCCAAAAGGTGCGAGTACTGGGTCCAGTTAAGCTGCTTTGTTTTCATTTCTATTTGACGCCTTTTTTGTCAAAAAGCTTTTAGATTTGGGTAAAAACAAACTGGAGCAAATGTGCTTGGTTCAGGGGGAGGTTAAGAGGTTAATAAATATTGTAAATAAATATATATATACATTAATCGATAAATAGTGCAGAGTTATATATGGAGTTTTAGAGCCTGTCTACACCTACATAGATACTTTTGTAAGCGCTGTATAAACAGAGAGGTGTGGACAGAAAACCTGGGATTTTTTTTTTTTTTTTTTCAAAGCTGCGCGTATCCATGGCAACATCATTAGTTTGACCAATAAATGAGCCCATGGAGATGGAGCGTTGTGTCATCAGATCTGCAAACAGTCTATGGTGTGGACAGAGATAGTTTTATATACGGTTGTAGAAAAGTCTGCGTTTGTGCAGATATCAGGATACGTGTGGACATGGCTTTGATAACTTTTGAAGTAAAAGTACCCTATTTTGGTGGTGCCTGGAGTCTAAAAGCAGCCTTGGGGTGAAAGAAGTCTGAGAATTCCCCGTTCAGACTGCTGCTCCTGTGACCTGGCATCGAGTCAGAAGAAAGTGGAAGGATGATATTATTTGAGAATGAATGTCTCACAAATCAATATCTGAGTCACAGAGAGAGAATTCTCTGCAGTGACCGCAAAATGGAATCAACAACAGGGCAGTCCCCAGTTTCCTCTCTCAGAAGCAGATATTAACCAATAATTACCCATTAAACTTTCCCATGAATGTGCACGTTCCTTTGACTTCCCATTATCTGTCTTATAAATGCATATCTAACATGAGTTAATATTATGGTGGTTTGATCATTAAAATCATGGGATGTCCATGGTTTCTGTGGAAACATTGGAGTGCCCGCTCTGCCTGTCCCGCCTTCTCATCCTTCTGTGTATAATCAGCTCCGTGGAGTTTTCTGGCACTGACTCAAAAAGGTGGTAAATAAATAAATGTGCCCAAGGTTTGTATGGATTTGGAGTGTAATCGGACATGTTTGACACACAGGCTGTCCACGCTGCAGTAAATCACCCTCCACGGCACACGCTCTGTTTCTGAGAACTGTCCACAGCCCAGTCTGAATTATATACAGCAAAAAAACAAAAGTATGGACATCAGTGGAGGGCATGTACAGTCTCTGCAAGTATGTAATCCAGTACTTTTTACACCAGAATCACAGGAAGAGAAGCTTTTCAACTACAGTAATCTGGAAATGCATTTGTTGATAATGCAACTTTTTAACCCCCACCTGAACCCAGCACATTTTCTCCCAGTTTGGCTTTACCCAAATCTAAAAGTTTCTTAAGCGACGAAAACGAGGATGAAAAATGGGACAAAAAAGTGACATAAAGCGGCAAAAAAGTGACCCAAAAAAATGCGGGAAAAGCAGCAATGACATAATGAGAAAAAAGTGACAAAAAAACAACAAAACAGCAACAAAAAATGAGAGAAAATGTGATGAAAACTGACTTAAACAAAATAGCAACGGAGAAAAAAAGACGGGGAAGGAACAAAAACACAACAAAAAAACTAAAACACTTAAAGAAGCTATAAGAAAAGCGATAAAAAAGTGTTAAGACAGTGGAAAAAATGTTAAAAAGCGATAAAAAAAGTGTTTAAAAAGTGTTAAAAGGAATAAAGTGTTAAGAAAAGCGATAAAAAGTGTTGAAACAGTGTTTAAAAAGAAAAAAAAAACATTTTTTTCAAAAAGCAATAAAAAGTGCTAAAAAGTGTTAAAAAGCAAAAAATAAAACTTTTAAATGCAATAAAAAAGCAATAAAATGTTGTTGTTTTTTTAAAGAGATTTAAAAAAAAGCAATAAAAAATGCTAAAAAGCGATAAAGTGTTAAAAAAAAGCGCTGTCTCTCAAAAAAGCAGCGACAACGCGACAAAAATGATATGATCAGTTCTGCAGGTCTTAGCGTTCAAATGAGGCGTTACTCTGGCCTATAGGCTGCAAGCTGCAAGCTCCAGTAGAGAAGCTTTTAGATTTGGGTAAAGCTGAACGGGAGAAAATGTGCTCGGTTAAAGTTGGGGTATAAAAGATTTACCGTTAAATGGAGCGATTGGAGACCCCTGTTACAGGAATAAAGAGAGAGAAACATGAAAACAAGTCAAAAAAGTTTTAGTCAAATGCATTTGCTTAACATCAGATGCAGAAGTATCAGATAATGTCCCCCAACTCTGAATGAATATTTGCAGACACTGTGACCACTGCTCATCTGCATCCAAACACAAAACAACCATGGTCATTATGCAGCAAAGTTCTCATATTGTGCATCGCATAGAACAGACACCCCCACGTGTGGAACCAGTGCAGATCCATTACCCTGCACATCCTTCATACAGACTCTCTGAGAACCAACTTTTCAATCAGGATGTATTATATCCCGCACTATGCGCACATCAGCAAACTGAGGCGGGTTGCTTTTACAACACAAACACTCCCATCAGCTCTGCGTGTTACAGTCAGCATCAATAACACTTGTTCTGAATGCCTTAGTGATTTTTTGTTATGGTCTCGCCGCCCACTCTTCACAATTACAGGCATTTGTAGTGTTGGTAATACATCAGCGCACTGGAGTCTGGCCCGCGTATAGACTAGACACAACTTTTCCACTTGTGATTATAAACTGCAGAAATAGCGCTGAATGCATTTACCGCTCAAGCCAGACCGCGCGGTTATCCAATAGAGCAAATAACATTATGAAGCCGAGGGAGCCATCTAATCAATTTCTACTGAGTTTGATGACAAGCTGGAGCAGCGTGCCGAGTCAGGATCTTGTTACCTGCACACAGACAGATCCGGGCGACATCCTCTCTGCTGTATCTCAATGGGACAAGGTCAGACGGGTGTCCCAGAGGTGAAAGGTCCTTTACCATAGGTCGGATGCTTTAAATTTAAAACACTTTACATTACGGGCCGTGGTAATTCTAGATACTTATGGTGGTTCATACAGTGGTAAATACTAGTAATAATAGTGGTACTTCGAGGTACTTATTGTGGTACTTACAGTGGTGCTTATGGTGGTACTTACAGTGGAAATTCTAGGTACTTATGGTGGTATTTACAGTGGTAAACACTAGTAATAATAGTGGTACTTATAGGTACTTATTGTGGTACTTACAGTGGAAATTCTAGGTACTTATGGTGGTACTAACAGTGGTGAATACTAATAATATTAGTGGTACTTCTAGGTACTTATTGTGGTACTTAAAGCAGTACTAAGTAACTCTTCCCCCTAGAGGCCATAAGCGCAACTGCAGGTGTAGTAGCAAGTTACGATTTTTTAACTTATTAATTGTCTTGGAGAGTAAATACTACACTGACAGGAAAGGCGAAGGGAGAGAGGGTTACTGTGCATTCAATTATACAATGGAAATATTTGTTTTCACTCAAACTTGGCTGTAAATACTGTTTAAAATGACGTTAGCCCGCAGTTAGCTTTGCCCGTTAGCATGTTAGCTTCTTCTTCGTGATTCCATTAGTGTGTATTGCTTTCTCCGGACCGGTGGCAGTCAAGTTGCAAACATGGTTTTCTGTCCAGAGACACCAGGGGGAGATGAAAGACCCTCCAATCATCCCATAAACACTTGTATTACCCCCACAGGGACTACGAAAAGGATTTATTAAGGTAAACACGTTACTTAGTACTGCTTTAAAGGAAACTATAGTGAGAATTACAAGGTATGTACTTCTAAAAACAGTGGTAACTCTTCGTAATGAAGGTACTTCTTGTTTTCCCTAATGCTGTTTTATGTTGTTTTATATTCACACAATCCTAGAAATTACTTCTGTTTGTTGTTCATTTACTAACTATGAATTGCTGCTGTAGTATCCTTGAATTACCAGTAAGTACCATAGTAAATAGAAGTACAACCTTCATTACTAAGAGTTACCCCTGTATCTCTTAGTAATGAGAGATACAGTGGTAACTCTGTGACTCCCTAACCCTAACCCCAATTACTAGTACTAGTACCATTTTTAGTGCCACAATAAGTACCACTGTCATTACTAGTAATTACCACTGTAAGTACCTGGACTTACTGGCCCGTAATGTAAAGTGTTACCTTTTCCCTTCATCATCTCTGTTTATGTGAACATGTCACACCGAATTTGAAAGATCAGAACTTCACAACAGTAAGTCAGACCTGATTGGGGACAGGTGCAGGGGTTCTGGTAACAGCATTAACATCTGAAACACTGCAGGAAGCATTATAATAGATTTTTGTCCTTTAAGTGTGATGTACTGTATATATTTAGCAGTTAAAGATAACATCGTCCATTTTCTTCCCATGCGGTATTTTAACGTGTTTAAATGTCATGTTGAATTTTGGTAGAAGCAGAATAATGACACATGTGATGACATTTAGAAAGTTTCCCTAAGCATACAGAAGATTATGAATATGATTTGTTTGTTTGATATGTTTTAAAGGTCTCTGTCACTATAAAGGCAACATCGGAAGTATATTACCATGTCCTGATCAGATGTAATTTTAACATAAATGCATAGGTTTGTCTCTTTCACGATAGTATCAATGCTTTTAGGACTATGTTAGATTGCCATCCATCAAGCCACATTCCCTCATGTTATCTGGAAACACAAAGGGTTTTCTGATTTGACAGCTCATTCAGCATGTTTTTCGCAAATGGCAACTTTAAAATGGTCTCAACTTATATAGCGCTTTTCCACCTACATTAGGCACTCAAAGCGCTTTAAAGCAAGGATCCACTCACCCATTCATACTCTCATTCATACACCAATGTACGCAGACACTGGGGGCAATGTGGGTGAAGTGTCTTGCCCAAGGACACAACGACAATGTGCACTTTCAGGAGGTGGGATTCGAACCCCCAACCTTCCGATCATGAGACGACCCGCTCTACCATCTGTGCCACTGTCGCTCACAATAAAAACACACATTTGATAGATTCCATTCATCATCTCCATGAAATACCTTCTCAGGTTATGAACTTGAACAGAAAAGACGCTATGGGTAAAAATACTTCAGTTAAGAGTTTATTTTGTGGGTTTTTTGGGGGGAAAGGGATCTTCACTATGAACAGTGACAGCTGTGTCACGGTGGTGCAGTGGTTAGCGCTTGTGCTTCACAGCTAGAAGGTTCCGCTCCCATTGGAGTCCTGGCCGGACCGGGCCTTTCTGTGTGGGGTTTGCATGTTCTCCCCGTGTGTGCATAGGGTTCCACAGGTGCTCACCTCCGGCTTATATAATGTACATTAGGCAAATGGTTTGAGAGTGAGTGGTTAGAGGGACCGATGGCACAGTTTGGCAGCCAGGTGTCCGGACTGAACTAAAACTGAACAAGCTTCTGACTCATGCTTTGCTTACACGCTACTGAACAAGAAGACTATGTCAGTGAGATTAGCTGATAGACAACGGTCAACACCATAATCATTATGTACATAGCGTGAAGTACAGATAAAATACAATACACAGTACAATATACTACTGTCAGTCTTCCCCAGGGCAGCTGTGGTTACCAAGACCCAGTATGGCACTTTGACCATGTCTGTGAAAGCTTCTATACAAATCAAATATGTTCCTTCATTTCCATAATTACATTCATCATCTTATCAGCTTGAAAAGAAAAAACACGGCTATGAGTAAATATTTTAATCTAACCATTTGAAGAAAGGAAAACCTCACTGAGCTTATGCTGTTGCACCACTGCCACACATCTGTCTCAAAGTGTTTGAATGCATTTGGCCTCTCATTACACCTACATCAGTCATAGGGGAACTCGCATCTTGCTTTGAGCCTGGTTTCTGGTAAAACAAGGTAGCGTCCTGGGAGACATGTTTTATTCAGGCCTGTCCTGGCTCATTTTCACCTCTCTCTGTCCTGATGGGCACGTCAGCCGCACCGGGCTGCAACACCTTTTACCACCGCACGCATAAATCAATACCACACCGGAGGAATATTGCTCAGACTGTGATAAAAGTGCAGGTGCAGCTTGACCCTGTGCCCGCACGAATGATGAGGTGTGAGGCAGAAAGCACGTAGACCTATTGTAATTGTTTTAATGAAGCTATTGAGCGGGTCTGCCTATTGTCATTAGAATACTTGGATATTAGCTCCCTCTGCTGGTGGATTGCCCGTGCTCCCATGAAAGAAAAGGTCTTTTGAGAAGAAGAAATACACTGGCCATGGAGAAAGTTTTGATGTCACCATATTTCCACCTTAATTCACAAATGTACCTGTTTACATTTCCCTCTCAGGTTTCCTTGCATTCTCCAGACACAATGCCAGCCCTCCTAATTCTTCTTTCATTACAGTTTCCCTCTCACACAGCTGCAGTCATATATGCGTCATCCTACGGCGCGTGTTTTACATCTGTCAATACAAACCGTGTGTCTGGAGCCCAAACCGGAGCGATCTGGGGCAAAGTGTTTACAGCTGAGCCAAAGGGAGAGCGCTAATCAAAGTCTGCCAAACTGACAACGGGGCTGGTAGTGTATGAGATAATGTGTGACAGACAGGCAGACAAAACGCTGCCTATTGTCTAATGTGCGCCACCGCTCACCTGCCAGACGAGGCGGGGAGGCATGTGGAGAGACCAGATGTGGTCAGGAGGGGAGTGGATTTAATGTGGAGGCAATGCAGACTTTAACCTCTTACCTCCCGCCTCAACCGAGCGCCGTTCAGCTTTACCCACATCTAAAAGCTTCTCGATTCGAGGGCAACAGTGTAACCCCTCATTTGAAAGCTAAGACCTACAGAAGTCATTGTAACTTTTTTGTCACTTTTTCGCTGCGTTTTCGTCACAGTTTTGACACATTGTTTTTGTTGTCTCTTTTTTGTCATTTTTTCCGCTTTTTTTTTTTTTTTTTTACTTTTTTGAGTTTTTGTAGTGTTTTTTCCAACAGTTTTTCTGGATTTTTTCATTGCTGTTTGGTCATGCTTTTGTTACATTTTTGTCACTTGTTTGTTGCATTTTTGTGTCACTTAATTGCTGTGTTTTTGTCACTCTTTTGTTGCTTTTTTGTCATATTTTTGCATCATTTTTTGGGGGCTTTTTTTCTTGCTTTTTTGTTGTGTTTTCCCCATGTTTGTGTTTCACTTTTTGTGGAGGTTTTTGTGTTCACTTTTTGCGTTTTTTGTAGCTTTTTTGACACACATATTTTTTGACATATATTCATCACTTTTTTGTCTCTTTTTGTGGCTTTTTTCATTGCTGTTTGGTCATGCTTTTGTTGCATTTTTGTGTCACCTAATTGCTGTGTTTTTGTCACTTTTTTGTTACTTTTTTGCCTTGTTCTTGTGTCACTTTTTTGTGGCTTTTTTTCGTCCTTTTTTGGTCATGTTTTCCTCACGTTTGTCTGTCACTTTTTGTGGGGGGTTTTGACGTGTTTTCGTCTTTTTTTGTTACTTTTTTGTTGTGTTTTTGTAGCCTTTGTGGCACATATTTGCATCACTTTTTTGTCTCTTTTTGTGGCTTTTTTCATTGCTGTTTGGTCATGCCTTCGCTACATTTTTGTCACTTGCGTTCTTGTTGCATTTTTGTGTCACTTAATTGCTGTGTTTTTGTGTCACTTTTTGTGGCTTTTTTCTTGCTTTTTTGTTGCATTTTGCCCACATTTTTGTCACTTTTTGTGGGGGTTTTCTCATGTTTTTGTTGCTTTTTTGGCACATATTTGCATCACTTTTATGTCTCTTTTTGTGGCTTTTTCATTGCTGTTTGGTCATGTTTTCGCCACATTTTTGTCACTTGTTTGTTGCGTTTTTGTAGCTTTTTTTGTCATGTTTCTCAACTTTTTTGTCCCTTTTTAAAAGAAAAATTATTGCTTTTTGTCATGTTTTTGCTACATATTTTTTGCATTTTTGTGTCACTTTTTTGTTGCATTTTCAGTTGTTAGATTTGGGTAAAGCCTAACTGGAGAACATATGCTCATTTCTGGTGGGGGTTTAGAGGTTAAGGTAGTTCATTAGTAGTAAAGGTCACTGCAGACATATTGACTTGTTATCCTTCATTAACAGTAAAATAATGGCATTGAAATCCTCTGTTTCTTCCCACACTCCTCTTCACATGTCGCTGTGAATATCCCACACACCAGCGCTCCGGCCCATGTGTTTGACCTTTATGTATCAGGTTACATCGGGACATACATCACTCTGACACTGTATTTAAGCTTGAACATTCATCCTTTGATTCAACCTACAGAAGAGTCGACTTTAGAGTGGGCTGGTTTACAATCTGCGGTCCTTCATTTAAACATACAGGACATGTTAGGTAAAAGCTCATCCATGTGAAAATGACGAAGACGAATGAGGAGTAAAAAGGATTCATGTTCCAGCCATGGATTTACAACTTTCCAAAGGGATAAATATTTAGAGAGTTATTATTTATCCTTGACTTCTTTATCAATACACGCACTGTCTGAAGGGATTATCCACACAGGGAATACGAAGCAAACCAAAATGGTGCATGGCAAATTTGAGCTTTTAGTCAAAGCTATACATGGTAGGTTTACAAAAGTGCTCAACCACTAACCCTCGAGCACACTCCTGACAATTGCCAGAACTTCTGCTATATCGCATTCATGTGAGAGTAAACTGGTGATTAAGGAGATAAGGCAAACCGTACCAATGGGCTCTCGTGTTTCTGCGACTGTAACTGAAATCCTCTCTCAATCATAATAATGCATTTTATTTGCACCTTGCATTTGGACACACACCTCAAAGTGCTACAAACAGAAATAAAATAGAGTAAAAAATAAAATAAGAAAAAATCTCACGCAGTTGTAGAGACAGATTTTCTTGCCCAAAGTCCTGTATTTTCTGGTAAGTCATACTTTTTTCATAGTTTGGCTCGGGGTGCGACTTATACTCAGGTGCGACTTGTATATCAAAATATATAATTTCATATGTTTGTTATTTTTACACTGACAGCCACTAGAGGACGCTCTAGGCACCAGCATCTGCTACTCCTGTACCACCAAAGTGTAAAAATGGTAATCGAGAAGCAGAAAGAAGTGAGTGACTGGCGAAGAGCGGAGGTTACTCTGACTGCAATGAAGAAAACAAAAAAAGCTAATCGCGGGCCAAAAGCTAGATGGCCACAGCTAGAGGAATGAGTTCGTAAATGGGTGCTTGAACAACGTGATGCCGGGAGAGGCTTGTCAACGGTGCAGTTACGCCTCCATGCCCAGGTAGTTGCTTAGGCTGGTGCGACTTATACTCCAGAGCGACTTATATATGTTTTTTTCTTCCTCATTTTGCATTTTTTTGGCTGGTGCGACTTATGCTCCGGAGCGACTTATAGTCCGAAAAATACAGTAATTTCTATCTGGTTGTTTCTTGGTTGACTGTTGAACACTCACGTTGACTGTAACATTTTTATTTATGCTCAGGTGCTCCATTGTATTGAACTGCATCTTTGGAAAGTTGTCATAATTCAACGGTATTAGTGTTGCCAGATATGAGGTATGATTACACAAAGTCTATCTCCAACTTTCACAAGTGCTACCTTTCAGATAAGGAATGTGCCTGTGTATAGAGAAACTTGTACCTAGGTCCACATATGCAGCTTTAGGCAAGTTCAGTCGTTATTGTACTTACCTTTTTTGGAACTACTAGACTGCATACACAGACAGCACCTTTAAACCAAAAGCTTTTTTTTTTTTTTTTCAATTTCCTTGAGTAGATCTGTGACCCTGAGTGAGTAAACTTCATTGGGATCGGCTCTTCCTGGTCTGTAGTAGTGATTTACGCCCCTGAGAGGATCCTGATGTCTCTCTCACAGTTTGATGGCAGTGATAAAACAGACTGTAAAGTAATGTCAGCTCTATAACTACAGCTGCGGCTCAGGAGGCTGCTCTGCAGACACGCACACATTTGGAGAAGCGCTCGCTGACGGGCACTTTCTACAAGAGAGATTTCAGCGGATAGTCCAAATAAAGACATAGTGTAAAAGCTTGTATTGACTTCGGAGCAGTGCTTCTCAACTGCTGGGTTTGGACCTGAAAGTGGGAACTGTTTTCATTGGGTCACGAGCCTTAACCTGAAAACTTTTCTTTTAATATGTACAGAAAAAATAACAATAGCAACAACAGTCATCTTAACAGACTCAAGTAGTGATTCTATCATCATTTCAGCTCTTTGACTTATTTAATGCTTATTCAACCACAAATAGTCTGAGTCGTATTTGGGTCACGGCTAGTCACGGTGGGTCCAGACGCCAAAGCAGTTGAGAGCCACTGTTTTAGAGAAGGTTGCCAAATACATGTAGATCTATCTGTTTTTATCTGTGAAAAGCGCTGTACAAATACATTATCTTTCCTTCTTTCTTTCCTTCCTTCCTTCCTTTACTTATTTCCTTCCTTTACTTCCTTCCTTTACTTCCTATACTTCCTTCCTTTACTTACTTGCTTCCTTACTTCCTTGACTTACTTCCTTTACTCACTTACTTACTTCCTTTCAGACATACTTTCTTACTTACTTACCTAACTTACATACTTCCTTCCTTACTTGCTTTACTTCCTTACTTCCTTTTGTATATACTTACTTTACTTACATACTTCCTTTACTTACTTCCTTTACTTCCTTATTTCCTTTACTTACGTTCTTACTTACTTACAGTACTTAACTTACTTCCTTCCTTCCTTCTTTATTTACTTCCTTCCTTTCGTACTTACTTACTTTACTTACTTTACTTACTTACTTTCTTCCTGTACTTACTTACCTTCGTACTTACTTACTTCCTTTACTTACTTACTTCCGTTACTTACTTACTTCTGTTACTTACTTACTTTACTTATGTACTTACTTACTTACTACTTAACTTCCTTCCTTTCTTCCTTACTTATTTACTTACTTCCTTTCGTACTTCCTTCCTTCCTGTACTTACTTACTTTCGTACTTACTTACTTTAATTACTTACTTCCTTTACTTACTTACTTACTTACTTTACTTACTTACTTACTTTACTTACTTACTTACTTACTTCCTTTACTTACTTACTTACTTTACTTACTTCCTTTACTTACTTCCTTTACTTACTTACTTACTTACTTTACTTACTTCCTTTACTTACTTCCTTTACTTACTTACTTACTTACTTACTTACTTTACTTACTTACTTACTTACTTACTTACTTACTTACTTACTTACTTACTTTACTTACTTCCTTTACTTACTTCCTTTACTTACTTACTTACTTTACTTACTTACTTACTTACTTACTTACTTACTTACTTACTTACTTACTTACTTTACTTACTTACTTTACTTACTTCCTTTACTTACTTACTTACTTACTTACTTACTTACTTACTTACTTACTTACTTACTTACTTTACTTACTTCCTTTACTTACTTCCTTTACTTACTTACTTACTTACTTACTTACTTACTTACTTACTTACTTACTTACTTACTTACTTACTTACTTACTTACTTACTTACTTTACTTACTTACTAACTTTACTTACTTACTTACTTACTAACTTTACTTACTTACTTACTTACTTACTTACTTACTTACTTACTTACTTACTTACTTACTTACTTACTTACTTACTAGATGTTCCTTCAGTCATATATTCATTTATAAGGGCAATGCCTTTGTGGGAGCAAGCCTATTAAATCAAAACCTGGCTATTGCCATCTTACCATTTCATAGCTTTATTTTATTATAACATTAAATAAGAGAATTGAATTTTCAGCAGGTCCAAGTAAGAACCCACTCATCTCATCCTCTCCTTGTCCCAGAGAGTGGACCCATCTGAAAATCAGCTGATGATAAACACAGGACATTTCCCACAGTCTGCTCTGGACCAGCAGAGGGAGGTAGTGCCCCTGCTTACTCAGGACGGCCCATACTCACACTATTTTTACATTAAAATGACCCATTTACCACATGTTTCCATTCATTAAGTGATCCAGGAGTTGAGAAAATCAAATGTTGAAACTAACATAAGAGAGCAAGTCGATGTTAGCGATGCATAAATTAATGATTAAAAGAAGGGACAAGTAGAGATAATTTTACTTCATTGTTTTAATCACAGTATAATTTACTGAAGATGTTCTGTAAAATCTGAATGAGAAATATGTTCTTAACTATATCTTGTTACAGGATACACTCTGAAAGGCAGTGCAGATACCGAGGGTCGTGGGCGCAGGGGTTTACTCTGCGCCGCGCTGCTGTAAAAACACAATAATCCCGGAGTCAAAGGTTAAACCGGATCCAGCCAGGAATAGGACCAAATATATATCTGTGTGTCTCCAGGCGGATGGATCGGATGAAATATTGGATAACAAGCTGAGCGCTGGCAGTAAACATGATGAATCAAGCAGTGCAACAGCAGTAACTGTGTAGAGGAGCCAGCGAGCCTGGTACCGAGGAGGAGCAGTCGGGGAAAGAGGGAATTTCATATAACAAAAACAGAGAGCCAAGCAGAGGATTCAGAGGTGCTGTAAGTGGTCAGTGCTCATGACCTCCTGACTCAGAATAACACATAGTATAACACATCGTATATAGGTCACTTGGGCACAAAGGATTCAAGCCTGGATTTGATAATCATTGCTTATTTGCTTGTTTCCATAAACTGATTCAAATGTCGATTTTATTACACTCTCTATTCAAACTTCTCAACATCACTTGAATGGGGCTAATAAGACAAAGATTTTATTTGTAGTTTAAATGACAAGGTAGAGAACTAAATGTATTTTAAGCTCTGGAATCCCAGCGTATAGGATATTTCATTAGTTTGTGTTTAACTAAAGACAATTACCTTTGTGAACACTGGATGGCATTGTTGCTGTGCAGGAGGACAGTCATTTACAGCCCACTCCAACAGAGTGCAAATCTGAGAGTGATCCGCACTGTGCATCATGATGTGGTGACTAACACTAAGTGTGTTATTTCTATCTTTCTAACTCCAAAAATATGCATTTCTGAACTTATTTGTTCAGAAAAACCAATCCTATTGCCATCACTCATTTATTTTATTGCATTATTGCCTTTGAAACTATCATTACATGTTAACTTTCCCCCAAAACAACATAATAATAGTAATAATCCTTTCTTTTCTTTTTTTTACCTTGAAATATTATGTTATAAAACTTAACCCAAATAACAGAGCAATACTTTTAAGTTGGCAAGAAATTAACGTTTTAAAGACATACGTTAATAGTTTGAATTTGCCTGTAACATTATCATGCCCTCAGGCGCTGCTGTCAGGTTGAAAGTGTAGACAAATGACTTTTTCCCACAATGTTTCCAGCCGAAATAGGAGTTGTGTTGACACACTGCTCGGGAATAGGACTCAGACCTGATTTTCTGGTTCTTGTTTGTCACTCCCTGTGTTCTGTTCTGTCCCGGACACCAGACACCACGTACAGTCAGTCACACCACCCGTTATCCACAACAAGTTCTTATTGGTTACAGTGTGCACAATTCGGCAGTTTCATATCACTGTGATAACAGCGATATGACTCAACAAGAGTTGGCTTTCCTTCTGGCAGAGACAATAATACCTGTATTATTATATTACCGCAATGGCCTCAGAACAACTTATTTTGTGCAACTATGACATAAATAACAAGGACATACAAGTACAGTACTAGTCAGCAACAAAAAACAAAACTTACTGTGTAACGGTTGCATCATCAAAGTGGTTAAGGGAATGGATTTTGGCACTGAACATTTTATAAACTACTGTATGTGGAGCAAGCATAAGGCAGATCTGCATTTTATGATTTTAATTGTCTGCCTACGGTAAATTTGTTAATTTATCAGCGTTTTTGTAAATCTCTAAAGTGCAGTTTGAAATTGGGTTGATATGCTGTATAGAATATAAAGAAAAAAAAAATCTATTTAAATGTGCAGAGCCGTGTGCGAGGCAGCGGCCATGTCCCGTGACCTGTGTCAGCTAACAGCCGGCCTCTCCAATAAGCAGCCTTGTTACACGCCAGGGCTCTGGCTGAAATGTCCGCTGCAATACACATCCTCCTGAAGGCAACAAGCGCATCAAATACCAAATCTGGCCTTTACACTTAATTGTTTTTTTACGCTCCACTGCCGCTGCTCCACCGGCTCTCACTTCAGCAACCACCGAGATTGTCTTTAAATGCTATTTGAATCCAGTCCTTATGGCGCCGACGCTAATGGTATATGTTATAAGCAGCATCTCCACGGTGGACAGCAGCAGCAGCACAGTTGCCGTATGGGGTTTTTCTTCTTGTACCTCGCCGCCAGTTTGAATTTCTCGTTGGTGGCGGCCACGTAGTCCTGAGTCCGCTCTACGTTGGTCTGGATGTGGTCTATGAAGGCGCCCTGCTCCTCCACCAACATAAAGATGTCCATGAACAAGTCCCTCAGCTCCTTCATGTTGCTCTCCAGACTCAGCAGCTCCTGATGAGATGAAGACAAATATATACTTTTTATATCATGTGTGAGTATTGGTACTTGACAAAGGTGATGCCTGCAGTAGTGGAATAACAGAAAACAGCAAACAAAAGGCAATGCTGTTCTGATTTATGGACTTGAATACTGTATTGTTTTGGCTTGCCTTGTGTCTCTGTTCTATCTCCGACAGCTGCGAGCGTGTGATGCGCTGGTCGTTGAGCAGGTTCTCGTTGAAGACCTCCCATTGCCCCGTGGTCACCATGTTGTTCACCTCCTCCTCCGTCATGTCCCGCCCAGACACCTCCAGCTGACGGATGATGAAGTCTTTGCAGCGCTCCTGCTTACTCAGCAGACTCTCATTGTACAGGCGCATTACCTGCAAATAAGCACACAGGAGACATGGGGCTATGGACTCGGGAGGGCGGCGGGAAATGAGGCGGGTAAGCCGGGTTATATGCTTTCATTAGTTTAGGATAAAGCAAGAGCGAGGGCAGAAGCCAATGTTATTAAGGCACATGACAAATTATAACGTTTTGGAAAAGTTCATTTTGATTTGTAGGGCCATGTCCAACAATTTTACTGAACTGGGGAATTGCTTACTCTATTTCAAATAAAGGGAAAAAAATAACTATGTCATCATCATATCATCAGCATAAACAGACAATTTCAATCTAGTGTTTCTCAAACTGTGCCAGCTGCTTCAGGTGTTGTCTTTGTTGAACATATAGCCTACCTTATATCTGTTTTAGTCCTATTTTAGACCTGATTCAGTCCCATTTGACCTGGTATAGACCATAATAGGGAACCACTGATTTGATTGATTGATCTATCAGAATGTAATCTATAGTCAATCAGAAAAATGCATAAAAAAGGACCTCTCTGTGTGTGTGGAAAAGGTCCTTATTGACCTCTTAACCCCCACCTTAACCGAGTGCATTTTCAGCTTTACTCATCTAAATGGAGCTTTTTCCTCGAGTTGTTGCCGTGTTGTTGTCACGTTTTTGACATTGTTTTGCCAAATTGTCACCACTTTTTGTCACCATTTTGTTGCTCTTTTGCTGCTTTTTTTGTTGTGTTTTCGTCACACGTTTCTGTCACTTTTTCATTGCTTCTTTGTCAAATTTTTGTTGCTATTTTGACACTTGTTTTTTTTTCATGAAGCTTTAGGATTTGAGTAAAGCCAAACTGGAGAAAAAAGTTCAGGTTGCGGGAGTTAAGAGGTTGAAGCCACACCGCGTAAAATGTTATCAAATCAATAAAACTGAAAAACAAGCATTTATTTTATGAAAATACCTCAAACATGTGCCTTTGCAGTGAGACATGACTGTAACTTTACCAGGAGTGGGTACGTCTCCAGCTCGTCTCCATGGAGATGTCGACTAAAGGCAGCAGGATTTGAGATTTAAATAGGTTAGGTCCTCATCCAAATCAAATTTTTGATTACCCACTGCAAAATAGCATTTCCTGTGAGCTAGTCCTTGAGAGCATGTTTTGTTTTGATGGCAACAGTATAGTCAAAAATGTTACGTGGTGTGCCTTTAAGTATGGACAGTGATCAGATCTCTGTATGTATTTGTGTCTATTACATACATGTCTTTGCTATTAAATAATCATTATGTTTTCTTTACTGCATATTTGCTACTCTCACCAAAAAAAATAAAGTTCTCATCCCTCTCTCTCATGGATGTGAGTTTGAAATGATGCCAAACCTGGTGGAATTTCCGTGACAGCGCTGCATGCTGGGACCTCTGTATGCGGACAGTGACGGAGGCGGGCCCCTCCAGCTCCTCCGTCTTCTGCACCTGCTTGGAGAGCGCGTCCAGCCGTCTGTGGATGCTCTCCGCCTGGAGCTTTATGTCCCGCGTGATGCTGCTCTCCTTCTTCATCACGCTGAAGCGGCGCATTGTGGCCACCAGCGTCCTCTGCTGCTGGCTGAACTTGAGCACCTGTGGCCAACACAAGAGGAGATGCTGCAAATTTAACGCTTAAACCACATCCACGTCTGCCAGGAGTTACTCTGAAATGCTACTTTCATGAAATCTACAAAACAGTTTCATAATAGCATGAAATAAAGTACAGATGTTCCCATTCTCACTCTTTTAGTCATCACACATTTTCCATTCTCGAACCCTTCTCTCTGCTGTCACTGTGCTGTAAAGTGCCACCTGGCGTTTTGTGCCGACTGTACCTCCACGTCCAGCGCTGTGATGTCGTCTCTGATCTTCTGTATTTCAGACATTATGTTCTCGATGACGGGCTCCTCCTCGAACACCACGGCCTCTGGCGTTATGACCCCGACCACCACTGCGTCCTCGTCAGCCCGCTGCTGCTCCTCCGAGAACGGGCTAGAGCTGTCAGCTTCTGAGCCGTCCTGGGCCCTCCGCAGCAGCTCCTCCAGGCGGTCCCTCATCCTCGCGAGTGCAGAGCAGGAGAGGAGGCTGAGGAGATAACAAAATAAATCGGGGGTTTATACTTTAAATAAGGCCCTGTGCCCAATTGTTCCCGTTCTAAAACAGTGACACTAACCCTTTTTGAATTTATATGAACTTTTTACCGCTTGATGAAATCTGATCTTACAAAAGCAATTGCTTTTAAAAAATTTAATACGATTCAAGGGGCAAAAAGGAAACAAGAAAAAAGTCAGACTATTATTATTATGCGTTATGATCAAAACTCGGCTCTTTAATGGGAGTCTTTGGGCACTATTTAAAGCAGAACTAAGCAAATTTTTTATCTTAAAGGAACAGGCCACCGTGTTTTCCATACTGAGATACTGTATGTTCTTACCTGAGCTTAGACGAGTTGATGCGTACATGTCTGGTCTTTGTGCGTGCGCTCAGTCACGCAAAAAGACCAAAGATGTTGTTAGCATTTAGCCTCTCCCAGCATATTCCTATGGACCCAAACGGGGGTGAAGTTAAAAGCGACCGAGTTCTTCCTCGTTTTTCCTATTTAAATACTGTTAGGTGAGTAGTTACACAATCCAAATATAGTTACACAAAATTACATGTTGATTTTCTAAGCAGATAAAAAGGCCTTAATACCTTAAGAGCATTTCGACGTCTGCGTTGTAATATCTTACAAAGTCTTTAGGATTGAAGATATTACTGCTTCCCTGGTGTCTCTGGCCTGAAAACCACGTTTGCAACTTTCCCTGCTCCGAGCCAGAGTCCCCAATACACACTAATAGAATCACAAAGAAGAAGCTAACAGGCTAGCGAGTAAAGCTAACTGCAGGCTAGCGCCACTTAAGCAGTGTTTACCTCTCTCCCTTTGTCTTTTCTGTCAGCGTACTATTTACTCTCACGGACAATGAAAGAGTGAAAAAAACGCAACATGCTTCAACACCTGCAGTGGCGCTTATGGCCTCTAGGGGCATAAGTTACTGAGTTCTGCTTTAAATCATCCAAAATTACAATCAAACGGATTTTTACTGATTTTAAACTAACAAATTATTCTTAGAGCATTTAGCTTTGACTTTAGTGCAAAGAGCTTTCACTTGTGTCGCCTGCTCCACTGTTGGGCTGATTCTTGTGTTTGTTCGAGGGAGTTCTGGGTAAAATTGACTGATATACAGATCCGGGTCTTTCACAATTGAAATCCGGTTCGAACTGCAAACAGCCGTTCCAAAGAACTGTCATCGGTCATGGGCGTCACCTCACTAGACCAAACAACACATCTGAAATTGGATGAACTGACTAATTATCATGTTTTTAAATTTGTCACTTATTGTAGTACATCTAGCTTCAAGGCTGTGGGAAGTAGGGACCAATATATGTCTATGTGTGCGCTGTCACCAAACAAGAAGTTACTGCACATGTCTGACTGAATATGTCCAAATGACTATATGTTAAATATATATTTTTGAGAATGAGTTCAAATCCCATCTGACTGGTCCATTTATTGGGTGTGTTTGCTTGAAAGCAGTGACTGTTTTTGAATCTATTATATCTTCAACATATTTTGCCTTCCAAATTTGTCAAAATTAAGCATTAAAGTAACTTGAAACATCCAGGCACTGCTCTACACCAACAGCATTCCTGATACGCATCGCAGCAGGATGAGCAGAGCCCCTCTGCTTATCTCTCAGACATTCATAAGATTCTTTGTGGATACATGGATTCAGGATGCTAAATCTTTCATTGCTTCTAATAACATGCAGAAGTGCATTTGCAACTATAGTAATTGCCTCATACTAGAATCACTTTTAAGTCAAACTGCTACTTCTAGAGAAAGATTATGAAGTTGCAAATTTAAAAAAAAAAAAAAGTGCTTCAAGTGCATTTCCCCTTGTAACTTTTACACACACAAAAAGATTATTTCAAGAAAGAATGCGTGGATGTTTTGAAAGGAGTGGAGATTGCATGCTCTTTATCTCTCCAGACGTCAGCGGCTGATACAGGATCCAGATGCATGTTTTCTTGCAAAAAACAAACTGCCCGGGAATCTGTCTTCGATCCGTGATACGAGCATAACTAATGAGAGCGGCCGCACTCTGCTGAGCTCTCAAACATATTTTTAACTCCAGCTACACAAGGTAAACAGGCCCAAAGTTTATCTGCCACATCAGTCACACCCCTCCACTCGGCTCCCATGGGAACACGGCCAGGGATGGTCTGTACACAGCAACAAGCTCAGCAGAAATAAACAAAAACATGCGGGCTGTTTTTGAACTTGGATGGAAAAACAAGGAGCAGACACAGGTTGGAGAAAGTATCATACCGCGGTTCTTACCTCTGGCGAGATACTTAACCTGACATTTGTATACACTCATCTTTTTATTTGAGCAGCTGAGTTTCACAATATTCAGCAGACGATAAAACAAAACAAAAGAACAGATATGATGCCCAAAAGGGGCACAATGGATATGCTACCCAGAGGTGGACAAAGAACTTATAAGCAAGTAATAATTGATGGGAGACACAAAGGTTTTGGAAGCAGGGGTTTAAAGTGAAAGATAAATTCATTTTGTAATCATCAGTGAGTTTGAATGTGAAGTATAAACCTGCTGACTCTATTGTAATCTCCTGTAGTGTTTCACTACCACTTCTATATCTACCAACTACAAAAAAAAATAATTTTACTGCTATTGCCAGTACTTTATGACTTCTACCACCATTAGATTGACAACTTGTGTTATTAAATCTGAAAGTCAGGGTTACACATTTAACACTACCCTTGATTCATTGTACCGAACAACATTTACAGTGTAATGTGTTTTGTAACAATCTGTAATAACTTGTACCTATGTTACATACACAATGGAATAATGTTTTATTTATTAATTGGTTAGGACAGTGCATGTTAATGAACATACATGGGTCTCATGCATGTAAATGTGCCATGTCATGATTGTAGCCTTGAGCTAATTTCCATCCGTTGTCCCCGACACACTCTCATTGTACCTATCGCTGGGTTGCAGGTGACATCACAGCATTCTAAAGGCCAATGCTATTGTATGGAGGAAAAATTATTTTGTCTTTGAGGAAATTTTTGGACTTGTACAGAGAGATCATGGAGCCAGTGACTGATATTAATGATCATTTTTCTAATTCATATATTTTCTTTTGAGCTACGACTTGTGAAAGTGTAATGCTGTTAAGGCGAGACACTGCAGGTGAATAGGAAAAAAATGTGTATTAACAGATATTCATTTGAAACTTTTGCTGTAGATCACTGGCATGAATGTGAGAGAAAAAATACATTGCAAGTTTTCTGTCATTTTATCTTTTCATATAAGAACAAGGTGTTTTATGCATAAAAATGCCCCAAATATCCAATTTTTTCGGCGACGAAATCTGAATAATGGATAGAGCTCCATTCAAATTTATGGTTTCATTTTATTGATGAATGAGTTGCCAAGACTTTTTCAGAGGGGATTTTGGATTTCTTGTTTAGTTTGAAAATAAGCTGTTTTTTAGTGGAAAAATTTGTAAAAATGTAATTTTGGCCTTATTTTTTGACATTCAAAACTCAATAAATGGGGCCAGGGATTAGATAATAAAAAATCCCTCTGACAAAATCTTCAAAGTATTGTTCAGTCCAAGGCTGGAAAATTTGAAGTCTTTAGGACCTACTGACGTGGACATAGTGTCGCCACAATGACAGAAAAATGTGTTTTGAGAAAAAGGCCCTTGAAATTGCATTCTCCCATATAAGTCTATGGGGGAACATTGAATCAGCGCAATATTTAAACATGTTATTGTGAAGATTAGGCATATTTTCTGTTTCCGGGTGAAAGCTTATATGTTCAGAGACCAATTTGGCCCAAAACCTGAAAACTGAAAAAATTGAGTTTTGCGTGTAGTGTCTCCCCTTAATAGGAAAAACGGGCTCCTGCCCCCCGCTGGGTCCGATGACATCATCACATTCTAGAACCTGCAACCCAGCAATTGTATATGTTTTTTGTGGTAGGGGAAACCGGAGTACCCAGTGGAAACCTATACGCAGACACGGGAAGAACACGTAGACTCCGCACAGAAAGGTCCTGCCCAGGTGGGAATCAAACCCAGGACCTTCTAGCTTCTAGCTGGCACAAGCGTTAACCGCTGCGTTACCGTGCTGCCCACGTGTATTAGTTCATTGGAGGTACATGGAATTAGACAAAAGACCCTGGGTTAGGGCTTAAGTTTAGGGTCTTATGTCTTATTACATTATGTACATTCATTAAAGTACTTTAATGTTGATGTTTTATGGATTGATTATTATCGGCTTTCTTGCAATTTTATTCAACTGTAAAGCTCTTTGAATTGCCTTGTGTATGAATTGTGCCCTACAAATAAACGTGCCTTGCCTTTATTATATCGTGTATGTAACCCATCGGTACAAGTTGTTACACTTTATATTGTTCTAAATGTGGCAAGTACAATGTATGAAGTGCATAAAATTAAGTGCTACAAAAATCAATGTGTCCAGCACAAGTAGCCTATACTTCAGATTTTTTTTTTTTTTTTCCACTCAGACTGAGTGAGTCTTTGCCAAACAATCACCATTAAAACCTCTCCATGCCAGTTTCAATTCTTTTAGTGTGTTGCACCTATTCACTTACAGTTTTCTGAAAGAGGAAAATGTTAGAAACAGAACTAATTCAAGTTGAGAGATACCATCATCATGTAGAGCCAGAGCGTTTGGTGTCAGGATTGATCACATTTCTTTTCTGTGTTGGTTTAAAACAGAAAAAAAAAAAAAAAACTGTTTCATTTCTCTCCGACGTGTGTGGGGGCGAAAACACAAGTAGCAATTACAAAGTGGTGCTGGGAGAAAGTATCTGTTTTGTTTCTTGCTATACAGCTCTGAGCATTTAGTTTCTACCTGGCTGACCCAGAAGAGGCGATTAAAAGCATTGCTCAAAGGATTAGGCTGCACTTTTTCTGGAGTTTAGCCTAAAAACCCAGAAGAAAAAGAGGAGAGGGGGTAGAGTCGAATTCCCGGGACACTTTCATTATAGGCTGTGTAGGCCGTGTTCTCCAAAACATTTAGCTCACGGCATACATAATCCACTGTGTGTTCTTGTTTCTTTGTTTTATATCGTTTATATCTTATCTTAAAATGAGTATTGTATGAGCAGCAGAATTAGAAAATAGTAAACAAATCCGTCACCATCGAAATGTATGACTCACAAAAAGTAAATGAGGTCCTAAAAGCTGTAGTATTTGTAGTTTTAACTATCAGTCAGGAATATGTGCAGTATTTGTACATCATCATTCATAGCTGTGGTTAACTTTACAATTTTCAGCAACAGATGTAGAAGTATTTAAATTGCTTTATTATCATTTTGAAGTTAAAGTACTTTCTCTAGAGTCCAGATATGCTCCACCTGTGCAGTTGTGTGATGTGTTGACATTGAGTCACTGTGTGCAGGTGAAACAGGGTGAGCAAATATCATTGTTATCACAGGTCAAACTTACAGTGTGAAACATCAGGGGATACATGTATGGAGTCAATGGTTTGAAATGAATTTGATTGAAAAAAGTTTACAATAACTAGTCTTGTAATGGTATCAGGCTCTTAAACTACAGTATTTTACTTCATTACTGGAACATACATCAGGCTTTTAAGCTTAAACTGTTACTCGAAAAGTAGGATTCTTTCTGTGTACTTTTACTTCAGTATAAGTTGGGTTTTTACCTTTCAATTCTAGAATAATACAGTATTATAACATCAGTACCCAACATTAACTCTTATCAGGCATAGTTCTTAAGAGATTTAAGACCATACCTTCTTGGTTATAGCAAATCACGTCCCCGTGTCCTTTGCTGTTGATCCGAGCTCCTAAAACAACTCCCATTCTGCTAATCCAGCAGTTCATTTCCCATCATGGCAGCCTTTAACAGTGATGGTCGCCACCTGTTTTCTACAACACTCACTTTTCCCTACTTAATGAAAACTTCTAGGAAACTCCAGTCGGGACAGTCTTAAGCTCCGCCCATTCCCTTCAGAGCCTGGCCAATGACGGGGAAGTATGTCCGCTTATCTAAAGAAATGAGAAGTGACGTGATGGAGTGAAGTGGGCAGGGTGCACAAAGCCGTCTCCCCCCCCCCGGGCTGTGTCTCCTGTAAGAGAGAGCAGAACTATTGTGTTCACTAGGAGACCAAACAATAGGTGATGTGGTTATGGTGTCAAAGGAGATCCCAGTCCCAAAGTGCAGGCTTACACTTGTATTGCGCTTTACAAGCCTCTGTTACCAAGTTTCTCAAAGCCCCACACTGTCGTCATTAATCATTTACTCCATACTCGGTGGTGGTAAGCTCCTTTTGTAGCCACAGCTGCCCCGGGGTAGATTGATGGAAGCAAGGCAACCATAATCACCCAGGCTTCCTGTTGTTTCTCAGACAGTCTCCCATCCCAGTACCGACCAGGCCCTTTCCTGCTTAGCTTCCGAAGTCTGATGGGATCAGGCAGAGCTAAGGCCGATTTAAAGGAACAGGCCACCATTTTTCCATACTGAGATATGTTCTTACCTGAGCTTAGACAAGTTGATACGTACCTGTCTGGTCGTTGTGCGTGCCCGTGGTCCAAACCCCTGTTTGGAGCTATAGGAATACATTGGGAGAAGCCAAATGCTAACAACATCTGTTGTCGTTTTGCGTGACTGAGGGCACGCACAAAGACCAAACAGGTACGTATCAACTCGTCTAAGCTCATGCAAGAACATATCTCAGTATGTAAAAATGGTGGCCTGTTCCTTTAAGGACAAGACCATTTGTTTAGAAACACTGGTCATGGTTTAGTCCAATTTTACATTTGGTTTATAGTCTTAAAGTAGTTCACAGCCCAAGTTTTGAACTTCAAAAGTCCCGTCGTCAGAGAGTCAAAATGTTTCATAAATGTGGAACAAAAGTGATTTAACGTTTTGATGACAGATACTTTTCTATCTCACAAAACAAATGTATTTTTCGGTTTAAATAAATAAACACCGACACTGAAGAAGGGAGAGACCCGAAACGTTTGACAGGCTATAAAAGTTAATCCTGACTAGGAGTGCTGTCCTTTCTTTCGTCTCTACATTGTTCCCAGGAATTAGCACCCTGTCAGAGAGCATTTGTGAGTTGAGCGCTCGTCATATTTTTATTTTCAACAATTATTCCGAAAACTCCGGCTTTGCATTTGCGTGTCGACGTGAACAACCAGGATTATCTGTTTTCCCATGGACTTGAAAGTCAGTACATTGGGTCTTGAACCCCTGCAAGCTTCATTTGCAGAATTCTTTTGTGGGTGCAGCTTCTAAACACTTTCTGTTTGGCGGTCTGCCCCGCGCACTCATTCCATTGTACTTCTCTGGCCTCACTCGAGTCGACTGAGACACTTTTGACAGATTGCCGCTGACGTGCTCTGAAGACGCAGGAGGTTCTTCTAAACAGAGAGAGGACACAGTGGCTGTGCGCACCAGGACGAGTGAAGGGAGGCTGTTTGAAGTACATCAGAGGAGAGAGACGAGAGAAAGAGAGAGCGCGAGAAAGAGAGATGTAAAATAGGATGAAAGTGGATGAGGAGAGAGCGGCGGGGACAAGAGTTCACTCTGCGTCACTAAAACTTTGAAGAGGAATTTTTGACAGGTCTGTTCTGAAGACTGGAGGTTAAAGCGGGGGTCACTGAGAGGTGTCTTCGCAGAGGACTTGAGATGAAGAGCCTGGAACGAGCTGGAGAGCGTTGGGAAATCTCATTCCAGCATCAAAAATCAACATTTCGCGAGCAGATGTTTTGAAATATGACGCAAACATGTGTTCGTTCTTGTGAGTTTGGCAGGTAACTCAAGCATCACACGAACTGTTTCTCGTTTTGATTGGGCTCATGAGGAAGTCCGCTGACAATTTTCTCGACAGTGTTCAAATATACTTCAGGAAATCTTTCAAGGTACATATGAAAAGGGGATAAATATGAATCCCGGCATCCTACTCTTTTCTTGTGCTGTGTGTGACAGTGACTGTACATTTAAGATGATGAAGGGACTTGTGGGTATTTGTGTAATCGGGGTGATGTCAGGAAACAGAACGGAGAGAAAGAAACCACCAAAACTCAGCTGTAACTTTGAAAGAGGTTTTTAACAAGTGTATCTGCTGAAGTGGGAGGAGACAGAAACTATTTCAGCGCAAAAGACTAGACCAGGGGTGTCCGAACTTTTTTTCACTGAGGGCCACAAACAGAAAAATATACAAACAACTGGGCTGTACTCGGTAGAGGTCAGATATATAACTTCACCTCTATTGTATTAAAGTTAGCAAATTCAATAAGATGTTAACTGCTTTTCATCACAGCTTTCTATTAATGGATTTTCATTTAACAAAAGGAGAAAGGTATTGCACAGCGAAATAACACAATTACTTACCAGCACAGTCTGAGATGTAAACTTAACATGAATCCCTTCAAAAAAATATTAACATCAACTGACTTTGAATTTATTAGGAATTGTGATTATTAACACATGAACACTGTGTTCATTACTGCAACAGTGTCGTTGCAGATTAAACAAACACATCTCCCATTTACTTAATAATCATTTCCCATGGCTGAAATTTTGGGCCCTCATGTTCAAATGTTGTGTTTCTTTTTCTTTGCCATCTTTTGTTCGTCCTTTGGATTTTTTTCTTTGCTCTTATTTGGAGGGCGCCGCAGTTTTCCCACAGGCCGTAGGTTGGACACCCTTGGGCTAGACTGGGACGCAATGATACCGTAAGTTTGAAACGATATTTAGATCCATTTATATCATGTGCTTGTTTTTACTGTGCCTGTAAAAGATTTTTTTTTTAACATATTTTACTACACTGACCCATCTGAGAGTGTGACATCACAATCCAGAAAAGCAAACAATCAATGGTATTTTTAAAGGAGCTAGAGAAGTTGGCCATTGTATACTCACTGCTGTCACCTCAGGTCATACATGTAACTGCACCTTCTATATTAAGCTTTTGCATGACGACACTTCGGAACAACTTTTTGAGTGACAGTGCAGGATTTCAGATGCAGTTGTGGTGAATAGGTCTGGGTTCATGCTACACATTAGGACATGGCTGGAACATGTAAGAGGAGGAAAGAACATAAAAACACTGTATAGTCCCTTTAAGTCCATTTCACTGTTAATAAAAAACAATACATATGTATCTGACTTGTTTGTACCTTTTTTCCCTTTACATATGAATTTTCCCATACACTCCACACATCCTCATTAATATTGTATACTAACACGGTCGTTCATTACATGAATGCTCTAGTCCACTGAGCTTCATATATGGGTCAGACCACAGCCCTAAGAGCTGAACGCAGTGAGATAAATGAGGACGTAATGAATCTGGTCTGAGGGCCAAGGATAATGAGGTCATCATGGTCATTAACAGTCACTGAGACTGAGCTGGTGGCCTTGAACGCTAAAATCCTGTGATATGAATGCGCCCATTGGGACAACTACCCACAGACACATAATAGAGTTATGATGTTTTCATTTACAGGTCAGCACTGGCTAAAAGAGGTGAGTTACATGCATTATTCGAATAAATGGTATAAGCATTTTTTTATGTCACATTTTTACTTCAGCATTTTTTAATCTGTTGGAGAAATGGGCGCCTGGATAACAAGGCAAGCTTTCACCGTGATATTTCTGTAATAGAAATAAGTGACTTTTAAGTTTTTGTCCTCTAAATGACTGCCTCTGCATGGGGGTATTGACGCGTCCTTCCTCAAATCTCCCACTGTGCCTGTGCAAACAAGCCCAGCTGTAATGGTGGTGTAGGAAAAATCACATTTGACACAGTACATTAATATTAGCAAATATGTCCCGCCCTTGCCCATTCTATTTGCTGTGTCCAACTTCAACGAATGCCTTTACAATACTGCTTTAGTCAGGTTGAGGGGAAAATGAAAATAATAAAACAGCAGGACTTTACTTTACAGCACCATAATATCATGGCACAAGGATGGAGATAGCATAATATCTCAGGCTAGTTACCATCCATCCATCCATCCATCCATTTTCTTCCACTTTTCCGTTGCCGGGTCATGGGCCTGTTGGTCTCTCATAGGGGTTTCTGAACACCCCGGTTCCCCCTCTTGGAACCGCCACGTTAAGGCTAGTTACCATTAAACAATACTAGTATGGTATCGGAAAAAAGGTTTAGGTAATACCGGTGTAAAAAAAATGAAAGTATCGAAAGCTGATACAAAATATTGTATCTTTAGGTTCAAGTTTTGATGCTGTTGGTCCAGGGACAGCAATAAAGGAAGTGACTTGGTTTCAGCTCACATTGTTTTTCCCATTAAAAAAATATATATAATAAAAAATTATAATTTTTTGCTTACATTTTTTTCATATTTTGCCCTAATTTTCTTGTTTTTCCCATTCCCCCCCCCCCCCGTGATTTTGGCTAATTTTTTATTTCTAATATTTTTATTATGACAAATATTTTAGTATGGGTTTCGAAAAAACATCTTCCTGGCATCAGTATCGAAAACAAAGAATTTTTACTCAGCCCTAATAAAAATCCCTTTTAAAATCTTCAGGACACTGTGGAGCACAACAAATCAGCAATGCAACACCCGGAACGTAAGATACATTTATTCTGTATTTTTTTACTGGAAGACAATAAAGACTGGCTAAAATGGGGGTGATGTGACCTGCTAAAAATCTGGCAGAAGTCATTTGAAAGTGGCATTATTAAACGTAAAAGCGTTATTATGTAATATATAACAGTGTTTTCACTTTAGTGCACCAGTGACAGAGATGTGCACCTATTCTATGTAGGCCAGACCCGAAAGGCAGTCATCTGTGTTTGACATTTAAATCAGTTTATGCTGCAGGTCTGTGTCTTCCCCGAGGCTACAGCTCCACTCTATCAGCAGAGTGTAGCTGTTTTACTTGCACTTAAAAAATGGTTCATTTCACCCTCTAGTGCCATCACCCTGTCATACCCTCCCACAGCTACGACCAGCTAAATCATACAACAGATGAATATGAAAACATGATAGAGCTCACCTAAAGGTTTGTTCTATGGTTTTGTCCTATGGTAAGATTTTCGATTCATTTCTATGCAGCACAAGCAGTGATGAGCGTAGAAATATCTTCAGTGATAGTGCGGTGTATGATTAGCGACAGGGTAATGATAGGGTAACATGGCAGTACATCTCTATAATCAAAGGCCCACAAAAGGATGATGAATGCACGCTTTTAAAGACCTATGACAATTACTGCCCGACATCATGCAGGACCACGCGCTAACACTGTATCAGAAGTTCTGTTTCATCTTTTAATCTTTTTACTTTCTGACATTCCTTTCTCTGGCCAAAAAATTCACATTCAAAACAAAAAACGGAGACAACAGTGTTTTGCATTTCACCAATTGTAAATAAGAAGATTGTTGTTTTAAAGAAACTTACTTAATGAATCCTCACCTTCATTTGTGTGCTTTATTAAAGGCTCTAGGGGAGACCGGGGCTATTTGTCATGCGGGGTAATTGGTCACATTGCTTTTTATAGCCACACTGGAATGCGCTGTACGCTGGTACTGATATATAACATGTGTATTGGTATTCCTCTTCTCTTCCAATAATAAGTTTCTCATTTGGACTGAAGACATGAAGAGAGGACACATTTGAATTGTTTTTATTCGTTAATGTCTGGTTTATTTTTGTGCCTTAAACAAAAGACACTAATCTGAAAGACAGAGGTGTTAGCTTTGATTTGAGACGTTTTAGAGCTAACATGCTAAAGCCGTTTGTTAGCTCACATTGTTGGTAAAGTGGACACTCGGGGTTATTTGTCACAAAAACTAAGGGGTCATTTGTCACATGGGGTATAACATGGCGGGACATTTTCTTTTGTGTCTAATATGTTTTAATGATCACTTTATTTCTTTTCTAGAGGCCGTATGTTTGGGTCATTTTAGTTAATTTGTACATTTTACGCCTCATAAAGCATATTGCGGGAAAAATAAAAACACGTTCAAATGAGTGCTATGAACACATGTGGCATTGCGATTGTTTTAAAACCTATTGGGTCCTTTAATTTCAAAAAGCAAGAAAGTTACAAAGGTTTTCGAGTTAAAAAAAAAAAAAAACTCCATTAAATACAATAGTGACAATCACCACCACGCATTGTGACAACTTGCCCCGCACATGGGGCACATTGTCACAGTCGATTTTGTTGCGTTTGACGGTTAATAACTATTTATCTCAATATGATAGAAAAAAGGAAGTGAGGTCTCCTTCAAGTCAAGGGTTCAAGCTTTCATTTATCGCAAGTCTGATTTTCTGCAGATAAAAAGTGTGACAAATAGCCCCGGTCTCCCCCATAAATGATTTGCACAGTTCACAACTTTCAAAGACCAATTCTTTCACTGTAATGTAAACAACAACCAGCCTACAAGTTCACGCTTGACTAAAGGTCTTAATAATAATTAGCACAGTGCACAAAGGTCTTTTAGTTGTTGTTTTTTTTTTCAAATCTATCTGCTGTTACAACATACTAAAGGACACAACAGATGCCATTCCACAATTACAAAACAAATAGATGTCTTTATCAGATGAGAATGACCTCATATTGTACAGCTCCAGATTTTGTTTTGTGTGTGACATATTGCAAATGCTGTTTAACACCACCACCTGCTGGCCTCAAATGCATAGTGGAAAGCTTGACACGCTACCATTCAAAGTTGAGGTCCTTCACCGTTCCATGTTTTTTTTTTTCTTTCTTTTTTTCTGCTGTTGTGCACACAGGGCCAGTACAAACCAATCAGATATTGTGTACAGATGAAGAGAAAGGCAAACAGGATCACCCTAGACAAACGCACACAAGAGGCAGGCTTAACATTTATTCGACCTACTGCTGCGAGTGCGCGGCAGGGATATGTCTAAATGAGTAGAGCAAACATAAGCCGCCAGAATGCACGCGTGTTTAAAAAGTTGCCACCTGGATCTTGGGTTGCTGCAGTTTAGTGTTTTTCCGACGACCCGATTATTCCAACAATAGATATCCCGCCAAAGCGCCCCCTCGTTCTGGTCTCAAGTCTGAATCTGGTTGTAAAGGTCAGCTGCGTTTGCCACTAACACGACACTATCAATCACATGACATAGGGAGGCTATTGACACGTGCGGTCTCTTCACGTCTACGGACCCGGCACATATGAGATCTATACAAAGTGACCTGCATCATCGTCTCAATCATCAGAAATGCCAGATCTCAAATTGTCTCCCAATCTCCCATCCATAATTGTCATTGGATTGACGCGTTCCTAACGTTGTGTAGACCCAAAAGAACATTGGGAGGTGAGGGAGTTAATGTGGGATTAGAACAGTCACTATGGCAAGGCAAGGCAAGTTTATTTGTAGAGCACAATTCATACACAAGGCAATTCAAAGTGCTTCACAGTTGCATAAATATAAGAAAACAAATACAATCAATAAAAACATCAACATAGAATTAATTAATTACAGTAAGAGGCAAGAGTGTAGATAAAATACTTTAGTTATATGCATTTTTAAGTCTTGTTTTGACTCGCTCTGTCTTGAGCACTATTTCGCTCTGTCTTGAGCACTATTATTAAGTCTTGTTTTGACTCGCTCTGTCTTGAGCACTATTTTTAAGTCTTGTTTTGACTCGCTCCGTCTTGAGCACTATTTTGCTCTGTCTTGAGCACTATTTTTAAGTCTTGTTTTGACTCGCTCTGTCTTGAGCACTATTTCGCTCTGTCTTGGGCACTATTTTTAAGTCTTGTTTGGACTCGCTCTGTCTTGAGCACTATTTCACTCTGTCTTGACACTATTTTAAAGTCTTGTTTGGACTCACTCTGTCTTGAGCACTATTTCGCACAGTCTTGAGCACTATTTTTACCATAGCATTATTGTGCATATGCATCGTCTGCTTATGGCTAGAAATGGCTCTAGTGGCTTTGGGTGGCCATGTTCCACCCATCTGTGTCAGTGGCTATGACTTTGACAAGTGGCTGACAGAAAAGACTACCAGAAGGCCCTCGTATTGGTCTGTTTCGCCTTTAGACCGTACCCCCCACGCACACATAGACACACTAAGAGGTATATACTAAAGTGTGTTGCTAGCAGGCCAGCCCTAATCGAGATGGAAGAGCGCTGTGGCAGGTCGAAATGCCTGCAGATGACAAGGTGGAAATGGATTGGCTGCCGTGCCCTTGTCATGTTGCTCCATCTGCACCAAAGAGAGGGGAAGACAGATGGGTTCCAAGGGCTGCTCCGGAGAGACAGGTCGGAGCACATGCACAGGGCAAAATAAAGATAGTATGGAAAGTGGATTTTTCAAATAAAACAATCGATTTGTGTAAACTGGAGCAGGTGCTAACCTCCTTGCGGTGGTTTGGTTCACACCAAAGTGCGCAAGGTGTTGTTTCGTGACTGGGAAGAGAAGTGTGAAAAAAAAGGGTAGATCAAGGTGACATGGATTGAAATAAAAGTAAAGCAGTGGTATTTTCTCAAGTTCATGTGAAGGCAATCAGTTTCATTTCAGTTTTATAACCCACTTGTTTAAACTTGTAATTATGCTCATTTTGAGAGTTGCTATATTTCCATAACTGAATTTCAAATTTTGAAATTCACATTTTTCACATTTTGAAGTGTCATCAAAGTTGGAAACACCATGGAGGTAATTTATCAAGATAGGTGCTAAATAGCAAGTGCAAGCTGGGTAAGAACATTGTCAGTGACTTTTTGTGGGCATGTTGCATCTAATTCATCATTTGAAATTGCATAGGGTCCAAAATCTGAGACGTAAACAAGACAATGACTACGTTAGTAAATAAACAAAATGTGTTAATGACGGTTGCCAATCCATTTTTGCATGTGCTAGTCGACAACCCCTCTCCAACTGAAGCTTATTTGTATTGCTCTTTTTCACATGCCACACCCACAGTTTTAGGGGATTTGTACTTCATCCACACACGGTGGTGGTAAACTACGTACGTATGTAGCCACAGCTTCCCCTGGGGGCAGACTGACAGAACCGTGACTGCACACATCTGTGCCAACGGTCCCTCTAACCACTATTCATTCACCCACACAAATCCTGGCCTACGCAGACACGGGGAGAACATGCTAACTCCACACAGAAAAGCCCCCTGTGGGCATCGAACCTGGGACGTTCTTGCTGTGTGGAGGAACAAAAAAAATATGCATGACTTTTGGTGGAGTCTATTCTTATACCGGAATGAACAGAAGTGATGAACAAAACTAAAATAATCCCATATGGGTATATTCATCCTTACAGAATGTGAGCCCTTTGTCCTCTCTGCTGAAACCTAAGCTCTGGTATCACTGCAGAGCCACTGTCAAAAGTGCTTTAGCAGCCAAAACTCCTTTGGCTGATACTGTTTATCTACCTGTGACATGTCTCCAGGGGGACGGTGTCCCACACAACATCTTTTACAGGGCACTGACCTCGGATTACCAACGCCAGTCACTGCTATGTGGTCGAGAGGACATGTGTGTAGTTGACACGTTTGGATAAGGGCTGCTGTTGTTCAAGCATATGTAAAAAATGTCAATAATCACAGGCTGTAATTGAAGAATGGGTCATGTATGAGTTCAGTGCAGTATCTTTGCTTTTCCTTGAACTGCACTTTTCTCAACTGAGTTGTATGATAGTTTTCCTGGGATCTGCTGTAGCCTCTCCTCCAGTTTGGGGGTTACTGGCCAGGTGTTCCAACGCTGTTCAATAAGTGAGAGTCGCTTTTAGAAGAAAAAGAAGGGTTTCTAAGATAAGTTAACTCCTCTCATTGGCATCGCTTCTAAGATGAGAGAACCATCCACTTCAACTACAGAGTGCAGATGATGCTCAAGACCTTTGTCAATGATTATGATTGAGAGCTACATCTTTACAGTTCATTCCCAGCCTTTTATCGTTTGGACTATTCATATTACTTTGAAATAAATGTGTTCTGTTCAGTAAGTGTATATGTACTGCATATACACTTACTGCTTTTCAATGAGATGTTTAGAAGTCTTCCATAGGTTTGTCATCAAATCCGCTCTATAATACTAATATGAATGCATTTAATTAAGTCCCCTGCCATAAAGGACGATGGGAGTAGCTTCTCATCATCACTAGTGGCCCATTGAAGTCTTATGTTTTAATTAGGATTTTGTTGACGCCACATTGCCTGCAGCACTTGGACAGGGGAGTGTGTGCGTGTTTTTTTTTCCGGAGGTGATGTGGTGGCAAATACCGAGAGGCAGGTTAATATGGTTTCTCCCTCCCCACAGGGATTAATCACCTCGCTTCATAACTACTGCCAACAGAATCGTCCTGCAGAGAGATATGGAGGTGTGCCAACAGCAAACTGGAAGGCAACATGCGCGATGATAGGGAAGCTAAAACTGGACATTTTGGGCATCATTCTAGATTCCATTTAATTGTAATGATAGAGGAAGTGTGTGGGAAAAGAAATGTGAACATCCCTGATCAGAAAACTGACCATTTGTGTTTACTGTGACCGGAATGGGCAACGCTTTATGCTTGTGTGATCTAATATAAATTGACTGTGACCGGTGCAGGTAGAAAAGTGTGAGTGCTGTGGTAAAGAGGTCTGTGAAGGCACTTGTCAAGCGGAGATCGAAACAGTGCCATTTGTTCCTGTTAGCTGCGCACACCCATCGACACGTCCTGATGAGAGTTTGTCTTGGCCGACGTCCTTCACTTCACCTCCCAAGGTCCGTGCCCCCTCCGCCCCCTCCTCCGCACTCCTTTCCCGGTGTTGAGATCATAAATTGCTGAATATAAAGCCTTGTTTCCAGTCCGTTAGACGCGCCGCCTGACGCCAAGGGCCTTCACATCCCCTCTCGCGCCTCCGTCGACACTTAGGTAGAAAAATCTCCCCCTCTTTCAGGACACCCTTGCCTCGGATATGTGCGCGCATCATTCAAGCGGCGTGTGCGTACCAAAGCGTGCCCCCCTTCAAGGCCACATTATATCACAGTCATTTACCGAAACAGGACTTGGTTAAACAGAAAGAAGCAAAGATTAACTAATGGTCCCGCCTACAGACATTATATATCTTTCCTGACAATTTCCCCCGCAACGGCTCAGTGAGATCCCCTCTACAGCAATGTTCAACTGACCGGACAGGATTTATTCTGTATTAAGTGACTGCTATGTCACACAAATAGAGATTTAATGGAAATTGGCCCAGGACATTTTCACCAATTTGGAAAGAAGACAAAAATGTATGATTTGATTCATTCTCCTCTCGGCTTCAATGGACAATGGGGAACGCTGTTCTGAGTTCTACATTTAACTCTTTTCGGTTTGATACTGAAGGATGGGTCAATTGCAGACAAATTTTCCTGCGAGTATTCTCTTATAAAAGCACCTTGGTCTCATCTGCTGGCATCCGCTGCTTGCAAAGCCACGCATTACCTGTGTGTGCTGCATTTTGACAGTTGAATTTCATCGAGTACAGTCCACAATATTCTGGGTCAGTTATTTGAGTTTGTTTGTGACCCAATTCCAATGTTTGTGACAGACAAATATTCTGAATCAGACTTTTAGGAATGCTTAAACATGTCTGAGCAACCTCCCTCTCACTCGGTACGGCTGCATTTTTTCTTTTTTTGCCTTTTTCTGCGAATTGCATTTGTGGTTTCTGTGTTCCTTATTGTTGGATGCTTTAGTACATCTTTGCTGTGTTTTTGTGGGGATCGGTGGATTTTTTTACTGCAGAGAGTCTATAATGGTCCTGAAGAAAGCAACTTTTTAAAAGTAGCTTATCAGCTAAACCCATTTGAGACCTGCACATTTCTTCTTCTGAGACACTGAAGAGGCACCAAGAGCCCTCACACCTGCAGCACAGAGGAGGTGTCACAAGAGGAGCTACAGGAAACAAGGCAGCGACAAATGAGGAGAGGTGAAAGACTGTTGAGGCGCGGAGGGAGCTGCGTAGGAGGAGGAGGAAGGAGGAGGTGGAGGAGTTGACCAGTGCAGGACACCACCCTCTGAAACAGGAACAAGCCCAGGAGGCCCAGCACCATTTCAGAGGATCAGAGGAGACTGAAGAAAGCCAGCCAGGTTTCCTCCGGGTGCACTCCGGTTTCCCCGACCTACAAAAACATGCTGATCAGGTTGACCCACAGTGGCGGCGCGGCTCAGTTGCAGCGGCTCAGGACTAACACCTGAACACTATTTCGTTGTACGCTTGTACAATGACAAATAAAGCACTTACTTTCTGTGTTGTGTGTTTGTTTTACAGTTGCAGCCAAAGTTATACAGTTTCTATATACATGTAAAAGCGCTGTACCTGACTTCTTACTTACTGTTTATGAAGATTGGTGTTTTACTTTCTCCGGTATTTTTGCTACAAAAGTGGCAGCTCAAGGCTCAAAAGAAGAACACCACAAAAGAGTTTTGTCGTGATGAAAATCTGTTTTTCATATCAATATCTTCAGCATTGGCCTTGAAATAATATATCTACATTTAAGTCAGATTTATGATATAGTTTGGATATTAATCTCAATTCCATAATACATTCATACAATATATACACACTGCTGACATCTACATCCTTTGGATCATGGAAAGCTGAACATCTCAACTAAATGTGCTAAACGAGATGCCCATATGCTTTTCTGTAGTACAGTAAGAGGCAACTTGTCCTTTTGACACCCAGTTATGCCGCACGTTCAGCCACTACACAGGAGTCTTCTCACAAAATTAAGTCAAAAGCAAATTAAAAAGGCAGCGATATCAATGGCCAGGCAAAACTTTTGAAGATAAATATAGATGCTTTTACAGAGACTGCGTCCCAGTTCCCCAGACCTCAGCATGTTCTTTCTGTTCGTCCCTGTCTTTTTCAGCACATCCACTGGTTTAGTCTGGTCTATTTTCATCAGAGTCCAGTGCCATTCTCCTGCTCACCGTGTGGGCCCTGTCCCCCAGGCCAGTGCCCATAATTAGGTTTGGGAACGTGAAGAAAGAAGTCAATGTTCGTCTCAATTTACGCGCACATATGCACACGCGCAGCCCACTCGGTGTTATGTAAAATGGCAGTGCCAATTTTGAAATGTACATGAAGGTTCATGAAGGGGATACAAGACAAAAAATGGAGCCAGACCAATCACCAGTCATGTGATGTTTAGTGATTCTTTACTGGTAATGTTTACAAATGTGTTTCTATCTTCATGTGGAAAAAGTTATTTGGTAAAGACAATCATCTGTGTGAAGTTTTTCAAATTCCAAAACGTTCAAATTTGTGATGATCATTTGAGTTGTATTTGTTCAGTTTAAGTTTTCGTTTTGAAACTCTGCTATTGTCTCAAGCAGTAACACAGAACTCAATGGCTCCATGTCGCAGTTAACAATGCTTCACTGGGTGCAAATCCCCAAAAGTTACACTCACCTGCTGTTAACTTTGTAAAATCCTTGCCATCCTGCTGACAAAAATGAATAAAATGCCATGTGTAGCCTTTTCTTTTGATACTTTTGCATCTGAGCTTTTGTTAAGGCCATTTTCTGAAAATGCACTTTTCTCACAATGTGGCGACAACATCTCCACTTTAGGTAGTGCCAGCAAACACCACATTTTCCAGTCTTGTTCCAGTCATTATTTTTAGTTTTGTTATCTAATTTTTAATGATCTTTGTATTTATGTCAACAAATCTATAGATACAGACGGCATCTCTCATATATGGTCATGTTTGAAAACAGTTAAGGGGGAAAACAATTTGGGGAAAAATCTAAACTTTCTCTAATTTTTCAAAGACTATAATAAATGCTGAATTATGAATGTTGTTTTCTACTAAATAAAGATACAAAGACATGGAGTGGAGTAAAGCGGTTCAACAGCCCACAAATACATGAATAGCGGAGAATGCTAACACAATGCTTCATGTTAGCATCGTGCTAATGCAAACGGCTAGCTAGTTCTAGCTACAACGGCCGTTTTTTCACTTCTACTGAACAATCTGCTGTGCGAAAATATCCATATGGGCCTATTTACACACAACTTTATTTATGTGATAAATAAGTTCATATTCCACCAGAAAATGTCGTAAACAAGTGGAAAATTGTGTTTCCCCAATAGATTCTATTTTCCCCCTAAGCAAAGCCACGCCCCCTTCTATGACGCGATGCCATCTATATAGTTCATAGTGTCAAATTGATGTCTTCCTCACTTCATCCGCTGTGTCTAGCATTAATAATTATTCATGAAACAAACTCTAAATAATTATCTCATGTATTTCTTTAAATGTTTAATATGTTCCTGTCTCCTCCTCATCCTTGGCAGAGTGAAAAATGTCCCTGCGCCCCATGTGTACAGTGAACCAGATCCTGTGGGCAACGACACATGCAACATGAATACTGAAAAACCACAGATCTGGCAACACACCGCTCTTTGTTACCATGAAATGACCCATATCTGAATAATAGCAGTTTAGGTATGCATGAACTCCAGCGAACACTGGAAGAGAGGGAAACAATGAATTAGCCCACCATGTAATTATTATGCATGTTTTCTGAGGAATAGGAATCCAGGCCGGTGATACGCATCCAAGCGAGAGCAGACCTGCAAAAGGACAGAAAGAGCGTTATAAATCTGTGTCAGCACCTCTCTTCTTTACTGCGTCGGGTTCAATTCCAGGGTTATCTGAGCTATAGTTAGTCGGCTTAAAAGTGCTACACCTGCAATGAAAAGCGCAGCGTGCTTTAGTGCCAATCGCAAAGACTCCAAACTTTTAACTCTTTGACAAAGCAGTTTCTGTTATGCTTGTGCTCGGAAACATTTTTTTTTGTACTTTCTGTCATATGTTTTCAATCTAACTCAAAGGAAAGGTAAAAAATAGATCGTTTATCTAATAAGTGTTGTGCCTTTGAGCTGAAAACAACTATTTTGCTTTTGTCATTTTAAATAGATCTTACATTTGACTTCAAAAGCAGGAAGCTTCTGAACATAGAAGGGAACCGTGCTTTTCTCAATCAACCCAGTCCAGTCGATGATAGCATATCGTTACAAGGCAAAATTTCTGGATGACAGAGAGCACACGAACACAGTTGAATTTATGTACACTGAAAACACTAAATGGAATGTGTCCATGGGATGTGATAACCATTTGTGTCCATGCAAAACTCTGCAGACCCGGGAGGCGACAGGTGCGTAGAAGGAAGGGCAACTTATACAAAAACAAACAAAAGCTCCTGCAGACCGTCTCACTCTATAACACATTTATTACTGCAACGTTTCAGTCAAACTGACCTTCGTCAAGCATGAGTGCTAACCATTTAAAGTACTATTAACCTGTTACTTGCTGGTCAGGGTAGTGCCCTGAGTTAGCCTTAGTTTCAGTGTCAGTGCTAGCGTTATGATGAAAGTTACGAACGGCAAATGTGATGCAAGTTGTGTTTCACTCACACAGATCTTACGCATAGTTTTAGAAAGCAGAAAGTCTTGGCTTTCAAATGGAGCATCACACAGGCTGCATTGTCAATACGCTTTGAGATTTGGATATGCATAATTGCTAACTCTAACTCTCAAGGTTAACATGATGAACTCTACATACATGGTTATTGGTCTTCTCGCAAATGTCATTGCCCCTGGATGAGTTTAAAATGTGATCCGTTAACTAAATCCATGCCCTATGCATCGTGTAATTTACATTTTATAGCAAAGTGCGTGCTTTGTGTTTGTTCTTTCTTCTCCTGTCCAGCAAGGAGGCTATTATAGGTTCAATCAATTCTAATACTGATTGTGAGAGAATCACGACTAAAATAAACTGAATGTTGGACACTAAGTAGGGCAGTGCAGTGTCTTCTTATTGAACTGTGCAGCTGGGTGCATGTTTTTCTCCTCTGATAATGATGATAGGCCCATCCCTGTCGACTATTAGGCTTTCCTATTAGCTACATCTTCAACGTCATACGTTATCAGCAGGCCGTAACGCGTCGGATGTAATCTTAGCTTATGAATTAAATTACCTGTGTCCTACATGACTTTAACAGAGTGAGCCGTTCCTTTGGGGAAAGCAAATGAACGGGGGCCTAAAATTGGAAAAGCCACAGTGGCAGAACGTTTGATTCTTTTATAGATTTGATGACTGTGCAGCGTGAAATCCAGAATGCCATATTTTATTCCTGACAAATTTAACTCACCTATTATGGGAATTTATTAATGCTACGTGACAGAATTATCGCTGTGAAGTTGACAATTTCGATGCCTCTGTTTTCTCCGGAGCGTATAGAAGTGTAACATCGCGTGTAAAATGCGAGAAAGGAACACGTCAAACTATCTTCCGGTTGCTGACATTTTGAGGAGTTCATTCAGAGGGCATGACAACTCCATCCAAGCATCATCTGAGACACGTCGACGTCTGGAAACCCGGAAAAAAAACACGCGTCTTAAGAAAGTCTATCCAGCGGTGAAGATGTGCAGCTGCCAAATGCACGAGATGAGAACAGAGCCCGAGGGCGCCGGTGGCTGATGAGGCTTTTTACCTGGGTTAAACGAGGCCTCGAACACAACATTTGTTTCTCACCTGCTGCTGAGCCTGTCTGCAGACCTGCTCACAGCTGGGTTGTCAACAAGATGGATATGTTGCCATGTAAGACTGCTGGAGACGGTAGTTTGTTAGTACTAGGGGAAAGAAATGCTTACACAAGGCATTCAATGTGGGAAAACAAGAATGTGTTCAGGCCCTGAGCAAAGTTTGCAAGTTGAGGAGCAGCCATTTGTCTTGAAGTTAAGCCCGCTGCACTTTGTTCTTAACTTCAATGGCTCTGACAATTTGCTGAATGTCTCTCCCTGAATGTCACCCCCTTTCACCCTAAACTGTCAAGTCTAATAACGGCAAAAAAAAATTGACAATGACATGGATGACATTGACATTGACCTCTTACCGAGCGCATTTTCCCAGTTTTACCCAAATCTAAAAGCTTCTTGAGAAAAAGTGACGAGAACGTGCAACAACAACACAATAAAAAATATGACGAAAGAGTGATGAAAAAAGCAACATAAAAGCCACGAAAAACGTGATGAAAACATGACAAAAACCCATAAAAAAAAGCTCCAAAAAAGTGATGAAAATGTGACAATAACTGAAAAAAAGTGATGAAAACGGAACAAAAAAGCCATAAAGAGTGACAAAAAAAACGTGACCAAAAAAGTAACAAAAAAACGCGTCAAAAATGTGATTAAAAAGGTCTTAGCTTTCAAATGATGTGTTACACTGGCCAAGCTCTACAGTCAAGAAGCTTTTAGATTTGGGTAAAGCCGAACTGGACAAAATGTGCTCGGAGTGGGGGATAAGAGGTTAAACATATTATTATCAAATCAGAACATATTATATAGGAAAAATCCCAATTAATGGGACTATACGGAGTTTAAAAATGTTAAAATTAGTATTTTCCTCCCCATTGATTGTTCCAGCAATGTCCTAATGTGTAGAATGAGCCCAGACCTGTTCACCACAACTGCCTCTAAAATCCTCATGCACGAGCTCAATATAGAAACTGCAGTTACATGTTAGACCTGAGGTGGCTGTAGTGAGCATAAAATTGACCAAATTGCGTCTAGTCCCTTTAAAGCAGTACTAAGTAACGTTTTCACCTTAATAAATCCTTTTCGTAGTCCCTGTAGGGGTAATACAAGTGTTTATGGAATGATTGGAGGGTCTTTCATCTCCCCCTGGTGTCTCTGACCAGAAAACCATGTTTGCAACTTGACTGCCACCGGTCCGGAGAAAGCAATACACACTAATGAAATCACGAAGAAGAAGCTAACATGCTAACGGGCAAAGCTAACTGCGGGCTAACGTCACTTTAAACAGTATTTACAGCCAGGTTTGAGTGAAAAAAATAATATTTCCATTGTATAATTGGATGCACAGTAACCCTCTCTCCCTTCACCCTTCCTGTCAGTGTAGTATTTACTCTCCAAGACAATTAATAAGTTAAAAAATCGTAACTTGCTACTACATCTGTAGTTGCACTAATGGCCTCTAGGGGGAAGAGTTACTTAGTACTGCTTTAATATAAATTCAGATGAAAAGTATATTTTTCATGTGTTTCTTTTTTTTTTTAATTAATAAAAAAAACATATTATGGAGTTGCATGGTTTAGACTGAATACAGCAAAAGTATAAATCAGGGATCTCCAACCTTTTCCCTTCCCTTTACCAAAAAAGAAAAGAAAAAGAAAAAATATTCATACGCTTTGTGGATATTTTTAGTAACAACGGAGTTTGACAAAATTTAAACTGGATGTTAGCAAAGATTTCATTTCTACTTTTGGTCTAAGATGTTCACATGTTCATTACTCAACAATGTTCAAGAATTGTCTGACTTCAGTTTGACTCATTAAAGCTGTAATCCCTGAGTCACACCATGAAATCTGGAGGTGGTTGAGTAAAATCTCTCTCTTACTTTGACAGGGCGAGAGAGCTGCTGCCAGCACCCGAGCAACAGGTTGGAGACCAGACACACGTTTTGGTAAATGATGTTCCATTCATTATCCAAGAGAATAAACTGTAATCCATAATTTAAAGAAAATATTACTTTTAAAGATGTGCTGAAACAACTGCAGGCACCAAACTTTCTTACATTATAAAGTTGTTCAAAAGTGCGGCTGACCCAGGCACTGACCCGCACTTTATAAAATGTTTAGCTGCACAACAGAGAAAACCTTCAAACATGAAACTCCTCTGAAAACTCAAGGCAGAAAACTTCTCCCATTGACACCTGTCTTTACTGTATCTTTCCACAACTTCTGGCATCAGTCTGAGTGCACTGAGACCTGTTCTTGGCACTGGTCCCGTCCGGATAAAAGAGCCTCCTCAGATCACAATCCCAGCTTCACTTTAGTATGCACGCACACTCCCCTCCTCCGCACTCCTCCCCTGTCTTGTGCTGGCTTCCTCCCTCTCATTAAAACTCTTAATTGACTGGTTCACACCTGCTCGTGCACGGCCTCATCTGGGACGACCCACACCTCTGAGCAGATTTTCTCATCAACACAAAGTTCACTCGGCTGAGCACTGCCCTTCACTCACCTACAGGACACGGTACGGGATGCACAAAGTGGGCCTGTTACATCCAATGGCAAGATTTCACTTCTATGTAAGCAAGGTGTCATATGAAAATGAGAGTTAACCTCTAACCAACCTCCTTAAAGGGATAGTTCACCGTTTTTCCATACTGAGATATGTTCTTAACTGAGCTAAGACGAGTTGATGTGTACGTGTCTGGTCTGGTCTGTTCCTTTAATTGAGCACAGTTCTCCAGTTCAGCTTTATCCAAATCTAAATGTTTCTGGACTGGAGCTTACAGCCAGTGTAACGCTGTGCGTTACTGGTCTAAACGGATCGCATTTTTACCGCATTTTTTTCATCTAATTTTTACCGCTATTTTGTTGAGTTGTTCTCACTTTTTTGTTACACCTTCATCACTTTTTTGCCACTTTTTTGCTGCACTTCCAACGGGAGGGTTTTGTCAGTTTTTTTTTTTTTAGTTGCTCTTTTATCAGTTTTGTCACTTTCTTGTTACTTTTTTTGTTTGCGCTTTTGTTGATTTTTTGTGTGACTTTTTTTAAATAGCGTTTTTGTCTTATTTTTGCCACTTTTTAGTTGAGTTTTTGTCACTTTTTTGCTGTACTTTTCATCGCTTTTCTGGTCACTTTTTTGTCACATTTTTGTAGGTCTTTTGGTGACTTTTTGATATTTTTTTGTTGTGTTTTCACCCTGTTTTCTTCTTGTTTTTGTCACAATTTTCATGCTTTTTTTTCCAAGAAGCTTTTAGATTTGAGTAAAGCCAAACTGGAGAAAATGTGCTCAGTTCAGGTGGGGGTGAAGAGGTTAACAGCCATAGTTTAAATAAAACTGTGCACGACTCTTTAAAATCACAGTGTTGCATGTGTGCAGTATGGACGTAGAATCTAGACTGAATCGTGGGCATCCACTCCAGGACTGGCCATTTGATGTCCCATATTTCTGCCCCAATCCGTCCAAATCTGCTCTCTATGAAAGACCAGATGTAGAGGGTGCTTGTTTCCGCGCTGAAACGGCACCGCGACAGATGGCTGTACTTCATTAAAACACAAACTAAAACTTCACTTTTGCTGATCAAAAAATCCCTCCTCTTATGAACCAGGTGACATCTCCTAAAGCTGCCCTATATCTTCAAAACTATAAGTCAAGCGTTGAACTAATTACATGGATTTCAGTTGTGCATTTCCCAAGTCTGGAGAACAGCAGTTTGTGTTGTGCTTTTGCCATAAATATTATATGGGAGATGTGTATGTAAATGACTGCGCTCTTGTGAGAAGAAGATGGCGGAGGTGATGAGTAAAATAAAAAGATAGAACATTGGAATTGTCTGTAAAAGTATGCCTTTGAACTCAGACGACAAGGCTGTTTAACAAACTCCCGCGTCTATACCTCTGTCTTACCTTCACCGGCGCTAATAACAGTCTCATCAAAAAGCCCTTCCCTAAATGTAGATGATAACCTTCGGGGAGCAGCAGGAAATGAGTTTTCCCAAAATACACCAGAAGGAGGTCATTGAAGAGAGTGGGCAGTCATTAGATGTCTAACGTGTCATCTCTCACACAAAAGTACATCCTATTCCAGCAGTGTATTCTGAAAAGCGTGAAGTTGTAGTATGTAGAAGTGGAACACACCAAAAGTCAAGTAATATAGTTAGGAGGTCAAGGGTTGATGTCTCAAAACGTGTGAGGCCTTCCTGTGCGGATTTAATGTGTTCTTCCCTGTTAGGGTGGTTTTCTTTCAAGTGCCAGGCTAGATGAACCTAAAACAAGTACAACATAGAAGAAAAATCACTGAACATGCCTCTAAATGGGAACAATAATAAGGTCTGATAAATAGTTATGGTGAGACACTGCAGGTGAATAGGGGAAAAAAATAAATGTAGAGATATCAATTTGAAACTTTTGCTGAACAATACAGATATAAATAAGAGAAAAAAATGTATTGCATTTTTTCTGTCATTTTATGTTTTCACAAAAAAATAAGGCATTTTGAGCATTAAAATTGCCTATATTCTGGGCAACGAAATCAAAATAATGAATTGAGCCAGATTAAATTGTATGGTTTTATTTTATTAACATAATATAAACTAAGATTTTTTCAGAGGGGATTTTGGACATTTTGTTTAGTTTTTCAATAAACTAATCATCAGTGAAAAAATCTGTAAAAACTCAAATTTCGCCTGTTTTTTTTTTGTTTCAAAGCTGAATAAATCAGGCTAGGAAATAGATATTAAAAAATCCCTCTGAAAAAAACTTCAGAATATTGTTAGGTCTCAGACTGGAAAGTTTGGAGCCTGTGGGAGCTACTATAAGGGCTCACTCGCTGTCACCAGCGTCTCGTAGGAGGAAAAATACCATATTTGGGTGAAAGCGTCATCACGGGGCCCCTTAGCAGGACACGTGGATGTAAAATCTGTCAATATTTATGAATGAATACCCGCTTGAAAGACAGCGTTTCTACGCAGCGCAGCAGCTACTTCCGGGTTGCCCCCACCTCACAGGCGACAAAACATCATAAAATAAACATCATGTGGGTGAGTTTTGTCATTTTTATATCTGACATGAAAACTAAGATGTAAAGGGAGGAAAATAGATCAAAATCTCCACTTCGACCACTGCGTGAAAAATCAACACTTTCACCTGCCGTGTCTCACCTTAAACGCAAAAAAGGACTGACTAACAATTGTGTTTTTATTATTACACCGTCGCCATGGTTGTTCCTGCTTTGGCCCAGCGTGTCACTTCTCTACTTTTTACTGCAATGGCGGCATTTCTGACTATTATTGCCTGTACTGTCATTCTACTGAAGTTCTACTCTGAAAATGCATTCCTGCAATCCTGCCCCCATTGCAGAAACTTAACAATTTATGGCCTGTCGTCTTCCCCAAATAATCTGTCTTTAATATTCATAGTTGTGTGTGCGTTATGCATTATACAGTCCATATATAATTTGACAAAGCCAGGCTGGGTTCTGCGGCTGAAATCCGTGTAAATTTAATAAAGCAGATTTAGATCCTTAAGAGCCACAATTAATCATTAGTAGATGGACAAATCATTTCAGGGCATTAGCCGAGTCAATATGTTTGAGTAATTTGACATTATTTATATTGGCAGGGAGCTGAGTGCAATAAGCTAGCACTGATTTACAGTGTTTAGCTTATGAGTGGGGCAAGTATAGTCTTAAGGCTTTTCACCAGTTTAACCCTTTATAAGGCAAATGACAAATTTTGGTAACATATGGCCCTCCTGCCGCACATCAGTAAGGTAAAGAAGCATGTAGTGCTCACTCAGCCAATCAGAAGAGATCACCCTACATTAGGGTGCATCAAACCCCCCTTGATTTTCAAAATGTTTTTATGTTCTTATGGCTATATAATAAAAAATGTTCTACCTCATGAAAAAATAATTTAGTCAAAATTTCATTAATTTTGATGAACATCTACTGGGTCCACATCGAGATTGAAAATATGGAAATTGCTGATGTGGCGTACACTCTCAAAGTGTTTTCTGAACCTGCTGAACACGGACACTTCAGGTGATTTAGAAGCTTCTATCTTCAGGTCGGTGCTGCCCAGAGTAACGGCCTTCCTAATGCCTATTGGAGCAGCAGTCACATGGCCTGTGTTGGAGGCAGTTGTGTCAAACACAGTTGATACAATTGAATTCTCACAGTGCCATAATTTCAGTAGTTCCATGATTTTCTCACTGGAACTCCAAGCAGCTTGATTTCATGTACATCATCTACAGCTACAGTCCGCCGCTTTTCATTCACATTCTTGTCAAAGTACCCATAAGTTTTGAATCCCAGTAAAGTAAAGCAAAGTTTGGGTGGTCTTCTTTCCCACTTTACATCTTGATCTGTCTGCAGTTACATATGAAACAGCAATCTAGCTGTTGTCACCTCAGACTCCTCAAGACTCCTGAGTGTATGCCACCTGCTCAGCTGGTGATAACTTCATTCTTGTAACTAATGAAACCAACTTTGGACTTTTCAGAATGTCATGTGGAATGAAGGCCACTGTTCCAGGACGAGCTACTCGATGAGGTGTTTTTCCCCGCGATGAACCAGGAATGGCCAGCTCTTCACTATTGGCATCCTCATCTGGACTGCTTTCAGACAGCTGAACAGTTTCACTAACAATTTCTCTTTCTTTCTCAGTCTTCTCTTGGAATTTCCTTTGTTTTAGTGTTCTCGATTCTTTTCGCTTGATCTGGAATGGTCTCAACTTATAGCGCTTTTCCACCTACATTAGACTAGGCATTAGTGCTTTACAGCAAGGATCCACTCACCCATTCATACTCTCATTCATACACCAATGTACGCAGACACTGGGGGCAATGTGGGTGAAGTGTCTTGCCCAAGGACACAACGACAATGTGCACTTTCAGGAGGTGGGATTCGAACCCCCGACCTTCAAATCATGAGACGACCCGCTCTACCATCTGCGCCACCATCGCCTGATCACCAAATGAGGCAACTCTGTCGGTTTGCATTGACTGAAGAAATTTGGTGTTTCATAACTTTATCTGCATCTCTAGTCCACAAAGGAAACGTCCTCTGCAGATCATTTTCCACATCTTTCAGCTTAGCCAGTACACTGTGAGATGAGCGGCGGTCTACTGTTTTTTCTCTAATTGTAGCATTCTTTTCAACCTGTTCAACAATTTTCTGACAACAGCTTGTCCAGAACAATCTTTGCATTGTCCCTTTGTGTTCTGTTGGATGCTGAACCCTGCACTGATCCTTCACATCGATGAAACATGTAACATCTTATGACTTGTTCATTTATGGGCAGCCTGCAGCCTGTAATTCCTTTATCTTTTTCTGTCATGCCAGCTCCAAGACCAAATGCAGCAGCAGATGCATGAGTAGTCCTTGTTTCTTTAGCTGCTTTTGCCATTTTGTTATCCTATGTCAAGTTAGAGAACAATACATCAAGAAATAATATACTTCTGGGAAAGTATATATTTCTGGGCAACTGAAAGTGCACAAGAGTGACATAACCACTATTAACCACTTAAAGCTCTGGGGAAATGAAAGCATTAGTGCTTGCAATAGTTTATACGTTTTGAATATTGCTGTTATTTCAGATTTTCATGGCCAATGTGGACCCGGTAGAATTTATTCAAATCTCAAATTATTTTACACAGTGTATTTTTACAGGAGATAGAACATTTCTTTTATATATCCATGAAAATATTTTCACTTGGGGGGGTTTGATGCACCCTACCCTACATCACAGATCCCAATACTGTGGCATTTGACCAAACAGCAGAGTCAGAGTCTAAAAATGAAATTTACACATTTTATTGGTGGATAATTGTGCTAAGTGATGATATGTGTGTTTTATTTTTAAGGTCGTGCTGAAATAAGTGAAATTACAGCATAAAAAAAGGCAGGCACCATATTTGATCATACGGTTCACATAAACCTTAAAGCCACACCGCATAGAAATTTACCCAATAAATAAAATTTAAATACAAGCATTTATTTTATGATAGATATTTTCATCATTGAAAAATACCTCATAAATGTACAAACAAACATTTATGCGGCTCACCGCTCCTAAGATATGACTGTAAACTTTGCTGGGAGTGGGTGCGTCTCCAGCTCGTCTCCATGGAGATGTGACAAAAGGCAGTAGAATATGGGATTTAAACAGGTTAGTTTCTCATCCAAATCCATTCTTTTATTACACACTGCAGAAACAGCATTTTCTGTGTCATTAGGAGCATGTTTTGTTTGATAGTAGTATAGTCAAAAATGTTACGCAGTGTACCTTTAAGTTAATTAGTTTTGTCCATATTTGGACATGCCCGTTGCACCTATTATTCATACTTACAGGATTTTCTTTACAAAAGAACCAATAAACCTTAGGACTATGTTTTTTTATGTTGCCATAGGTTATTTTTAGTTACATTTTTAGGTAAACAATATTGGAGGTGACTGACCCCGCCCACTGCATATAAAGCACAATCATGTGATCATTCAAACATCAATATCACAAAACACAAAGTCTCCTGAATACCAGCACCCCCTGACCTGCAAGTACTTTTTGTATAGTTTACATATAAACCATTTGTATTTTTTTACCACTTAAGGGCAAGGAACCAAATATGGTAACTTCCCTCACATCGATTTTTTATAGATTTGGTTATTTTAAATGATGAAGAAAACAGATCTGTTCTTGGTACTGAGCAACATAACAGCACTAAGCTTTGAATTCAAATATGAACATAAAGATACTTGGGGTGCAAGTGATTTAAATCAATGTTGTAATCTGAGCCCGATTACCATTAGTGTTTTTTTTATTTTTTATTTTTTATATATCTCTACAAAACACTCACCGTTATATATATATGCAGCAAACACCAAGTCTGCTCTGAACATTTCCTATTTGAAAATTATGCACTTTTACATACCGTCCTAAACTCTTCGAAACCTCTTCCGGTTATGTCGACAGAGTATTAATCCTAATGACGAGCTTATGTCTGACCTGTAGGTGTACAACTTTCAGCAGCGGTGTTATCTCCTCTTCAAAGACCCCCTTAAAGACACTGGAGCTCTGACACAAAACTCTTCTCGCAGCTATTTCCTGGTGCGACGCCTCTGCCTGCCCCCTCTCACCCTGCTCTTCACACCACTCAGAGATTAGTTCCCCCTGAGTGGTTCCAGCTTCGGTAAAATGGCCTCATTAAGAGCGGACGGAGGCGGGCTCAGGGCTATCCGAGTGTGCCCGCGATTAGGGGTACACGCAGGGCCCTTAATCTGCCCGCCGCATGATGGACAGTGCAGGGGAAATGGAAACCAGCCATAGAGCGGCGGCCTAGTGTTATTATAGCATAAAGAACAGTTATGAAAGTGTCTGCCGAGTGGGGGAGTCAATCCTAATAAGCCCCATAATGCTGCCACAGCTCTTATAAGAAACTCATAGATACAGTATATCCTTTGCAAAGACTCAAAGCCATCTCTTCAATTTGTAGAGGCCAGTAGAGTGCAGAGATTATGCAAAGACGTCAAACGAATTTGCAGGGAAAATGATATACTACATTATGCTAAATCAACTGTTTGAGCTTTTATATGTCAAAAATCTTATATCCTCATCAATTCCAGTCGTGTAATCTTACATTTTCTCTTGTTTTGATAATCCTACACTTTTAGTCCATCTCAACACAAAACATGCACAATAGGTTAATCTTTCAATCAGGTGATTCTGACCATTAGTCTGATATAACATCTGGAGATGGGTCCCAGACCAGGGTCTTCCAGGCCTGTGTGAGGCGCTGTGACGCTAATACAGATAATAGAACAAGATGCATGTGCAGTAAACTTATGTGGAATGTAAACAGTGAAAATTAAACTGATTCAAGGATTTATGATTTATGATGAGGAGGCGAGTTTATTCTTCAGACAAACGGGACTAAAGCAGAAAAACCTGTCAGTGACCGGACTTTTACTGTCAGTCCAAACACAGACTGACTCGGCCTTGTTTTTCTACTTGTCACCTGTGGCTTGTGGACTGCAATGGAGCAAAGAGGAGCGGAGTAAAACCATTATAGATCCATGAGTAAAACTCATTATAAGGTCAGTAGATTATGGATAACAGACACCACTCTGGCACTGTGATATCATCGTTTTAGTAAAAGTTGCGGACACACTGCAACAACAGCCCCACGTAAACGGCGTTTTGAGATCTTTCCTCTCTGGGACCTAGTTTGGAAAATGTTCGTTTACAGATCCCCAAAACGCCGGGCTTGTATGGACGATACACGGATTGAGAAAATATGTTTGCACTTGGTACTCAGTTTGACTTCATATGGACAGGGCCTAATTGTCCCATATATTTTCCTCATTGACCACATTTGACATGCTGGTCCATACAGATGCCCTTCCAAATGCTTTTTTTCTTTCTTATGTAGCCCTATAGCACTAAATGTGCCATGACTCCATTCACTCTCTCTGCTTAAGTCTATACATGTCTATATATTCTCATTATTATGTGCACTTTAAAGTCATGGACAAACATACAGCCTTTTTATTTTATGCATGCAATAGGTTTCTCATATTGACTTCACAACGCATTTTATATTTCTCAACATAAACATGATTTGGTGCTATGACCCTATCAGGTTACAGCAGCACCTCTCACTTTATCCCCCCGTTATAAAAGTCGTTGCAAATTTGTCACATTTAGCAATAAAACTGTGTACACAAGCCGCGCATGTTGCCGGATGCACACCGTTTTTCCTTGACTTCTTCATTGAAGCTGTGATCAATTCTGCTCTTGTGTTTCCAGATGGCTTCCCCACTTCACACGGCCCTATCCACGCAGTGTCTTCAAAGGGAGAAGTGACCATTCATGCTCGCTTAATCTGTGTGTGTTGCAGGACTTTTTGACACGGTGCACACAGATGCAGCGCTCACCATGGATCAAAACACCTAATTGCGATTACTCGACAAGCACAATAAATGATTGCGCTTGGCGACGGAGCCTGTGTCCTGTGGAAATCGATAGAAGCGTGGACAGATTAAGAAAAAAAGGGGCAGCTTTTTCACGCAGCTGTGATATTATTCGGCGTTGGAGCACGGAACAAGCATGCTCAGTGAGTTAGAATGTGGCATAATAGTACAGCCAGCCACTTATACATTCTTTTGTAAAGCAGGAGCGTCTGGGGAAACTCCTCAGAGCCAACCGTTTCAACAATCAAGTGTTTCGGGACAATCCAATCGTGTTTATGCGAGGCCTTCAAATTCTTACCATTTTTATTTGTCATTTTTCCACAAACCTCCAAAAAAAAAAGGCTTATAAATGTGTTTTCCAATCCTATAAACCGTCCTCCTTTATTATGCCGCACCATAGTTTACTAATACAATGATTTCTGCAGGATTAGCTAAAAACACACGCTCTTCGTCTTTGTCTCGAGGCAATACCAAACAACCTGCCTTAGTCCCGACATCTTTGTTAATGCTTCGTTTAGGCCGTGGCACAGTTTTCCTCCGTGGATAGCTTCATTTGTCAACATGCCAGGGCCTTGCATACACAACACATAATTACCAAATGATTTATGTCTGGACTCGGCCTTATTCTATAGAACTTTACGCCGAGATGAGACTGCGAGAGGCGTGGGGGGCTGTTAAAGATTAGTTTAAGGGCCTTTGGCTGGGACGTCCCGGTGACAGATTTGCAGATGATCAGTGGAGGGACTGACTCTCTTGATCAGAGTGCATCACGGCGGTCACACTCGCTGATCATAGATGAGTTATTGACCTCCCGCACAACAGCGGCACAGAGGAAACTGCAGCCATTCATCAAGTGCCCCGCGGCGGCAGTGAAAGGACTTCAGATAAAATGTGCAGCAAAACTCCTTCTCCCTATAGCAACATACAAGTGGAGGTTATCACTATGATTTGAGTTAATTGTGTTCATGTAATTTGCTCTTGCTTAACACAACAAAATGGTTTCGGCCAGACTAGGTTCCAGGACAATGGGACATTTGTGTGTTGTTAGTCTCTGGGAGGAAGATCTCTATACGAGGCACTTGTTTTTCCGTCAATGCACAAGTGCTTTAGGTACAAAACTGTCACTCATATCCAATGGCCGCTGGCTGCTCTGCTTTGTGACGACGACACTAGGGGCTGCCATTGCTGTAGTACCTCCATAAAGCCGCTAGTCTCTCATTGGAATGCATTGCGCTTTGTTAAAAACAACTTTAAAGCCTGGTTTCTAATTTTCTTAAACTTTCTACAGCTAGATATTCCTCCTGTGATGACGCGGGGTTAGTTACAATCAAAGAAACCAGGTTGGTTTTCGTTTAAAAAAAAAATGTGAATCTCGTACTAATGAGGGCCGGACTGTTAGCATTGGAGCAGTGCGAACTACACGTCACGCAAGGGCCGAGTCTACAGTGAAGATCTCGCCCTTATGCCCTTTTTAGGAACATGCTTTGTCAGAGCTGGGGAGGGGGAGTCTGTAAATCCACATGATTTCCCCCTCGAGCGTGGTCATTGTGGCCAACGGGGAGGAGTGAGGAGGAGACGTCTAGTCTTTTAACAGTCTATGCTCGTATCTGAGGAAGGGTCTTGCCCTCTGCATGCTCTTGACACAGCACCGTTCGGCACCGGTCGATGGGCTGGTCAAAGGCAGACTTTTACTTTTATGAGTTTTTATTTCTTGATGTGAAGTCCTGTTTTCATCCTGTACTGTTCTATTTACTGCTTAGTTTCATGGGATAACACCTGGGGTAAGTATTATGATGAAAGAAAAAACAAGTGCTCGATATAGTGCAAGTGTAATAAAATATGCCTTGTTGTGGGCATGTGGCACCTGACCTAACACGTAAATGAGAGAATGTTGTGTGGTAAATGTTAAATGTTCAATAGTAAATGGACTCAACTTATATAGCGCTTTTCTACCTTTATCAGGCCTAAGTGTCTTGCCCAAGGACACAACGACAGTGTGCATTTGCGGGAGCTGGGATTCGAACCCACGACCTTTCGATCCCGAGATGACCCGCGGGTAGAGGATCCGGGAAAAAATACTTAGGAGGATCCGGCAAAAAAATTATCTGATATAATAGTGTTTAATGAGAATGTTCCAGCAAATGTTTTGGCCTGTTTCTCGAATCGATCACTTCAGACCAAAAGTGTTCCTTATTTACAGATTAAGCACTGGTTATAGCTTCATTAGATAAACTTATAAGTGATGAAGGAATTAAGGAATTAAGGAAAACAAGGATTATTGTAGCTTAATTGACCAAAACAGGCCCAGCCCTGCATGTGTTTCTTGTGGCTCATGATCAGACAAAAATATATAAATTCATGAACAGACAAGGCAGATTAAACAGCACTGAGATTGAAAAAAATGAATTGAAAACGCTTCATTCCATCTTCCACGCCTCCTGATATTTCCCTACTGCAGACAGCAAATTATTATTTTTTTCTTATAACTTTGCATACGGGCAATATTAGAGATTGTGAATTCAATACATGTACGTAGATAACATCTAAAATACAATCTCTCACACTGAAACTAGAATCATTGGTTGTAACTGTAAGATTTCTGTAACGATAACACAGGTTTTTGCAGTACCGCAGAGGGCGCATGTATCCAGTTGCTCCAGCCACAAGGTGAACATCCTCATTGGGGGAGAACAAGCAGCGTGTGTGTACTCCCGGGTACTGCATCCAGCATGGGACCTGATCAATAGCTGCCTCTGCGGGCTCAGCTATTAGCAAACAGCACCATGTGTAATAACGGCGCTCTGACCTTTGTGTTAAATTTCCTGAGCTGCAGGCATCTCCACTGTGAGGCAAGGAGAAAAGGTGAGCGCTGTTTTGTAGTTTGTAAATGTAATGTGGATTGATCACTGTCTATGGCGCTTATTGGGGTTTGTCAAGGCTGCAGCGAAGTAAAGGGGACAGCTCTGGAGTTCCTTACCCACATGATTCACGACCTGCTTGTCTTTTATTTAAATGCAGTCAGTGGGTTTGTCTATACAGGGCCTGGCATTTTTACACCTGAAGTCCTTTCCATCGTTCATGCATAAGTGTGCACCATATATCACTGTTCTGTTCTACAAGCTGAAGGAGCTGGAGAGCAGAAAGCTGACATTATAATCCGCTGGAACTCAATCTATTTTGAACTTTAAAATGTAATATTGAAATGCTCTTTTCAAAACCATTGAACTAGCAAGCTATGTCACTTTAAATTTGTAATAAATATAAGTAAGGATTAAACAACGACGCGGAGTCAAGAGTGGTGTTCATCCACAAAGTGCCTGAAAAATGTAGAATGCTCCTGCAATGCAAGAATCTTGCTGCAGCTAGGATCTCCAGCAGGCGAAACAAAACAAAACTCCATTGACTTGAATGGGATTTTCCAACGTTCTACCTGTCATTATTTTTTGTTAGAGGACCTCTGAAAAAAATAATGACCGCTACCAATGGCAATGGAGTTCGTGCTTGTAATACAGGTCTTTCATATCACTCCGCACGAGGTAGTTGCGGACACTATCTCTGTCCCCGTCACTGCGAGAGAAGTTGGGGTAATCGCTCGTGAAGTTAGCGGGAGTCTGACTTTCAACTTATCCAGAGATTCACCACCATTTCTCCAACTGCACCTTCAACTAAGTAGCTAGGCTAGCTACTAGCCTTGCTGCTACTAGCCTAGCCAAACGTTGCCAAGCAAACTTTTGGGAACTATTTGCCGCGGAAATCATTAAATAAACCATTCAGCCTTCATAAATGTGTATGAAGTTTGTGTGTGTTCAGTTGGCAAATGGCCGTATAATAAGCGGTATAATATACAGAACGCTGGTCATTATCGGGAAAATAAGTACCTTCAGGGCGAATCAAGACCCCTCTGCTTTGCGTTGGGGTCCGGTTTGCCCTGTCTGTACTTATTTTTTTCCGATAATGACCAGCGTTCTATACATTATCCCATATGAAATTACACACTAACCAAGAGATTTATAAAGAAATAACGTACTGACACTAAATAATAATTACACACTGTTACACGGGCGGCACGGTGGTACAGCGGTTAGTGCTCGTGCTTCACTGCTAGAAGGTCCCGGGTTCGAGTCCAACCTGGGCGGGGCCTTTCTGTGTGGAGTTTGCATGTTTGCCTCTGCGTAGGTTTCCTTCGGGTACTCCGGTTTCCCCTACCACTAAAAACATATACAACAGGCCAGAATGAATGTAGTGTGTATGTGAGTTGGTGGTGGTCGGAGGGGCCGATGGCACAAACTGGTAGCCTCGCTTCCGTCAGTCTACCCCAATAGTAGCTTACCAACACCGACTATCGTGAATGAATAATGACTCGAGTGTAGCGCTTTGAGAAACTTGGTAATACAGGCTTGTAAAGCGCAATACAAGTGCAAGCCATTGTTATTATAGATTAGTGATTAGCATCATTGCAACAACTGCAAAAGATGAGTTAGTGTCTCAAGTTTCCACAACTAGTTTTACCTTAGGAATAGGCACCAACGCAATGTCTCAGTATACGCACAAATACCTTCTGCTGTTTCTCTTTAGTATGGACTTTGCATCGTGCAGCAGATGGACATCTCCATTAAGAACCCCAGGCATTAGTCTTTCATATTGTCCATCAAACTGCTCCCAGTCTCTGATCCTGGTCCTCCTCAGACGTGACAGAGGCAAGATTCTTATACCCTGCAGAGAACACTTCTGCCGCAAGTCAAGTCCGCACTCCCAAATCGTTTCTCTTCCTCTCAACTCCATCTTAGAGCAGGGCAGACAGCTTGACGCCTGTCCAGGAAATCCCGCATTTATCATGATGATGAATTTATGCACATTTGGGTCCATGACAACTGGCACACAGCCTTGTATCTGTATATTACAAGAAAAAAAAAATGCTTTGAGTGAATTTTGGCTGCAGAATCACTTCCACTAAAAGCACTGAAAGGTTGTCGATAAACTTCCATTTCAAGGTTTGTCTTCTGTCCAACTTGTGATATCTAATTCCAGCCAGTTTCCCAAAGGGGGGCTGAGGTGAAGTAACATCACTCGCTGCGGGTTAGGTAACAAATAAAACAACCGGGAGTCCATTCCGAGAAGGGATATATTTAATGTGATATCAAATACTTCACTAATGTAACCCTGTACAAGACGCTATATTGAATTAAATCAGGCTTTAGAAGGGAGCGTGTTGCCAGGTCAACACACAAAATGAGCATGAAGAATTCCTGTCAAAGTCAGATCCATTGAACGAAGGGTTTTAATCACTTTGTGCCACCGCCCACTGGAAGCAATAACTCTGCTTAGGTCCCAGCAGGAGGAGGCGTCAGCAATGCGGAAGAAAAGTGACAGTGGGAGAGACTGAAAAACCAAAGACTGGCACCACCTCATGACATTAACTGGTGAGATAGAGTGGTTTCAACTCTTGAGAGGGGGCGGGCTCAATTAATATCAATGCTCACATGCATGAATAAAACAAGCAGCCCCAGGTCTGTTTGCATGAGGAAAAATACATTAAAACATAGCTGCGAGATCAAAAAGTCTGTAGAATGTGGGTTCTTCAAACAACATGGAGATGAAAGGAGATCAGTGGCAGTAAGAGCATTATGACTGCCTTCCAATCAATCCCCAATGGTTGTTTCAATCCATTTATTTCAAATATGCATATGTTGTAGTATAGCAGGTGGTGGCTCCTAGAGTACAAAAGCTCTCCTTATCTAAAAAGAAATAAAACATCTTTAACCCTTTATAGGGCAAGTGACTATTTTTGGTAGTTTCCGCACTTTACATATGGCCTCCCTGCTGCACATCAGTAAGGTAAAGAAGCATGTAGTCCTCACTCAGCCAATCAGAAGAGATCACCCTACATCACAGATCGTACTACTGTGGCATTTGACCAATCAGGAGAGACCGGTCGCGCTCCCAGCTTCCTATTTTCTCTGAAGTCTGAAAAAGACCCAAGTCTGGCTAAATTCATGGTACATTTCTTTACATAACTTCAAAACTAACCATGGTAAGTTGCTAAAACTCACACATTTTATTGGTGAACAATTGCGCTAAGTGATATGTGTGTTGGTTTTGGAGGATGTAGTGAAATAAGTGAAATTACAGCATGAAAAAGGCAGGCACCATATTTGATCATACGCCCTTCACTTAAACCTAGAGTTAATTAGTTTTGTCCATATTTGGACATGCCCATTGCACCGATTATTCATACTTACAGTATTTTCTTGAGAAAACCCCCCAATAATTCTAGGACTGTGTTTTTATGTTGCCAAAAGTTATTTTTAGTCAAATTTAGAGACAAACAATATTGGAGGTGACTGACCCCTCCCACTGCATGTAAAGCACAATCACATTACAGAAACCTATTTTCTAAAATTGTGATCATTCAAACATCAGAATCACAAAACACAACATCTTCTGAATATCAGTGGGACCTGAACACATTAGGTACAGTACATTTGGTATATTTTATATAAAAACCTTTGCATTATTTTTATCCCTTAAACTAGACTAAATATGTTACCTTTTTTGTTTGTTTATCATTTTAGGGCATGGAACCAAATATGGTAACCTCGCTCACATTGATTTTCTGCATGATAATGGAGCAATTTGCCTGATGAAGGTCTTAGGACCGAAACGTTGACCAAATTCTAATAAACTATTTTTGCAAGGTTGGCAGTGTGCGGGAACTATTATTATTTTTACTCCTGCATGATAATGAAAAATCTAGAAAAATGTAACAGCAGAAATCAACTTGTGTTATGTCCCCCAATAGTTAACAGTCCTAGGTGTTCAAGTTCCACCTTGCCTTTTTCCTGTATTTTGTAAAGCTTCCTTTTGACTGAAGAACGTTAACATGTAAATCTTTGGATGAACTGCAGGGCCTGAACAAAACAAATCTAGAACACAATGGACATAAATGAAACTCAAAGGTTTTATGTACAAAACTAACTTAAAATAGAATCTTAGTAAATAAATACATTGTAACCTAAAGTGGAACATGTCCTGCCTCATACAAACCTGTGTGCTCTTTATTCTTATAGTTTAGAGATGGCGTTGTTGGTACTTATGTCAAGCTAATGTTAATTTTGTAACATCCATTCTTCGTCATGCCACACTTGACAAATGAACTCTGACAGATTAATTCTCTTCCGTTATAATTATCTTCCAAGGCCCGATGAGAGGAAAACACATATAACACTTTACTTTGAAATACCTGTACTTTTTCAAAGTTGTGACAACAAAGAAAGGTCTCTCTGCCGATCAAAAGTTACTGTCTGAAATCGCTCTTCCTCTCCACAGCTGTGATGTTTGAGTGTATTTACAGCACAGTGGAGTTTGTGAAGTGTCGTGGAGGAAGCGATGGCCACTGAAGTGAAGGGAGAGAGCAGCGGCGGCAGATGGAGAGGGAACCGCGCTCAGAACACAGCTGGTCCCGTGCTGCACCGCTAATATTGATCATCACAAGTTTTCTGTTGTCTCCCTCCAGAAATGAGAGCGCTAGAACCCAGAGCACACACCCCACTGGCTACTGTGTATTTAATGTATGTAATGTGTGCACAATGTATGCACAGCGTGGTTTTTGTGTCTCTGTGAAGCACTTTGTGATTTTATCTATGAAACGTGCTTTATAAATATAGTATTTCGTCTTCTTTGTGTGTCTGTGTAAGCTCTCAGCCATCCGGACATGTCAGGGTTGAACAAATCATCTCGACAAAGTTAACTCGAAACTGCAAATCATTATACAAGACAGTAGTTAATTCATTATCTTCTTCCATTTCTTCTTTGGATCATTTTTCTGCCAAATTAACTGAAATTAACTCTCCAACTCGTCCTGCAAAAGACGAGTTGGAGTTGTGCTGTAAAAACTTAAAAGTTTTTACAGCACATTGTCCAACCATCTGGAGTTAGATCTTCTGGCCTATCCCTAGCATAAATTCTGATATGTGTGATAAAATAGATCATCTTTGCATACTGCGACCAACCTCAGTATTTTGAGTGGAACAAATGCACATCACTGCAGTTACTTGACATGTTTAATACAACATACAAAGCAATGACATCGATTGAGCAGTTTTGTTGCTGGTACACATTTTGATCGACTGTAGACCCCTTTACTGTGTGCAAAAGTATACATTTGTCATTTATTCAAGATGACCCACTTGTGACAATCCTGATATTAAGAGCTATACGCTGCTAATCCCTCCACAGCACTTGTGTCTGAGACTGACAAGCCCTCTTAGGAGTCTAATGATCTCCGAGTCATAAGATTCATAAATCAGCAGCAAAGCTCCTCAAGCAATTTTCCCATGGTCTCCTGGATATCCACTTTGAGATCCCACCTGGGCCCTGGCGAGCACATCCTTCTGGAGCTTGCTGCTGATTAGAAATTATAGCCTGCATCCTCAAAGAACCCCCTGATATCCAATTAGCATGCGCAGGTTTGAGTCCGGTGCATGGCTCCCGCCCCCAGAGAGCGCTATGTGAAAATACTTCAACCAGTTTGCATGTACTTAAGGCGGGCTCTCCAGAGAAATACCTCCTCTGACGGTGATGTGGTTTATGGGAGAAACTTGAAGAGCATACAGGTGAATAGGTGAAATGTTTTTCTTATGAACACAAGTTGATGGAAGTTCATTCACATTCCAAAGTCAGGCTTTGTCGAAATCGAGATGGGTTGGAAAGGTAGACAATTTCTGTAGCGTAGTTTGGAATCCCTTTGACTTCAGACATTGGAATATATAAGATTAAAACCTTTTCCATTTGCCTCTGACCCATACACACATATTAACAAATCAGTGAATACAGACATGCACTGTGGAATCAGAAAAAGTGCAACAATGACAGGTTTTACAGTTTGTGCTTCCAGCAAACAGCAGCTGCAGATGTCACTTATCGTATAGTGATGATTGTACAGTCGGCAGCAGATGGTGGATCCTTATATGTTCTTTAAGAGCAATAAATCAGACATGTACAAGCATAGACACTTTCAAACTACTCAGGCCGACAAACAAGCTGTGTCAGCACAAACTGACTTTTGCCAAGGTAAAACCACCATGGTGTGAAAGTACATATACAAGACAGATTGTTAACCGCAGAGCAGCCTCCATCAAAGCACATTACTGTACATGAATTCTTGTTGACTGAAAACATTAAATGAAAGATAACTGGCAATATGTACGTATTTTCTTCATACTTGTGTCAGTAATCTACAGCAAAAGTTTCAAGCTGATATCCCTGCAGTGGCTACCTTAAAAGCATAATCTAAAACTGCCAGACCCTGCGCTCAGAGCAAGGCCGTGAGAACCCAGGGTGCTGAGGGCGCTACAGTACCCCCTGGTGGATGAACTGCACATTGCAGGCAATATTAGGAAAAAAGCACAGAAAAAAACATTTTTGTGAGCTCACCCCAACCATAATATGTGCCCACAGCTCTGGCTCAAAGTGTGCTCTTTAAGGTTCAATCGCGAGCTCATAGTTAGCTGACAGTGACATTTGAACTACTGGCTGCAGAGGGCGCAATTCAAAATCCTAACCAGACATTAGACGCACTAGACATATTTTCTTTACAAGATATTATTTCACATTTTCTAACACAACATATCAGTGCTGAGGTATTTTAAGCCTCAGTTATGCATGATATGTCCACTTTATTACAAGTGATGGGATGTTTGAATGCATTAAAGCTTCATATTTCTCGAGCTGAATTAGATTGCTGCACACAAGTCAAAACAGTGCTTCTCAATTTGTGCCTTTATGGAGATGATGTCTTGTAGATACACTCTCTCCAATCTATAAAAAGAAAAAATGTCTTGTGTGAGCAAACATTCTAAACAAAACTGCCAAGATGTCGACTGCCAAACACTTCTGCTATACATGACAGTAATGATCGGAAAGCTCAATCGGCTTCTACTCAAGGGGCACATATGTTGTTTTTTTTGCCTGAATGCCGTGCACCTTTGTATCTTCTGTCTCTGGCTCATTGTATCGCACTATAGGAGAGTGGACTGCGGGGGGTTGCTACATTAAGGAGAAAAGATGAGTGTGTCTGTCTGCCAGTGATGGATGGCCGTGAGCGTCGGAGGAGCTAATTGGCTCTTGATGAGGCTGGTGTTGCAGAGAGCGAGCGTAGCAGGCGAGATTAGCACATTAGCAGGGTTAATCAATGAGGAAATGAAGGTGTGCCGTTTCGCTGGCACTTTTTTCTTCTCACAGATCCCCTTAGATAGTCGCTGGTGTTGTTTTATTGTTCTTTATTTGAGACAGGAACCCCCCAAACTTGATTGAAGTGTCCAGTATGACCTTGGCTGGCAGTTGTACACAGGAGTGAGCAAACACATAAGCCTGAAAAGACGTGTGTTTTTTTTCATGCCAATTCAAAAACAGCTATAACAGAGCATTATGACACTCCATATAAATGATTTGAATTGTGTTTTCGCTGTTTCAAAGCAACACCTTTTCTCCATGTGAGTGTTGTATAATTGTACAATGTTTAACAATAATGGATCATAATTTCACACCTTCCTTGATACTTTTTTATGTTTATGTGGATGTGGTGAAATATGCCATCTGATTAGAAAACAAAGACAAAGGCAAACAGAATTGTTCCACATCTGAGCTGATCTTAACTGTTCATTGACTGCCATAATAGGAACACTTACCTTCAACTTTGGCCAGACAGTTGTGTCTTTTATTTATTGACTAATTTTCCACATACTGGTTGGGATTGTAAGTGGTCATAGAAACAATGGAATTTTCCCTTCCTTTTGGCATCCCTGCTCGTATGTGCACACATAAAAGGATCACAGACGGTTTGCATGGCATGTAGATTAGTCACCCTACTGTACTACTAAAAAGAATAAGAAAGAAATGCTGGTATATGCACAGGAGAATGTTTGGTTATGCAACAAAGGAAATGGAAAAAGGTTGCACTCATGTGACAACACATTTTAAAGAGTCAATTGTTTTGTACAGGTTATAGAAATAGTCTTTTAACTTCCATATGATATATTTTTGACATGGTTAATGGACTATCACTGATGAACAATAAGAAGGGAAAACATATTTATCTCATTTATAAATATGTGTAAAGTGCTTCCCACTCTGTTACAGTGTACATGTGGAATACTTCATAATAATAAAAATGCTAGTAAGATAAAATGCATTAGTATGATCTGAAATCGAGAGTTGATACCTAGCCATATTTGGTGACACAACTCCTAAGTCTTACTACCGCCGAAGCAAAATCCGTGCCCGTGTCCAGGTCAAGTGCTTAATAAAAATATAAGTAGACCCTTGCGTCCTTGCTGTGTTTCCTGCTGGTTGTACCAAGCAGGGCTCAGGAGCGAGAGATGAGCAGTGGCGCAGTATTCTAATTTCAACTCCAGCTGAACCCTGCATTTGAATTCTTTTGAAATCCTCTCCAGCCCCGTCATGCAATTTTAAACACGTCTATACAATGGCGCGGCTCTTTCATGTCGATCAGCAAATCCTCCTTTTCCCACATACTGTAGCACATTTCGAAAATAGATTTTGCTGAACTTTTTTTTATCTCCTTTTAATTTTTGATTTGGCTTTGTTTCATTTCACATATCGGGCTCTCGTCTTTGCCGGAGCTGCCAAAGCCCGCAGGGTGTACGCTCCCGCATGCAACCTTATCATGCACTCATTATTGTGTATGTGGGCCACTGCTACAGAGATAGAAGCTGTTTCAGTGTTTGCAGTATAGCCGGACATATGAGCAAGCAGCTACACTCACTTAACATTGACCAGGAAGGGCATGACAGCTTTCAATGAAGCTTGAAGTGTGGTGTTTTTATGTAACTAGTTTGTGACTCATTTGAGGCATGCCTGATATTGTTCGTAATCATTGTTTATAAAATGTTACCTATAAACCGGATCAGAATGGATATTAATAGCAACATTGATACCTGGAATTGTGCATGTTTCATGTTTCAGGGGCTCAAAACATGTAAGCTTAAGTGTGCATAAGAAGTGTAGGAAGAGGAACCTAAAGTAAAGTATTATAATAAACTATTAAAGGTGCATTATGCAACTTTTTATGTGAAAAAAAAAAGGTTGATATTTGTGCGTATTTGACCTTGCAGCGACCCGGCGGGTATGAGTGGTCAGCATGGCACCTTTGCTTTCCATCACAGTGGTCTGTAGGACGCTCCAGGATAAATTGTTTGAAAGGTTTTCACCGGTGACCGACCCTCTCATTAGAAAACCTACAAAACAATTGATCCTGGAGCCTTGTGGAAACCACTGTGATCGAAAGTAAAGGCGCCATGCTGACCAGCCATGCAGCGGCTGGGTCACTACAAGGTCAAATACGCACAAATATGAACTTGTTTTTTCACATAAAAAGTTGCATAATGCACCTTTAAATAGAGACTTCAAATTCAAAGCACAGAAGAGGCAATTTTATTTACGATCTAAATCCAAGTAACGTGGATAAGAATGTCGTCGTCAATCAGCTGCTCCTGTTCTTTCAAAAGGTTCTGTCAGAAATTTGTAAAATGGAACTATACCCCCTGGAAATGTTTGAATGTGAAGAGAATTGTATTGTAATGTTGTATAGGCTTTTTATGCTTGATATACTGTCATTGTTGTTGACTGCTGGACTTACAGCTTCTATTTGCTAGAGTTGATACAATGTGGAGTTACTACTGAAGGTGTGAAAAGACATTCATCAATGATAATTAGATACTGATGGGTCTGTTTAACCCATATCTATAATGTAATAGATATGTGTCATTAAGATAATCTCCTGTAATTAAGATCAAGATGAGCTGCTCGTGTCTACACACACCATCCATCATGTGTGATAGAAATGGCAGGAGAGGTCACAATATAACATACACTTGACAAAACATCACTCAGCCTGCAATAATACTGTGTAACATTCAGTATGTGCAACAGAGCTATGGTTCATACTCTGCACTTTAGTTTTAGGGGCAATTTGACACTCACAGTGTCCAACTAACCATTCTGCAAAAGCAGGATAATGTTATCCGCCTCTATTCCCAGTTGAAGCTCAATTAGGCGGATCACAGAGGCTTTCTTTATTCTCAGAAGTGCTGGACTAGAGGAAGACGGGGGGACACAGGGGTGAGAGGGTTAACAGGGCCATCTTATTCCCAAGGCTAGGCTCTTTAAGAAGAAGAAAGTCGAGCAAAAAGGTTAAGAATAAACACTCCAGAGACAGCGCTCATTACAAAGTTTTTGATGTGAAATAGTCTTCCTCCGAGCAGAAGCAATGTATGGTTTGTGTATGTGCGTGTGCGTGTGCGTGTGCGTGTGCGTGTGCGTGTGCGTGTGCGTGTGCGTGCGTGCGTGCGTGCGTGCGTGCGTGCGTGTGTGTGTATGTGTGTGTGTGCGTGTGCGTGTGTGCGTGTGCGTGTGCGTGTGCGTGTGTGTGTGCGTTAATGAAACTCCACACACAGACCTCAGAGGGACCAGTCATCCATGTGGCCACACAAAATTGACACTGCTTGATTTGAAGTTTTTACTATCATTTGTTCACAGAAATGTTCAAACGAGGATACAATGTACAAAGAGGGATTCTTCAAGAAGTTTATTTTTTCAAGTAACATCTACTATCTGCCTTTAATGTGCTAGGAACTATCATATACTTTCACATCAGCTGAAAACAATAGGCTACATCTGACACACTGTGATGTCCAAATGCTTTTATAAAAAATACAAAGAAAAAAGAAATCCTATCCTTCTGAAGCACACCTTTCAACTTTGTAGGAGAATAATTGTTAGAGACAAGAAACAAAAAGGAAAAGTCCTGTTTTTTTACCCCGTCTCTGTTGTCATTACCATAGAAACTTTCCCGATTATAGAGCTTGTCATTGTAACACCCTTGTCTCTTGTGGATTGAATTATCTTCTCCAATGACAGACACACCATGTTCTGATTGGTTGTGGCTGCTCTGACACTTCCTGTTGGGTTGACCCCTTTATGAACCTGCTGCTGTGCATTTGCATAATACTGTGCTGACAGCTCATCAGCAGTGAGCTCACAGGCAGCGCTTCACACTCGGCTCTGACACTTTTTCTTTCAGTCTGTAGAAGGGCTGCGCTGGAGGTGAGCACAGACAGGTGGGTATAAGTCATTTCTAATAATATACTGTGTTCAAAACTCACAATTAAAACATTTTTGTGTGAATCTAATAGCGGTTTTGTCCGTCAGCAGACCATAATTTCAAAGTTCAAGTAAATAAGCACTGTATAGAAAGCCCTGAATTTTGTTGATCTAGTTTCCACACCCACACAGCAACATGTTTAACACCTTGAGTGCCACGCTGTTTTGGGGATTTAACGGTAGGGTGCCAACTCTAAGACTCTAAGCTCTCCGTAGGTGAAAACCGTTTAATTCTACATGCCTCGGTTCCTGACAAATCAGAGGCCAGTTTTGATCAAAATCACGGATTTTTTCTAGAAACAGAGATATTGCATGTTTTGTTAAACACTTTCATTTCTGATGAACTCCTCCTCTCTCCTCTCTGGACAGGCACTAACATTATGGGAAGTGCCTAAATATCTCTGTTTCAGGTCAATTTTCAACGACAACATTGTTGACAAGTTTTGAAACACCACGAGTTGCCGCAGATCAACAGATTTAACAGGATGTTTCTCAGCCGTCCATAGACCGATTTTAACCATTTAAAAACTCTGAGAAATGTTAAAGTCCTTTCCATGGGAAGCCACTCTGCTTTGTCAAACGCTCTCCAAAATGTGCTCCAAAAAAAGAGAAAAGAAACGCAATAATATATATGAAATGTCCAAATTGTGACTTTTCACAAGCTTTTCATCGTCATGTATTTCACTTCTGTTCATCACGGAGCTATGAAAATCACACATAAGGAGTATTAGAGTGTCTAGTTTCGTAATTAGGATTAAAAAAATAACACAAAAACTAATTTTTAATTTTTTGGCACTCAATGTGTTTAGAGCAAGAAAGAGTGAAGAAAGTGAAACATCCTCAACTCCAATGTAAAGAACAAAACAGATTTACCATCACCTCAAACATGAAGAGATGGTCCTGAGTTTCTAACTGTATGGCCTCCAACTTGATCCATCTTTTTACTGGCTTGTGAACCATTGCAGAACGTACCGAAATCGAACGAGCGCATAGTGTTGTTGCTAACAGCGGGGAGTCCAAAAATGCCCTCTAAAATTTCCAGGAAAGATGGAAAACCATATCACCATATCATATAACATACAGTAACTTTCTGAGAAGCGTCTAAAGCAATGTTCCCCTCGAAATAACTTTTTAGGAACATAGCTCTTTATTCAAGTTTCCCAAGCACACTACCTAACACATAATTAAAACTTGGACTAGATTTCAGCTCTTTTTACCCTCACATGCTGCTGACTATATTCCCCACAGTAATCCGCTGCACTGGAGCCGTATCTGCTCCGCTAAATCCCACTCTGTCCTTGTTCTCACATTTACACATGTCTCCTCTTCTTTCTCATCGTGTCTGTTTTTTTCCCTTTGATTACACGAATGTCAGCTCTGATTGACAGGCGGGAATTAGCCACGTGTAAACACTTCACGGATCTATTTGCATCTCCTCTACGCTCTTGGCATCAGCAGTCTCGCACACACCTCCACCCCCACCGGCCCTCAACAAGCCGCGTACCTTTTTTTTTTCTGCTGCTTCCAAGGCTTTTACTGTTTGCAGGAGACAGAGCCGAGTTTAGACATGAAGACAGTTTGACTAGGGGTCACCTTGATACATGGGAACAGGGGAATATACTTTGTTTTTCATACTTTTTGAGCTGTAGAGAAAAGCTGCAAAAGATAAGATTGTGTTCTTTTGGTAATAAATTGGTAATTTTTTGCTGGCATAGCAAAATAAATATACCTCCTGCTAACTGGTAGAATTCTGTGTACAGTTTCTTTCATCTAATGATGTGTTATTATGGCTGAACTTTTATCCAGGCCTTGGACCGACACAGAGGGCATATTGGCTTGTGATTTCTTGAGGCCACCTCATGACTTCTGACTAGTCTTCTATCTTTTTTTTTACTACAGAACAAGGGACAAACACTGTTGCGGATTTTGTGAAGCATCAGACCTACTTCCAAGTCTATGATCAGATCGAATGTTGTACTAAAAGCTAATCATCTAGACCTTTTGATTGTGTTGGCCATTCATTTCTTTCTAAATACAAATAGATACAGAAAGTATCTTTGGAATCGCATATGGTCATGTTCAAAGCAGCCAGAGGGGGAAGACGAGAAAAAAACAGAACTTTGACAAATGCTGAATTATGAATATATTTTTCTGCTAAATAAAGATAGCCTACAGAGACATGGAGAGGAGCAAAATGGTTTAAAGCAGTATAAGTAACTCATGCACCTAGAGGCCATAAGCGTCACTGCAAGTGTCGTAGCATGTTGCATTTTTTTACTCATTAATTGTCCGTGAGAGTAAATACTACCCTGACAGAAAAGACAAAGGGAGAGAGGGGTATTGTACATCCAGTTTATACAATGGAGATATTTTTTTCGCTCAAAACTTGGCTGTAAATACTGTTTAAGTGGCGCTAGCCCCATGTTAACTTTGTTCGTTAGTCTGTTAGCTTCTTCTTCGTGATTCCATTGGTGTGTATTGGGGCCTCCGACCCATAGGCAGCATAGTTGCAATTGTGGTTTTCTGGCCAGAGACACCGGGGGAGATGAAAGACCCCCCAATCATCCCATTAACACTTGTATTACCCCCAGAGGGACTACGGAAAGGATTTATTAAAGTAAAGGAGTTACTTAGTACTGCTGTAAAAACCCATAAACACTTGAAAAAAGTACGCTAACGCTAACCAGAAAATCTACATTAGCTTCATGCTACATATGCTAACATTAGCAACAAGTGCCGGTTTTCGCTTTTACTGAACAATTTGCTGAGAAAAACATCAATATGGGCCAGATTTTGGCTTGACTTTATTGATGCGTGAGAAATATATGCATAGTCTGCCAGAAAATGGGTAAAAAACAATTGGCTAGGCCCCATTGTATGACGTGTTGCTGTCTGTATTTATTCATATTGCCATGGGGCTAATATTTGTGATCTGGTTAAAGTCTGACAGCTCTTTCAAACACTATTGTGCATGCTTTACTTTATTTGTAACTCATATAAGTCTGATATTCCAGTGCACAGGACAATGACATGGGCTCTGACTGTACATGAACTCACCTGTCCTGTACGATTTTTCAAAAAGGTTATTCCTGTGGCCCGTAAGTCACATTGGATTGCTTTGTCAAACAGAATATTGCATCAGTTTCGTACTAAGTGCGTTGCGGTTGTTCTTTTTGGTATTTCCTTCATGTGAGCAAAGAGCATGTGTTTCCCCAGTGGGAAAGATGATCACGCTGGTGTAGTGCAGGCAGCAGCGGTATCGATCTGCAATCATTTTTCACTCTCTGTTCAAAGTTATCGACTGGGCCCCAGAAAGATGTCCATTCAACAACATGGGGCCATTCATCTCTGCATCCCGGGAGTATGAATATAAAAATGTCCTGGATATATGGCTATTAAAAGTCTGTTTGATAACAGAAAGAGAACAAACCAAGCTAAGAAGAGGCGTTTTACAGGTCTGTGTCGTACACATCAAAAAACAACACTTATAATGTACCGTAAAATAGTGAGAAAATGTAACAACTAAACATTGCCTTTAACACCCACACAAATCTAAAAGCCTCTTGACCGGAGCTTCCAGACTAGGCCAGGATGACACCCCATTTGAAAGCTAAGACTCATGTGTTTTTTTAATCACATTTTCACTGCTTTTTTGTCCCACTTTTGTCACAATTTTATCACATTTTCGTTGCTTTTTTGTGGCATTATTGTCGTGTTTTTGTCAGGTTTCCAATTATTTTTTGTAGCCACATTTAGTTGTTTTACTGTAGCTGTGTAACTGTGATCAAGCCACAAAAATGTGACCAAAACATGTAAAAAAAAAAAAGCAACAAAAACATGATGAAGGAATGAGGAAGAATCTGATCAGTTTTGTAGGTCTCACAAAATATGGCATCAAGAAGAAGAAGTTTATTTATATATATATAGCGCCTTTCACAGACATGGTCACAAAGCGCTTTACATGACACAATTTTACATTCACTCAATCCTCTGTGGTGGTAAGCTACGTGTGAAGCTTCAGTTGTTTACTGTTCATTTTCAAAGCCCATAAACCATCACTGGACATACTACCCTCAAACAGAGTTTATCACGGCACCATCAATACGTTGGCATAACATTAGCAATGGTAAATTCTCCAAAAGTGGAAGCTCCAAGCAACGAACAAAAAGCATAAACAAGAAATATAAGAGCTGAAGTGTTCACAAGAAGGTTAATTGTCTAGAATTATGCATGATATATCCGTCCACTTTAGGTATGAGTAATGTATGGAGGACAAATTTCCCCACAGACACAATAAAGTAATGTTAACCTCAACGTCTTCATTACATACCATCTCTGTTTATTCTTCACTGATAGTGCTGCAAGTAAAAAAGAAAAAAAAAATCCTCAAATCAGTAGCCACTTAATGTATGAAGCTATGAGAGAAGTGCTCATGCATTTAATCAGTACAAGAAGACCAGAGGCTTATTATCCCTCCGCGATTATATGACCGTCCATGACATGAACGCCCAAATGAGGAATAATTAGCTGTGACACTAACTTGGTTCAATGAGCAGCTTTTCAGGAACCCAAACACACTCCATGGCACATCCTAATTCATCATAAACATAACATACTCGCAGACAAATCCTTTCTGGCCCAAGCCCTACGCTTCTTCATGCACAAGGCAATGCAAATTAATATAGAGGATATGCAGTGAATATGTAAATTAATGCTTGAGCCGTCCCATTAACTTCAAGATGCACAAATTAGCAGCTAAGCCTTCAGTATGAACGAAAGCGCTGTATTCCTCACAAACAATTGAGCGAAAATAAGCTATCCACTTGAGTGACTTTACTGGTTGAACGAGAAGCTGCGTCTTGTTTGGCAATGCGATAAGGCTAGTTATTGTTGCATGTGTATAAATCAAGCTTGGAGAAGAGAGACAGTTAGCGATGGTGTCTTTGCTTGTCGAGAGACTGTTGCATCCAGGCGATGAGGGTCTGAGCATGTCCTAATGACTGACAAGTGTATGCAAATCGGGCGCTGGTACCAGAGTTGAACCCGTCGCATCTGTCTTCATGAATTTATCTACTGCGCCGCACACACAATCAATTGGTCCATGTTCAAATGTGTGCCAGGGTTGTTGGATTGTGTTGGAAATTGGAATGTGCGAAGTAAACAAGAGCTATGAGAAGTAATAATGTTGTCTTTCAGATAGATAGTACGGTTAACGGTGAAGAGCACACTTTGAATTGCTGAGCAGTTAGCGTTCCATTTATGATATAACAAACTCCCGCAAATGCAGATCAGAGCGCTGTAGCAGTTGATGAAGAAATGGACAAAGTAAACAGGATTATAAAATCTGCCTGAATGAATGCTACTTCAGGAATGACTTTGACCAGGACGCGTTATAAAATAAAGATGATTTTCATTTTCAAGCATTTAAAGTTGCTTTCATTGATGAACTTTTCAATATTTTAGGGTAGCTTCTATGGCCACAGCCGCCATTGTTAGACTGACAGAAGCTGCCAAAACCACAACATCCACAGTTACACATGGGTTACATCCGAAACCAGTAAATTGGTATGAGGTTTAAGGCTAAACAGATGTGCGTCAGCGTCCGCCATGATAAGAAGCCTCCGAATCGGGCTGTCAATTAGGAAGGAGGAAGGAGCCTCACTATCATACCTCCTTTAGCATAGGGACCTCTGGTGGTTCCTCACCGGCGATGAGGAGCTATGTGCCATCCCATAAGCCAATGCGCCGACAACCACTGTCGATTGAATAAAATAAGCAGCGTGTGTTAAAGGAACAGGCCACCGTTTTTCTATACAGAGAGATGTTCTTACCTGAGATTAGACGAGTTGATGCGTACCTGTCTGGTCTTCATGTGTGCGCTCAGTCACACACAACGATCAAAGATGTTGTTAGCATTTGGCCTCTCCCAATGTATTCCTATAGCTCCAAACGGGGTGACATTTCAAGCGACCACGATCTTCCACCGGCACGCGCAAAGACCAGACAGGTACGTATCAACTCGTCTAAACTCAGGTAAGAACATATCTCAGTATGGAAAAACGGTGGCCTTTAATACAGCATCTTTCTCTGAGGATGAACCAAAGGACAGGATTTGGTGGAATATTTGATCAGACCATTTTTTATTTCTGTCATGAAGCTGCAGCTGTGGAAGGTAAATCTGAAACAGCTTTCTATCATTGTCTGTTTCCTGTGTAGCTATATCCTTATTGTGGTTCATGTTTGAGTCATTAAAGTCGGTGGCCAGTAGTATAGTGTTTTTGTCGTCCAATACTATATGGGTAATGTAGTTTTTTCTGAAACAGCTGTTGGTGATGCCCTCGGTAAGGACGTTGGATTGGGCAAATGCTGCTGAAGCTCTTGTTCCGAACTGCATAGGGATCTAACAGTTGACCTCATCACGTCATAAGCGCTAGGAGCTATAGGATCAGGACATAGAAGCTACGTATCTGAGTGTTTCGGATGGAGCCTTAGTGGTTTGCAACTTCTTCGCCACAGTTGCTCTGTTTAATGGAAATGTTGCTTCCAATCTGTGCCAATGGCCTCTCCAATTATTTGCAAAGTCTATCAAAGCACTCTTTATTGTGAGATGTTTCAAGGACACCAGAACTGTGTGCAGATGTCGGAGCTGGGATCAACCCATTGATGCTTTACCGAGCCACTGTCTTTTTCTTTGTCTTTGAAAATCCTTATTACCCCATAAAACAAATCCCTGTATTTTTAACCATTTGTTTATGCAGTCTATACCCCCGTGGCACTTGAGCAGGGTGATCAGAGCTCGGGGGCGCTCTCATCTCTATCCGTTGCAATCTGAACCTGCTATCGCCTCCTTAACAGATGGGCCACAGCACTGAGACTGACTGAATACCAATTTAGCTCCCATCTGTCTGCGGGACCAGCTCTGGACAACAGCCTCACAGTGAGATGTTTCCTTATCTTTTATCACACAGCGCCAAAGATAAACGACTGAAAATACATCATTCGGGCAGCAGTGTGACTTTTTCCAAGTAGTGTGCTATTTTATATCTGTAAACCGTGAGTGTCTGTCGTGCGGTTACATAACTTCGTCAAGCTGCAGGTCTGAGCCGGAATCACTTGTTATTTATCTAGATCCCCTCTACAGACAAATGAATGGTGCAGCCAGTCTCTAAGTATTACGGTATTGAAAGAGCAGGTTTAGTGGTCAGAAGTATCTGACCACACGGAAAGCTAATTAAAAAGCACAGAGGAAACAGTAATCTTAACCTCTTAATCCCCGCCTTACCGACTGTATTGTATGCAGGGTAGGGCCTGGTCAGTACTTGGATGGGAGACCGTTTGGGAACACCGGGAAGCCTGGGTGAATGTAGTGTGTGAGTAAGTGGTTGGTGGTGGTCGGAGGGGCAGATGACACAGACTGGTTGCCTCTCTTCCGTCAGTCTACCCCAGGGCAGCTGTGGCTACAACAGTAGCTTACCCCCACCGAGCTTTGAGAAACTTGGTAATACAGGCTTGTAAAGCTTAATACAAGTGTAAGGCAAAATGTGATAAAAAATGTGACACAAATGAGGTAAAAAATGTGACAAAAAAGCAACAAGAAAAAAAGCAAGAAAAACAAAATAAAAAAGTGACAAAATGTGATTGAAAACGTGACAAAAACGTAACAGAACTGTGGCAAAAATGTGACAAAAAAGCAACAAAAATGTGAGAAAAACATGACAAAAACAGGACAAAAATGCAACAAAAAAGCAAGTATAAAGTGATAAAAACGTGACAACAACGTGACAGAAAAGGGGACGAAAAATGTGACAAAAATGTGACAAAAAAACTTACGAAAACATGACCAAAATGTGGCTAAAATGTGACAAAAACGCAACAAAGCTGTGACACCAAAAACAAGGAAGAAGCTTAGATAAGTTGTGTAGGTCTTAGCTTTCAATTGAGGCATTACATCGGCCTATAGGCTGTAAGCTCCAGTCGAGAAGCTTTTAGATTTGGGCAGCCGTCTGTGTGCACACGTCAGGTCTGAACACCTTTTCTCTGATTGCAATTCCTTGTAGGCAATAGCATTCGCACCTCACAGCAAGACGGTCTATTCAGATTCCGACACAGGGCGGACCCTCTCTGTTTAAGTTGTAAAATTAATCCCAAGTCAATTAGCTGACACCTATCTCCAAAACAGAGGACAGATAGTTGCACCGGGGTTGTGTAAACAGCTAACCTTGAGAAGTGTCGCCACCCCTTCCAAACTCCCTCACCTCCTCTGGGTCTCCCCCCGTCATTTAATACTCATTTATTCAACTCTCTTCATACAAACAACTGTTTAATTGCCTGCTTTTCCTCCGCATAACAATGACCTAATGCGATTTAATTGCATGCCGCGTAACAGAGCAGAGCTTGGGGAGCAGTATGGCGTGCCGAGACTAGTGGGGGTGTCAACAGCTGGGTCAGGGGGCACTGAAAATGCAGACTTATTGCTTTCTGTCACGGGGACTTCTCCGTTTCTGTGCAGTAACAACCAATTCAGCACAGATGCAGTTCTAGGATTAAATACAATGTGAGAAAAATTGAAATATTTGATATCTACAGTGCCTCGAATGTGTATTTATGTTTATTTTAAAGGATGGGACAGCAGTGGGGGAAACACAATGCAATGACTTTGTATTTCCCACAGGCCATACACTGTCTCCATCATGCTGTACTATTCATATACAGTGGTTCTCTCACAAATGAAGCTACAGCGGCAGTGTGTCCCCATTGAGAGCTAATGAGAGGTCACCCAACGGGAGAGTCCAGGGTCATGAAGGCCACTATCTCACAGCTATGAATAAAACATCAGTCTATCTGTCTGGCAGGTATAAATATTTCTCTTCCATTCGGTGACACGGGGGCCAAAGCTGTCCCGCGGAGTCCCCAGCACAGTTTGACACAGGGGCCGGTGATTGTCAGCGTAATGGGATACACTGGGAGGCAGAACTTGTCGAGTGGGTTTTGTATTAAGGCCGTGAAACGATGTCCCGCTGCAAGAAGCAAGGACGGATACTGGAGGGGGGAGAGAAAATGTGTGTGAAGTGAAGTAAAGATGGCCTCTGACTGTGGTGGTATTATGGTTTTAGGGGGGAAGGCATTTGACGTAACTCTGTGAACGAGCTGCATCTTTCATTTGCTCCATCAGACACAATTTGTGGTAGGTGTAATCTATGTCATTCTATATACCTTTGGTTTGGCCAAGGATAGTCACTTACAAAAGGTAAAGTAATTGGATCATCTAAATGGGACTAAAGTCATTAAAACAACAGTGTTTTTTACAGTATTTGAGTATACCCTGAAGAATGTTGCATGCTGCCAAAATCCCTCGACGTGTCACTTTAATTGAGTAAAGAACTTTTTGAGGAGATCCGCAACACCTGGGCGTGGTTAAAAATTATAATATACGTTATAAATTAAAGGCACACTGTGTAACATTTTAGACTATACTGTAACCATCAGGACAAAACATGCTCCCAATGACCAGCTTGACACAGATAATCCTCTTACTGCAGTGGGTGATCAAAGAATGGGTTTGGACCTAACCTATGTAAATCTCAAATTCTGCTGCCTTTAGTCAACATCTCCATGGAGACGAGCTGGAGACGTACCCACTCCTGGTAAGGGTTACAGTCATATCTTAGGAGAGCTGAGCCGCTCACAGCAAAAGCTTGTGTTTTGTTTGGACATTTATAATATCTGTCATAAAATAAATGCAATTGTATTTATTGGGTAAAATTCGACATGGCGTGGCTTTAAAGGAACGTTTTTCCGAACTGAGATATGTTCTTACCTGAGCTTAGACTTGCCCTCAGTCACGCAAAACGACCAAAGATGTTGTTAGCATTTGGCCTCTCCCAATGTATTCCTATAGCTCCAAACTGGGGTGAAGTTGGAAGCTACCACGCTCTTCCACGGGCCCAAAGACCAGAAAGGTACGTATCAACTCGTCTAAGCTCAGGTAAGAACATATCACAGTATGAAAAAACTGTGGCCTATTGTTTTAAGAGAGTGAGTGACTGATGAATTGATTGAAGAGGCAGAGGGAGAAGCAACTGTGACAACAGAGAGGCCCCACCCACAGGGATTTCCAGCTAAGCCCCCCAAATACGGCCAGGGCCATAAAAATATCCATATAATCTTTTTTTTATTAAATCATTCATTGCTGTTGAATTGTGTGCACTTTTTTTTTTGTGCAGCATGGAGCTGGCCGGCTCTCTCCAGATGTTTTCTATTTTTCAATAAGATAAATAAATAACATATACCTTATTGTTCCTGAAGAAAATTCCGTGTGTCTGCTCAGTTTGTAAGTTTGCAAGCCCAAAGAGTCAAATTCAGTAACTGTTTTGGCGACACAGCTCATATATCAGTTCTCCTTTAAAGATGCTTCTTCTATTGTGCACCAGGTGATAGAATTAGAAACATACTGGACAAAAACATTGGTGAGTAATTGTGCAAGTTGAAATCCCCCCCAGTTCTAAATCTCTCAGACACACACACACAGAATTACCATAAAGTTGTTGTTGTTTTTTTTGTATATCTTTGTTTTGTTTTTTAAGATCAGATTTGTTTTTTACAATAAAGCCCATGATCTGTTCTTATCTCTCTTTTTAACTGACATCCATTTTATCTTATGGGATGAGTTGATCCTTCCATCTTTCCAAAGTTGGGAGTATAGGCACCTGTGTCCAACCTGAGGAGTGAGAACAAAGAGCTTTATTTGAAATCACAAGGTCGACTGGAGGTCAGGCCAATAGCGGATCAAAGGCGCGTTCCCGGGCTCTGAGAGGGAAGAGCTGCTTTGATGTTGCACCTCGCTCTGGACGGGACGCTCCACCACTGCTGCGCCTTTGGATCTCTGTTTACTCCTGCTCAAGGGGACTTTCTGCTGTGTGATTTGATATGCTCCGTGTTACCAAATATACACAGCCTGTCCTCTCAATTGTATGTACCTGTGTAATGTGGATGTGCGTATGTTTGGGTAAAGAAGCTGTCCCAGAGGGGCAGAAATGTGTTTATGTTACATAATCTTGCACATATTAACCCAAGCAGTTGTGTTTCTGCTCTAGGACGATGCAGAACTCATTGTTTATGAATTATATATATATATAAAAAACAAGGTATACTTACATTGTGAATTATCTACCTTTGTACCTAAGTTTCACACACAACCAAATTATTTATTTGAATATGTATTTATTCCATTATTTTTCTTCTTGGTTATACGATTTGAGTATATAGTTAAAACTGGTGCCATTCCTGTAATCCGAGGGCTGTGCAATTATTATTATTATTATTATTATTATTTTTATTTTATTTTTATTTTTGATCTAATTATTCAAAAAGATAAACAAACAATACATAACAATTTCAACAGTTACATTTGCACTTCAGCACTAGCCTGGCACGAGCCAGACTGATCCTCCATGTTAAGAGATACATGGGGATACGGTCTGGAATTGTTTATATGTATTTATAAATACATAAATAAAGTCAGTCTGGCTCTTGCCAGGCTACTTCAGCACAATACATTCCTTAAATAAAAATATAAAAAATAGTTGTATCTTTAGTAAATGTTTAGCTGATGGTGAGGATGTTCATCCTTTTCACTTATTGTAGAAAAAAGGATTATGAAGGATGCCCTCCCACTTGTCAAGCGTGGAAAGTCCCTGCGCAGTTTGATTGTGTGAGCACGTCTGATCCACTGAACTAACAGCGCTGCGTGAAGGAACTTTTGTGTTTGTTGCGGTAAAAAAAAGGAAATCATCTTTTTAAATAGCTCTTGTGATAATGCCCGTGGTAAGTGCTCATCTTTTGCTGAAAGGAGAAGAGCCCAACAACGACATAACTTTTGAAGCCTCTAAGCAAAGCAAACTTGCATCATTTCATGCCGCTGGGATTATTTTCCCTTCGCTTTTCACGTGCCATGGCTCATACTTTTGTCCTCTGTTTTTTTGTTTTTTTCTCCAATATGGTCATTTTTCTATTTATCTATATTGTATACAGTATGCACATAGCTAATTGAATATGATTAATTATTATGGTATTCACATGCTTCACTTAGTGCTGCCCAATTAATCTGATTGCAGCAAGTCCCAGCATATGTGTGTGCGCTCGCTCTCTGGGCCTGTCATAAACACTGAGCACTGCTGTGTGAAGCACCAGGAGAAGCTACTGTAAAAAGCTACATACAGGGTAGTTTGGGTGTATATTCCTCCATTGCAACAAAATACTGTATAATAATTGTGCATTATAATTTGCAAATTAGCAGCGAAGGGTTTGACTTCCTCATTGCTTTTCCCGCTGTTTGGAATTTTTAGTTTGTATATGTGTTTGTGTACAATCACATTTTTATACGGCAGTAGAGGACGCTCTTTGTCCTACCCAGGCTCATGACGGGCCCTGGAGTCTCCTAATAAAGTGATGTGTTCAGACACTTTAAAACCTCACTCCCTCTCTCTCTCTGCCCCTCCTCCTCCTCCTCCTCCTCCCCCCCCTGGCCTTCCTCGGGATTCACACCAGACCGCTTCGCATTAGTTTTTTTCTTCCTTGCACCAGCACTCTGTGACCATCAGCGCAGCAGCAGTGGCAGAGTCGTCGGCAGTGACATTTCCAGCCCCTCCTCGGCAGCGTGGAAGTCGAGAGAGGCTAAATCGCTTCTTGTCACGCAACCCCAGCCCTTTTATTATTTATTTATGGCACAGTCACTGAAGGGCGCTTTCCATTGGCTGGCAGCCCTGGCCTAGCTTTGCTCGTGGACCAATTTCATATCTTTAAAATAAACAAGAAAAACCCATCTGGATCTACTGTATTATTACTTCTTCAAATATTACAATAGACCAAGTATTGCCCAAACACTCAGAGCTTCATGGATTAATATTTGATGAAAACAATCATTCAGTGAAATAGCCAGCAGCTTTACGATTGGATGGACTGAAATCCTTTTTCCATATGAATAGAGCACTTTTATGTGACTTTTACTAAGGCCTCTGATGCATCTGAGAAATGATGTACAAGAAGTCCTGATATTGTAAAGTTAAAGCAAAATATCCATAACAGTGTGATAGGGACAAGTGTACAAACATATAACACACTGCAATATTCATAGCCAGGGCTAATTTGCAATGTCCGTCCCTGTAATGACTTTAACAATGCAAGACAATATTGATTCTGACACTACACAAAGGTGCATTTCAATCTAAAAATGATTGTAGACTTAGGGGGTTATTTACCAAGTGTTTGTTCATGTGCAAAACAAGTAGCACGTACTGAAGAACGGTTGTTTATACATTATTTACTCATGTCAAATTTTCTCATTTACATGTCAGATTTATGGATTTATTACGGTAATACACTTTATCTCAAATGTTAAATCAGGCTGAACACAGCCACAAAAGAGTACATTTTATGTTTCACTTTGCACTTGCTATTTAGCACCTGTCTTGATAAATTACCCCTTTGGTCTCTTTTTAAAACGGGCTTTAGTTCATTTATAAAAGGATCTAGGCCCAGTTTTAGCTCAGGAGGTCCACATTTTAATTCACCATTAATACTATAAACAAATCTAATGACAAATCAGTTGCAAGATGCTAAATAACAGCATGCATTTAATTTTATGTTAAACTTGGCTCAGTAAATTCTGCTCTAAAAGATATTACTGATAACAGTAATAATATGTTTATATATATACCTTTATTATTTAAAACATCCAAAATATATGCCAACAATAAAATTCATAAATTATTTTTTTAATAATTGAAACAGGGGAAGGAAAACAAAGATCCGGGGGCCAAATGCGGCCCAAGCAGCTCTTCGATCTGTGTTGCTTGTTCACTATAGCAGCAATAGTCTATAGCTTACTTGTTTAAACACCACACACAAAATCCGGGCAGGTTCAAAAATCAATTGTGGCAATTAACCCTGTGGTTTGGCTTATTTTTATTACTAAAACCTTACACTTGTTCATTGACCCTGTTTTATTTCTGGATTGGTTGTATTTTTTCTTTTTTTCACAAATTCGAGGCTGGGAGATGCTGTATAATAAACCCAATACACCATTTGTTGTAAATTGATACTTTGTGATACTATGGTCCTTGGGGGTTAACATTTTGCTCATATTCAGGAAAAAAAAGAAAAAAAAAACACTCTACGGGCAGCAATGTTCCCTTCTTCTGGTCTCTTCCTGCCCTTGTGCACATGTGTCTTCACTCCGGCTAGTGAGACGCTGAGCTGCAAGCGCAAATTACTCTCCCAGCATGCCCTTGCCCTTGTATCCTTGTTTTGATTCCTCTGTCCTTCCTTCCTTCCTTCCTTCCTTCCTTCCTTCCTTCCTTCCTTCCTTCCTTCCTTCCTTCCTTCCTTCCTTCCTTCCTTCCTCGTCTTTCTAATCTCCTTCCTCTTCACAGTGCGCTGGGCATGTTGCGTCTTTATCATAAGCACCATTTAATCGGCGGCAGAAACACAGTGTACACAGTCGGAGAGGCCTAATTGATTTATACAGTGTAATTACTCCAATCTCGTAAACGACAAACCTGGTCCCACAGCCACTAATTAAAGAAGGGCAGCGTTTGTGGCTAATATAATTCATTATTTCTAAATTAGAGCCAGATAAGTTGTCACAATAAAACCATCAAGCAAATGAGCGCTCTTGTTTTCTGCAGTTGAGACTTGTTTGGGCAGAGGAATGCTAAGTGTTGGCTAATCGGTCCGTTTTGGGGATTTGCTCACAGAAGGCAATATGAACACACCTTATAAAATAAAATAAAAATGAGAACATATGAAAATCGTAACTTAAAAAAAAAAAAAAAAATGTTACCTAAAATTACGTATGGTGTTTTATTCTTGTATTTGGAGACTTTATTGTCCCAGTAACAAAATATGGCCTTTAGCATTTGGCACATCTTTCACTCGGGGCCACGGGCAGCGTGTCAGGAGCACTGGGCGACTGCAGTGACCCATCTCCAGATATTGCAGGTTGGTTAGGGGATAATTGCCAACTGAGCGCGATAAGCTTAGATGTGAGAAAACATAGCGGAAACCAACCCAAACAGGAGGAAACATGCACATAACTCACAGTCCCTACGCATTAACTGGACCTTCTTGCAATTAGCCACCACATGGTCCTTAAAATGGACATTTAGACAATGTAAGCTCCAACCCTTGGAATTCATTGCAATAGTAGAGAAAACTCTCCTTGTTTTTGTTTTTTTTTCTCAATTGGATAACATTTACCCCTGCCTCATCGACCTTGAAATTTTACCCTATAGGGAACCCTTGGAGATGCTTTGCATTTGGGGGTGAATAAAGCAAATATGATTTGATTTGATTTGATTTGATTTGATTTGATTTGATTTGATTTGATTTGAAATGAAAAGAAATACATAAAAGAAAGAATCTCCTCTGAAAAAGTCTTAAATCATAAATTCAAACTTGACTTGATCCATTATTCAAATTTCGGTGAATTTTAGGTATTTTTAAAACTTCAATCTTTAAAAACATACAATGACAAAAAACGTGCAAGACTTTTTTTTCTCATATTCATGTCAGTACTCGACAGCAAAAGTTGATATCTTTAATTTTGAAAATTTTCCCTATTCATCTGCAGTGTCTCATCATAACAAGGTGTACCTTCTAGGGGCAAACTTTAAGGTCAATGAGGCAGGGGTAAATGTTGTTGGAATTTGAAAAAAAAAAAATACAAATAATATTTTTGTGACTATTCATACAAAAATAAGGGGTTGGAGTTTAAAAAAATAATAACTTGCAAATTTAATTATATTATTAATTATATTAAGAACCACCCTAATTTCTCAGAAAAACCTACGCGTTTGTATTGTATTTTTTCCCCCCATGTTTGTGACGTTTTTTTGTTGGTTTTTGGACGCTTTTTACTGTCGTGTCGTGTCTTTTGTCGCTTTGCTGTTGTGTTTTTGTCACTTTTATTTGCGTCATTGTTGTTTTTTTGGCATGTTTTGGTCGAGCTTTTGTTGGGTTTTCATTCTTGTTTTTGTCACTATTTTGACTTTTTTTTTTCATCCTCGAAGCTTTTAGATTTGGGTAATTCCAAATAAATTGTTGTAAACTGTCTCATGTAAAGTGCTTTGTGACCATGTCTGTGAAAGGCACTATAGAAATAAAGCTCTTCTTCTTCTTCTCTTTCTCTTCTTCTTCGTCTTCTTCTTCTTCCTCTTCTTCTTTTTCTTCCTTTTCGTCTTCTTCTTTTTCTTTTCCTTCTTCTTCCTCTTCTTTTTCTTCTTCTTCCTCCTCTTCTTCTTTTCCTTCTTCTTCTTCTTCTTCTTCTTCTTCTTCTTCTTCTTCTTCTCAAGATGTTCAGGTCAGTTTGAAAACAATAAGAATCGTGCCGTGAAAACTAGCTTGAAACTCATTAGGATTCCAAAGAATGCTTCTTTCTGAAAATTTTATACGGGAGACAGGGGGAAAGACTTGAAAATGTCACACAACTCTAAACACCCACTGAGATGAGCAGAGGCCAGTGGGGCTGATTACAATGGAATCCATTGAGCAGAATAATGTGATTTGCACAAAAGAGCAACTTTGCTCGAAAAATCCTGCATCCGACTAGACTCAAGTGTTGTTTATTGACTAACTTTTAGACAAGCTTCATTTGAGAATTCATGGATGACGCTTTACATAAGTACAAAATTTGAAAGTGGACGATAAAGCGTTTTGCTGAAAAATGGTCCATCAAGAGCATTTCATTTGAGAGACTAGGAGAAAATGTGTAAATGTCACAGAAATCACAACACCCCCTGTGATGAGCAGAGGGCAGTGGGGCTGATGACAAAAGAATCGATTGAGCAGAATGAATGTCATTAGTCAAAAGAGAGTTCCCTTGCCTGAACGACTTTGAAAATGTCCCTTTTTTCAGAAATAATTGTCCATTTTGTGACTAAAAGTAGACCACCATTGTAATTCTTATTAAAAAAAACTTCACTCCCTGTGGCTCATTCACCAACTATGGGCCTTAGACAGACAAACCTGTGGCTAGACACGCCGACGTCTCATTATGAACAATTAATTAAAGGTTGAAATTCGAACAACTGCATCTGTAATAAGCTGGACCTCATTAAAAAGAATCCATTGAGCGGAACAAATATCATTAGCATAACAAAAAATAATCACTGTGCCTCTTTGGTGATTTTCCATATAAAAGTTTATTTTTAGAGCTAATTGCGCATTACTTCCTGATGGCGCCTACGAGGACATGCTGCTGCGTATGTAATCCATTGAGTGCCTGATGTTTGGTCTATTAGAACAAACAAACCGTGGGGGTGTGGCTGTCAACACTTATTAGCCGTGCCGTCGCCGCGCTAACTCCCATAATTACTGCCACTGCAAAGCGGCGGGCGGCTCGGGCAGCTCGCTCTGCCGCGGCGGCTGTGGCGAGGAGCGCGGCCTTGTCAATTAGCCGCAGTCACAACACATTTATTCACGCAACACTGTCCACTTTAACGTCCCGCCGACAGGCAGAGATGCGGCCCTGATAGGGGGTCATCAGCAGTTTAGTGTCCTCTCATTTGCCTGTCAGCTTCGATAAATGAGCGACTTTGTCCATGTAACGAGGAGCGACGTTTATGCTATGTTAAATGGATAATAGCAAGCAGGGAGTTGATAGCGGTAGATCACTTCCTGTTGAGCGTCAGACTCTATTTAATAGTTTGTTCATGCTCATATGCAGGTTCATTATGTATGACCCTCAAATATATTTCAGATGATGGCAGCAGCGCATTTCGAAGAGTTAGAAAGGGGCTGAAATGCAAAGGTGATAAAGAGAATGGTGGTTATGGTGTACGTTTTTGAATTTTGACCTCCACATTTCCTTCAACTCTGCTGAAGCACCTGCTCAGTTCTTGTGCTTGGATTGGTCCGGGAGCTGGAGGTTGTAGCCTATTGATGTTGAACCTATTCAGGCACAGGGAGAACATAAAAAACCCACACAGAAAGGTACACACAGTCCTGGAATCAAACGCAAGAGGAAATCAGCATGAATATCAGTTATGACTATTTTGACCACAACCTCTTAAAGCAGAACTAAGTAACTCATACCCATAGAGGCTATAAGCGCAACTGCAGGCATCGTAGCATGTTACGGTTTTTTAATTGTCCGTGAGAGTAAATACTACGCTGACAGAAAAGGCAAAGTTAGAGAGGGATATCGTACATCCAATTACACGATGGAGATAATTTTTTTTCACTCAAATTTTGCTGTAAATACTTTTTTAAGTGGCGCTAGCTCGCAGTTAGCCTTGCCCGTTAGCCTGTTAGCTTCTTCTTCGTGATTCCATTAGTGTGTATTGGTGGCTCCGACCCGTTGCAGGAAAGCTGCAAGTGGGATTTTCTGGCCAATGAAAGAGATGAAAGACCCCCCAATCATCCCATCAACACATGTATTAGGGACTACGGAAAGGATTTATTAATTTAAATAAGTTACATAGTACTGCTTTAAAATGGTTGAATTCTACACTTAAAGTAGAGATTTCTTTTTTTTTTCTATTAAGCTTTTCCTTAACCTCTGATCACCCTTCATCTTTTGCTCTGTATCACGTCTTTACCCCTGGGTCTGCACACTGTAATGCACCAAATTAGTCTTATATGCTGCTTCCTTCAAATTGCATTGTTTGACTTCCACATTGGTTGTCTACGTCAATAAAATCGTTACGTCATTGTCTAATTGTCGACTGCATCCCAACTTTGTTTTTTAAGACTTGAATAGATGCAGACTTTTTTTTTGTCGTTGTTACTGGTGAATAATTTCCTGTTGTTCCTCGGGCGCCATTAGAATGCACTAAACCCTTGCATATTAAACCATTGTGAACAGACTCCATGTTTACACAAGTAGCTGCCATCATTTGACTTTGGCGCAGCTTCCTGGCCTTGTTTATACCCACTTATTGTTTTGCAGGGGCATTTAGTTTTGGTAATATGACATCTCTAATACGCATGTTCTCAATTGTTAAGGAATAATTGCTTGGCTGTAAAGTGCGGTAAGCCCCTGTGCTCCAAATGGGAGAGCCTCGTGAATACCAATGTGCAGCTCCCAGCGTGAGGGGCTGTGTGAACATATTGTCGCTGTCAGGACAAAGGCGTTGTGGTTTTTTTAGGATTTACAAATGGAAAAAATATTCAGAAATACAAATGACCTGTAACTTATCGCATACTCTCCATGTAGATGTAGCATTGTGCAAAACATGAGACCATATGGGGCATGTTCCTAATGTCCTTGAGAGCGGCAGAGACCTGTTCACCTTTATGCATCTCATTTTAATTTTCAACACTCTATGTATTACTGTTATTTCATTAATTCTAAAAAAAAATGTATTTATCCATTGGATTTATTCAGTGCTACACAGCTTTTCTGACTACAAGCCCTCATTCACACACTCGGCCCATAATAATCATACTTAGAAAGAACATCTACGTACCATTATGCCATATACACAATAGATTTTTTTTTAAACTTTTGTTCAAGTTGTCTTTAAGTTGCAAGCTGGACTAGTAGGGAGGGGGTATTTCAACCTGAAAAGACCCACGAGACAGAGTGACGTTAGGAGAGTGTTATTGGACATGAATTAGGATTGCGGCTCAGTTCCCGGCAGAAGAATTAACTATATGTAACCCACGTCTCCTAAAGCCATGATGTAACCGTAGCCCTTATTTATATTTATTTATATGTTACTGTGTGTTACCATTTTTTTTTTTTCTTGATTATACTTCACTTTAAATCTTATTTCTGTGCATCGTGTTCATCATTTCCCCCAAGCTCCTACAACAAACCTGTTTTTTCTGTTCAGTCATATTCCTCCAGAAGTCCTAACCTTATTACACATTAATTAAGCGTCACACATACAAATACATGGCCATGATGAATGATTGACTGAGTCTTCCTCCAGAGTCTGGTAGAGGATGAGACCCAGGGAGGCCAGCTTGATAACGACAAGCAGAGCCAAGGAGAGGCCAAGCGGAGGAGGGGCGGAGGGGCAGGCAGCACAGCTGGGAAACAGCCGAGCGATGGACGAGGAAGCTTCAGAAGGGGATCCTGGGCGATGAATGGCTGAAGAGAATCTAACCCAAGAGTGTACGTTCTGTACATGATTGGTTGATTGGTGAAGAGCTACCAGCGGAGGCAGGGAATGAGCGCTGCAGGTAGGTCTTCCAGGATGAATTTGTGCAGAAGCTTCATCAATCGTTATTCCAAAAAGCTACATGGAACTCACTTAGTAGCATCTAAGCATGGCAAAGCAAATTCTCTGTTGATATTTCGAAGTTCTTGCAAAGCCAAGATCCACACCAAAACATTAATATCAATTAGAATATGTTTATCTTTCACAATATTAGCCATTACTTGCAATGATAAAAAGAGAGCGTCGATGTTACTCAATCCCTACTTCACTGAACCCCTTCTATGTAAAACCTCAACAGTCTCCTGACACTCACATAAAGTTGACATTTTGGAGCGTGACATGTGAGAGTGTCTGAATGGCAGAGCGTGACAGATTGAAGGAGTCTGGTTGAAGGTGCCACAGGCCTGAGCAGCGACAGAGGTCAGTTTGGGGTCGCAGGAGGGCCTGGAGGCATGGATCCTTCTCAGAGAGGACACAGCCCGATAAGGAGCAGGTGGATCACACGGAGAGGGCTGGGAGAGGGCGCGCCGATAACCCGCCAACACACTCTGATAACACAAGGACTGCCTGCCCTACACACCGCCAAGACTTTCATTTGGAGGCTTTAGCAAAACTCCTGAACTGGAAGGTTTCCGGATTGTTTATTTCTCTTAATCAATCACCGTATCATACAAGTTATTTATGAAAATGGCACAAGCTTTTCTCATTGACAGCACAGTGCATAAAAAGGTAGAAGAACGATAAGAAATTGCACAAACCCAAAGTCTATCCTTCAATTTACTGCCCCATATAAACACAAGTTTTGTTGATCAATTTTCATCTGCCTCTCCTCTGTTGACGGTACACTCCCTTTATCCCAGCCCTGCAACTTCAGAATGTGACTACAGGCCAGCAGCAACATCCCACCTCCAATAAAAAGAGAGTATTAAGAGCCAGGCAAAGATGTCAGCCGATGCCCCACAATTGTTTCGCTGTATACACATCCGCAGTTTATGTGCCTTGATCTTGCGTATAATATTTATGACACAGCTGTGCGGCGCACTTTTACCCAGAGGTGCAATGAACCAGCGTCTTAACTTCAACACAGTCGTCACTCCAGGCCTATGAAGAGCAGACAAGGGAAGGAGACAGGGAAAGGAAATGTTCCACTCTTCCACAAAGGGGCTGTCCTGTGATGTGAATTATAATGTGGGAATGTAAAAGTACTTATGAAAACGAACCTGCGGTTTCCTTGTGGAGCGAATGAGAGAGGAGGCCCAGGATATTGTCTCGTATGTGTGGCAGGGTGGAGCAGTAAGGCATTTATCTAAAATTAACATAATGTGAAAATAAACTAAAATTGACAACGCCACTGGAGAGAAGGCTCCGGACCTCTAAGGCACGCAGGTTCATTTTGACTGACAGGCAGGCAAGTCCATACTTAGCAAAAACATACTTCAATAAATGACTTTCTGGTTTTCATTTGTTGTTACAAGTTGGTTCACAATTCAACATTTCGTGGTTAACTTTGGGTCCACAATTGATCGTTCACATCAGTTTCACATTGTAACAATTTGTTAACCGTTTATAGGGCACTCATTGAAATACTTTGAAATGAACAATTTCAAATTAAGAGTGTTATTGGGGGACATAACAAGTGTTGTTCTGTTTGAACATTTCTAATTTTTTCAATATCATGCAGAAAATCAGTGCGAGCGAAGTTACCATATTTTGTTCATTGCCCTTTAAGGGGTAAAAAAAAATATATATATATAAAGCATACAAAAAGTACTTTCAGGTCTCGGGGGTGCTGGTTATCAGAAGGCGTTGTGTTTTGTGATATTGATGTTTGAATGAACACACCTGCAAGAGCTTTTGTAATGTGATTGTGCTTTATATGCAGTGGGCGGGGTCAGTCACCTCCAATTTTGTTTGGCTAAAAATTTTGCTACAAATAGCCTTTGGGAACATAAAAACATAGTCCTGGGGTTTCTTGGTTCCTTTGTCAAGAAAATACTGTAAGTATGAATAATAGATGCAACGGGCATGTCCAAATGTGGACAAAACTAATTAACATTAGGTTTCCATATTTGCTCAGTATGATCAAATATGGTGCCTGCCTTTTTCATGCTGTAATTTCACTTATTTCACTCCGTCCTCCAAAACCAACACATATATCAGCACAATTATTCACCAATAAAATGTGTGTGCATTTCATCAACTCACCATGGTTAGTTTTGAAGTTATGTATGTTTGGACAGCACCATCATCGCATTGGCGCGGCCTAGATCACCTGTGAAATCATTAGAGTCACAAACTTACTGGTACGATTATAGTGAATCTCCACCCCAAACAACAAGCGGGTGCGGGGCCATGGTTGAGGGACCATTCCTGCACAAGGAGCATCTGGGTCTACATTGTGGAGCCGTTACTGCAACGCGGAGCTAAATTACCAAAAACTCCAGTTAGGGCCAGTAAGTAGTTAAATGTAATAAAAAACTCGGACAAACTCTATTTCAGAGGAGCGAGGAATGCACTGACACACCGGCTGGATCAGGAAGTGAGTGACGTCAGAGAGCGAAGGAGTGAGTCAATTTGTGCCAGGTGGTAGGAGGAGATGCAACAGGCGCCATGTCACATTTGCAACATATTTATTTGTGTCCTGACCTCAAGTTCCATCACGTGACTCTTTTGGTGTGTGGTCTTGCACCATATCTCACCTTCGTTAGAATCGTTTATTCCATGCCTTATATGATTGTGAGTTTATGTTGTGGGAAAATGTCCTAACGTGGGAAAATGTCCTTGTGCGGTATGTGCATCATGTATCACGTTTAAAAATGGCAAATGACAAAAGAATCCTGTTTTGTTCTGTCCGTTTTACCAAGGCTATTTTGCTCAGAGGCAGACGAAAGGCAACATAATTGTGATTCATACTTACTAGTTTAAATTCATTGCTCATCCTGTTATTTTTCCAAACAGCTATGGGCGAAATGAAACCTCTTGCTAAGCCCTTCGATTGGCTTATTGGTCCTTAGAAGGTCCTCTTGATTCAGAAGGACACAAGGCAAGACAGGCGAAGGCAACATGGAAAGGAAACGCTTCACTGTTTCATAAACGGACCGTCTTTGTGAAGTCTCTCATCGGGCATTCATGTCACAGTCGCCCCCCCCACCACCCCCATCTCAGCCCTGCCGTCTGAAGTTAACCCCAACCACTCGCCACCTTGTTGCCTTAATAGTCTGGATATGCAATTTAACCGTGATTTATCGCCCAGAGTTTAAACAGCCTTCCACTGCCGCGCCACGCATTTTATATATTTATTTAGAATTTAATATAGAGCGGATTTATTTATTTTTCATTGGGCGCCAGCGGAGCGTGGAACATGGTCAAATGGATTAAGTTCAAAGGAAGGAATGTCTTCTTTATACAGTGGATAAAATGCCATTTCTCTTATCTAATCGAATTTGACAATGCAGTTTCAAATAGAGATGAAAATAAAGTAGCAGTTTTAGAGTATCTTGGGTTTTGTCCATATCTTAGAATTGTGCAGAGGAGGCTTGTCAACTATTGCTCTGTTGTTTCTCAAATGTTTGTCGTCGGGCACTATTATGTAGGCTGCTTCAAGAGCTCCTTAAGGTCTACAATAGTCTTTGATTAATTTTGAGAAAGACTATAGGTTCAACCTCTGTTTCTGGCTGGTATTACAGACCTGGTTTTACGGAGCCCTGGAAGTGACATCAGACAACAAAAATTTGAGGGGTGAAAAAAAATATTGATAAAAAAAAATGTTGAGGAATTTTTTCACTAATATCTCGGGGGAATGAGATATTATCTTGGGGGAACGAACTATTATGTTGGGTGAAATAATAATTTAAAAAATCTGATATATACTGTATATATATTTTTTTTTTTTGTTTAAAAAATATTTTCCCCAACATAATATCTTGTTCCCCTGAGAAAATATCTCATTCCCCCAAGATAATATGTGTTAAAAATATATATATATTTTGTATTTCATCCAAAAAATATTATATTTTATTTCACCCCACAAAAATGTTTTTTCTGATGTCACTTCCAGGGCTCTGTGGATTTCTATCTGGTGGGTCTTGGAAAGACAAAGATTTTGAGGTGGTCTTGTGAAAATGTAGAGAACCAGTGCAACAATAACAACACTGTCTGTTAAACTGAATGAAGATAAGTCCAGCTGATAGACAACTAAAGCCAAAGTGAATAAAAATATCCTTGTGCATGTCTTGGTACATGTCTGTGCTGCAGCAGGCCGGGTGCATCATAAATTCAGAAGTGATGAATAATAGAGAGTAAAGAGTAGTTTTACAGCACTTGTTACAGCTGCTCCAGAGAGGTGTTCTGGGAGACTAGTCACGCAATGTGGGGGGGGGGGAAAATCCCAACTTTATTTTCTCTGTTTTGGAAGATAAATGGGGATAAATCTACTTTTCTCTTTTGTTGCTTTTTGCTTTATTAAGGAGCAGCCTTCATGTTAGCTTTGGGAATAACACGGCAACTTTATTCCATAAAAATTAGAATACATTATGGTTGAATTTATCCATACATTTGCATTCCCAGCATGCACACTCCATCTGTCCATCTGCCCACTGCACTGCATCTTCATCAATCTTCGGGAGACAAGAAAAATATAAAACACACATGAAAGGAAGGTTGGATGAGCAGAGTTGAAAAGTTTTCTGCCACACATAAGTTAAGTGTTTTACTATAAAACATCTTTTTTTTTCAATCCATTACTAAGAACTGCCATTCGGCCTTTGCCATGTTTTTTTTTTTTTTTAGCTTGTTTTTCATTTTGGCAATTTTGTTTTTTTAGATTTTGGGGGTTTTGAGCATGCTGTTATAAAAAAAAATTAAAAAGTATAAAATAATGATCGATGCTTGAACACAATCTATACTGCATCTCCTTTCTCTGTTTGAATTGAAGTTGACCTATTGCCGTGCTGTTGCGTGCACAGACATATGGATCATTATGAGTCGCTGCGTATGTTTTCACCACTGTCAGTCTACTCCACATGACTCCACCCCCGCTGTCCTCTCACTGGGGAACACAGGGGAGAAAGGCCTATCAATAAGGCCCAGCCCCTGCAGATCTGTCCCATGCACTCCATTATTGATGAAACCCGGCTGCCACTTTTCACAATAGTTTATGAGGAGGCGTCATTTAACATGATCTACTACACTGAACTAAATGTGTAGTGGATGTGTCAGTTAAGTGTACCATTATTGAGCCAATGATTAAATTGTACTACAAAGCCACGCAGGAAAACATTTCACCCAATAAACAGAATAACTTACAAGCATTTGTTTTACTATAGATGTTTTTAGTGTTGAAAAATACCAAAGAGAATACAGGTGAAACTTGGAAAATTAGAATATCGTGAAACATAACTTAAAATGTGAAACTAATATATGATATAGACTCACGCCTTTGTGTGTTATAATTTTGATGATTATGGTTTCCAGTCCATTTTTAAAATATCCTAAATTTCTGAGATGTTTTATTTGTGATTTGTACAAGCCGAGAGAATAAAGGCTTGATATATCTCACTTTGCATGGTGATTTTGGCTTACAGCTTGTAAAAACCGCAAATTCAAAATCTCAGAAAATTTGAATATTGGGAAAAGGGACAATATTGCCAGCTCAAAGTGTCACCATTTCATCAGCTAATGAATCCCAAACACCTGCAAAGTTTCCCTGAGACTTTAAATGGTCTCTCAGTGGTTCAGTAGAATTCACCATCATGGGGAGGACTGCTGACCTGACAGCTGTGCAGAAAACCATTGACAAAACAATAAAATCATTGACAAAAGCCTCAAAAGGTAATAGCAAAAGAACTTCTCAAAGTGCTGTATCAAAGCACATTGATAGAACGTTAAGTGGAAGGGAAAAGTGTGGAAGAAAAAGGTGCACAAGCCGCAGGGATGAGCATAGTCTGGAGAGGACTGTCAGGAAAAGGCCATTCAAAAGTGTGGGGTACCTTCACAAGGAGTGGACTGAGGCTGGAGTCAGTGCTTCTATAGCCACCACACACCTGGACATGGGCTTCAAATGTCATATTCCTCTGGTTGAAGCATCCTGGTCTTCCATAACACCTCAGCAGTGCCACAGGCTTATAGCATCCATGCCCTGCAACCGCATTAAGGCAGTAATTCAAGTAAAAGGCCCAAACCAAGTTCTAAGTATTTATGCACAATTATAGTTTTCAGAGGGCCCACATTTCTCTGTTTAAAATATGTCTTTATTGATTTCATGTAATATTCTGATCTTCTGAACTTTGAAGTTGGGTTTTTTCAAGCTTTAAAGGGACTATACAGAGTTTAAAAATGTTAAAATTATGTATTTACCTCCTCATACATGTTTCAGCCATGTCCTAATGTGTAGAATGAGCCCAGACCTGTTCACCCCAACTGCCTCTAAAATCCTGCACTGTCACTCAAAAAGTGTTAATCGGGTCCGAAGTGCAGTTACGCAAAAGACCTGAGGTGGCAGTAGTGAGCATAAAATGACGAACTTGCATCGAGCCCCTTTAAGCCAAAATCATCCAAATTCAAACAAACAAAGGTTTGACATATGTCACTTTGCATGCCATGAGTCTATCTCATATAATTTTTTGCGATATTCGAATTTTCCGAGTTTCACCTGTATGAGCAAGTGAAGTTGGGCGGCTCACCTCAACTAAGACCGAAATAACTTACTGAGAGCGGGGGTGGCTCCTGCTCGTCTCCGTGGAGCTTCTAAAGGTTGTCAAATATTGAGATTTAAATAGGTTAGGTTTTCACCCAGATCCATTCTTTGATTATCCACTAAAAAAAGAACGACTTTAGGAGACAGACATTAGGAGCATGTTTTGTTTTACCAATCCAGAACGTTTGCAGTATATCTTTAATACACATACACAAATGGAACCAGGGTCAGATGTGTAAACTGACAATATTAAGGGTTTGGGTAGGACATAAACTTTTGAAGATTTAAGTAATTAGGCAAATTAGCTGATTTTATAGGCACCCAGTGTAGTCGGCACTTTTGTTTTCTTCGCTTAATAAATTTGAAATGTGTGAATCTCTTTGACTGGACAGTGCATCATCAGGAAGGCTTCAGTTGAATGAGCCTGAGATGATGGCCTTTAGTGACTGGGCCTGCCAATGTTTAGCTTTACAATAAAGTTTATCAATCAGTACAGTATGTTCAGCTTAGATGTTTTTCTTCTTCTGAAAAAAGGTTAAAGCTTTGACATCAGGATCCATAATAGGCAATGGGTGCACTGTTTTTTTTTATTTCTATATATACTGTATATAGAAAATTGATTTAGATGGAATTTTTGGACCTTTGGATATACTCTCTGACTCTGTTTCTTGGTTTCCAGACATTTGTGTTGTGACTTAAAGGGGCTATATCATGCTATTTTAGCCATTCCAAAGTTAAGTATAGGCATTTATATGATATATTGTACCTCTACCACTATGGAGCACTCATTTTTGTGATAAATATAAGTGTTTTCTGGAGGTTTTTTTCAAACCCGGAAGACACAACGCTTCGATTCAGTTAACTCCGCCCCCTCTCTCCGCGCATACAACTTTACCGTAATATAAATAAACAGCAATAAGTGAAGTCACTTCACGATGCAGTTATACGGAGTTGACATCTGCAACACAGCTTCATAAATGGCTAACACACATGCTAATATGCTAACACACAAGCTAATATGCTAACACACAAGCTAACACGCGTTTGGATTGACTCACCATCTGCTCCATCGCTGTTTACATTATGGGACTCGCGTTGGTTATAAAAGTTAATCCACTTTGATTCTGGCGAAGGTTCCCCAAACATCCATCAGAGACAGTCACAGAAAAACAATATTTTGGTTGATAGTCGCTGAATCCCGGAGAAAAAAACAGCTGAGTGGCCTCTTCCTGAAAAGGGTTGATAATAAACTCCTCGTCCTCGTAGCCACAGCCAACACTCTTCTTTTTCTCCGTCCGTGACATTATCGTTAGTTAAGAATGAAGAACAGGTGTCCAGAGTAGGTAATGAGCTCCATCGTCACAGCTGCAGCGCAAACATGACTGATCTGTTCAGACGCGATGTGTTTGTTTTGGCCACAGCTGTCCTGGAAGCACCTCGGGCACTTCCTTTTTTTTTTTTTTTTTTTTTTTTTTTTTACATTTTTTACTCTTTGTTTCTCTCTTACGACTGAAATAATGAAAAAGCTGTTTTACAAATTAAAATCTGTCCGTAAGCATAGAATTAAGACATTACATTACAGACTTCGAGCACTTCCGTTCCGCTGTTACGACACAACTGAACATTCAGTCGTTCACCAGGAGAGGGAGGAGCAGCTGCTCAGAGAGCAGGATTCAGGAGGATTGTGGAGAGCTGCGTGAATGAAGCCACAAACCACTCTGGGGGTGTTTTTGATAAGGAAATAGCATAACAACATGGCTAAAAGCTCCAAAAAGTCGATTTTGCATGATATAGGACCTTTAACACTATAAGGATTTGACAGTTGATAGTGTGTTAAAATCAAAAGTGGTAAAAACACTACGATTAACAAATGAATACAGTAGATGTGTATTGTGGAATTACATGCCTTGCCCATTAGACACAGGACACTTTCAAATGCCACTGTTATTTCCTCAGCCTCTCTATCATTAACTATTTCTCCGTTAAGTTTGCCACTGCTGTGTTTGCCTCTGCCTCATTCCTCCTCCCTGACCCCACACACACACACACACACACACACACACACACACACACAAATCTCTCTCTCTCTCTCTCTCTCTCTCTCTCTCTCTCTCTCTCTCTCCATTCTCCACTGTGTTTTATGGCTAAAAGCTGTTATTCCGGTCGACTGCGGCCCCACTCCTCTCTGTAATATTTCATTCGTCTGAACAATTAAAGCGGAACATTGCTTTCCAGGGTGATAATTAGGCTTTGATGAGTGAACCTGAATGCCACCAGGACAAGACAGCTTGATTACTCTCATTTGCTGGTCTCTGTGCTATATTGCTAAGGCTTATTATCCATTGTCTTGTCAAGCAAATAGAGGAAGAAAACAGGCATGAAATGGAAAGAGGTGCACACTGGAGACACGGGGAGATGGGTAGACTGAGTGCGGAGGTAGACACAGTCGAGAGATGAGTGCTCGGTAATGGGAGCACGTCTTTTGGATAGTGATACAGTGCATTAACGCGCTCCCCCGCTGCTTTCTGTCAAACAACCTCTAACCTGGGGAGGGGAAAAATCCCACAACTTTAAAAAAAAAAAAAGTTATTAAGACATACCTCTTGCAAATGCCATGTAATGGATTTAAAATAGCTCTCATAACAGATCTGGGTCATGCTTAACTATCCCAAACCAATAGTTCAAGTCTTGCGAAATAGGGGCTCAATTATCCACAGATAGAGCTAGTGCCTTGGGAGATATTTCCATGTTATTATTTATGTCATGTATTTGTGCAGTAATTAAGAAAAACACTACTATAAAATGATCCGTATAACATTAATGACTCATAAGTGGAAGCCCCCCCCCCTCCTGAGTGTTTATAGACTTTGCTTGGGTTGCTTTACACGGTCGGCTCTGCCTCTCCAAGGTGAAGGTCATTTTCAGTGTGGACATGTGAGTGTTTGTTTAAGTGCCGTGTCAGAAATGCTTATCCCATGTTAATTGGCGTCGTATGGGCTTGTGATGTCGTAATCTATGAGTCGATGTGTAATTACCGATTCAAGGTTATGACACGAGGGGATTAACAGTAGAAGAACAATCTGATCTTGACCTCTAGACCGCTAAACAGCAGAGAGCTGTCTATAATAATGTGACGGAAGCCAAAGTTCATAGGTGTTTGTACTATGGACTGGGCCTATACATAAAGGACAAGGGAGCCATTGCTTATTATTTGCATTTATGCAGACTTTCTGTGTAAGTGGGCCTGTTTTGTCATCTTATGGAAGTGAAACAAAACAAAAGATATTTCTTTAGAAGGTGCATCATGGAACTTTTTATGTGAAAAAAACAACAACATTTCGCTTGCATGCATATCTGACCTTTCGGTGACTCAGCGGCGGCGCCTATACTTTCCATCACAGTGGCTTCTATGATGCTTCAGGATCAATTGTTTTTTAGAGTTTCTGATTTTCACTGCTGATGGACCCTCTCACCAGAAAACCTGCAAAACAATTGATCCTGGAGCATCATAGAGACCATTGTGATGGAAAGTAGAGGGCAATAGGCGCCATGCTAGCCACTCATATAATCAACAAAAGCGACTGAGAGCTCCATCAAAGAGACTTGTCTAATTATGCTATTTCAACAAAAATGATATTCATTTTGTCCTTATACTATGTTAAGCACCCCCAAAAAATATGTATCTAAAATGTGACTTATCAAGTGTCGAAATGGTGAGAGCCTTGGGCGAGCGACCAAGAAAGGGCTTAAGAGATCCCCATTATAAGCTGTTGGATTTTTCCCATAGAATTGTGAATATTTGGTTAATGAAATGTGAACAAATGCTTTAAATTTGAGTGTTTTATGTTGGCCATGTATTAATGAATATACTTCTCAAATTTCAAGTGTGATTAATCCGATTTAAAAAGAAAGTGTATCGATTGACAGCACACATTTTCCGTATAGTATCCCTTTTTTAATCTAAACTGCACCAACATTGCCTGCTGTATGGCCCCTTTGATGTGATTGGCTGAGACTGTGGGTATGATCCTTTTACCCAGGAAGTGCTTATTATTCCAGGTGAAGCAGCTGTCACTCCTGCTGCATGTAAATGGCCTCAACACCTATAGAAACCTGCTCCTCTCCGCAACCAGGGGAAAAAAATAATAGCTCTGTGATATTTGACTTTCACCTCTCTGCATTCCACACAAGTCCTCCCGACCATGTGGAAGTAAATAGCCTCTTCGACTCTGGGCCTGTTTCAGACTGACTGAGTGACATTTCGGGGGGGCTGTGCTACTTGGCGTCTCAATAGTAATCACATCAAACCAGTGACGCTCGATTTATTTAACGATTGGGACGCAACGAGGGCAGGTTTCGGAGAATTCGCCGCTAATTCAAAGCTTTAATGGGCCTCGTAATTAGACCTAAATGTTAATGAATAGTCCAACAATCTATAGGACGAACAGGATTTGCGTTCAAGTCGATAAGGGATAAGAAGTTCATTTTGCACCGAATGTAATATTTTTGCGCCGTAACCATCTTTGCGTTGCCAATCCTCAATGATTAAAGTGAAGTCCGATGCAGCACGTAGCCGGGTCATAAAGTTCAAAGCTTTTAACAGATCTGAGAGGAGGGTTGGACACAAAAGTGCTTTTGGTAAGGTCTGAATATTCATGAGGAGGTTTTATTTATTCAAAGAACAACTAAAGCATGACTTCTTTGACTCACCTCAACAAGAGATGTCAGGGTCTGCGAGCGAATAAACAGGATCAAAACAGCTATTAAGAAGCTTGCTAACGAAGACACAAATCAAATCGCTCTTTTTACTGAAGACGTACAACAGAACATCTGTCTTCTTTTGAACTGACTAACTTCATGTCTCGTTGCTCTAAATCAGTATTTCTCTTTTTTTGTATTTCCATATTTTGATAATGCTAGAGTCGGCTTAGGAGCGATGTCCTCAGAAAATCGGAACAGGGATATATTTAAGTTCAGGGTTAGTCTACTATCTTGCATTAGTTTACAATAAGACGTGTCCAGACCGTTTCAGTGTGACATCCTTCAGTGTAGCATGATCCATCTTTGATTATTTATGATTTACTCCATTATGTTCAATTGTTTGTTACTACAACTAAAACTTAAAATGCAGACTCTGCTACCCAAAAGGTTTATGCCCGTGAATGTGTATATTTTATATGAGAAGAAACGTGCCCAGAAGTGGATGTCCATCTGCCGTTGACAATGGTGTGACGCTTATTTTTAGACGCGTAAGAATCCTTGTCCTCATGTTAACTTTGCTTTCAAATCTACACAAGGAGACCACCGTTGTCCGACAGGGGGATGGTAGAACAAGCCAACTTTGTGTGTGTATGCGCTGAGTGAGCGAGGAGGCGGTGCCATTCCCTGCAGCGGTCTGTCGGCTCGCCGTTCACGGTGACTGAGCAGAGCCGAGCGGGGGCCGGCGAGGAGGAGCAAGGGCCCGCGGGGAGCACTTGGCACGCCATCAGCTCTGCACGGGGCCAACCGCCGCATCTAGCCAGCTCAGCCCAAACACACGCGCACGGGCGATCAAAACAACGCCAAACAAACACACACTGGACATGCTGACAACACGAGAGGGCGAGAGAGGGAGGGGAAAGGGCCGTCTATGTGTGTGTGTGTGGGGGGGGGTCATATTTATACACAGGGAGTCGATATTAAGACAGGATGAATATTAAGCATTAATTGCAACATATTGTTACATAAAAGAAACTTAGTGTGAGGAAAACTCAAGAAGTAAAAGTTCTGGGATCCGACTCGAAGGACCATAATGATTATGGATTAAACACTGGAGTCTATATCAAAAGTTACAAAAGTTCAATTTCAGCTAAACCTCAAAAGTAGCACTGATGCTTAACATGCTGAAATAAATGCTGCAGGCTAATAGATGCAAATATTACTTTTTTAGTGGGCAATGACATGCTGTGGCGAGCACGGATGCTTAAATACTTTAATGATAAAGATACTACATAAGCATATATGTTCTTTGGTCTTTGTGGTTCTTGGTGCAAATAGTGGCCGTCCTCCTACTCCTCAGTGCAGATTCTTATTGTTGCCATTACAGCCAAATAAAAGGGACTTGAATGGCGGCTCCATCTGCAAACTGACCTGCTGCAGACTGCTCGGAGGGGACCAGTTGGAGCTACATGAGTTGATTTCAATCACCTCCTTTACATCAACAAGAGGCTCTCTATCAGTGCTCCCCCAGGCCGCTCCACACAGACCCACTCAATATGCCACCGGTGCCAATGGGAGCCAGGCTCGAGGAGCTGCTTCCCTGGACACTGTCTGTGATGGACAAACTGCAGCTATTTATTGCTATTTTGCCATGGGTTCAGAGCAGCTATTTAAAGGTTTGCATAGGGGGAGGACAATAATGGCAGAGTATGTATACATACGTTTTCAATGACATCACGCATAGTTCCGGCGGCCATTTTGAACATTGAAGTACATGCAGTACTTACTACTCAGGATGAAAATGACAACTGATTGACATGGCATTTTTATGTACTCGTAATCATTGCTCGAGAAGAAGATAACAGTACAAACACAGCCTCAGAGAGTGCACATTTATGTGATATACCCAACAAATGTGGCACAGACGTAGCAGCTCTGTCCATCGAGCTACAGCAGGATTTACTAAATATCTGCTTCACTCCTCAGACTAAATTAACACATCAAAGCTACTGGTTAGCAACTGTCATCAATCAACTATCAATGGCTTCAACACAATAAACACATGTGTGGCTCATATCTGTGAACATTGAGGAAATACTACAGTAACAGCTAAGCTTTGTCACATGTCACATGTTGTATCCAAGGCTAGATGCTTGGAGTGTGGTCCAGGGCTGTTGAAGCTAAATGCTAACCGGTAGCATGCTAACGTCTTGAACAGCTTAAACACTGACTCACTGGTTTCTTCACATAAACGTGTGTCTCTGGGGCTGTATTTTAACTGTTATCTACTTGAGCAATGATTACGAGTACATACAAATGCTACTGTTAATCTGTTGTCTTTCATTTATATCCTGAGTATAGATTTTGTTACATGTTGTAGTACTGCATAATTCTACTTCGGTATTCAAAAATGGCCGCCATAACAACAAAAGTCACATGACAGAAAGGCACACATCAGAACGTGAACAAATGACCAGAGAGCTTCTGTTTTGTAGCAAAGAAAACAAACTTCATATGCGGTGTTTGTTGAAGTATATTGCACCATTTTAGTTATAAAAGAGGACACAGGTAATTATGTAGGTGATCCAAAAAGTACTTAAAGGTCTTATAAGTGACCACAGAAAATCCAATTCCGCTCAACCGTGCTACACTAATTAATTAACAACTTCCTGTTTAATCCAATTAGCTGGTTGTCAGCACAAGAGCTCAGTCTGGAGACTCATCACTCCCGTTCGCCTGCGTCCAGCCCCCTCCACATTGACTGGTATGTAATCGGACAGGTGTGGCCGCTCTGATTGCTTTAGCTACACATTAATTACCAGCGGATAATTACTTAAGACGAACAGTAATGTGGGGCTGTACTGGTTTTTATCTTCGTGAGCCGACTGGAGGCACGTTCCGGTGTGAAAGTTCACCCGCAGCAGATTCATCACTCGAGCAGGAGTCAGCAAAACGGTCACCTTCTCGAAACCAGGGCCCAGTGTAATCTAAATGTCACCCGAAACAAAAGCAGACGACATTACGAATGGGATCGCTTTGACTTCAGCAAAAGTTCAAAAGTGAAAACAGCTGACATTCTGCTTCTTACACAAACCGGGTGAAGAAAATGGAAAATACTGGGCTTCAACCAAAGTGCGCAGTGCTTTTAGTGGTGACTTTTTCCAGCAGCACTTTATCGGGAATGAAAGAGGAAGTAGAGACTGGAAAACAATGTGTGACTGAATATCCAAGCAGCTGAGGCCTTATATATCAAGTGTAATAAACCAATGTAGTATGCAAAGTACCGTCTGTGTCAGAAGAATGCACTTTGATATGGTCTCTGTGAGGTATGTCTTCTTTGAAAGCGTCGCATTTTGTCTCCAAATTTGTAGCTAAATCTTTGTGTGACAAACTTCTACATTTGTTCCCAGAGTTATCCCTTCAGGGCTACAGTGCTTGCCGTGGGGTGTGGATTTGGATTTTGCAAGTTTTCCACCAAATTCTGCCAAAATTGAACTCTTTCCATTTTAAAAAACTGTAAAAGTGCTGATACATCTGCATAGAAATAGGCGTAATTTCAACATGTTTTAATTATAGTGGCTTCAAACATATCAGAACTAAGACACAACTTTCTGTTTGGATGTCTGTATCTGAATTTGTCAAATAATACCATCACATTGACCGTTACATAAAATCAATTAATAGCCTCTGTGCAGATGGCTTTCCAAATTGCTCCTCCATTGGTTTCCCAGGGTGCATCGACATGTGCCCAGTGCTTCCTGTGCGCTGATGGGGGAGATGGAGGGGAAGACGTTGGCTAACACTCATCTCCACAGTCCTGGCATGGCCTCCCTGGTTCTGGCACTCTGCTGCTCCCTCTGCTGAGCTGGAATTAGTTAAACCATCACTGGGGATGCGCCGTGGCATTTACAGGTGCCACAGTGTCTTTGTGCAAATTACTATCTGTCCATCAAAGGGGATTATACACCATCAAGCATAATGCTGTGACCACCTGCCAAATATACAAAGTTATATGCAAGAAACTACAAGGCAATGTGTAATCTGACAGCTTTGTATCAAAACCAGCATGCAATTCTTCAACAAATTTAGTTTTCGCATGTCTTATGAATATATATATTTTAAAATGTTTTTTTTTATTATTATTATTATTATTATTATTATTATTATTATTATTATTATTATTATTATTATTATTATTATTATTATTATTATTATTATTATTTGCAATTATGCCACAGCACACCACAGTCTCAAACTTTGCCAAATGACACCAAGTAAAAACACATTGCAAATAATGCCATTGTGTCTGGCTCTTTAGATTCAGTGTTGTACCTGGTTGATAAGGTGTGTTCACGGCACTGTCAAAAATAATTTAATTGCATGAAAGAGTGAATTTGTTTAGTGAAAATGGATTTTATATTCCAAGAGCCCGATGCAAGTAGTAGTCAAAGTATGGGTCGAATGTCGTATCATGCCTGCAGTTGCCATCAGATCTAGAGGCCAACCGATATATCGGGCCTAAACTTGGATATTTTATAATATTGGCTATCGACCCCGATAAAAGGCAGTTATATCCTGAACCAAAAGTGATTGAGACTTCCCATTTTTGCATTGGGAATAGCTCAGAGCATGAAGATGAGCCACAAAATCCTAGGCCTCAGGGGAGCTGAGAAACATTGCGATGAAAATCGGTCACAAGTTTGTACACCTCGGATCATATTTAGATAGATAGATAGATAGATAGATAGATAGATAGATAGATAGATAGATAGATAGATAGATAGATAGATAGATAGATAGATAGATAGATAGATAGATAGATAGATAGATAGATAGATAGATAGATAGATAGATAGATAGATAGATAGATAGATAGATAGATTGTCAGTTCCAAGATTTTGAAATTTGTTTTGCAGTTCAGCAGCTCTGTATCAGCACAAAATACAGACAAGACATATAAATGTAAGACAATTCACAAAGACATTAACACACTTTGATTTTATGACATAAGCTCCTGATTTAGTTTCAGGCTGGACTGATGAACAAAAGAGTTCCTCAGTCTGGCCTTATTAAAGTGTGGCACACGGTTATTACGTGTTATTAAGTGCTTTGACCCTAATTTCCTTGCTTAATTGTTTGCATATTTTGTGGGCACGTCATGACATATCATCACAAAATGTCAGTGGTCATTATGTTTTGGATGTTTTCTCCAAACACAGTAAGTATTCCCTCTTACAGGCCGCTGCTGTCAGAGATCATGCATCTGAAGTGAGCCATCAGTCAAAATTAACAGCGTCATCAAGCTTTCAGGATCGGATCCATTAAAACCAGTGGAGCTCAATATTGTTTTATGGTATATTTACATTTTAAAGCTTGATTTAATTATCCAGGGAGCTTTCAAAGGATCCCTCCCACTTTCAAACACATGGCTGAGCTTGCCTTATTAAAATCCGGATGGACATAAAGGACAGACTGAAGTGCTGACAAGGAGAATGAGAACTTTTTCGCCAATGCTGGTGGAGAATAATGTTGAATTGTTGTTTTTTAGAAGACAAAATCCTGAAAGCGGCTTCACAAAGAAACACATGTGCGACCCCTGGCTCCTGTGGCAGACAGCAGCCTCTGCAGCGCGAACACTCGGCCAAATGCTGTAAGCTGCTAAACGAGTCCTGCTCCGACTGAAGAACAGACACTTCTTCCAGCTGAAAACTGTGAGCTGTGCATTACACTGCAGTTTATATTTGAGGACATTAAACAGAGTCATTACAGCCAGCGTAAAACGTTTTGGAATAAGGTTGCAATTAAAGGGATCATTATTATGGGTACAAATGTATTGACATAACTTAGAAAAGAAATAAATCACCAATTAGACCTTTTAGTCTCATGGATCTATTTTTTCTCTTTTAAAATCCAATAGTTTTATACGGATAAGAGCTGATACTGTCCATTTGAATTGTGTTCTAGCCATACTGTGAACTAACCACAATAACTCTGGATAACACTCTTTGGACTGAAAAATGATCCGACTGCTGCTGGAACAGCTCTGTGGCTGTCCATGGTGCTGATCCAGCACCGCTGCAGGTGCTGAACACTGTTGTGTGAGCGCTGTTTTTGAACTCGGCTTCAAGACTTGGGCTTTGGTGATTCAAGCAATTATCTTTATCTTTGTTTTGTTTTTTGTGTAAATACACAAACAACACCTTGGTTAGATACAGGCGCAAAATATAAAATTTGATATATTTTTACCTTACCTTTATCTAAATCTAAAAGCTTCTTGACTGGAGAGCAACAGGGTAATGTCTCGTTTGAAAAATAAGGCCTACAAAACAGATCCTAACTTTTTGTAATATATTTGAAGCGTTTTTGACATGTTTCCATAAGTTTTTTTTGTGTGTGTTTTTGTCACTTTTTTGTGGCTTTTTCATCACTTTTTGGGTTGCTTTTCTATCGTGTTTTTGTCACATCTTTGTCACACTCTTGCTACGTTTTTAACCTTGTTATTATGACGCTTTTTTCCAGACGCCTTTCAATTTACATAAAGCCAAACGTCTAAGCGCCACTGCAGGTGGCGTTGCATGTTCCGTTTTTTTACTCATTAATTGTCTGTGAGAGTAAATACTACGCTGACAAGGGAGAGAGGGATAGTGTACATCCAATTACACAATGGAGAACATTTTTTTCACTCAAACTTGGCTGTAAATACTGTTTAAATGGCGCTAGCCTACAGTTAGCTTCTTCTTCATGATTCCATTAGTGTGTATTGCGCCTCCGACCCGGTGGCAGCAAAGTTGCAATTGTGGTTTTCTGGCCAGAGTCACCAGGGGGAGATGAAAGACCCCCTAATCATCCCATTAACACTTGTATTGCCCCGAGAGGAACTACAGAAAGGATTTATTAAGGTAAACAAGTTACTTAGTTCTGCATTGCATTTTAAGCCATTTCTTTTAACTCAGTTGTTGACGCTGCCATGACAGTAAACTCAGCTTCACGGTGCAGAAGATGTAAAAATGTGCAAATACAATCGAGCACGTTAAGAGTAGAGACGTGCGTAGTGATTTGTGAGAGATAGTAAATAGTTGGGGCCTAACCGTTTCAATTCAATTCCCCCAGTGGCAATGTTGAGAGAGTAAAACAGAAGTATTGCAGTTGCAGCATTTAGTTTAAGTTTTTGAATGACTGTACGAGCAAAACACGGTGGCCACGTCCTGAAATCAAAGCATTATACACGCTCCTGGACCTCTGCTATTACACATAATTGAAGTTCAATGGAATTAAAGATTAAATGTACTGTGTTATTGCTGAAGCCAGTCGTTTTTACAGGGCCGTATCTCAGTGCGTTAAAACTGTCTGAGCACAGAAAGGAGGACATATAGCGAGAATGGGCACGGGCCAAACAAAGACTGACAAAAGAGAGAGTAACATTAAAGAAGCTGAGTGGAGAGACGGATGAGTACATTAAAGGTTTAGCAATATGTAGAAATATGGACAAAGTAATGTACCCAAAGCATTAAGGATAAAAGGCTGAGGGGCCAAGACCTACCAAGCATTACAATATGAAGTGTAAAAAAGATGTAAAAATGTCTGAATTACACCAGTTTTTTCATTATATTTTGCAAATGTGGGATATGTTTATGTCAGTCAGTAATAGTTGTGTGGACTTCACATGCTAACCTATTTTCAAAGATGTATTTTCATATAATATATATCGTATTTCATAGTTAATTAAGTTAGCAAGCCATAAAGCCGGGGTGGGGAACATCACTTTTAAAAAGCAATTATTTGTCATTTCTCGTTACCTTGTCGTCAAATAATGAAATATATCCTTAAAATCCAACTTGTGTGAGTTTGTTCTCCAAGAGAGTCACAATTGGTGTTTGAACCAATGAACGTGTTAGGGCATGGGTTTTGCCCCGCCCAGCACCTCCTCTGATTGGTCCAGTCAATTAGTCTGTCAGCCAATCCACATCACTGCTGTTCTGGCCATGCTACTGTTCTCTTAAGAAAGAAAGAAAGAAAGAAAGAAAGAAAGAAAGAAAGAAAGAAAGAAAGAAAGAAAGAAAGAAAGAAGGAAAGAAGGAAAGAAGGAAAGAAGGAAAGAAAGAAAGAAAGAAAGAAAGAAAGAAAGAAGGAAAGAAGGAAAGAAAGAAAGAAGGAAAGAAAGAAAGAAAGAAAGAAGGAAAGAAGGAAAGAAAGAAAGAAGGAAAGAAGGAAAGAAAGTAAGAAAGAAGGAAAGAAGGAAAGAAGGAAAGAAAGAAAGAAAGAAAGAAAGAATGAGAGAAGACAGACAGACAGAAAGAAACATAGATAGATAGATAGATAGATAGATAGATAGATAGATAGATAGATAGATAGATAGATAGATAGATAGATAGATAGATAGATAGATAGATAGATAGATAGATAGATAGATAGATAGATAGATAGATAGATAGATAGATAGATAGATGCCTTGTTTAACTGAATCATTATTATAGATATATTATTATTTTACCCAACCACATTCTTTTTTTTATTCAAACAGAGCGTTGTGGAGTAGTGGGGGCAGGCTGAGTCTGTGGAGACCATGTGTTGAGTCATGTGATAATGATGTGTCAAGCGTGCCCACACTGTATAAATGTGAGGAAGTCTTTGATCATCACTAAAGTGTCCTCTCGCTGACCCCTTCATTCAAAAGGTGGGAGTCACTACAAAAACATTTTCTATTTTGTTCTGAGTGGAGGAACATTGAACCATGTTGAAAATAAATTGCCTGGAGTCACTCACTCGCAAACACACTCCATAGTTTGAACGGACATCTGCTTATCGCATAATGGATTCATGTATTTGGAGTTGAACAGTGAGTTAGAGACCGCAATAAATGTATATGCTTTTTTAGTCTTTGTTTTAATTAGCCTATAGATTATTATAAGCAATATTGGATAATCATATGCGCAAGAGTTTTAAGAGCTATGGTTGGGTGAAACGTCTGTGAAATGTGATGGCCAGCAGTGTATGCTTGTGTTTTAAAACAGAGGCCTGATTTATACCAAAATCTGCAATATTACATTTATTATGTGATTTTGTTTTTGGCTGCTGTCAATTTTTGCTGCTGATGAGAAGATGTATTTATTTTTTAATGAACACAGAACAAAATAAGCCAAAATGAAGTTGGTTTATTTATTTCATTTCAGTTTTTTATCATGTCATGTCACTTACTTTTACTCTCATTGTTTCATGAATAGCTTTACACTGTATGTTGTTTACGTGAATGAAAAGGAGCACAAAGAAGACAAAGCTTCTAATAGGTAATAGGTACCCCTTTCTCCAAACACAGAACAAAAAATAAAAGATGGTCTGATGCGCAATTAACAATTTGTCTCCAAGCCCCGCAGGCATTTATTTCCTTTTGCCAAGCTAAACAATAAGAACAAATTATTATCCTTTCAAATGTGGGAGAAACATTGTGCTGCCTTGTTAATTTTGTAACTACACACCAATATGCAGTTTAGAATGTGTTAAAACTATAGAAAGATAAAAGTAACAAACAAGAACACATGACCAGGTGGATATGGTTTGTTAACCAGGGTGGTCGCCATAGAAGTGATGCTTATAAACAATTAACAAATGATTAGGAAAGACACAATAGGTACTTACAAATGCTTTACAAATGTCATTTTGTGAAATATATAATAGCAAAACGAGAAAGTGACAACCGAATGATCAGTTTGTTACTGTTTTAGCTGTTATTACAAATGTTATTGTTACTATAAAATTTTGCTCGTGTGACTGTGTGACTGCTTGTTAGAAATTTGCAACGAATCCTATGACCCTGAGCCATTTCAAATGTAATAGATCATTTATTTAAAGGCATGTTCTTCTCTTATCTTTCAAATTCACCTCAGCCAAAGGTGAAATTACTCACAACCCAAAATCCGCATTCAGCAACAGTCCGTCAGAATAATGTAGTGCCCGTGACAGGAGCGGCTTGGTCCCAGAGTCCCATCGCGTGCGGAGAGAGGAGTGTCCCCGTCTGAAGGTCCTGAGCGTGGCGTGACCAGGACGAGCTGTGAGGCAGGAGTGAGAGGGCAAAGCAGGGCAGCAGTTCACCGCACACATCGACTGTTACGTCACAGACACAAAACAGTCCAATTCTACTTCACTCTAAAACTAAAGAGCCGGTCTTTCTTTCTAAAACGGGGGCGACAACCGAAATCATGAAAACAATCCAGGCCTCCACTGTTACAATTAGAGCTTATAGTAATATGAGGCAGTAAAACATCACAAACCGAGCTGAATAATGAGTATTTAGTTAGATTAAATTATAGCTATATGCTGTTTAGATTAATCAGTACATTATATACAAGTAGTATATGATATTTTTGCTTTTATCTAGCTTAATATTGGATTATTTAAAAAGGACAGGAAGAAAACGTATACAAAAAGCTGTTGTTTTTTTTAAAAGTTTATTTCACATTATTTGGATGGATAATATATTTTTTCCCCCTTTTCTTTGTGTTTATACAGTTATGTTAACAGCTTTAGTTGCGGCAGATAAGCTAATATTTTGTGTGGCGTGGCGTGCGTAGTGAGGGTGTTTCCAAATCCCAAGTGTTGAATTAAGCCACTTAGTTCAGGACGGCAGTGACGGATTGCCCATCTGTAAGTTGGGCAAATGCCAGGAATGTGCCGCTCCGAATGGGTCATTAAAGCTTTGATGGAAGAAATTATTTGGGGAGATAAATGTTGACAAGCTCAAACTGATGAAAGGCCACAGGAAATGAGAAGAATAAATAAAGAGAAAATCACGGCTTAAAAATGCTGAAAAGGCTCAAGTCAGACGAATTGGGATTTTTTGCTGTAGAGATCTAAAACAAACAAAAAGCAGCAAAAGAATTATGTGCATGACGTCAAATATTATTATGAACATAGTTATAACCTGCTTTTGGGTACTTAAAAATATTTCATGTTATTAATTCAAATTAATTTGTGTGTATGCACATAGACTTGATAAGACTGCTCTTAAATGGATCTTTTATGTTGCCTGGAGCGCTCTCAACAAGCAGCAGGGGAACTTATGTACACTAAAAACCAACACAAATACAGTTTGAGTCCAGTGATGGTTTATTTATCTATTTATTTTTGGTTTATTTGGTTGGGACACTTAATGAACATACATGGATACATACATGTAAACATGCCACGCCGGATTGTAGCCTAATTTGCATGTGATCTCCCCCAAGCGCAAACACACTCTCATTCATCCTGGCCTGTTGTACATGTTTTTAGTGGTAGGGGAAACCTGGAGTACCCGGAGGAAACCTAAGCAGACACGGGAAGAACATGCAAACTCCACACAGAAAGGTGAGAATCGAACCCAGGACCTTCTAGCTGTGAAGCACCGTAGTTTATGGGCTACGCTACTTTCTATTACACACAAAAAAATGCTTCAGCAGCACAAGATGAACAACCGAAGTGAGCAGAAGCCAAGCGAATGAAGCAAATACTTCAACACTATAACATGGTCAAAGGGGTTTTTGTTGTTTGGTTTTATGTCAAATTCATTTTGCCTTAACAGTATGTCCCAGTGTGTCTTTCCTGGTCTTCTGATATATATTTCTTGCCAAGACTGTGCTCTGCTTTTGCCCTTTCTGAATTCAGGTTAACCTAAATCATATTGCAGAAACTATTGGGGAAAGAGAAAATCAGTTACTAAGCCGTTTTTAGGCCGCCCAGAGATACTGCAGGTGTTGGCTTGTTGGTGCAAACGAACATCAGACATTTTACGCGAATCAATCTACTGTGCATTATATTTTAGCAAACTTTTTCTCAGTGAACGGACTTCGCGCCCTACCGACAATCTCTTGACAAACAAAGTATGGATCTTTGTCAAAAAGAGGCAAAAGTGGACGGGGCAGAATAAGGTCAATATAGTCTTCTTTCATTGCATTTTAGGCATTTCTTGCTTTGACAGACTGGTTGGCACGCTTTGGTCCAGGTATTATTAGTAATTGGCCCTATTTCGAGAACATTCTAGGAGATGCTGACTTTTGGACTTCGGCGGTTTGTGACTGCTGCTGAAACGCGCTGAAACGGGGCCAGTCGCCGCTCGCACATATGAATGAATGAATGCTGAGAGGAGAGGCACAGTGACACATATTGACTTATGCCGGGGCTGGAGACAGTATTGATCAAAGTCTGAAGAGCACAGACGGTGGAACACACAGTGAGGAGAGAGGGGCATATTAATTCAGCACATCAGAAACACCACAGGACCCAATGTCACCACTGTGGAACACTCTGAAATGGCACAACAGTGAATGGGGTCTAAGTGAGCTGAAAATATGTGAGCAAGAGGACAGAGAGGGGAGCGAACGCTGATTATTCCGATTCACACTCACACTTCAACTGTGTGCTAACTTGTTTTTGTAATTAGAAGTAAGAAATCAGCAATGACACAGACAAATGTTATGTCCAAATGAACAGTCAGCAGTGAAGCAGCAGATGGATAGTCTTTGTAAAAGGTTCATACTGTCTTCTTAGCTAAAGCCAGTTTTGTTCTTTTAGTAAGACAGAAGGTTTACTTTGACTGCTTTACTAGTTTCGATCACTTCCTGTGATCTTCCTCAGAAGCCTGTCGTAGGCAGCTTATACGGATTTTCCAGTCAGTAGGGAGAGTTTACGCCCCCTACTGACTGGCGCCTCCAGATGGATAGTCTTTAACTCCCGAAAAACTCATTGAAAGAAAAGAGGAACTGAAGAAAACCAAATTGAAGGAGAGTTCCCCGAACAGGATATAGACGACCGAGGGCTGATGGGACTCCTGCAGATAGGGTCGAAGACTGTGGAGCTAACTTCCAGGTCTTGCTGGAGCTTCTGGACTGTAAGGGAGAGAGACTCATCCAGGCAGAAGAGTCTGGAATCCAAAGGGTCCATCAGACAATGATGGTGTCAGTCAGTCATCGAGCGGCATCGAGCAGCCAGCCAAGCACAGATGACGATCAAAGGCGAAAGTAGTGATAATGGCCGTTGTGGAGCTCTCAGGCTTCAATCCCCTCATACTTAAAAGATAGCAGGAACGAGAGAGTAGGGAACGAAGTGGCTGGGAGGGATACAGAACGCGGTGGAGTGGGACCAGATGGTTTGATAGGACGCAGACTGGAAAGGGCATGCTCGCGGTGTGGTCTTGCTCCCAAACATAAGATAACACTAATGTTTATCAGTTATCTTATACTCTTTTGTTTGTGTATGTGGCATCTCTAAAAAAAAAAAAGTACCATTTAAATAGATCATGTAATTCTGAGCTTTTCTGTAATATTTCTACCACATGTGAAAATGTTAAAGCGGGGAAAATAAACATTTCTTGGTTGTGTTCTAAACTTCAAAATGCTAAATATGAGAGAGACACATTTGGTTCAAACATTTGGGGAATTTATCACAGACCTTGGGTGTTGACTTTTTATATCCCACTGTCTCTTTGTGTTAATCCCAGTCTGACTGTGTTATTTTGGGATCAGTTCTATGGCAGGCCATCATCAGAACAAAATGGCTCAATGACTCTTCATAACATTCAGTGCATGTATTGAATTTGTATATTCGAATTAAAAGACAGATTTTAAAATTCAAAAAATAAATAAAGGACTTCTAGTAGTTGCACAAAGTTTTCTTGAAAAACAAAACAGGTCAGAAAAGGAAATGTATTTGAAAAGGTGACTGCCATCTCAGTAGCCCGGTCTGTTTACTGTACATGCCTCTGCGGCACAAGTGCACACCTGCCCTCCTCCGGCCCGTGCCCTGTTTGGCCTGTGTGACTTATGTCCCGCTGTGTGATGTTCACCTTGGTCCCACTCGGCCGGGTTAATGCCCCACATCGGCAGGTGACTGCACAGCGTTTAGCACTTATAATGGATGATGCAATTACTGTCGGATAAAGCCAAAGTCTGCTCCCCCTGAAGCCTCGTACACAGACATATATCTTTCTCATAAGGGTACAACAATGTTAGCTGTAGAGGTTATGCAGATGACAGCACAGCATAAAAACAGGAACTAAATGAGTGTTAATGGTAGCGACACATTTTTATTTTTTTACCTTAATAATTGGACTTAGAGTCTGTATAGTGTATAGTTGTTGACATAGTTGTGCATTGTCTTAGCTAACATCTATAATCCAGTATTTACCTATCTGTTACGGCTCTTTCCTTGTTTCATAGTTCATGGGCTTAACACCAGCACAAAGAGTACCTCAGTCTGAGACCTTTCATAGTCCGATGGCACTTCAGAGTCCCTTATAGTTGATTCTGAAGGTGAACGAGAACAGAGTCAAACCAGATTTAGTGCAGTCGCAGCGTGAATGCAGATTTGGGCAGGGCAATCCACTCTTCCCCTAATGAGGGGGTAGTTGGACCCCCCAGGCAGAGTCTACAGTATAACCACAACCTGTCTGCTTCTCTCCCTCTCTCACTCTCACTCTCTCACTCTCTCTCCCTCTCCGCGGGGTGGGGGTGTTACTGTTATTACCTGAGGGACGGTATTCAGACAGATGCCTTCACAGCAGGGGCCCGTTCAGTGGATACACACTGTCCATGCACAACAACCTGCCTTCATTTGGTCCTGCACACCCAAGTGAAGAGACCAGACTATTAAGGTGCTGATATCTAATGCATGGCGAGGACTATATGAAGATAGGTGCAGAATTGTAAAGGAAAAGAAATGTTAAAAGACAATCTGAATTTGTTTCGCTATTTAGTTAAATTGAGTTGAAGTTTAAACATTACAATTCTATTCTAATTAATAGCTTTTCTCCATCTTCTGTAACCACACTACAATGCCAAGTTGCCAGCATATTGTTTGTTATTTTTGTTATAAGTTTCGAAAAACAAAAAAAATGATTTGTTATTGCATCCTTTAAAAAAATAATATTTTTTTGCCCTCGGTCTGCACGCACTGCCTCAGACATAGAAAATCCGGCCGGTCGCGGTGGATATTGTTCGCCATAAATGAGCAGTCTGGATGATCTGGTTTGACCTCTGCAGGGCGTGAGAACTGTTGCATTGGGTTTGCTGTTGCTGCTCAAGGCTCTTCTGCAGAAATGGAAATAGAATGATGAGGATGGGAATATGCCGCAGGGTCACTCTTTAAATTTGAACTTGACATTTAATAAATGCTCAAGTGCTGCTGTCTACAGGCAGATTCAGCTGCTCTGGAGGCTCATGCATTTGACTGTCCACCGTTTTAGCCCTTACATACAAAACCGTGACCCCTGTTAAATCATCATTAACCCTCGAAGACCAAAACGTGGATATATATAATGTTCAGATTTGAAGATATTGCACATCTCCATCCAGGAGGCTTTCTTAGTTTCACATTCTTCTGCTCAGAAAACTTGTTTTTGAGTACGGCATATGGACTTCATAGCAATGGCCATAAGACTCAGGTACCTCTCCTGAGTTTACACATGCAAAGTTTTGTCAAAGAATTTATTTAAAACTTAAAGAGGGGGTATTATGCTTTTTTCAATCACATAGCACCAGTCTATAGCACACTACAATGATGACCAAACCTTCTGTTGGTCTGTAAATGGAGTAAATTAGAATAACTGCCTCGTATAAAATTGCTCTCTCAAAATGACTGTAGCGAATGTTTTGAAATAGGTCCCTGTCTCTTTAAGAACCTCTGACCCTTTCCGACACGCCCCCTCCACACGCTGTCTGTGGCATCAGTGGGGAGGGGGTTCTGCTGAGGAGCAGTGGTTGGTTACTCGGCTGGTGACGAAAGCTCGGAGGCGTCTCCAGGAGGTGGGGGCGTTCCTAGGAGGACTCAGGCAAACCTATCCCTAAAATGGCTGCCAACAGAGTTTTTTACAGATTACTCAAAAATACGTGAATGTGCCAAGGCAATACTTCAGGCATGTTTTTAATGAGGGAATGACATAATAACATGATGGAAAGCTTGAAAAAGTCGATTTTGCATAATACCCCCCTTTAATGCAAAACCTCTTATCCCCTGCCTGTCCAAAAGCTTCGGGGCTGGAGCGCAACAGTGTAATGCCTCATTTGAAAGCTAAGATCTACAAAGTGATCGCAACCTTTTTTGTCACATTGTCGCTGCATTTTTAAGCGTTTTTGTTATTTTCTCATCTCTTTTTTGTGTTTTTTTGGTTGCGTTTTTGTCTCTTTTTTTCATGTTTTTGTCGGTTTTTTTGTTTGTTGTTTTTTCATTGTTTTTGTTGTGTTTTTGTCACATTTTTTTTTAAAAGTGTTTCCGTCTCTTTTTTGTGGCTTTTATTGTTTTGTTTTTTCGGCCTGTTTTGTGTCACTTTTTTGTCATGTTTTTGTTGTTTTTTGTCATGCTTTTGTCGTTTTTTGTCATGCTTTCGCCATGTTTTTGTCACTTTTTGTCTCTCTTTTGTCATGTTTTTGTCGCTTTTTTGTCATGTTTTTGTCGCTTTTTTGTCATGCTTTAGCCATGTTTTTGTCATGTTTTTGTCGCTCTTTCTGGACAATAAGTCGCACTTTTCTTTAATTGTTTGTCTTATACTCCGGAGCGACTAATATGAGATCCTTTTTTTATTTTTTATTAAAATATATAATTTCACATGCCGCTAGAGGGCACTGCAGGCTAACCGAGCAGCAGAAAGAAAGTTCGGAGTGAGCGAGAGAGAAAGCGGAGGTTTTGACCACAACGAAGAAAGCAAAACAAAGCTAATCACGAGCTAAAAGCTAGATGGCCACAACTAGAGGAACGAGCTGGCAAATGAGAGCTTGAAAAACTTGCTGTTGGAAGAGGTTTGTCAACGGTGCAGTTACGCCTCCGCGCCAAGGGAGTTGTTTATGCGTCATGTGTTACGTTAGCATACCGTACGCCTTTTCAGCCTGTCGTTTTTTTCTTCATTACGCATGTTTTGGCTGGTGCGTCTTATACTCCGGAGCGATTTATAGAGTTCGGGAATGTGACGTCATATCGCTAAGCATTATGGGATTAGCAGCAATTGTGAACTAATGGAGATTTTAAAAGTTAAAATACTGGAATTATTGTTCACATTAAAACACTTGGACGCCACAGAGAGTTACTTGCAGTAACTCAGAAGATAACGGAGTTGTTCCACTGCTTTTTTCTCCACTTTGTATACTGTTTTAGCTAAAGTTAGTCTATGGAAATGTATGCTAACAGCTGCAAAGATGGCGGATCTCCATGGTAACTGTGGAATTGCCCGAACTCCGGAAATACGGTACCTTTTGGTAAAGCCAAACTGGACAAAATGTGCAGTGTTTGACATCAATCTTGTGCTAAAATCCGACTGATTAGAATATTTATTATATAGTTTTTGCAAATCATCAAAATGTGCAATACTTTACTAATGAGTCAACAATGGTAAATCATCTGTATCTGAAGTTCATTTTTCAGAAGGAACTGTAGGTTTTGTATGGTGAGACTTCATGCGTCACCTTTTTTTTTTCCTTTTCCTTAACACATAATAAATATAATTATCATGGAGCGAAATTGCACACTCCAGGCCTTGGTCTAATTCTGTTCAGGCTGAGACACAGACGGAAGGAGCAAATCTCCCGAGCGATATTTCAAAAGTCAAAACACCTATCTGAGCAGGTGACAGGCTGCCACATGAAAAATATAATCAAGATAAAGCATTCGATTCAAATCAAAATATCAAAACCTCTGTGTCTCCCCCCCTCCCCTCTCTCCCCCCAAATCAGTCTGGAATAATTCTGTTACCTTGTGCCGAGAGAAGACATCAATTTCCCCCTGTCACCCGAGAATTGCAAATGAGTTGGGAGTTAGCACTTTGGGAGATGGGAGGAGACGCAGAGAGAGATGAGCTGATGAGAGATTTGAATTAGGCCGTACAGCAGCAGCAGCAGCAGCAGCAGCAGCAGCAGCAGCAGCAGCGCTGGAGAACAACGAACAATGCTTTTGGATAATTCATAGAGGATTTTGGAAACAAATTGGGCTCTTCCACTTTTGGAGAGTGACAGTGTGTATCCGAGTTAGAAAAAAAATGGTAAAGCATTGATTTCAGTTTTCAGTTTCACTTTTTCCATGGATTTTTCCTTTTTTTTTTTTAATCCTCGCCTTAACCGAGCACATTTTCTCCAGTTCGGCTGTAGCCCAAAACTAAAAGCATGTTTTCCCTGGAGCTCACAGAACTGATTGTAAATTGCTTGTTGCCGCATTTTTGTCACATTTTTAAGCGTTTTTGTCGTGTTTTCTTTTTAATTTCATTTTTTTTGTGTGGCTTTTTTGTTTCATTTTTGTCGCTGTTTTATGTGTTATTGTTGCTTTTCTGGGTTTATTGTTTCTTTGTTGCTTTTTTATAGTGTAATTGTAGCTTTTCCAATACGTTTTTGTCTCTATTTTGTTGCGTTTTTCAATAAGCTTTTAGATTTGGGTAAAGCCAAACTGGAGAAAATGTGCTCGGTTCAGAGGAATTAATCAAGGGCAGTATAAAGCTAAGCCACAACTGTTTGCATGATATTTTACCATTCTTTTATATTTATTGAAGGCATAAGCATGTTTTGTTTGTTAATCTTTTTTGTCCATTTTTATGACGAGTGACCCTTGTCTTTAACCTCTACCCCCGACGAGTGCATTTTCTCCAGTTCGACTTTATCCAAATCTGAAAGCTTCTCAACTGGAGCTGACAGCCTATAGGCCAGTGTGACGCGTCATTTGAAAGCTAAGACCTACGAAACTGATGTAAATGGATATTCCATTATTCCACGCCATGTTCTCATCACTTTTTTGACGGATTTCTTTTTATTCGCATTTTTGCCACCTTTTCATTCCTCTTCATGACACTTTTTTGTCACTTTTTTCTTCGCTTTTTGTCACTTTTTCATCACATTTTCATCAGTGTTTTGTCACTTTTTGTTGCATTTTTGTCACAATTTCCACCACTTTTTTGTCACTTTTTACATCACTTTTTCATTGCGTTTTTGTCACTTTTTCCATCACGTTTTCATCGCTTTTTTGACATTTTTTTGTTGCATTTTTACTTTGTCCATCACTTTTTTGCTGTATTTTCGTCACATTTTTATCACCTTTTTTGTCATGTTTTAGTTGCTTTTTGTTGCTTTTTTGTCCCTTTTTAGGCATGTTTTTGTTGCATTTTCATCTTTGTTTTCATCTCACTTTTCTCAAGAGGTTTTTAGATTTGGGTGAAGCCAAACTTGAGACAATGCACTCGGTTCAGATGGAGGTTAAGAGGTTGGATTGATAGTGAACCAGAGTTTATCCTCCATAACATAAACATTTAAACAGCGTGCGAAAACCTATTCTATCCATATATTCAGATTCACTTTGGAACTTCATTCACGATTTCTGCTTTTCTTCCGACTAATCTTGACTCCTTCACTCCTGTTCTGTGAGTCAAGCGTTCTTCCTTCAAGTACAAAACCACATGAAGCGAGTGGGCCTGTCCCAAACCTGCATAGACGATGAAAATGAATGGCGCGTTCATCGGAGTGGTCGGCCGGCAGCAGTGGGCAACCGCATAGTGCAGTGCTATGTTCATGGTCAGGAGCACATCGCTCAAGTATTGGCTTTTGCATTTTAAGATTCATTTAAGCCCGCTAAGAGGCAAATCATTGATTATGGAGGAAAGCCAATGGAATAGTATGAAAAGGCCTCTCTTTGTTTATGAATACTTTTTTTTTGTTCTATCTTTCCAATAAACGTTGTGTCACGTCTAAAGTGCAGTAGTTGTCAAAGTCAGCAGTAATGTCCAAAAGTAAAGAATGACTAAAACTAAAGACAAAGCTCAAACATTATTAATCCCCGACATTATTTTCCCCGTTTGCCTTTCAATGTCCTCACTCATATTAAACGCAACTCTCACAAATAAATA